>NC_064850.1:168113898-168805148 GCF_024139225.1 Suncus etruscus
TAACTGAACAATATTATATTTAAAATAGACCAAGACTCTAAATTTATGTTAATAAGCAGAAGAGGAAAAATAGGCTAAATATCAGGGCAGGGCAGGACAGATTGTGCAGGCATTAGGTGCTAACTTGGATGCAGATAAACTATGTTTAGTTCCAATCATCCCATATAGTCCCTCTAAGATTGTTAGTATAATTTCTGAATGCAGAGCCAGGAGTAAACACTCAGCACTGCCAAGTTGGCCCTACTAAGACATTAAACAGTTAAACATCAAATTATAAGTGTAAATTCAATATAAATAAGTACTAAAGCATCTACAAAGATATAGTTAAGTGGCAAAAATATTTACTTAGATTTCTTAGATTGCAGAAAATCAACAGAAATAAAGTTCAGTTTCTGTCAACATCATATTTATCTACTTATAAAGTGAAGAGATTATATAATCTGCTCTAAATTCATCTTATAAATTAAATAAATAAAAAGAAAACAGATAAATTAAATCGTATATTCAAAACAATAAGGCAATGATATCTGAAGGTACAGAAAATCAGTTTTCAAAAGCATGTTATCTATTTTTCTAATTAGGCCATCCCTTTATACTTTTAGCCATCATTTTGAGAATGGTTTAGGTTCTGTTGCAATTATTCCATGTAAGCCTCTATGTTTCCAAAATATATCCTAGATTTCATGCTTTGCATAACAGCTCCAACTGTTTCTCAGTGATGTAAGAGGTATCTCAAAGACAGAAATAAACAGGGCTTAAGGTTGTCTTTATTTTTTAAATTAAAAACAAACAAACAAACAAAGAACCTAAGCAAACTTTTCCCTGTGCATTAATCCTTCTGACCTTTATTGAAATAACACAACAGTTATTCAAAGGACACGAGGATGAATTAAAGGTAAGTTTCTATTTGCCAACATTAAAGCGGGAGTCAAATCACCTTACTTACTCAGAGGACTGCTCTTGAGGAATGTTTGCTGAACAGGAAGCCCTCCAATGAGGGCTTAATATTTTTTAATTTATTTTTTATTTTAAATGTTTAGATAAAAATTTTGATATATTAACAATGAAACACTGTATTACAGACTTGAGACTGCCTTAAAGAAACAATTCTTTTTTTTTTTTGTTTTTGTTTTTTTGTTTTTTGGGCCACACCCAGCGGTGCTCAGGGGTTACTCCTGGCTGTCTGCTCAGAAGTAGGTCCTGGCAGGCACGGGGGACCATATGGGACACCGGGATTCGAACCAACCACCTTTGGTCCTGGATCAGCTGCTTGCAAGGCAAGCACCGCTGTGCTATCTCTTCGGGCCCAAAGAAACAATTCTTAAAAGTTGATGGGGGAACGGTTTAAAATAGTGTGTTCTAGACATGTCTCAAATCAGGTATATCTTTCTTTTTTCTTTTCTTCTTTCTTTCTTTCTTTCTTTCTTTCTTTCTTTCTTTCTTTCTTTCTTTCTTTCTTTCTTTCTTTCTTTCTTTCTTTCTTTCTTTCTTTCTTTCTTTCTTTCTCTCTCTCTCTCTCTCTTTCTTTCTTTCATTCATTCTTTCTTCCTTTTTTCTTTCTTGCTTTCGTTGTTTTTTCTTTCCTTTTTCCTTTCTTCATTCTTTCTGTCTTCCTTTCTTCTTTCTTTCATTCATTCTTTCTTCCTTCCTTTTTTCCATCCGTCCTTTCTCTCTCTATTCATAAATCTTTTGAAACATCTTAGTAAGAAGGTGCTCAGGTATAGTTAGCTAGTAATCCAGGGATCACTCCTGGATAGCTAATGGGATCATATAGGGTGCTAGACATCCAACAGGAATTTGACACATGCAAGGCAAATTCCCTCCCCACTGTACTATCACTTTGCCCCCTAAAAGCTTATTGAGTCAAAGCATCTACAAAGATTAAATTAAATTAAAGTTAATTTTTTTGTGACAAGGAATTGGATATGTTAGTTTTCTGTGGTTAATAAAATCATGCAACAACCATTTTAATATTTCCCACTAAGTGAGTTAAGCAAGTCCATTTCAGCTTCTGGATAATTTCTAGAAGGAAAGGATAACAATGTTTTCAACCAAGTGCTAATGACAAGCCTTCTCTGTTTTCTTCTACAAATACAATTGTAACTCATCTTCCCATTCTTCCTGTGTAACTTGATCTTACCTGCAAGACTCTCCCATTCCTGGAAGGGGTCTTGGGAAGGTTAGATAAGGCCTTTGACTGGAAGGGCAAAAGGGGGATTTGCCGGGATGCAGCATGGAGAAGAAAGCAAGATAGAGAGCTGGCTAAAGAAGAAGCCTGCCTGTGAGTGAGTTCTATACCCGCCAATCTCCTGGACCCAGATACCTGCCGGCTCAAGGGGGCTGCAGAGCCGCGTGGCCTAGGATGGCAAAGAAAGGTCCCTCCATCAACATCCATCACCATCCAAGCCCATCCTAAGGGCTGTGTTACTACATACAATTATGTTTATTTATATATTAAAGTTATTTCTGTCACTCAGTTAATTTTTATTTATAATTATCATATATTTGTCATACAAAGGTATAATTTTGTTTCCAAGTCATACCAAAAAACTGTGGGACAAAATCCTTTAGTATTTCTATAATATGTTGCACAAATACTAGCATTGCTAATAGCATAGTGTAGTATACACAATAGTCATTTTAAAATAATTACTTAAGCAGGAATTTTTTCATGGTGAAGTACAATTGTGTCTTTAGTCCAATCCAAGAGTTTAATTGATCTTTTTTTCTTAATTGTTTGAACTTACAAATAGGTGATTTCAGTCAAATCAATAGAACTGATAGTTCATGTTGAACAAATTCTAACATTTTTCAGTGATTTAACTGTACATGTATACTGAATAATAATGGTATAGTAATAATAAGTAATAATAGTAAATATGCCTTTAAGAAAGAGATTGGCACTCAGAATCAATTGGTTGAATTAAATAACCAATGATAAGCTATTCCAAAACTCTCAGAAGAAAAGAAATAGCAAGGCAATAGGCTAAACTAACCTCTTTATATAAAGCATAATACTTGAAAAATACTTATTTACCATCCAGAAATAATTTTTTAAAAAAATCTTTATTGAGGTATTCCTTTAATTTAGAATTGTCCACTCCAAAATGTTCTAAACAAAAGCTAATAAGTATTTTAAATGGTTATATATATATATATATATATATATATATATAAAACCATTATATATAAAGCCATTTATATATAAAGCAAACATATATATACTATTATGGTGCCTACAGAATATATGTATACATATTAGTGAAATTTTTTTTTATTTCTTTTTTTTTTTTTTTTTGTTTTTGGGCCACACCCGTTTGACGCTCAGGGGTTACTCCTGGCTATGTGCTCAGAAATCGCCCCTGGCTTGGGGGGACCATATGGGACGCCGGGGGATTGAACCGCGGTCCTTCCTTGGCTAGCGCTTGCAAGGCAGACACCTTACCTCCAGTGCCACCTACCCGGCCCCCATATTAGTGAAATTTAATAAGAAGCATTTTATTGAAAAAGTTCCAAAATAAGAATAGCTTTGCAGGTATTTTTACTTATTACCTTTAAAAATTACATATCTCTTAAGGCCGAAGTGGTGGCGCAAGCTCATGCTAGCCTAGACGAACCATGGTTCAATCCCCCAGCGTCCCCAGCCAGGAATGATTCTGAGTGCAATGGTTGTGCCCCCCCAAAAAAAATTTTTGCTTATCTCTGGCAGAAGAAAAATTAGGAAAATATTAATTTTCTTATTAGGATTAGTATTATTGCTTAATAGAATCATTTAATGAAATCATATCATAAATCTTTGAGTGGTAATATTGATACTATTCAAGCATAACACTTTTTAAACTTTGATACTTAAAAATTAGTATTTCCTATGAAATTACCCATGTCTTTTAAGAGTTTACTATCCACTACTGTATAGCTCTTATTAATATGTAATTTTATTTGTTTACTTTAGTATTTTATTGAAAGGGAACTCCTTAAAAGGACTGTAAAGGCTCAGAAGCAACTCCCAGGAAAACCTGTTTGTCTGTTCAGGCCTGAACTTCCAGTCCAGCTGTATTCAGCCATGTGTTGCTACATTGACCAGGTAGTTTTAGAGACTGCCAGATCTTTACCTGGTAGTGAAAAGCATGAACTCCAGACCTTTACTATACTTACCTAACAGTTTTCTGTGTCCTTTTGGAATCATTTTTGATATGGCTAATACAAGAACGATGATGAAGGTGTGCTTTTTATAGCGTCGAGTTCTTGGAAATCACTAAAATCACATTTAATTTAATACTTTAATAATTAAGGACTTGGTATTTTTTGCAGTTTCTTTTAAATGTTTATACTAACAACTATATTTTTACTTTTAAAAAACACATCTCATGACCAATTTCATCTTGTGGAATGATTTTGTTGGCTAACAGATGATTGGGGTTGTGAACTAGGGAGAACCTACTTAAATCAGAGGGAGCATTAGTGCAAATATTCTTAAGTAAGCATTCATTGTCTAATCAAACGAAACTGGCTTACTCAATGTTAGGTAGCATGTCTTTTCAAATCCAGGCTCAGGCTCTTGACTAATATGGGCTACTCACTTTGATCCCAAACGGGCTGCAGAAATCTCCCGTTTCCTTTCATTTTGGGGCATGCAGCTGCATTTCTAAGCCATGACTACATTGCTAAACGAATCATTGATTTGGAAAATCTGAAGTGACCTTCAAATGGTTCTCAAGCTCTTCCTCAATAGAAAAGAGAGAAAAAAATTAGCATTGTACTGGAAAGTGGTCGCTGTTTCAGATGTGAACTATCCTGTGTGTATAACTATTTTTGTGTGTGCTGTATTCTTTTTTACAAGATACATTTTTATAATAATTTAGTTGGGGTATGACTCAAAAGATAAGATCTTTGCTTATGCAAAAATAAAAATTGCCTCTTTTCAATAGCTTCTTAATAAATATGCTGCTCAGACAGCCTGAAATTCTTTATTGAAGTTGCTTAAATTGTGTCTAAGCACAATAATAGTCTTTCTATATGGTCAACATCATGAGATATTTTGACTCGAAATTACTTATTTTACTTTTATTATTTTCTTTAATTTAATCTTCATTTTCATGTTTGTTTATTTGGATATTTTATCAAAATCTTTGGACATATACCTAGTTATAAGGAACATTTCTTCAGCATGATGTGTTCTTTTTTTTTTCTGTTTTGTTTTTTTTCGGGCCACACCCATTTGATGCTCAAGGGTTACTCCTGGCTAAACTCTCAGAAATTACCCCTGGCTTGGGGGGACCATATGGGACGCTGGGGGATCGAACTGCAGTCCTTTCTTGGCTAGCGCTTGCAAGGCAGACACCTTATCTCTAGCGCCACCTCGCTGGCCCCTGATGTGTTCTTCTTTGTGATGGGTTTCTGAGATACATCTATCAATTATTTAACATATTGATTACTCTGCTTATTGAATTCCATAGATAACTAATAAAAAATGTATCAAGGGAGCTGAAGCAGTGGCACAAGCCATAAGGTGTCTGCCTTGTCGGCGCTTGCCTAGGACGGACAATGGTCTGATCCCCTGCAACCCATATTGGTCCCCCAAGCCAGGAGCAATTTCTGAGCGCATAGCCACGAATATTCCCTGAGAGTCACCGGGTGTGGCCCAAAAAAAAAACAAACAAAAACCAGTATCAAATCTGCAGAATCATTAATTGGGTTCAAGTTAGTGGATCTCTTTAAAATACAGGTCCGTTAGCTTCACACTTATTTTTTTTGAGGCCCTTACTCTTAGGTACTAAGTATTTTGATAGGTTTCTCTAATTGAGACAAGTATTAGAAAAGTAGTTAATAAAAAGAATCAGCTTTTAGTTATAATGATAAGCAGGTTTCAATCATATCAATAGATTTAATTGGTAATTTAGTGGTGAAATTAAAATAATATATACATTATTTTCTCTGATGTGCACCTGTATTATAATAATATAATAAAATGTTGACACAACAAAACACATTACTTTACAGTTAACTATATTTGTAGATTTCTGCTAGTCTAGCAATGCTATAATTTGAGTTTACTATGAGTTGAATTAGAATAAGACAATAAATTACCTAGATAATCTCAAAGGTACTTTCTCATTCTAACAATATATGGATGGTTTTTATTAATTCTATAACAAGTGCATTGTATTTATTATAAACTTCATTTCAGACAATAAAAAGGAGTACAGAAAGGTTTAGCAACAGAACAGAGTGCAGCTTTCTGATTGTGGGGATTAAGTCATAATTTTGATCCAGGAGCTTCTAGTATTTTACCTGTTTAAGAGCTGCGACAGGTTCCACCCGTAAGTTTCAAAGCCAAAGCCAGTGACAAACTTTCCTCCTTACCTGAAGTCTATCTTCTCACTATGAGTCATTTTGGGTCTCATTCTGTTCTTAATGTTCAGGTGAGTAAACGTGATGACTGTAAAAGGCAAGCAATCAATATCTGGGGTTAGACAAAGCTCTAGGAGCCAATCTGAAAGCCTGAGCAAAGCTCCTTGTGTCCTTAACTGTAACCTTGGGACATGAAAAGCAACTTCCATTCCATTTTACCAACGTTTCGGTCAAAGATCAATTGCCATTGTAATTATATCATATATCACAGGACGGGGAATCTGTGAGAGGGCAAGCCCTCTAAACTAATACATATCATTAGCATTTAAAGAACAAGAAAAACAAATTGAACATTAGTCCTCATGTAACTCTTTTTTCTAGAGCAAATAATTTTCCAAATTAAAATGAATAAATTAATGAAATTGCCACATGCCTGAGAATAAGCCACATTGATAATGTCGTTGAGATTTTAGCAAAATTTAGCTCATTGTACTTCTCTGTCTGATCATTATAACATCTAATCAAGGGAAGCTTAAATACTTCAGTGAGCTCTCAAAATAAATTTGATATGAACAGCTCAGGTCTCATGAATTCCTAGGGTTACTGACTAGGTGAAACATGTTTTTGTTTTAATCCCTGTCTCAGCTCAAAGAGGATTAATGCCCATAATTCTCCTATCCCCATTTAATTGAGAAATGAAGTTTGAAGAGGCACCTCCTGGAACACTCCACTTTGAAGTATGACCTATTCACTGTCTACACAATAAATCTTCCATAGCGCACATATATTTATACACACCTTTACAATGCTAAAAAAAAAGATGAGAAGCAAAGTATTGTGTGTAATCACACATCTACTTTTCTATCTGTATTCCAAAGCACAAAATATTATTTTTTATTTTTCCTTATTTTTATTATTTTTTATTTTATTTTTATAAATAAAAATTTATTCATTTTTATAATATCTTTATTTAAACACCATTATTACAAACATGACTGTAGTTAGTTAAATTTATTCTAATGAAGCTATTCTCTGATTTTAAACTATTTCTCAAAACTTATACTCATATCTTTTTCTAACATTTCCATGAGAAAAAATAATTTATTATAAAAAATAAATTTAATTTATATGGCAAGTATGTTTACTTTTGTTTTTGGTCACACCAAATTTAGAATGGAAGAAAGGCAAGATAGTATACTATAGAATTATGTTCTTAGCATCTCAAAAGGCATTAAACAATTCAAATGTTGAATAGGTTCTTCAAACTGACCAATGTGTGATTGAATATAGAAAGGGCAAAGAGAAACTCTGAGTCATATCATGTCTTCTCACACTTTCTGATCAAGATGATGTGAATAGTTAAGAAGTCATTTACCTATTAAGGGGTCTCAAACTCGCGGCCCATGGGCTGCAAACGGCCCTCAGTACAACATTTTGTGGCCCTGCCCTAGAGGAATCTTTTTTTTTTGTTTGTTTTGTTTTAGTTGTTTGGGCCACACCCCCAATGTTCAAGGCTTACCACTGCCTTTGCACTCAAGGATCACCCCGACTTTGCCTCCTGCGGCCCCCAGGTAAATGGAGTTTGAGACCCCTGAAAGGACGTTCTCTTATAACCGCGTCCCATGGAATCAGATGGGCTGTACCGACACTCACTGTATTTTCTAACCTAGTGTTTGAAGTGGCAGATCATCACTGTGTTTCCTCCTGGTCATATAGACCAATCTTAGTCCAAATGGATGGCACTGCACAAGGACACAGAGTCAGAGAGCATTCACTGAAGACTGGCTATCACAACTGCCTAAGGGCTGCTGAATGAGTCCTTTATCATATTGCTCTCTCAAACATATTAACCTTCAAGGACCAGGTTTGGATAACACTGTTGTGAGTGGTACATCAGCAAACGATGATAAAGCCAGATATACCAATATTTGAAAATGGAATATGTTATCAAGTTACAGATGTTTTTATGTGATATCTCACTGGGCTTCAAAATAACCTTTTCAAATAAGCAACAGAGTCGTTACAGTAAAGATTTTATAGATAAGGAAACTGCAGATCAAAGAGATTTAATGATTGACCCCAAGATTTCACCTAGATATCCACCTACCATTCTCATGGCACTTTATCTGCTCAGCTAAGCTGCCTTGTATATTTGTTAAATGCCTTTCTACTCATGTGCTGACCAGGGGGTTTTCAGAAAATCACAAGTGTGTGATTTTTGTCTTAGAAGCATTTTTTCTATTTTCTAAACATCACCAGAATCCAGCAACTTAAGTCTGTTTTATTTTATTTTTACCATTGCTTCACACATGCACACACAGAGAAACACTGACACACATAGACACATACTCATCTTCCTGATCTTTTATTAATGGCAAACTAAATTTATTTTTTAAAATACAAGTAGTCATTGTGCCACTGAAAAATCTTTCTCCTTGCAGTTAATGTATATAGAAATTTTGTAACATTTTACCCTTCATTCTAAAGTAAATCATAACAGTTTTTATGTTAGGTTTCAGGCAAAATTTTCCTAGTTTGGAGGGATTTTTTAAAACTATTTCTGTTTGAATCAGTAGCCATTTGTATGAGAAGAAAATGAATACTAATGGAAAAGCCCAAAGTGAATTTCAAAATCATTATAACTGTTCTGTCATAGGTTTGGGCCTTTGACAAAACAGCTATTCAAGGATGGAAAATCCACAATTTCTCTCTTGCATTTTTTTTCTGAATAGAGCTGGATTGAATAACCAGGGCTTATAAAGGATTGAGAGCAATTGCTTTACTAAGTAATAGTGAGCCCCTGTGCTCTCGTAAATGGGAGAGAAACTGGCCGTCTGTAAATCTGAGTAGGATACTTTCCTTAGATTGATAGTTACAAGGGACAGGGAAGAAACTAAGGCAGGAGAGAGAAGCAAGTAACTCTTATGTTTCACTATCCCTGCAACATCCTTCTAGGTAAGCTTCAAATAATACTCTCTTCTTGAATCCTAAAAACCTGTCGATATATCTGCAACTCCATATTTTTCTTCCAGGTTTTACTTTTATGCTAAAGAAACAGTTATTATAGTGGGTCAAAATGACCAATTGGGAATATTTTGCAAATAATTCTTACCATGATCACAGCAAATCTAAGTCAACTAACTTCCATTAATCAACAAAGAAATTCACTTTAAGCCCTAACTACATCTTGAACTGAGGTCCCACATTTCTCTCAAAGCCATCCACTATAAGGGTTCCCCAGGCAGTATTCTTATCGGCTGCTTGCCTTCATCGACTTCAAATACCTCTTAACTGGCCAGGTCCTCTTGAATTTGATAAATAGATACTGTCACTATTCACTGTCTCAAACACCTGGTCTATGCTTAGGTCTGCTTAAACACAAGTTTTAGTGTCCCCACCACCACCATGGCCACATGAGCCAAAGACTTAACTAGGAATGAGAGAAAAATACTTGTGTCAGTGAATCAGGGCAATAACCAGAAAATAATGCACTAGAACAAAGCTTTGGTGCTATCTGAAGAGACCTCAGAACAGCAGTTTTAATGGTACCCAGTGAAATGAAAATATCCATCGAAGGAAGGAAACATTACTAAGGACGGAATGTATGAGATATTGGTTTAACAATGTAAAAAAAAAAAAGATATATCATGTATAGGGCCAGCGAGAAAGTTCAGTCAGTAAGATGTTTGCCTTGCAGACAACTAACCCAGGTTTTATCTCCAGAACCACTTATGTTTCCCTAATGATCACCCAGACTGATCCTTGAGTGCAGATTTAACAGTGAAACTTGAGCCCAGCTGGATGTGTCTTCGAAAACCAAAATAAATAAATAAATAAATAAATAAATAAATAAATAAATAAATAAATAAATAAATAAATAAATAATGCCTGAAGGTAGTAAAGGGTCTTGGATACCACAAAGGAGCTGATTATATTAAATAAAGTAAAGCCTCCTCAGCTAATGATATACCAAAAAGAAAAAAAAGGAAGAAACTTCATTCATAATCAAAAGATAATTCAATGTGGATTAAATACCTCTAAATAAGACTACGTTAGTAATACTTTTATTAAGCTAATAATACCCACAATATCCATATCCATAATATCCATAATAAAATCCATAATGGATATGGATTTTAGAGATACCCTCAGCAACTTTATTTATATAGCAAAGGTAAAAAACCATAATTAAGAGAATGGGGATATGTCCAATTAAAACATTTTATATGTCAAAAGAAATCAGATGCAGGAAATGTTTATACAGCATAATTAGATAAAATGCTATGATCCCAAAAATATATAAAGCCCTTAAAAAGCTTAATAAAAAAAAACAATAATTCAATTCTTCCAAAATATAGTGAGTAGATGCACAGACATGCCCAGAAGCACAGACCAGTTGTTTCCACAAATCCAAAAAGAAATATTATGAAGCATTATGAAAAGATACAGGGGGCAGAGTGGTGGTGCAAGCAGTAAGGCAACTGCCTTGAGTGTGCTAGCCTAGGACAGACCGCGGTTCAATCCCCCAGTATCCCATATGGTCCCCCAATCCAGGAGCAATTTCTGAGCGCATAGCCAGGAGGAACCCCTGTGTGTCACTGGGTGTGGCACTAAAACCAAAAAAAAAAATGTCAGAGAGAGGACAAAAGTATCGGACAGTCTTACTCAATTGTGCAATATATATAGAAATTAAATGAATCATACAATATTAAATGGTAACAAACTTGAACTAGAAAACTGAGACTGAAACGAGTGAGGGAAGGAGAAAGAGGTGAGCTAAGGTAGCTTTCTTAAAGATAAAGTAGAGAATCTTGAGCCCTTTGGATGTGGTAAAGTAATTAAATATTAATATTACTATAATCATGTTGCCTAAACTATTTAAATAATAATATAAAAATTATTACTGTCTTTAGTTCTATTCAGAGAGTTCTAAGTTGATTTTTAAAAATTGGCCACATTATCTTAAATCTTCTTTTGTTGAATAATTTTGAATTTTATCCGAGATACTTTATTTATTGTATTTTGAGTTTCTAGATATCATTTTATTCCTCTGATAAAAGCAGAGAATGTGTGAAATATTAACTTCTTTCAAGGTGTTATTGTAAAGTGTCATTCTTAAGAGTTATTTTATTATAATTTAAGTATATTTATTGCTTCCCATAAATTTTTATTAAAAAGTCAGAAAGTATTTTTCTGTCCAAGTCAATCTACTACCTCATTATAAACTATATTATATAATGTGACATTTGTTACATGTTTCTGTGATGTGATAATTTACAGCTAATACACTTCAAAGATAATATATTTTTCTTCATATATTTAATGCTTAGTCATCACTTAATAAAATCTATTAGAGCACGGGAAGGTTTAGCCACATTCACTGAATTAAGTTGTTTGTTTTAAAAATCCCCAAAGTCATTCTAGACATTTGTCAACTGTCTAAAACATTAGATTAAGAATTTCAATTCTAAAATGAAATTGTTATAGCAGATTGTTTGCCTGCCAAGAAAAAAAAAGAGTTGAGTGACAATTGCCTTGTGATTGTTGTCATTTTTACTGTGAACAACCTCGACTGAACTAGGTTTTTTGAAGAAACTCACTTCTTTCACTCTATAATGATTCTCAAAAGCTTACAATTCATAGCTTTTCTGCAGTTGAGCAGATAGTTCAAAAGACTGAAGCACCTGTCTATCTCTACATACTGTTGGCCATAGAATGGTTGAGTGATTTCTGGAACTTACCAGAGATGCTCAGGGAGACTGCCTCAATATAAATAGCATTCATAAGCTCAATTCTATGCATATCAGTCAATTGCAAGCATGTTAGTTGAAGAATAACATCATCATTTCATTTGAAGGCATCAAGAAATATAAATGAAAACAAAACGTTTAATTAGAAAACTGTTCCTGGTAAAATAAAAACTCTATGCATTATAATTGCTGTTTTCATAAATATCTTCTTTTGTTTTGTTTTGTTTTGCTTTTGGGCCACACTTGGTTACTCTCAGGGGTTACTCCTGGCGCTGAGCTCAGAAATCACTCCTGGCCTGGGGACCATTTGGGATGCCAGAGATCGAACCCAGGTCTATCCTAAATCAGCTGCATGCAAGGCAAATGCCCTACCACTGTAATATCATCCAGCCCTAAATATCTTCTTTCTAATAGGTGTTTTTGTAAAACAAACTAAAAGATACCGATCTGACTTTCTTCTGCATGAAAAATGTTAGTGACCTTCACTGAAGCATCCTAAACTAGTAATAACCATGGCTAGTGCTTATTAATTTTTCAAGTGCTTTAAAATAAGTTAATGGGGCCGGGCGGTGGCGCTAAAGGTAAGGTGCCTGCCTTGCCTGCGCTAGCCTTGGACGGACCGCGGTTTGATCCCCTGGTATCCCATATGGTCCCTCAAGCCAGGAGCAACTTCTGAGCACATAGCCAGGAGTAACCCCTGAGCGTTACCGGGTGTGGCCCAAAAACAACAACAAAAATAATAATAATAATAATAATAATAATAATAATAATAATAATAAAATAAAATAAGTTAATTTAGTGATTATACAAACTTAGAAATTTAGCTTTACAAGTACTATCTTACTGTTATGTGAATAAGAAAAAAAATAAATTGGAATGGTTTAATTGCCAAACATGATAGAGATGTAAAATAGGAAAAAGAGAATAAAAAGGAAGACAAGAAAAGAAAGGAAGAAATAAAAGAAAAATAAGAAAAGAAAAGAGAGGGAAGGTAAGGAAAGGGAGGGAGAGCAAGGGGGTCAGAAACAGTGGAGAAGGAAGGGAATGGAAGAGAGAAAAGAACAGAAAGGGGAGAGGTAGTGAGAGAAGAGGAATGGAGAAGGGATTAGGGGGAGGAGAAAGAGAAGAAAGGTAAACAGAGGAGGGAATGGAAGAAGAGGGGAAAGGAGGAGAGGGGAAAAGAGAGGAGGGGAAGGAAGAGACAAAGGAAAAATAAAAGAAAAACAAAGAAAGCATTTTATTTGATTCTGCTTTGGTAATTGCACCAACATTTTATTTTGCCTATGACTTGGAAATCTTGGAATCTGTCACATTCTTATTCCCAAATATCTACCATATGTTTCTTCCCAATGCACATATAACCTATTGATGACTTACAAATATATTGATTTATACACAATTTATATATAATTTTCTTAATGCCTTTCTTCTCATTTTGATAATTCAAACTATCAAGAAAGAATAACTTAAAAATTGTGAATACTTTGTTCTACTCCTTAGAATACTGAAGTAAATAGGATATTCAATTGAACCCCAGAACTCTATATTTCTTTCATTCACACTTTACCAAACTGTGTCCACTGTTTGATATATTTTACACAGCCCCTGAATATCAAAGTTAAACACAGAATATGCTTGATTTTCAAAACTTAAAATTCAGTGAAGAACTCATAGATTCTTGAAAATGTAGGCAACAATATATATATATATATATATATATGTATATATATACAGCTATTATTCATCTATGTTGTATTAGGTATAAGCTCTTGAAGTTTGGACTGCTCAAAATGCTATATGCCCCTTTTATAGTACACTAAAATTGAGTGATCTACTTTTTAAATGCTAATTAATGCTTTTCTTAAATTAAATATTAAAATTTACATTTTCAACTTGAGGAGTTTGAATGTTGTCCTTTTATTATTTCCTTTGTTCTATAGAATCAAAACTAACTGGAAAACAATATAGGGGAAAAATATTTCAGAATGTCCTGGTTAAAGATGAAAGAAAAGTTGGGGCCAGAGTGATGGCAGTAAGGCTTTTGCCTTGCACATGGCCAACCTGGCTTGGACCAAATTTGATCGCTAGCAATCCATATTATCTCCTGAGCTTGCCAGGAGTGATGTCTGAGCAAAGAGCCAGGAGTAACGTCTGAACGCCGCTAGGTATGACCCCCCCCCCCCAAAAAAAAAGAAATGTTTAATAAAAATAGACCTCAAAAGAAGTAAAATGAAGGGAGATGAGTCACTAGATGTTAAAGGAAAATAACCACTTGTTGGGAGATAAATCTCTGAGGAGGCTACAATTAAGCTAACTCCAAAGAACAAATAGGTTTTTTAGTAAATAAATTGGAATGGCCATATCTAATAAGTTAACAAAACAGTCTAAGCTGGGAAGAAACCTGATCATGGTTTTCTGTAATTATATATTACTTGGTACAATATTAATATTGATTTGTTGCTCCATACACTTAGTGTATTAATCAGATTCTGTGTTTGGTACTTAAATATATTTTGTCATGTAGGAAATGTCCACATGATTTGTGAGTCATTTGAAACATAGTCTATATCTTTCACAAAGTTATGCATTAAAATTCTTGAGTTAAAATTGAGGTCCACTTCTTTAACCACATGGCAATAGAAAATGTAATAAAAAGTTTGCTTTCTTGGTGCATTTTCCTGTTTCTTGAAATACTTGTCATGGCATAGTTAGATGTTACATGTCTTCAGCAAATTAGGCTGATTCCAGAAAGCTTAAAAATGGAGCACTTATTGCCATGATATATTATCTTCCTGAATCTTTACCTCATAAGCTCTAAACTTCCTTTCAAAACATATAAAGAAACCTATTTTTCCTTCTTAATACACAATATTCATTTTCCTCCTATTATTTATTATTTAACTTGGGTATTGTATTATTTAAAGGCAGAGTAGTTTGTGATATTGCCTGGATGGGAGATGCTGTGCTGGGTAAAGCAAAATTGATTGCATGTAGCTATTAACTACTGTTCCAAAAACAAGGAAATAGTGTGTAACAGTGAATCAGGACATAAAGTATCTGTATCTCCTTAGAAGCTGAACAAGGAGAAAAATTGTATAGAGAATCATATTCCAAATAAAGTAAAGAGAGATGAAGACGCCTTGCAAGTTTACATTTTCTTCTTCAGATTTTATTGAAAGATTAAACAATCAATGAATTCACAGGAATGAAAATGACCCTCAGAGAGCAAGAGTCACATATTAGATTCCTGAATGCCACTTTTACTTTTCTGAACTAGCACCAGTCGATGGTCTCAACATAGAAATGTCCTTCACACCATCATATCCCTCATTAGGCTTTTAGAAATCGATAGTTACCTACATATCTTAATATGATTCTTTTTATTATACCTTTGTTTCTGAAAGCCTAGGCTCTGGACTCTATGACCTATACATTTCCACTTTTCACATTACATTTCATAGTACACTTACTTATGTCAGATATCACAGATAAGTGAGATCATCCTACATTCGGCTTTCTTCTGGCTTACTTGTCTCAAAATGATATACTTCGGTTCTTACCAAGCTGCAGCACAAGTCCTGCTTTCATCATTCTTTGAAGTTTCATAGTATTTCATTTTGCTTCTGTAGCTTTCATAATCCATTTGTTTATTGTTGGACATCTTTGTTAATTTCAGATATTAGCTACTGTACTTATTACAACAATGAATAATGTTGTGAACACATTATTTTGAATGAAAGTTTTAAGTCCTGGGTATAGATACCCAAAAGTGGAATGGCTCAATCTTATAGAAGACCAATTTTAAGCTTATTGAGGGTTTTCCATACCATTTTCCACAAGAAAACTACTGATATTTTAAAGATAGACAACATAGCAGACAAAATCTATCATTTTTTCAGTTGATCTTATTTATCTTTGATATTGTCAAACTAGAAGTTATATATATATTACTTGAAACAAAATTGGAGGTCACTGTAACCATGTAAAAACCAATCTGAAAGTACATTTTAATGGTACAGAAGTTCTAGATTTCCTTAAAAATGGCTTGCTTTTGTGACTGATCAAAAGTACTTATTGAATATGTTTAACAGGTATGCTTTCCAAAGTTTATTGATGTAAAATTGGAGAAGAGGATATAAGAGATAGATCATTATGTCTGTTTAAAAAGATTGAGAGCGTGAGCTATACTTTTGATAATAAAGAGGCTAAAGAAAAGAAAAGATGCTATAGCCATAGGCCTTCCACTCAGCCAACTCTGGTTTGATCCCCAGAATCTCAAAGGTTCCCCAAGCCTTCCAGGAGTAATTTCTCGGGGAAAATCCAGGAGTAACTGCTGAGTGCTGCAGATGTGCCTCACAAAAAAAAAAAGAAAAAAGAAAAATAAAAAAAAATTTAACAAAAAAATCATCTTTTAATTCTCAAATTCTATAATAAAAATATTGTCTAATCATCATTACTATGCCATTCCAACCTTTGAAATGATTTTCCCTCTTAGTTTTATTAAAAATGAGTTGAATTCTTAGTATTTTAATTAATGTTTCCACTGGATTCACTCAATAATATCCTCACTGGATTTCTTTATAAAAATTCTATATAAAATATATATAATATATATATATTCAAAATCTATATAAAAGATTCTATAGAAAAAATATTAATGGTTCCTTCTGAGACATTAAAATAAAATATATACATTTACAAATGTAAATTAATGTAAAGTAATATATTACTTCTTTCTAAGTAATACTAAACTAATGTGCTTGAGGTAGTGATTAATAAATGTACTTTACTGGGGTCAGAGATATAGTAGAGATATTAAGGTACATGTCTTGAACATGCCAAAATAACATCATGAAGTCTCTAGAGGATGGCTAACTGTGACCCTAAGTAGGCCCACAAAAGGCAAAACCCTTCACAGTAAGACTTAAACTTGTACTCAACAGCTGACATGGTCGACTCAAATTAGCAGTGTTCTCCTACATTTATAATGTTCCCATAAAGCCCTTCTCTACCTGTCAGGTGCATATATCATTACTTAAGAACAGAGTCTGTTCAAAATTGGACAAAACTGAAGAATAGACTTGCACATGAAATTCTCCTGATAGTAAGAGAAAAGTAAAGTCCTAAACTTAATGGTTTCTAAGCAAATCAAAATCTAACCTTGTTAAACCATTAGGGTTTGGTTTTGTTTTTGTTGATGTTGTTGTTTTGTTTTGATTTTGGGTCAAACCTGCTGGGCTCAGGTGTTACTCCTAAACTAGCTCTTTGCTCAAAAGTCACCTTGGGGGATTCAAACCAGGGTCAGCCTTTGTGTTGGCAGCATGCAAGGCAAACGCCTTAATGCTGTGCTATAGCTCCAGCCCCTAAACCATTGTTTTCTATTTAAAATGCATCAAACTAAAACTATGCATGCATTATGCTCAAAATGAATATATTGATATCTGTGAAAATTAAGGGTTTTTGCTAATTTGCATGGATACAATTGAAACAGTAAACACAATGATAGCAACAAAGTAACTAATTAAACTGATGATTATTTAATTTTACTTTTGATAATGCATGTGTTTTTCTCTTTTTTCAATTTAGACTAATAGCGCTAGTCTTAAGTATCTTCTCATTTGAAGTGTCTGCTCAATGAAGGAGAACCTCTGAAATGTAAACTTTTCGAGCCACTGCTAGTGAGACGAGAGACACCCGGAGCTTTTCCGTTTTAAGATAATTTTTCAGGTGATCAACTTGTGAAATGAAGACAAACAAATTAATGGCACCTTCTGAGAAATTAAAATAAAAAATATAAACTTACAAATGTAACATTAATTTTACATATCTTTACGTATTCATTATGCAAGACACAAAAATACTTAAATTGTATAACGTATCATCAAAACTCCCATGAATCAAAATAAATATCTATATGAGAAAAACAAAATAACTCTTATAATCACTGTTATATTTTGTAAGAGAGTGGGAAAAATTTTAAATTTTTAATAAAATACATATTTTCAACTTTTTAAGATAAAACAACAAAGGGGTTACATTTCAGGTTAAGTGATCATAATATTGAGTGAAGGGGGATAGCTAAAAATAGAATAAAAATACCAAATAATTCCACATTTTAGAATAAACTTTAAATAACATCTAAGTATCTGCAGTAGGAATAATTTTAAATGCTCCCACCCAGAACAGAAAGGTATGAAATTCAAGTAGTTCGTATAGAATTGAGCTAATAGGCCATTGAAGGGAGAAAAACATTACAGTATCTTGCTACTACTATTCAGGTTAGAAATGATTACAGTTTCTAACTATGCTTCTAACTTAGCTTTATTCAAACCCCTTCATATTCATTTATTAGTAGAAACTTGCTTGAAACTGACATCTCCTACTGAAGCATCATTAAATAAACAGTAGCAATTAAAAGAACAATTAATTATATAGAAAAAAGGGCAACTATCAGATTATATTCATGTTCCATTTCTTTTGTTTTGTTTTGTTTTTGGTTTGACAATAATTGATATTTAGAAGTTATTCCTGGATCTACTCAAGAATTACTCCTGGTGATGCTCAGGAAATTATATGGGATGCTAAAGACCAGGGATGTGGGTTCTAACCTGGTCATCCATATGCAAAGTAATGTCTTACATACTAAACTATTACTCTAATCCCTATATTTAATTTTTAGCTCAAGCTATCAACCACTAAAACTTTTCCTAGTATGGTGACCGAATAGACACTTTATTGAATTTAATTATCCTGAACATTCATTTTTATAGTTAATTATACCATAAAATATAACCAAATTTTTGAACTTTGATATTATGAATCTCTTATTTGAATATGCAAGTGGATTTAAATTATTCATCAATTATTTATATTACAGACATTCACCATCTAATTTCAAGACATCATATAGAAGCAATCTAGACAAAAGTTGTATGCAAAAGTTAGGCAAATAAAGATATTGTGCAAAATAGAGCTCAAAAAATTATTGTACATATTATCAATTGCTCCTATGAATACTTCATAACAGGCATCCACTTTAAAATTCGGGTTCATTTTGGGGCTGGAGTGATGGCACAGAGGTAGGGCATTTGCCTTGCACACAGCTGACTCAGGACGGATCTTGGTTCTATCCCCTGGTGTCCTATGTGGTCCCCCAAGCCAGTGGCAAATTCTGAGTCTATAGCCTGGAGTAACCCCTGAGCTTCACCAGGCGTGATCCCTCCCAAAAAAGAAATTTAGGTTCATTTTGTTTTTTCAGACCCATCAATATCACCATATGTCTATCATTGCTTTTGGCTTTGGATAAATGTAATTTTATCTTTCCATATTTTCTATATATGCTGTTTCATGCTGTTGTTGATGTTAACACTGGAAGATGACTTTATTCATTTACTATTTTATTTTATGTTATTTTATTTGGTTTTGGGGTTGCACCCAGCATCGCTCAGGGGTTACTCCTATCTCTACGCTCAGAAACCGCTCCTGGCAGGCTTGGATGACCATATGGGATGCCAGGATTCGAACCATGGTTCTTCTGCATGCAAGGCAAATACACTACCTCTCCATGCTATCTCTCTGGCCCCATTTAAAATTTTATTAAGTTACTGTAGTATAAAAAGTTATTTATGGTTGAGTTTCAGGCATACATTGTTTCAAGACCAATCCAATCACAAGAGTCAACTTCCCTCCACCAATATCTCCAGTTTCCCCCCCACACCCAGCCAGCCCCCTTAGCAAGCCTATTTTAAAGTTTGGTTGTTATTACTTGGATCTCATTTTTTTTTTCATTTTTGGAGTTTTTATTATTCATATATCTAAATATACCATAGCTCACAGTGTCAATTTGTTCAAGGCCTTGTCTTCTGCCTCAGTTATCTTTCATCTGTACCTTTGTATGCTCCACACCATTTCTTTCCACCCCTGAAAACCCAATTATTAAAGTACAGAGGTCAGGGTAATGTAGATCTACTCACACAGTTTTGGAAACTTGCATATCTTGCATTTCTCTGACTTTTTATTATGTACTACATAGATAAATGAGATCATCCAAATCTGTCTTTCGTTTTGTTTCTATTTACTTCCCTGTACCTGATGCCCTCCAGTTCCATCCAAATTGCAGTAAATTGCATGATTTCACCGTTCCTTGCTGTACTCCATTGTGTGTCAATACCTTATTTTCCTTCTGTAGTCATTCGTCAGGTCCACCTAGGTTGGTTTTCATGCCATAGCTGTTATGCTAAGTGCTGCAATGGATAACAGTGTGCACATATCATTTGCAATTAGTGTTTGTCTTGATGAAGTTACATACAAAGCAGGGGAATTACTGGGCCACCATAGAACTCTACTTTAAAATTAGTTCTTATAAAACGGTAGATAAACACTACATTCTAAGTAAAAAATAAATAAATAAGGAGATAGAGAGAATTTCCTCTTCCTCTTTTGAAATATAATCAAAGGGTCAGAGGGGTAGCCCAGCGGTAGGGTATCTGCCTTGCATGCTGCTCACCCAATATGGACCCCCAAGCCAAGAGCGATTTCTTAGTGCAGAGCCAGGAGTAACCCGAGTGCCACCAGGTCTGGTCCAATAACAAAAAAAAAATAAATAAATATAATCAGAGTATTATGAAGAAAATAATGGCATGCTTAAGGGGATATCAATTAGATATATTCTCTCTATGGAAAGTTTAGTGTACATGAACAGGCAAATTTACAAATAATGCAAAAAATTGTGTTTTAAATAATATTAGATGAAATTCTGGATTACATATTTCTTAAATTATAACTTTATGCTCTGTACCTAAATATTAAAACTTGAAGTACATTAACCCCAACCAACATATTCCTTTTTTTGTAAATTATACCCAAGTTTAGATTCTTACAATACTCCTAAGGGATCTATACTGCCTTCTTCTATCACTGAAATGACATCAGTTAGAGTGAATGAAATGGAAACTTGCCTTTCCCTTGAGTGAGAAAATGCTTCTGTCTCTCTCTAGTGTACCTTGTCATTTTGAAGAAAGCATGAAATGGATATTTAGCAAATATCTATCAGTTAAAGAACTGAAAGTGGTACACAAAAAATTAATTGGACGAATTTACAAGTTTTGTAACATTCTAGGATGTGATTCTCACCTCAATTTTTTCTGGTTTATAACAAATCAAATACGATAAAGTCATTTCCTGTAAGATACAGATAAAAGAGAAAAAGTCACAACAAACTTAGAAATAAGATGAATATTGCAATAGTGAAAAACTTCTCCAGATCCAATAAACATATATTATAATATATTTTAAAAACTCTAAAGTCTTCTACTACTTTTAGTGCCCAGAGACATGCACTGGGATCACATATAGCATACAACCATAAACTTTATTCATAAAGCTGATTGGAGCACTTGGCTTAAATATATGGCCACATTGATTTCCTAGTAAGTTACTCTAGTATTTCCTTAGCCAACTCCAGAAAGAGCAAATTAATTAAAGATCTTCTCAGCAGGGCCCTGCTTTAAGCTGGCATCTTGGTGAAATAGGAACCTAAATCACCCTTTCCACATGCAGAGGAATGAAAGGGACAGTCTGGAGGTGTTGAGTCAAGCACTCTCAGATGTATATCCACATTCTCAAACCAGAAAATGCTTCCACCTCCCATAAAGATCTTGTAAGTGGTATTTGTGAAGTATAATCACTAGTCTATAAATCATCTGGAGATCTTGTTAAAATGCACTTATTGATGAGAAGGTCTTAGATAGGATATCCAAATTCACATCTCTAATTAGCTACCAGAAAGTTTTCATAATGCTGGCTCATGGGGTAGTTAGGAACCTGCAAATTAAATGCATATGTAAACATATATGTTTATATATATATACACATATGCAAAGTTTCCCATTGTTAAGACTTGGCCCATAATTCTAACTACAACATTTTGATTGAGTGTGGTGTTTATTTGTCTGACTTTCTGCAAAGTTCAGGACCAAAGACAGCTATTTTTTCACATTATAACTTGCTAGGCTCACAATAACCAGTAATTGCTAAAATCTTGATAAATGTGCCCTAGCATAACCATAAGAGGATAATTCAATTAAGCACTCATAAAACATCCAGACTAAGAAATGTTGATTCCAACTCTTTCACACGTTTCATATATTCTCCCTTCTGGCTCTGGAGGGTTTAAATATTTTTAAATTAGCTTCTTCTGCCCCCAGAGATCTTCATTTCTTCATTTGTTTTATTTGATCACATTAGCTTATAAGCTGCCTCATATATTTTTGGGATGAGTTTGGGGACAGAAATACAATAAAGAAATTAACATTTTATCCTCCAAAAGTTGGACTTTACTATCGACATCACTTATCTATCATTTTAACAGTCTTCATAGCAGTGCGTTCCCATAATAGGTCTCTAATAAATATTTCTAGATTGATGTACACATTTGAAAGTTTTCATTACTTGTATGGCTCTGCAATATCAGGTTTCTATATCCGTTTCTTTTTTTTCCCTTTAAAACTTCATTAACTTATTTCTTCTTCAAAGTGCTCAGAAGAATCTCAAGTTAATTATTTCATCATGGAGGTGATCATTTCACATTCTTTGAGAGGTGAATGCTATGCTCTAACATTTGCGGACTTAATTAAATCACAGAAATGTTTAATCAGTGTAATAAATGCAACTTAAAATATCTGTAATGAAGGAAGTGCTGCTCAACGTTCATAGCTACAGAGAGGAGCTGGCCGGATGGGTTAATTAAGCTGTGGAAACTCTCCTTTCATGAAGACTTTGAGCTTCTCTGAAACAATGAGACTGCAAAATGTCATACTTTGTTGTTCTTAGGTCAGATCAAATATCATTGTAAGGCTGCTTTCTTAGGTATCTCCAATTAACATATTTTCATTATAATGGGGGTCTTTATTCTCTATGTTTAGTGTTCTTATTTCTATTTTCCAATAACTTAAGTTACCAAAACATAAACAGGCAAATGTTTAACTTTAATTATAGCTTAGGTAACATATTTAAATATCATTAATATTTACAGTTCTTATATACACAGTTACTGTACCTTATCACCACACAAGAACCTCCAATACTACTCATGTATTTCTGGCCAATCTCTTTATTCCCTATCCCTATCTTTCCCCCTACTAATTTCACTACAAAATAGATTTATATGCAATGGGGGAAGGAGTAGGTGAACATAAGTTGATGAACTAAAAATAGCATAAATAGTGGGTTTTATATATCAAATATATGCATAGATATATCAAACCCATTATTCATGCTATTTCTATATATAAAATATATATTTGATGTATCATATATCCACTTGCTTCTTTATTTTCACAAATGACTGACCTAATGTTTCAGTCTCCCTCAAAATTATTTTTGTTATGGCAAATTCTTCCAGTTCCAATCAGCTTGTAGAAAATTTCAACTTCATCTTTTCTTCATAGCTGCATAGTATTCCTTTGTGTGTGTGTGTGTATGTATGTATGTGTGTGAATAACCTAACTTCTTTATCTCTTTAGATGCCATTGGAGGTTAGAGTTGTTTCTATACTTTGCTATAGTACTAAGAACCACAATCATCATAGTTGTACAATATCTTTAAAAATTAATATTTTCATAAAATACTATCTTTTTTGGGAGGTCACACCCGGCAGCTCAGGGGCTGCTCCTGGCTCCACACTCAAAAATCGCTCCAGGCAGGCCCGGGGGACCATATGGAATGCCGGGGTTCAAACCAATGACCTTCTGCATGAAAGGCAACGCCTTACCTCCATGCTATCTCTCCTTTCCCGAAATATTATCTTTAATTTATATATCATAGATTACTATTTAAACTTCTCTTTTATAGTTGAAAATATAAAATAGAATCTTGCACAATAGAAGATTCTTGGTTGTGATACATTTTATGTATGTACTTTTTATTCATCATTCTATTCTTGCCTGTAGTTTGTTTTGAGAGGTATGAAGTTAATACATTGTTTTTCTTCTGTAGTGAGGTTATGTTCCTATCCCTTCACACTTTAAGGCAGAGGTCTCAAACTTACGGCTCGTGGGCGGTTTGCAGTCCTCAGTACAACAGCCCTCAGTACAACATTTTGTGGCTTGGGGCTGGCCTTCAAATGTCGCAGCATTCGCGATTATTCGCTTACTGAATAATCACAATAAAAATCGCATTAGTAAGAAAAAAATTGCATTAAACATTCACATACCCCGAGCAGTTCCGTTCAGGGTATGCAAATGTTTAATGCGATTTTTTGCGATATTGTTTTCTTACTAATGCGATTTTTTATTGCGAATATTCAGTAAGCGAATAATTGCGAATACTTTGCGCCTAGTGCAGACTTTATTTTCGCTGCTCCTGCCCATTTTCCCTTGCATTATCGGAGGCCTAAGGGAGAGAAGTTTATTACAGAATTAGTTTTTGTCATACCTTCATCATGACTTCATCAAAGCCTGCAGTGAAGAGAAAGATTGTTGACGAGCACAATTTCAGGAAAAGTGGGAGACATAGTATTTCTTTGTTGATCACAGGGGCATCCCCACATGTCTTATTTGCTCAGAGAAAGTTGCAGTGCACAAGGAATACAACTGGAAACGCCATTATTCAGCTAAACATGCTGAGGAATGTGCAAAATATCAAGGAAATGAGAGAGCCAAGTGGGTTGTCAGTCTTAAAGCATGTCTAATGAGGCAACAAGATTTCTTCAAGAGAGCAACCAAAGAGAATGTTGCATCAGTCAAAGCTAGTTACATGGTTAGTGAGATGATTGCTAAGGCAGAGAAATCATTCACAGAAGGAGAGTTTGTTAAAAAAAAATGCATGTTACAGGCCGCAAGTATTATCTGTCCACAAAAGAAAGGTTAGCTTAGCAAAATCAGCCTTTCTGCCAACACTGTGGCAAAGCGCATTTCTGACATGTCAAGTGACATTTATCATCAACTGTGTGAGAATGCCAAATGTTTTGATGCATACTCAGTTGCTCTTGACGAGGGCACAGATATAACAGACACTGCACAGCTCACAATTTATGTCTGTGGCGTTGATCGCAATTTTGAATTGACAGATTAGCTGCTTGCAATAATTCCAATGCATGGCCAGATCACCTCTAATGAGATATTTGGACATCTGTGTGATGCCATTGAGAATGCAGGTTTGCCATGGAAGAGGTTTGTTGGAATAATAACTGATGGAGCGCCATCAATGACAGGGAGGAAAAATGGACTGGTGGCATTTGTTCAAAAAAAAACTTGAAGAGATGGGTGTAGAGAAGGCCATTGCTCTTCACTGCATTATCCATCAGCAGGCCCTTTACAGTAAATGCCTGCCGTTTGACAATGTGATGTCTGTTGTTGTGAAATGCATCAACCAAATCAGATCCAGGGGCTTAAAGCACAGAAGGTTCCATGCTTTTTTAGAGGAAATGGAGTCAGAATATGGAGATGTGCTCTATTTCACCGAGGTACGTTGGCTCAGCAGGGGAAATGTCCTGAAAAGATTTTTTTTTGGGCCACACCCGGCGGTGCTCAGGGGTTACTCCTGGCTGTCTGCTCAGAAATAACTCCTGGCAGGCACGGGGGACCATATGGAACACCAGGATTCGAACCAACCACCTTAGGTTTTGGATCGACTGATTGCAGGGCAAACACTGCTGTGCTATCTCTCCAGGCCCCTGAAAAAAAATTTCTGAGTTGAGAGAAGAAGTGAAGGCCTTCATGGAGAAGGATGGGAATGCTGTTTCTGGGTTGAGTGATCACAAATGGCTCATGGACTTAGCTTTTCTTGTTGACATTACACATAAGCTGAATGTACTAAACAAGATTTTACAACGCCCGGGGCAGCTTATCAGTGCTGCCTATGACAACGTGAGAGCATTCTCCACAAAACTTGTGTTATGGAAATCCCAGCTCTCTCAGACAAACCTTTGCCATTTCCCAGCATGCAAGGAACTTGTGGATGCAAGCATACCATTCAGTGGTGAGAAATATGTTGATGCTATTTTTAAGCTAGAGAAGGAATTTGATCACAGATTTGCAGGCTTCAAAAAGCACAGAGCCACTTTCCAAATTTTTGTGGACCTCTTTTCCTTTGATGTGCAAGATGCCCCTGCTGTGCTTCAAATGGAGCTTATTGACCTGCAATGCAACTCTGATTTCAAAGCCAAGTTCAGGGAGATTAGTGGAAAAGCAGAAATGCATGGGCAATTTTTGAGAAAATTGCCCCCCAGCTTCCCCGAGTTTTCTCAAATGCTCAAGCACACCATGTGCTCGTTGGGAGCATATATTTGTGTGAAAAGCTATTCTCCACATTGACCTTCAATAAGTCAAAAAGTACAGGTCTAGACTTAATGATGATCATCTTCAAGCCATACTGAGGGTCTCAACTGCTTCCTCTCTAAAGCCAAATGTGGTTCAGATTTGTGAGAAGAAGCACTGTCAAGTCTCCAGCAGCAAGGTATAGGCAAAAAAATGCCATGTTCAGAAGAACTGTTCATGATCTTCATTCAATATTCTATTCATGTTCAGAAGAAATAATTAAAACTGTTAATAATGACGTTTGAGGACTTTTTTTGTGAAATCTCTTATGCGGCCTTGCCTCACCCTAATTTTGCCTCCTGCGGCCCCCAGGTAAATTGAGTTTGAGACCCCTGCTGTACATGGATGTACATGGAAGGAATCTATTATGCAGAGTGAAATAAATCAGAGGAAGAGAGATAGATACAGAATAGTCTCCCTCATCTCTGGGTTTTAGGAAAAATAAAAGACATTCTTGCAATAATTTTCAGAGACAAAAGAGAGGCAGGCTGGAAGTTTCGTCTCACGACATGAAGCTCACCACAAAGAGTGACGAGTGCAGTTGAGAAATAACTACATTGAGAACTATCATAACAGTGTGAATGTTTGAAGGAAGTAGAAAGCCTCTCGAGAGTACAGGCGGGGGAGGCGTGGGGAGGAGGGAGATTTGGGACATTGGTAGGAATGTTACACTGGTGAAGGGGGTATTCTTTACATGACTGAAACCCAACCACAATCAAGGTGTTTAAATAAAAATATTAATAAATATAAGAAACTATGTCAGGCTCCAGAAGATAGTTTCCAAGGCTGGAGCATATAGTTTTTATGCATGAGACCCTGAGTTCGATCCCTAGCACTATAGTATAACCTCACCACACATTGTCTGACAGACAGACACACATACACACACAAAGAATAAATAATCAAAAACAAACAAACAAAGATTGTCTGCTACCTGCTATTGCCTTTTGTTTCACAGTTGCTAGTGGCATTCTTGGGAAAGTTTGTTTTGACCTGTGTTTTTTTTTTCCTGACACAAAGGTTACAAGCACAAAACTGAATCCTTTTTAATATTTCGCTGTCCTCTGACTCAGACCAAAGTTGGAATTGAGAGGACCCACATCAGGGAGAGCTTCCTTTGCTTCTGTGCTGGCTGTGCTGGCCTAGATGTTTTGGCAACCTAAAGGGTGCAACTGAAACTGAATTTCCAGGAACGAGGCATACCTATGTCTCCTGAGAAAAGCAAGATTGTGACACTGCTGGGCAAAGAGTCGCCTCAAGAATGGTTTCTCTCGGTCTTTTTCAGATGTGGTTACAACTTTTGGTGGGTATAACTGGTCTGGCAAGATATAATTACATTCTGGGTCTGAGTATAAAACTGAGTTGTGTTAGCAACTTCACACTCAGCAGCTCAACATAAATATAATGAGTGGTGCAGTCCCACATTAGTTTGGGCAGCATGCCTGCAAGGAGACCCAAAAGGGACACTATTGGGGTTGGCTCAGCTATGGAATGAATGGGCCCTGCTCGTGCTGGATGCAACAAGACCTGAACCTGCATTTGAGAGTCTCCCTGCAGGGAGGGGTGTTTTTCTCTTTTAAATTTTCTTGTGGGATCCCTTGTTGGGATCCAAATACCCAAATACCCAAATATCCAAAATACCCAAATACCAAAAATATCGAAAATTCCTTTTTGGTATTTGCATGGATGTGTGTATTTGTGTGATTTGCAGGGACGCTTACAATCCCTGCAAATTTCTAAAATTTCCAAGGACATTTATTTAGACTGTGTGACATACTATTTTATTTTCTGAGACACATAGGCTTTATTGTCTTTGCCATTGACCTCAGAGTGCCAATGCTATAGTGAGTAGTAAAGGCTGTTGTTCTTTACATTATGGCCCTAAGTTTCAGATTTATATCACCCAGTGGATTTTTGACCTCCAACCATATTCATTTGGAGAAGAAACTTTGTTAACGTTTTATGTGAATTGCTCAATATGGAATTTGGTGTGAAAGAATCCCTCAGTTTAATACTTATGTTTGAACCAAGTCATGGGTCTCATTGGAAATGTTCTTATGCCCCCATATATCTGATAGCACCACGTGGCTTTATATCTTGTTTGCGTAGGCACACTAACATGGGAAAATACTATACATACCAATAAGTTCTTATCTAATAGAAATGGGAACACACAAATCTTGTAGTGCAATGAGACCTTACACCCTGAACATTGACATAAAGACCTGGCACAGGCCTCAGAAGAATGGGCATTCTCCATTTACCCCTTGATCTACAGAAGACATTTACAAAACATCCAAGGTTGTATATAACATCACCCGGAGGCATTCCTGTACCAGGGACGACCCTACAGCTGCTCTGACATCGATCTACTCAAAAGAGACATCCCTTAACACTGAGAAGACAACAAGAACAATGACCTGCTTACTGGACAGGGCTTGCTGTATTGCCCCTTTATGGTGAGGTTTGTCTATAGCATCACCTGGAAGCAATCCTCTACCACGGAAGACCCTACCACTGCTCAGACATCGACCAGCTCAAAAGAGACTTCCCATAACACTGAGAAGACTTATCAACAACGACCTGCTTACAGGACAGGGCTTCCTGCATTCCCCTTTCATGGTGAGGTGAAATGAGAAGGCACTCCACATCATGACTTCAATGTAGGACATGCAGATTCCAGAATCTTTAATACAGAAACATGAGACCAACAACAGAGACTGTGTGATAATTGTGTTGGCGCTACGGACAATGTCTTGGAGCAAACGATAACTTTCCTGAGGCCTAGAGCTGGTCTTATGCCAGGAAACTTCAGGGGTTGGATCTCTTTGTATTTAGGCCAAGGCTATTCCTTTCCATGCCTCTCATATTTTGGTGGGCCTATGCAAACAACAATTGCCACTCGAACACCGTTTTTACTGTGCTCCTTTGACTCTAATCCTTAAAACACACCCACTTAAAATCTGAGGTTAACTTAAGCTAATATGCATGTACATGGAAATGTAAAAAATACTATGCCTCTAATGTTTAAGGAGTTACATAAGTTTGATGGCTTTAGATTGCCTTGTGTGCTGTTAAGAAATATTATAATGTGCTAAAATCTTGGGACTTGAGGGAAAAAGTAATTGCACATGGATTCTGTTTTATTTATCTTAACTTTCTTTGGTGAAAGTTCAAAGTTAAGATATCAGCAAGGGGACTTCTGATAATTATGTTATGGGTGATTGTCCTTCCACTGTAACTTTACCTTATCCTCTTTCTTTTCATCTTTTGTTCTCATAATTCATAATAAAAAATTATAAAAAAAAAAAAAGACCTGTGATGATATCACAGGAGTTAACTCTGGCTGAAGTAATAAACTCATTTAGCTTCTTCTTTGTATGCAGACTAATAATATCTGAATGGCATTGAGTGGTTAGAGAAAACAAAGGTCTGTGGCCACCATTTCTCTTTGTCAAGACTTTGCACAAAAGTACAGACTGTGCTGTAACAGGGAATCAGCTTGCCAAAACTTTCCAAGAGGCTGAAACTTCTAACTCACTAAAACTCTACTTAAGTTATTATATGCTTGGATGGCTGCAAGAACAACAGATAGCTGTGTAATTAATGCAAGCCATGTCAGCCTCCCTTACTTCGTTCTCGTCTCCATGCAGACCAGTAATGAGGCGCCTCCTGACACACAATCACAATGCACTGACAAACTATCTTGGTGTGTGAAAAAGACAGAAAAATCCAAGAAGCGTGACAAAGCTAGCAAGCACACTTTCTCTTCACCAGAGATTTCATGTCATATTTGTCCATAAGGCAGACTCCTAGATAGAGAAGTTATTATCTACTGTACTATAGACCAACTTCCAGGTTTGAGTATGTTTTTTATATAACCATATAGAAAATGAAAATTTTTATTTAAAATGATTATTTTCTTCTTTCCCCTCATTTTATTATTTCTGAGAAAATATAAAATGAGTGGTTCGCTGAAACAATTACAAAAAACAAATTTAAAATATTAAATATTCTAAAGTTATAATTTCAATAGGACAGTATAAACTCTAGATATCACAAAAATTTAAATTAAAGAAAGATTTAAAGAAACTGTATTCATCCAGTAGGATTGCATGAAGATGCTAGGCTTTGATTTTTATTTAATAAAACTTATATTTATGTTAATAAACAAACTAATAAATATCTGTTAGAAATAAAACATAAACTATGGAGCTGATATTACACATTGCATACTTAGGAATAGCAACATTTGTAAGCTTATGGGATATCAAATAACTTAGCTCAATTAAAGATACATTATATTATGGAATGATGGACTAAAAGTCTTATTAACTGATGAAAAGTGTTATGTTAAGAAGATTAACAAAGGATGTTATATGGTTTTGAGACTCCAAGGAGTTTACAGAAATAGTATGTATGGGACATTTTTATACACACTGAGATATGTATCCAGTAATGAAAATATTTGTTATTTATATTTCCTTTAAATATTTACAAGTTCAAGTGCAACTAATACAATGAAAATAAACAAATGAAATTTCTTAAATCACATCTGTTTTAATTTTCTAAATGAATAAGTAAAACTATTCTCCCATACTAGAAGATGAATATTTTCTTAGGTTGTCATTTGTCTATTATCAAATATAAAATAAATGCCATCTTTTGATTATTTCTTTTTTCTATATAATATGATCACTAAGATATATTACTTAAATTTGACCATTACAATTCTATTTTTTATATTAAGGTATGATTTATCAGTTCACAATATATTTCTAATTTGTACAGATATATACTTGACATTATATTGTTACTAGGACCTTACTATATTCTCTAGTCAGCATGTTCCTTCTCTGTTCTACAGAATCAGGCTATTTTTTCTTTGTTAAATAGTGTTTGTAGTGTATGTTTAAAGACCAGAAAATAAAGATAGTCTTATGATTTAGCTGAGGATGGCATATTTTGAAGACAAACAAGCTTGTTTCTTGTATCCCACACTTTGGATTTTCATCACTTACAACATGTCAACTTGCTAAGCATAAATATTCCATCCTCCAAAAAGCACTAAATATTGAAAACAAGATTTGATGAGAGAGAAAGTGGAATAGAAGTGTTATAATGAAATAGCTCAAAGTCACCAAGAAATTTCATCACAAGCAAATAAGAAAAACACCGTTTTCTTCATTCTCTTCACATAAAACGTAATATTCTATCTACATATTTTATATGTTCAACAGTAAGAATGCATTTAATTATTTTTAGAAATGTAAAAGTGTGTTGTTTATGTACATGATTGTGAAATATGTAGTGATTTAGATATTGACCAATATGACTGATGGTTATGTATTTTGTGATTTTTTAATTAAAATGTATATCATTAGAAATGTAATAACACAGCAGAATTGAATTTCTAACACTGTTTATGAAGTATAAAAATCAAAGTGTATCTTCAGAATTGATACTTGGTCAGCGAGATAACTTCTGAGTCAATGGAATGATCTACTTGACAATAAGACTTCTGTAAATCTGATGTTTAAGCCATATAGACAAGTTTTGCTTTGTAAATTTATGCTGAGGTATAAGTTGAAAATGCTTAAATTTACTCTGGAAGGAATTGAGACTTAAGTTTGGTTGAAAAAGAAAGTTGAGTGATTTATATTTAAACTATTTTATTCCAGTAAAATCTGGGAATACTAAGAAAGCTAGTTTTCCTTAACAGTATATTATTTGTGTATCAAAGAATATTTGAAAAATCATTGAACTGGGATATTTTATAATAAAAGAAGAGCATACTTCCAGATCCAACACAGAACATATTTAAATAAATTTACACTTGATTTTTCACCAGAAGTAATTTTCTATATATACAATTCCATTATATGTACAAACTTTATATACTTACTCTGGTAGTTATAAAATTTTCCTCTGAAAAAGGAGGTTGATCCCTTTATACATTTGTTAACTGTCATTAAATATATAGAATATAATTAAAAAACCTCATCCCTGTACTAAATTTCTACATACACATTGCAGATATGTGTGGTATATATGGAAGTCTTTCTATAAAATCCTTATCCCTGCCTGTTGTCCCACTGACCCTCCAGGTGGGGACGCTGTGGAGAGCCTAAAACATAGTTTGGGAGCGAGGTGCTCAGGATCTTTTGGGGCAGTTTACTAGCTGGCTTGAGGTTGTTGGAACTGGTGGTAGGCTGGCAAAGGACTCTGCATCCGACCTTCTTGCCTTTTTACCCTCCTGTCTGTGTGGATTATCTGCCATGGACAAATATTACCAAGATCTCTTTCCTCTCCAAGGGGAAAGGGAAATGGGAATCAATTTCATATTTTGGGAGCTCTTTGAAGATCCATAGATAACCAGTCTAGGAATAAACCTGCCACAGCACTGTGAACTTTGGTTCATATGTATCTTTTCAAATTAGTTGTCTGTGTTTGGTGTAAATAGCCAGTAGCTGAGTTTTGAATTAAATGAGTTGAATTTTATGAGATTCCTATTCTTATATTTTTGAAATAAATCTTCATATTGCTCTCCCACAGGCCATATAATGTGATCTAGTTACCAACATTGATTGCAAATTCTTTTTTTTTTTTTTTGCCACATCTCCAACATTAGTTGGTTCACATATTTTGTTGGATTTATTTTTATGTTTATTTGTTTTGTGCTTTCCTGATAGTAGATTTTAAATCTTATTGAGCTTTATGAAAATATGAATACTTTGTTTTCATGAGAACATCACAGGCTTTGGTTTTGTAAAGTGAAAATCTGTATAGAATAAATTACAAGAATGAATTAAAACATTCATTCTTGGAAATTGAGATAGTGCAGTGGGCAAGGTGCTTTGTTATATGCAATGAAGCGAGTACAATTCGGACACCCCAATTGGTCTGTCTGAGCATAGGATCTGAAAGAAGCCCTGGATAAACCTGGATGTGTCTCCAGAAACCAACAAAACTTTTCATTTTTGTGTCCACAAGATTCATTGTTATGTAGCTGTCATTTCTATCTTGCATGGATATGTATCTTTTAACATCTTCTAAAAAGTGTGGGTGTATTGTGATTTGCTTAAACAAGAAAAATTAAGGTGAGATTTTTGTTTTAGTTTTGGGGTCACAGCTGATTTTTCTCAAAAGATACTTAAGGCTCTATATTCATGAATCACTTCTGGCAGGTTTCTGGATGTTGGCCTTCAAATCCAGTTCTATTGTGGCTCCATGTAAGGCAAATTTCTCTTTCCTCCTGTTGAAATTGTTGCTTTCATAAAAATCATTCTGATTATGCTATTATATCAGGTTGTCAGATAACATAAAAATGAAATACCTCACGTTTTTCTACCTTTAATTGAACTGCTGGTACATAGTACACTACCTAATGGCTACAGGAAACTGAAATAAAATAAAAAAAACTATCAAATTCTGATAAGCTACTAAATATATAAATGCAATCAAATAAAATGATCATTATTTTGAGTAACTAAGCATTAAGGCAATTTTAAGGCAGTAAAATATACTTGAGACTTTGTATAAATATACATGTCTGAATATATCAGTGTGAATCTTAGAATTAGATTTATCATAGGTGTATCCCTGGGAACTTTTTCAAACCAGACCTTTCATTCAGTTCTCTTTGAAAGCTGTTTAATATTACTGTTGAGACTAGAAAGATTCAATTATTGGTCTTGCTTGCCATCACCAATATTAAATCCCCAGAACTCCATAAGGTCTCCCAACCCTTCCGAGGAGTGTAGACTAGGAATGTAGAACAATATACAACCTGAATAGAGAACCAAGAGCAAATTTTGAGCAGTCAAATGTGACCCTTATTAAAAATAAAATGAAAAGAAAAGCAGATTATATTAAAAATACACAAATATGTGCTATATTTTACTCTGTTAATCTGGGTAAGTATGCAGTCTTATATACTTGCATCTCACTAATATACAAACTTCATTTTAATCATTTCTTAGATAAAGTACTTGATAAAACCTTGATGAGAAGAAATTTAGAGATCAATCTCATAACTATATGTGCTTACTATTTACTAAAATAACTTTATATAAATTTTCTATATTTTATTAATCTGTCGTCTACCACCACACTGGCGATTGACTAGTCTGGCAATTGACCAATGTCTTTTTATTGCCATAAAGGGAATATTAACCCACTTAGTATGATAAATGCATTCATTGTGCCTTGATCAGATATAAGTGGTTAGCTGTTATTTATGAAGATGATAGGGGAAAATGAGGCACAGCTACACCTGCATTTTTCAAAGCACCTATAAAATGCCTTGTTCAGCATCAGAATTCTGAAATCTATAGAACAGCTTGTTTCCATTGGGTTTAAAGCCCTCATCATCAGTCATGTTATGATGTTCTTACTAGCAAATGCCTAATTAAAATTATGAACAGACTTCACAAACACTTTCTGATTGCCTTCTCATTAAAATGTTTTAAGTTGTCCTCTTGGCTGACATATTTTATATTTATTCCTTGTTATGTTTTTTACACATCAAGAAAAGGACTTCTAAATAGAAAAGAGATGGGAGAAAATAGGATATGAAGACTAATAATGTCAGTTCATTCTAAATTATGTGGCTGACTTCTGGTTCTATGCACTCCTAAAAAATACTGGAATATGCCTTCTTAATTATTAATACCAAATAAAACCTGAGTTTCATAGTGCTTTTCTGAGAGAAATACTCAAGAAAAAATATTCTCAGTATTTATGAAAAAGTATAACTCCCAAGTGGTAGGTTATTTTTATTCCCATAAATTGGGTATAATAAAATAACATGTTATTTGAAATTGAGTAATCCTAATAAATATATATTTGCATCATTGGTCAAATTTACATACTTGATAAACTTTATGATATGTATTAACCTAAGGAAAATAGAGCAATGAATAACATAGATTAAATAATTTTTCATTGTTTTTGAGGTACTTAGATGTTCAATACTTTTAATTATAGTTTTAAGCATACATGTTCCAGCACTCCACCCACCAGCATAGATCCTGCTTTCTTTCATCAATGACCTAAGGACCCTTCCTATTCACCACTTCAAGGTTAGCTAACTTGTTCAGACAACATTCTAGTAATTTTCCTTTCAGACATTTGGTCATCCCTTAATATGCTTGATACCCTACATTTGAGACAAAATCACTCTTTCTCTTTCCCTCTATATATGTTATTATTTAGTATGTTATTATTTAGCATGGTAACTTCTAGGTCTATTTATAAGGTGACAAATAGTGAAGTAAATTTGGGGGTCCATGTGTCTTTTCAACATAGTATTTTGGAATATATTCTGAGTAATGAAAATACTGATTTATGTGGACATTCAATTATCATTTTTTTGAAAAGTATCTAACTTTTTATCTACAAAGTGGTTGAAACACTAAACATTTCTACCAATAGTAGATGATGGTTTCTATTTTCCTAATCCATACCAATTCTAATAATTATTTTTTATGTGTACCAACCTCATTGGCATGGGTGACATAAGATACACTAAAGACCTCTATGTCAGAACTCAGTCTGTATTGAGAAAAATATAAGCAGAATCCATCATGACTCTAAATCTAGAAGCTTCAATGATTCAACACTATTGCCTAAACAAAGAAAAAAATCAGACTACGTCAAATTTAGATGTTTATGCACTGTAAAGGAAACAATAGCAGAATTAAAGCACAACCCACAAAATGGGAAAAACTATTCAACATGCATTTGACAAAAGGTTTATATTAAAGATATATAAAGCACTTACAAAATTTAAAAATAAACAAAAAACAATACCACAAGATCTGAGGAAAATAAATAGATATTTCTTTAAAGATCGCATGTCGGTGCCCAAAGGGTAAATAAGTGAAAAATAACTTCCGAGGGCTTAAAAAAACAGCATACTAGTTAGAGTGCTTGCCGAGTTGGAATCATCATTGGTCTGGTTCTGGGAATCCAATATGATCCCCAAGACCTTTAAGGCTTAGTAATTCTTTAACTCAGAGCCAGAAATACGACTTTGCTTTTCATGAGATAATGTAAATAAAAACAACAATAAAATTATTGATTTTACGTTATACAGTCAGCTTTATTTTCACTTTTTTTTTTTTTTTTGGAATGGTCCACACCCAGCAGTGCTCAGAGGTAACCCCTGGCTCTGTGCACAAAAATTGCTCCTGGAAGGCTCGCGGACCATTGGGATGCTCGGAATTGAACCTGGATCCGTCCTAGGTTGGCCACGTGCAGGACAAACACTCTACCTCTGTGCTATCGCTCCTGCCGCCATTTTTATTTATTTTTATTGCTTTATTTTTGTTTTCAATCCATTCGTTTTTGCTATGTTTGTCTAATACATTTGTTGTTATTTCATATCCCAAAAAAATATGCTTAAAGATAACTCCTGATTCTGTGTTTAAGGATCATTCCTGGTGGTTCTTGGGCGACTCCATGGGAATTTTAGGTTCAGCAGCATAGAAGGCAAATGCCTTGTACTTCCTGCATATTTTTCTAACTCTTTATTTTATATAAATATATATTTATTTTTATTTTTATAAAAGAAGATATGAATATTTTATATTGTATATATATAAATGTATATATTTATATATTATATTTATATTTTATAACTTTATTCTTGGTAATTGTCTTTGCATTCAAATATTTTATCTTTTAGTCATCTATTAATTTTAGGACTTATGGTTAGCTATATAAATATAATATATATACTTAAAAATGCAAATACTGTATTTTTGAGTATAACTCAAATAAACATCAACTTGGCCAAAAATGTTGTTTCAGGTCGCTTTGTGTTTATTATTATGTCTATTTTTCTATAAACTGATATTAATAAAACTAATAAAGTTTTAATATTATTACAAAATGTTTTTTCTCTTTAACTTTGAACACATTTACTTCATATATTTGAAGCAGTGTTATTTAATTTATAATCATTTAAAATTGCTGTGAATTGGGTCGTTAACATTATGAAGTATTCCTTTTCATTTCTCATAGTATTCTTTGTGCTGTATTCTCATATTACAAAAACCCTTTAAAATACTTACTATTTTATTTTCTAAATACAACCTCTATTCATACATACTTTTCCCATTTATTTATTATAAATATTTTCATTATACTTCAGGAGGTATGATATATATATGATAGATAAATACTCTATAAAAAGTTTGGTGATTCAAGTATCTATTTCATTTCATATTTGACCTTGGTTGATTTTCTACTCCAGAAATTTCCAGTCTTATTTGTTTTCTGTTTCTTTTCTGAAAAAGAGTTTATCAGTCAAGTTCCTCCTTCCATTAGAATCTACCTTCTTCAAGTGACCAAAGAGAAGGCACTTTCTTTGTGGTGAGCTTCCTGAGGTGAGCTGGAACTTCCAGCTCTTTTCTCTTTTGTGTCTGAGAAGGCACTTTCTTATTGTCTCTGAAGCTATTATTACTCATCTGAATTCTTTCATTACCCAAGAGTGTGAAAGATCATCGCTATCTTTTGAGATGGGTCACATTTCTTGTTTATGTATCTCAATATGTTATCAAGGATTATATCTTTGACAGTGTAAATGTTGGATGTTTGAGAACACAGATCATGCAATGTTCTTGTGCATCTAATGAGGTTTCATTTCTATTTTAGAGGTAATTAATTTGTTTAGCCTTATATTACAAACTTTATTTGTAATGAGACTAGTCAAAATTCAGTGCTAACACTATAGCACTAGTTAAGTCAACTTTAATATCTCTCTCTCTCTCTCTCTCTCTCTCTCTCTCTCTCTCTCTCTCTCTCTCTCTCTCTCTCTCTCTCTCTCTCTGTTTTGATTTTTGGGCCACACCAGGTAACTCTCAGGGGTTACTCCCGTCTAAGAGCTCAGAAACTGCTCCTGGCTTTGGGAGACCATACAGGATGCCTGGGATCAAACCCAGGTCCATCCTAGTCAGCTGTGTGCAAGGCAAACACCCTACCTCTATGCTATCTCTCTGGCTTTTCAATTTTAATCTCTTATTTTCCTTTATATACATATATATATATATATATGGTTCAAGATATAACTTCGAATTTGTCAATAGATCATGTAAGGACTTTTGAATTTTTCTCTAATCCCTTCCTTCCCAGAATTTCCTTCTTATTATCTTGGCACTAATAGTTCTAATTTTTGATGATATAGGATTTTAAAGTAACTTTAGTTACCCTGTACCTTTTATCATAAACAGCTTTATAAGTGAATGTCTAATGCTGGTTTCTTTTAAAATTTAACTATTTTCAAAACCCTTTAAATAATCAGAGTGTGGGCTGCAGCAGTGGTGCACATGGTAGGGTGTTTGCCTTGCACTGGCTAACCTAGGACAGATGTGGTTCTATCCCCTGGCATCCCATATGGTCCCCCAAGCCAGGAGCAATTTCTCCTAGCACATAGCAAATAGCTAGGAGTAACCCCTGAGCATCACTGGGTGTGGCCCAACAACCAAAAATAAAAAACCAGAGAGAGTGTGTGTGAGGCAGGTGTGAATAGGAAATGTTTTAGACTTTATTCTTGTTTTTAATATAACCTTCAGTTTAGTATGGTTTATTCCACAATACTGTAGTCCAATTTTATATATCAATTCTGCAGAGCAAGGATCAAATCTATATAATGTCTCAAAAAGCTAGTACATTTTTGAAAAGTTTTAGTTCATAGAGTCATTTCATATTTGAGCAAATATTTAAGTATTCTTATTTGCCAGGAGTATAATATTATCTCTTATCTGAGGAAATTGACACTTAAAAAAAACACTTTCAACACAGATATTTTAACTTGAAAAGTATTTTAAATGCAATGTTCTCTCAATGCTTTCATTGAACAAAGTAACATTTATATGCATAATGTAATGAAGTGTCCATTGCCAGAAATAGTCCCTCTTTGCTAATATTTAACATAATTCTAGAAGAAGAATTTTATGGCAATAAAATCAAGTATATTTTAATATCTACAATGATATGTACTTTACTTTTGCCTTTTACTGCACAAGCTTCAGCAGACAAAATTTAGTGAATAAACTATATTCTTTTGCTTTACCCTGGCAGTTTTCCTTTCCTTTCTGTATAATTTTCTGATGGAAATATTGAGTGCTCATTATTATTACATTTAGTCTAAAGCACTAAAGATGAAGCTGCAGATAGTGCAGGTAAGGTACTACCAAGCTAAACTTGCAACAGAGGGGAAAAAAAGAAAGATTGGGGGAAAATCAAATATTCATTAACAAAATGTAAAAAATTAACAGCATAATTTAGTAAAAGGTAATGAGATAGATTCTTTTCATTGTGTTATTTAGTTGAATCTGATTCATAAGCAGATTCAGTATTGGTCCAAACTGTGAAATCAGTCAAAGCAAAAGAAACAGCCTTTACAGTGGTCATGGGAAAGAATGAGTAATAGGCAGGTAATGTAAGTACTGTTACAAGCATATAGACTTGGGGAGCATGTGAATGAAATTTGGAAAGTAATAATAGTTAGAAAGACATTGCTAAGTTATGAAGTAGCCTAAAGCTATGATTACATCCTGTAGAGAAGCAAATCTGAGCTCTTAGTGGTTGGACAACCCGAGGCACCATCTAGAAGAAAAAACTGAGGCACTATCAGAGAAAGGTGGGCAACCTCAAGGAGAAGCAACTGCAGCAGAGCCATAGAACAGCAATTTAGGCAAATACCTGCTTGGAGCTGAACTAGACTTGATCCCTGGGACCCCATCTTATTCCCAGAACCTGTCACCTCAGAACCCACTAGGAGTGATCCCTGAATATAGAAATAGAAGAAAGCCTTGAATGTGTGACCAAAAATTGGGGGAGATGAAATTGACAGAAAAAGTTATTAAAGGTCCTAATCAAAATATGAAAGGGTAAGAAATTTAGAAAAATTGCTTATAATTTTCTCCCAGAAACTCTCCTTGGTCTTTTCCATAGAGAATTCTGTTTTCTTCCTTTACTAACAAGAAATACTAACAAGTATTTCTCTTTCTGTCTCACACTTCTCTCAATTTATTTCAATAATAACTGTTTTGCTTTACTGAAATATACATTAATCAGTTATGAAAAAGTCTTTGATGTATCAAGTTATGATGTTAAGTTTTATTCCAATTATTGAACATAAAGAACAATTTAAGGCAAGGGCATTTTTTGATATATAATTCCAAAATTCTCTTGGCTTTTGGAAATTGTCCTAATTTACAGGAGAGATCAAAGGTTGAGGAATAAAATTTAATGGAAAGGTCACTGAAATAGACTATGAGATGGTGATAGATTGAACTAAAATTGTATGGAGGAAATAGATTAAAATGTGGAGATATTACAGTGTGATTGGGAGGAAGAATCAATTGAGTTTGATAATAAGTTCAATATAGAAGGTTAAAGAAAGACTGAAATAAAGGGTAACACAGATTTTGACTTAAATAACTCAAATGTTCCTTTAAAAAATGAATAGTTTACAGCTGTTCTGTTTTAGTCATTTCAAGCCAAGCTACCTAATAGATGGGGAGAGAGATAATAGAATAAACAATTTTGTATTTTATAAAAAAATACAGAAGTAGACCTAGAAGAGTTGTTTTTAATACTCAAGGCTGAATTAGAAGATATTTGTAGTAAAAAATGTATAGATCAAATATATTGACAAAACCCTGACTCATTTAACACTTTATTATGCATACAAAGAAACGTTAAAAAATAGATTTTATTTATCTATTTTTATTATTTTGCTTATTGTACCCATTATGCAACAGGAAATACGCTATTTCAGTGTTTGGGGGAATTCCTAGTATGAAGGGGTCAATATATATAGTTCAGGGCTAAAACTCTAGCATACAAAATATGTGGTAAACTCATTGAGGTCATACTACATTCCCAGAAGTAAATTTTAAAAATTATTTATATATAACAACAATTGAAAATATTTAATCACTCACTAGAGAATTTTTATATAAAAGAAAGTCATTGATTATTTAATGTTATTATAGTTTAATTAAAGTAGATTATATTTAATAAAAGGTTAATATACACAATTTTATGTAACTCACAATTCAACAAGAAAAAAGCAAATAATTCAGTTCAAAAAGTGGCAAAATGCCTGAACAAACATATCTCCAAAAACATTACAAGTGACTCACAGATAACTATTTTACAAAGTTCACTGCACTTACATCACCATTGGAGACCTCAGAAGCCCCTGCCTACTTTGCCATCTTTCAGGCAGAAAAACAGCCCAGCACTGCCACTATGTCCCAGTAGAAAAATTCGCCTCAGATACATCTAGGTATCCAAGACCAGTCCAGGTTAAAACAATTCTGTCAATCACAGAAAAGAAGGGGAGATTCCCTTTCGGCATGAATTACAGAAGGCCAAACCCATCCAGACACTCTTCAACGAAAAGGGCCCAGCTGTGAGACAACTTTATCAAACTTCCAAGCCACCTACTTTGTTTTAGACCTATAAATCCTGTCCTATACTATGAAGCTGCAAAATCATAAAGTCATCTTAACTTTATGTCACATTGACACAAAAAGCAGGGAGTAAATAGTAGAAAAGGGTCCACTATGACAATGAGAGTTGAAACTGATCATTCTGGACAAGTGCTGAAAAGGAACAAAATACTATGCATGATACCCCTTCATTAAGAATAGTGCAAACCACAGTGTCTTAAAGGAAAATAAAAGGAAGAGAAAGAGAGAAAAAGAGGGAGGAAGTAGAGGGAGAGACAAAGAGGGTAGTAATTCTTCTAGGAATGTTTGATAGAATTCATCTGTAAAACCATTTAAACCTGGACTTTTGTTCTTGGAGAATTTATTTATTACTGCTTCAATTTCCTCATTTATGATTGGCCCGTTTAGGCTTTCTACATTTTTCTTCTTTTCTGTCTTGGCAGATGATATTTTTCCAGAAATCTGTTGGTTTCTTCTGGATTCTCTAACCTGACTGAGTATAGTTGTTCACAATAAGTCCTCATAATGTATTGAATTTCTTGGGGTTGTAATCTCTCCCCTTTCCTTTGTGATCCTATATATTTGGCTGTTTCTTTTCTTTTTTTTTTTCTTTTTTTTTTTTTTTTTTTGGTGAATCTTGCCAGTGGTTTGTCAATCTTATCTATTCTTTCAAAAAACCAATTTTTTTGTTGTTTTTCCTGGTTTATTTTATTTTATTTTATTTTATTTTTTATTTAAACACCTTGATTACATTCATGATTGTGTTTGGGTTTCAGTCATATAAAGAACACCACCCATCACCAGTGCAACATTCCCATCACCAATGTTCCAAGTCTCCCTCCTCCTCCCCACCTGACCCCGGCCTGTACTCTAAACAGGCTCTCCATTTCCCTCATACATTCTCATTATTACGACAGTTCAAAAAACAATCCGAAAGATCAACGAAAGCAGAAGTTGGTTCTTTGAAAAAATAAACAAGATTGATAGACCACTGGCAAACCTAACAAAGAAAGAGAGAGAGAGAAACTTGATAACTCGTATTAGGAATGAAAAAGGAGAGATTACTACTGATATGACAGAGATTCAAAGTGTAATCAGAAACTACTTTGAGAAACTCTACTCCATTAAAAATGAGAACCTGGAAGAAATGGATAAATTCTTGGACTCTTATAATCTTCCACAGTTGAAGGAAGAGGATGTAGCATATCTAAACACACCCATCTCCATTGATGAAATTAAAACGGTAATCAAATGTCTGCCCAAAAACAAAAGCCCAGGCCCAGATGGATTCACTAATGAATTCTCTCAAAATTTCCAAAACCAATTCTTGGTCTCATTGATTTTTGTTTTGTTTTCTTACTTTCTATGTTGTTTATTTATGCTCTGCTTTTTATTATTTCCTGTCATCTGGATGAGTTTGTTTTTCTTTGCTGCTGTTTTTCTATATCCTTAGGTGCCTCTTTAAATTGTCCTGCCCAGAGCCCCCAACATAGCAGTCGAAGATACCCAGAAGTCCTGGCATGTGGAGTGTTCTGAGCCCAGCCCTGCCTCTGTAGTTTTGGGACCCATCAGGAGTTGGTTTTTGTCCCTTTCACTGAAAGAAGAAAAATTATTTTTCTTTAGATGCTTACATGCTGGAAATACCCATAACTTGAGGTATACACAATTTCTCATATTTTATAGGACTCTTCTTTCTCCCTTTCCTTATTATCTTTGCTCAACTCACTATATTCCAAAAATTATTTTGTTTCTAAAATATGTTAATGAATGTTTAACTATCTAAATATTTTCTGTCTACAATAAGCAATCATAAATTAGAAAGTGTTGTTTCAAACTCAAGTTCTTTTGAGTTACATACATATAGATTTATTACTTGTTCTATTTTTTTCTTAAAAATAGATGTTTCAATATTTTTCTTTAGCACTCTTTACCATTTAATATATAATTGATACCAATAGGGGCCAGAGCAGTGGCACACAATCCTAGAATGGACCACGTGCCATATGGGCCCCAAAGCCAGGAACGAGTTTTGATCGCATAGCCAGGAGTAACCCCTGAGTATTACCAAGTGTGCCCCAAAAGCATAAATAAATAAATAATGAATAAATATAAGCTATCAATATAAATAATAGAAAATCATTTTACTTAGGGAAAAAGTTTGGTCTGTATGTAAAAATTAGATCTTTTATTATTCAAGTCAAATCTCTACTGGTATATCTTTATATATGATTTTAGGTAAAATTACAGTTTTATCTGATAACATGAATAAAATCTGTTATGTTTTTATTTTTATTTATTTAATTAATTTATTTATTTATTTTGGTTTTTGGGTCACACCCGGCAGTGCTCAGGGGTTTCTCCTGGCTCTATGTTCAGAAATTGCTCCTAGCAGACTCGGGGGACCATATGGGATGCCGGGATTTGAACCAATGACCTTCTGCATGAAAGGCAAACGCACCACCTCCATGCTATCTCTCTGGCCCCTGTTAAAGGTTTATAAACAAGCAGATTTTACTTATTGTTTTCCTTTTTCTGAGCACAACTGGAATAATTCCATAATAAAAGGAAATCTAATTAATCCCCAAACCCTCATAGACCTAAACGTCAATGGGATTATGTCCAGTCTAGATTCTAGACAAATACACACACACACACACACACACACCACAATAAGAACTAAATAAAATATACCAGAAAGTGTAGTTAGAAATAATGATCGAATTCAGCCACTCTCTATAAATCTGTTTCTGATTTATAAAGAAATCACATATAAAGAAATAATTTAAATGCACCTCCTAAATTCATCTAAGTCTTAGAATACTTACTCAATGTTGACTGTTCAACAGCCGTTTTCTCATATACTCTGCTTAAACTTTACAGCACACTGCTCTGACTTCAGGGCTTGTTTCTCAAGGACAATCACATCAGCCTTTGGTGTCTTCCTCTACACATGATTTGTGCATAAATAACTGACTGGACTAAAGTATTTTATACAGTAATCCTGTATCCTCCTTACTTTTCTCCAATCCTTGGGACCATTGACTATTTTATGCTAACTATAGAGGTTATTTTCAGATGTCATTTAGTTGAAATCATGAAATATGGTGTCTTATAAGATAAATTTTACTGATTTATGTTTTCTCTATTAGCTTAATTCTTTTTTAAACTGAATAATAGTTCATTGTCTGGATGTGTCTCCTTTAGCTTAGTCACTTTTCAAAGGGACATCTCAATTTATTACAAATATTTTTCTTATAAAGTACATGATAAAATAGACAGAACTTTATGTGGATATATTTTCAAATCCTCTGTATATATATCAATGAACATGACATCATGCTAACATAAGAGTATGTTTATATGTCTAAGAAAAATAATTTCAAAACATTTTCTAGGTCCTATTGAGTTTGCATACTCACCAGTAATAAATGTTATAAAGAAATAAATTCTGTAATAAGTAAATCAGGAATAAATGCTATACCCAAAGTCATCTAAACTTTTTATTATTATCTATTAAGGATATTGTAGTTCACATTTCACATTTAGATAGGTGATCTCTTTAAATTCAGTATACAATGTAAAGTCTGATTCTTGATACAATTTATTTCCATTTATAACTACAAAGCACTCTAGACTATTTTGCTTCACCTTTTTTTTTCTTTCATCTTTTAAAGTTATTTTAATTGAGATATCATTTGTTTTAAAAGAATAAATTGTTATATCCATTAAAGGTACAATGTTACTATAGTGTAAAATCATCCCAATCCAGGTGAACAAGATAGAGTTGCTTCATGAAATAATCCAGACCAGGGTAAGGGTGAAACGTGTATTTTAGCAATCTTCTACCTCATATATGGAGTGAATTGCCTGCCAGAATGGCTATTTATATTGAGTACATAGACCAAAACTCAAGTTGGACAGTAAGATAAAGTAAGCACAGATAACTCAGGCTATCCTTAGCCAGTCTCATCCAAGTTTACATGCAAGACAATCTCTGTTTTGAGGTAAAACCAAGTTGTACAAAGGAACCACGATGATCTTTGTTTTGGGTGAAACCAAATAGTACACAAACAGATACAAAGAAACCAGGAAAGATCTTTGTTTTCAGTCAAACAAGGTCTTATCTAACAGAGTAATTATAAAGATTGGTCCAATTTACATTCCCACAACCAGTGTATAGATGTGTTCCTTTCTCCACATTCTTAACCAAACTTATTTCTGGCTTTTTGTTTGTTTTGTTTTTTGATCATACCCAGAGATACTCTGGGTTTACTATTGGCTTCTCTGTACTCAAGCCTATTAGGGTTTAGGATACCATATGGGTTTCCAAGGATCTTAATCCCAGATGATAAACCAGTATATGCTAAACAAGTGCCCTAAAAACTATACTATTTCTTCATCATTATTTATATAAGAAGTTTTCTTCTTAATCAAGTGTTTAAAGTGAAAACAAAAAACAAAAAACAAAAAACCCTAGAAAGAGCCCTGAATTAAACTGTGAAGTTTTATTACAGTGCCTCATTTTTTCTCTATGTTATTTTGCCTAACTGTACTACTTATCTGAATTCTTAGGTCTTTGTACTTCTTCAGGTTTTCTTTATGAGGGAGAAAAAGGTTACTAGGAATTCAATTATTGATAGTTAAGAGTTATTTTTACTTTAAGATTGTTTTAGGGAAATGGTATTATTTCCACCAAAGAATGCATCTCAGTGCTTACATTTACAGTGGTGTCTCTATGTTCTGAAGGTGTTTGGGAATATTATAATCGAATTTAAATTCTGATATGGAAGGAGAAAATATTTATTAGCTTCTTTATATCACTCTTTGATAAATATTCTTGTTTCAATTCTCATAGCCCAGAGAAGAGTTGCAATCTTCAAACTGCCTGCTATTTTTGAAATTTTCACATTTTTTATATCTTACTAGGTATTTATAATATGCGTTATGACCTAAGAGCATCCATTACTGTCACTAATAATAATGCATGCAAGAGTTAACTTTGTTAAAAAAAAAAAGGCACGATATAACAATTCTTTTCTGTAGTATATCTTTTACCAGTTTCCAAAACTATGAATCTGAATAACCCTACACCTTGACTCATGTATTTTTGTTCTGTTAAATTTGGCTCTGTGACTTACTGTTTCTTGACTTACTGCTCTCATGACAAATATCTAGATACAAAGTCCTAATTCTCATCCTTTGATTCATCGCTCCTTGAAAATTTTTGAAGTCATTCATATAAAATGAAGCAACTTATATTGTTTTATCAATTCTATCAACATTTAATTGTCTGTAATAAGTGCTCCTAAAATTTGATATGTTGAATAAAATTCTCTAATTCTCTTAAATTAAGTCTATCCCTTCTTAGTGGAAGATAATGCTTTATGCATGCATACACATTATTACTTAAAGTAGAAATATATTACCATTTTTTAAATTTCAGCCATTTAAATTTTAGTGTCTTTGTATTATTCATTTTTATCCTGGGTAGCACTACCTATATATAGAACTCAATAGAAAATGAATAGAAATTATGGATTAATTCTAAATTTTGCTTATTTTTGAACACTTCCTGCACATAGAACCAACATGGGACTTCTTAGAAACTAGAAAAAAATTCTCAATTAGAACTACCTCAACTCCCTTTACATAATATAAACTTTCTCCATATTTTTTTGTATTGTTTTGTTTTGTTTTTGTTTTTGGGTCATACCCGGCAGCGATCAGGGGTTACTCCTGGCTCTATGCTCAGATATCACTCCTGGCAGGTTCAGGGGATCATTTAGGATGCCGGGATTTGAACCACCGACCTTCTGAATGCACGGCAAATACCTTACCTCCATGCTATCTCACCAGCCCCAACCTTCTCCATATTCTATGTTCTACCCAAACCAACAAATCAAAATTATCCACAATTTAAAAATGTAAAGCATATTAATTACCTAGAGTAATGGAAGTAATGTTGGCTCATGTTCTGCAAATATAGGCATTCTTTCCTCCTTGATGCTTTCACTTCTAACTTTCATTCCCGTTTCTTTCAAACACAGTTAAATACCCATAAACAGGCTCAAATCTTGTTCATATTATTTTTTTTATCTCTAAAACCACTTGCCTTAACTACAAATTTTGTTTTTACTGTGTTGACTATCCAAACACAGATTAAAAAGAAAATCTAAGTTTCAAGTTCAGGACCCTAAAATAGCTTCCAATTACTTAGGTAAGTATTTGGGCAGCCTTGAGTTCAGTGACATTCATAAGTACCATCATCTCTGTCCTGTTTATATACAATATCTTTTTCCATAGAGGGAAAAAAAACTCCAAGTATTTTAGCTTCTGTATGCAACTCATATTCACATCTGTCTGCCTGAAAAATTCCTTTTTCTCATAGATCTAATGCATCATCCAAAGCTTTACTCAACTTTTCCATTTTTATTTCTCTGTGAAGCTTTCCTTAGCAATTTAAAAGAATTTTCCTTCTCTTATCTTTAGCCATATTTATTACTTGCATTAATCATGTTGGCACAACTTAATCATTAGTGATTCTAGTTATTTTTTCACATGCATCTCTTTTATTTACCAAGCTGTAACCTAAGTCTCACAGTCAGAGAAAATGTCCTATAAGGCATATCTGATTATATATTTTCCTTGTCTAAAAATCTCTAAAAACTCCCCACTGTGGATAGAATAAAGTCTATAAACTTCTAGACAGTTCACTGTCTAGGACTTCTAACAGTTCTAACTTCATCTGTAATTTTGTTTACACGTTTTGCATTTTAGATTCAAAAGCAGATCTACTTTATTTAATTTAAGTAATTGTTTCCAGGCTTACATACAAGCAACTGTGAAATACTGCATTTCTACCTGCTGAATATCTTCAGAGTGAGGCTATGCATCCTCACCCTGACTACTAACAATTTAGCTAATAGTGACATTCACTCGTCTCTAGAATAACTTACCTTCTTTCTATCCTGAAAAGTATTCTAAGACATATTGTTCAGTTTGACATTATTCTGACGTACTGGATAGATATGTAGTGTTAAATTAAAAGTTGTGTATTCTTTTGTTTGTTTGTTTTTGGTTACTGTGGGGGGCTCACACCCGGTGGCACTCAAGGTTTATTCCTGTCTCTGCACTCAGAAATCATTTCTGGCTGACTCAGGGGACCATATCAGGTGCCGGTATTCGAACTACGTTCCAGTCTGGGTCGGCTGCACGCAAGGCAAATGCCCTACCGGTGTGCTATCTCTCTGGCCCCAAAAGATGTGTATTATTGAAAGAAAAAAAAGGAACACAGTAAACATTTTACTAAAAGGGAAAAAGTGAGATAAACATGGAATAAAAGAAGAAATCGATAGGCCTATGCTAGAACAGCAAACAATTTACATTGATTAAATGAAATATAAAAAGGAACAGAAAAAGAAAGAAAATAAAACCAATCTAATGGGATTTTATTAGGAAAAGAGCACAATTTGTTAGACTATTACAATGAGGACCATGAAAGAAGATTCAAAGCTTTTCATTTCTGAGAAGGCACTTATTACATATGTGAAGAGGAACAGAGAGACCTTCCTGTATATTTATTGCATGACACAACCGTGGCTCTCGATAATTTATTTTCATTTCAGGTTTCTGGGGCACACTTGGAGGTACTCAGGGCTTTCTCCTGGAATTGCACTCAGGGATCACAGCTGGTAGGTTCAGGGGATCGTCTGGGGTGCCAATGTTCAAAGCCAGGTCATCCGCAACCAAAGCAAATGCTCTGCCTGGTATGCTATCACTTGGGGCCTTAGTAGTTTATATAAATCTTCTAATCCATAAGGCTGATTTTTGCTTCTAAAGGAGCATGGAAGTCTAGTAAGAAGTTCTAGGGAGAAAGGTAATAAAAGAGGCAGCTTTTCTATTTTACTTTTGTGGTTATTTCGTTTTGCTTTTGTGAGTTTGAAGAAACTTAAACAAGAATATTTAATAAATTTTGGTAAAATTCGCAGCTAAAATCAGAAAAAAAGAAGACTAATATAGCCAAAGAGACAGTGGGTAAAAGATGCAGAGCTTAGGTAGGTAAAGGAGTATTTATAAATACCAGCAAAACCATAGCACTCTCTAATATTTTCTTGTACAACGTGTGGTGCACTTAGGCTGCTGTCTTCAAATTGAAAGGCATTACTACTGCTTCTTTCTAACATTTTCATGAAATGTGTACATATGCATGTGTTTGTGTGTTTGTAATTGAGGTACTCAGACATTGAAGATTTTGGAAGTCAAATGTTGGAGGTGATGAAGTGAATTATCATGTGGAATCGAGTGATCTGGATTCAAATTTCCCATTCTTACTGACTTCCCATTCACAATTCCTACTAGCTTTATTACAGTTTCTCATTTGATCTTCTTAAGTCACCAAAACTTGCTTGAGATTTCCTACCTTTCTCTTTGTCCTGGAAACACCTAATGACTGCCACGTAGTAGGTGCTGCCTACTTCTTGTAACCAAAACAGCAGTTGCAATATAAATCTACTTTGCCCTCCACCTCACCCTTTTAGATTATTGAAATAGAAATCAGTTGTAAGCTATTTTAAAGCTTCCTTTCAACAGCCATTGTAAGGATGAAAAGGGGAAAAAAGGAAAAAGAAAAAAACCTGTAGTAAGTAGACTGCAATTCTCTGCAGAGGAAGGGCGCTCTGACTTAGTGCTCGCCATGCCTGGGGCCATTAATGAATCCTGGCTCCTTTTTCTCTCGTCCTTGCAGCCATTCAAAAGAGAAAGCTCTTCGTGGCACGGAAGTGCTATTTTCAGAGACAAGATTAGGCTCATTTTGGGCTGGAGCCCTGCTTCTTCAGTCCCGACGCCTCTGAAGATTAGGTTAAAAGGTAAAAAGGAATGACTCAGAATAATTGCATTGCTTTACTGTGAACTTTAAGATCTTTTAGTGGCGGAGTTTTACAAGCAGTGATAGATAGTCATAGAGAGAGGAAAAGTACAAACCCAGGGGAAAAGAATTGCGATGCCTGGCTGAATTTCTATACACACAAAAAAGTCAGACCAACCTGTTATTTTTCCTATCTCCTTTAATTTCAGAGGAATACTTTTAATATACCTTCATCTCCACAGGTTCTGATAACTGATTTTTTCCCCTTTCTTTCCCTTTCCACCTTTACTTTGCCATTCATATTTCTTTAGAGCAGATTTTAAAAATCCCCCTTTGGGTACACATATATGGAAGTAAAGAACTCCATGTATTTGTTGTTTAAATGTTATTTTGTAATTTGAGAAAATGATGATGACATGGGATCAAACCTATTATGTATTAGCACTAATCAAGCAAACTAGAGAAAAACACATTTTTATATTTATTGAATTTTAGCTTAATATTGAGCTACTTGACATAATTTAGAAGAAATTAAAATAGAGAATCCTTAGATGTACATATTTGTAGTATGGTTATTTGAAAAAGACAGGTTTTGACTATTTGCCTCATTAGAAAGAATAAGCCTTGCCACTTTGATATTTCCTGGGTTTTTATTTTCATTCTTACCTGAATAGCATCCAGTTCTATGATCATAGATCTTGGGGGAATGCTTGATTGCTCCTTTTCTTTCTGGCCCCCTCCTGTAAGACATTTAAAATGTTCTATGTCTTCTTCTGATTTCCAAAATGTATCTAATTAGCTTTGTTTTATAGAGTTTTCAATCATTTGAGGCTAGAATATAGCAATGTCTTCTGTAGCCTCAAATAAGGCACCGTTTGATAATCTATGCCCTAACTTCCTTCTAATATATTCTACACAATAAACCAGTGTTCATACCAAACATAAAAATGACCTTGACTTCAGAAACAATCTCAAACTTTCACATCTATGCATCATGCCTAGTTAAGCCAATTTATTTTGAATTTATTTTAGTGTTTTGGGCCACACCTGGCAAAGTTCAGGGTTTACTCCTGACTCTAATAAGGATTAACTCCTGGCAGCTCTTGGGAAACCATGTTGGATGTTGGGGAATCAAACTCTGATATGCCATGTGCAACATGTACTACAACTCCAACTGTGCCATATTAATTTAAAATTTTCTATAGTTTATAAAGTAGATCATGTACCCATCATCATACTCTGGCTTCAGTTCTTTTCTCTGAGCAATCAACAAAAGTTTATGTAATCTGGACCCCCTGATTCATTTTATGATAATGTTCATCCTACAAATTCCATCCTCAATTCTGCTCATGATACCTGGTTATCTGAATCTTTGGGGAAAGTATGACATATTTATTCTATTACATTGTATTTTACATTATTCATAAAAATATTATATGCTGATATTATTGTTTTTTAGTTTATCTCTTTTTTTAGCAGAGTAAGTTAGCTTAGCTTATTATTTAGCTTGTATTTGCTACTTAAGAATCTGTCATATATACTTTTTAAGAACTCCCCAAAATATTCTTAATTCTCGACTGTTTCTAGAAAAAAAAAGAGAATTCCCTAGATTTGGAAGATAATATTCAAATAAGTCTCTAAAATCAGTGTATATGTAGACGTGACTTCCTATACAGTGGTCCTCTCTTACTGCCAAGCCTAATCCATAAACAATTCATCTATACCTGGTATATAGCCCCTCTGGTATATTTCCCCTCCTCCACACCAGAGCCCCTTCTACTCCCTCATTTCCCAATCCGGATTCATTATCTTCCCCTTAATTAACCTTCTTTACCCTCAGTTCTTTAATTTGTTAGGCACCAAGACTGACCTCTTGCCCCAACAGATTCTGCCCTTTCCCACACCACTACAAAGCTCATTATTACTCCTTAACTCTCTCAACCCCAACCATCAGTACACCACATTTACCCTTTTTACTACCCAGTTCTAATCATAGACCAAAGTTGTGCATTGGATTTAACAAAAAACATAAAATGGACCCATATATCTTTTGAATATTTTATGTGCATTTTCTTTAACAGCTATAATTCTTTCTAAATATTCTTTTACCGTGATGATTCTACCCACTTTTTATCTTGTCTTCTCTTTGTGAGCTGTTCAATAAGGAATTTTGGTGGAAGAGTCCCTCTGTTTAATGCTTATGATTGAACCATGTCATGGGGATTGTTGGACTTGTTCTTATGGCCCCCATATGTGCCGATAATGCTACGTGGCATTGTTCCTTGTTTGCATAGGCACATTAAAATGTGCTATACATACATACTATACATACAAATGAGGTCTTGTCTAATAGAAATTGGAACACACAAATCTCGTAGTGCAATGGGACCTTACACCCTGAAAATTGATATAATGACCTGGCACAGGCCTCAGAAAAATGGGCATCCTCCATTCACCCCTGAACCAGGGAAGCTATCTACAAAACATCCATGGTTTTTTATAACAACACCTGGAAGCAATCCTCTACCAGGGAAGACCAAACCATGGCTCTGACATCGACCTGCTCAAAAGAGACTTCCCTTAGCAGTAAGAAGACTTAACAACAACAACGACCTGCTTACAGGACAGGGTTCTTTGCATTGCCCTTTAATTGTGAAGTGAAATGAGAGGACTCTCTGCACCATCCTGATTGCATATAGGATATGCAGATCCCAGGATCTTTAATACAGAAACATGATACCAACAACAGAATCTGTGTGAAAAATAAAAGTGTATTGGCATTACAGACAATGATCTGAATTGGACAAACTAGTTTGCCTGGAGCCTAGAGTTGGTCTTATGCCAGAAACTTCAGGGGTAGGGTCTCCTTGTATTTAGGTCAAGGCTTTTCCTTTCCATGTCCCTCATATTTTAGTGGGCCTATGCAAACAATAATGGCCACTCTAACACCATTTTTACTGTGCTCCTTTGACTCTAATCCTTAAGAAAAACAACCCACTTAAACTTTTGCGGTTAACTTAAACTAATATGCATGTGCATGAAAATGTAAAAAAGTACTTTGCCTTTAATCTTTAATGAGTTACATAAGTTTTATGTCTTTATTGCTTTGTGTGCTGCTAAGAAATATGATGTACTACAATCTGGGGACTTGAGGGACAAAGTAATTGTATATGGGTTCTGTCTTATTTTTCTTAATGTTCTTTGGCTGAAAGTTCAAAGTTAAGATATAAGCATTGGGACTACTGAGAAGTCTGTTTATGGATGATTGTCCTTCCACTGTAACTTTACCTTGTCCTCTTTCTCTGCATCTTTGTTCTCATAATTAAAAATAAAAAATTAATTAAAAAAAGAAATGAAAAAAGAATCTGGCATTATATAAGCAGCAAAAAGTAGTAATAGAGTCAATAAATATTAGATTTCCTGAAGGCAAATGTAAATTTCTATTAGTGAAGGATAATTATAAAACTTGGAATATTGGTTTGGGTATGAGCAATATTTAAGAATGTCTATTCTGGAATAAAACCATCTGAAAAAATATTGAGAAAAAAGTTAATTTTGAAAGACAGCAAGAAAAATGGCAAATGGAATTTTACACAGGTTGGAAGAAAGCATATTTAGCAATCTAGATCCTGGTTTCAGCCTTTGCCAGCATGGGGAATAGCAAGGCTCCATGCAGAAGGCCTTTTTTGTCAAGCTTAGGTAAGGCAGTGGGGCTCAGGCTCCCCCCAACCTACAGCCTTCCCTCTCCTTTCTCTTGGACTCCAGGACTATCCCTGGGCCCCTGCCTAGGGGACCATTGAGGTGAGTTCTGGGGAGGGGTTTCAAGGAAACCTCAGGCTTTCCCCAACTCCCACCCTTCACAAGAGGGACTGGCTTGGGGAAGTCGCCAGCAACTTTCCTTCCCAGCAGTGTTCATTCTCAAACAGTGGGGGAGATAAAAAAAAAGTATCTAAAGTATAGGTAGTTTAATAAGATATCATAGGGTTTGATCTATGTTTACAATATAAAGAAGGTCTATGTTGTATACTTTCCTTCATCCCTTGACTCATCACCTTACAGGCTCATTTTAGTCCTTTAGTCTCACCCCCACCACCTATTACCCCACATTTAACCACTTTTACCCTCAGTTCTTGGCTCTTCATGAAGCAGATCATTATCTTCACTCAAGCTAGCTGCCAACTAGATCCCAAAGTGAAAAAATAAACTCTCAATAAAATAAAATAAAATAAACTCTCAGCCTAAAAAGAAACCAATATTCTGATCCTATTCATCTACTCTCAGTGGCCTCCTATCCTCTTCCTTCCTTCACTGTGTACCTGTGCTTGCTAACATACTCTATTTCTGAGACACTTAAAGACATTTCCTGATATGGGATCTCTGGGAGTCGTTTTGCAGACTCCAGCTAGCCAAATCACAGACAAAGTGGTGTCCTGGATTCAATTTCCTCCCCCCAACTATTTCTAAAGACATAAAAGGGACATGTGTATCTCCTTTGTATATCTTAGATGTATTCCCTCAACTTCTATAACTCATTGAATATCCTCTTACATAGTGACAATTTTACCCAATGTTTATTTTTCCCCTTTGTAATCTGTTCAATAAGGATTCTGATAGAAGAATCTCTCTGTTTCGAGTTCATGTTAGAACCAAATTATGGAGATTGTTGGACTTATTCTCTCAGCCCCCAGATGTACCAATACCTTATGACATTGTTTCTCTTTTTCATAGGCACATTATAATGGGAAAATATTACATATGCAAACAAGTTCTTATCTAATAGAGACAGAAACACAAATTTTGTAATACAGTTAGGCCTTATACCCTGAACATTGGCATTATGACTTGACTCAGGCCTCACGAGAATGGGCATAGCCCATACACCCCTTAACCAGGGATACAATCTATGTAAACAACTACAATTGTCTATAACATTACCAGGAAGCACACCTCTACCAGGTAAGACCCTACAGCTGCTGTGGCATTGACTTACTCCAAAGAGTGTTCTCTTAACACGCAGATGACTTAGCAACAGTGTTACCTGCTTGCAGGGCAGTGCTCTCCACATCTACTGTTGAGGTGAAACTAGTGGACTCTCCATGTCAGCCTGACTTTGATTAAGGAAATGCACAGAAACCAGAATCGTTAATAAAAAGAACCTGACACCAATAACAGCTAATATACAAAAAAGTTTCACCTAGACCACAGAAAATGACTCAGGGGTTGGGCAGCCTGGTATGCCTGGAGCCCAGGGTTGGTCTTATGCCGGAAAACTTCAGGGGTGGGGTTTCCTTGTATTTAGGCCAAGGCTTTTTCCCCCAGTTTTCCTCATATTTTTCTGGGCCTATGCAAACAACGGCAATTGCCACTTCCACAGTGATACTACTATATTCTTTTTTAACACTTCTCCTTTAAAAAAGAAAAAAAACCCAGCTTACTAAACTTAAAAAAAATTAACTGTAGTAAAATGTAGAATATAGGCAGGGGATAGGAATGGGGGGCATTGGTAGTGGGAATGTTGCACTGGTGAAGGAGGGTATTCTGTTTATGACTGAAACCCAACTACAATCATGTATGTAATCATGGTGCTTAAATAGAGAATTTATATTAAAATAAAGATTTAGACTTGATTTAAATTTAAATTTAAATTTTAAATTTAAATTGATAATGTAATCATCATGGAATATTAAAAAAATTATCAGCTTCTGGAAATTATCAAGGAATACTTCTAACTTCTGAATTTATGCCTTAAACATTACAGCTCTATTGTTTCCTCCAAATACTAAAGCAGACAGAAAATATTGTTTCTATAATTCTTAAATTCAAATAGTAACTTATTTTAAAATGTGTGATTAACAGACAGAATGCTATAATAAAACAAGTTCATAGCCCCAATAATGTGATGAGTAAGCAATGTATTTATAAAGTTTCTACTAAGTAAATTCAGGACATTTTTTAACCTTTAAACCCTAGTTTTCTCATTTGTAAATGGGAATTAAAAAAACTTCACTCATAAGACTACCATGAGGAAGAAGTATCCTAATTCAAGTAAAGTGCTTGACTCATGGTAAATATTCAGTGAAAATACCTATTATTTTCATGATTCACTGTACTTCTATTTTATTATTTTGAATTCACAGTTTCCATTCTAAGGTAAAAAGGTTTAGCATGAGTTATGTACCCCTTTTAAATTAGTTTTCTGATTGTGGTTTTTGATTAAATGTCATGTAAGATTCAAAGTAGAAATAAATAATCATGCAGACGAGATGTTATACCAAAAAAAACCACCTAACACAAATATGGGGGGTTACCCTTGGTGTCACTGTCTAATTCAGCTGGAAGGCCGTGAGACATTCAGGAGAACTTGATATTCTGTGAATTACTAAGTGAGTTAACTCATTTGATCAAGTATTCAAAGATGATAAATCAACAAATGCTCTCTATTTATTCATGACAAATGTGATTCACACAACACACAAAAGCAGCATTGACAGCAGACACGTATAAAGAACCTTCTAAATACTCAAAGCAGAACCACATATGGGACTACACAGAGATGAATTAACAGATAGGATGCTCTGGGAGAGGGCAATGTGAGACTAGAGGTGGTGTAGTGAGAACAGAAAGACTAGAACAAAAAAGAGCAATAGAAACAGATTGACATATGAGATTGGCACTGGCAAAGATGCTATTTAATCAAGTTAATGTTCCTAAAGGAAGTAGAAGATTCGACTACAGAGACTGCAACACACTTTCATTGAGAAAAGTCCAATGGCTAGTTTGAGAGTAGGGCCATGCAAGAAGGATGTGTGTTGTATAATTATCCAGGATAGTGTCCAGTTGTGAAAGAGAAGATTCATTTATAGCTGATTCCAAGCCAATGCCTGAAGCCATTAAATTAATTCAGCACCTTAAGATAAATATAACAGGAACCAGATAGGAAAAAAAAGAGCTAATAATTGTTTTGTAAACATTTCCATGAGATTATTATGTTACTGATGCTACCCTGATGGGTGATTGTGCCCTACCCGAGGGTGTGACCTGGCATTCTGCTCCCACCTTAGGGTGGTACCTGATTCTGATGTATAAAAGCAAGGGACTGTGGAAGGCAGGGGCTTTTTTGAAGGGATGAAAATGAGGTCTTTCTCCTGCAATAATATGTCCTGAAACTATTTTATAACAAATATAGGTTAAAAAATAAGTTTATGGGATTGGAATTGATGTGACTTAGCAGGCAAAAGACCATATATATATATGTCAATAATGTAGCATCACAGAACAGCCTTACTCCATTTTGTATTATAAAGTGATTGCACAGCTACCAAGGACAACATGTATATTAGGAATTGGCAACCTGATAAATTCTGATATACGTTTTTTTTTATTTTTAAAATTTAGATACCATGGTTAATAATACTGTTAATGACTGGGTTTCATAAATGGCCCTTAATAATTGATCAACAATAACAGATTATTGGGCTATGAACCTGTGGTTCTACTCAAAGAACCTCATATTTGGAGTTGAAACAACTAAGAAAATCAGCACAATAATAGAAACCTCTATTCTCCAAGCATTCACAATCAGTTTTATATTGCGTACGACCTGACCTGGTTATTCACAAGGAGAATGATGAAAGCAAATATATATACCTCTTTAGAGTGCTGAATGCTGGAAACCTTTTTGTTAAACTCTACACTGGTTTGAAATGAAATTAAAATTACAACTGCTTCTGATTGAACTATTATACTTAATCACAAGTTTTTCTTGGAAACATTCTAGTTATTTATAATTACCATATTTTCTGGCATATAAGACGACTTTTGAAACCAAAAAAAAAAGTCAATCGAAAATCGGGGTCGTCTTATACGCCGAGTATATCCCAAAAAAATGTTTCAATATGCTGCTAAAGAGAAAGTCTGAATATTGCCACAAAATGAATTGTCCAACTCGATCCTGCACCAATCACTGCCAGGCTGCTCGGAACACCTCTCTAACCCAGCCAATCCAAGCAGGCTTTTGATCATGCAAATTAGACAATGTTCTGGACCCGAATCTACACTGTCAAAAGCCTGCTCAGATGGGCCAGAGTCAGAGAGGAAGTCTATTATAGTAGAACCTTTGGACCTTTGCTTGTTGTGATTGGCTCATGGTGGTACATGAGCACAGGAACACATGCAGCACATGTAGCACAGGAACGTTCTGTCTGATACAGTGAATATAGGCCTAAACCTATGTTTTAACTGCAAATTGAGGGGGTCGTCTTATACGCCGGAAAATACAGTATATAAAATATTCTGGAAAAGAATGAGATAAAGATGAACTGGTTTTTTGTTTTGTTTTGTTTTGTTTTGTTTGCTTGAGTTTATTTGCCAAGAAATGTCTAGAGGGGCCGGGCGGTGGCGCTGGAGGTAAGGTGCCTGCCTTGCCTGCGCTAGCCTAGGATGGACCGCGGTTCGATCCCCCGGCGTCCCATATGGTCCCCCAAGAAGCCAGGAGCAAGTTCTGAGCGCATAGCCAGGAGTAACCCCTGAGCGTCACAGGGTGTGGCCCAAAAACCAAAAAAAAAAAAAAAAAAAAAAAAAAAAAAGAAATGCCTAGTGTTAGAAATGTTAGTCTTAGAATTTGATTTATCCTTTACCTCAATTGTCTAGTAACTACTTTATATGACATTATGGTTTTGTTTTTCTCCATTTTTACCACATTTATCACAACAATTTAATTTAAATAGTTAGACGATGTTCCTGAAGTTAATAATTGCTATGTACTTCTCACCAGTCGAGAAGATGCAAAACTAGATCACTACTTGAACTCAAAATGACACAATGCAGCACTGAACTTGAATAAAATACTGTTGAACTTTAGAGAAAAGTTAATAGATGAAACATGATGGTTGAATATATTACACATGTTTTTTTATTTCTGCTAGACTCTATTTTCAAATATTATTAATCTTTAATAAAGATCAAAAATATAGTACAACTTTTATATATTTTTATATATATGTATATATAGATATGTTTTTGAGCCACAGCCAGTGACGCTCAGGGATTACTCCTGGCAATGCACTCAGAAAGCAGAAATTGCTGCTGGCTTGGGGGTTCATATGGGGATACCAGGGGACCAAATTACAGTCTGTCCTAGGTTAGTGAGCGCAAGGCAAGACAAATGCCCTACCACTTGTGCCACTGCACTGGCCCCTTCTTATGTATTAATATATAAGTTAAGATTGTATTGATTTAACTACGCTTTCAGTATAAAACTCATAACAATGAAGGCTCACCACTCTTAAGAAAATTATTTAAGTGCCATGTTCTTTGAGCCAACTTTGTCCTGGTAAGTCTCTACAAAGAGTTTTTTCATCTATTCTAAGTAATCCTGTGTTCCAGAAATAAATAAATAAAGTAAGCAATTGAAAAATATTTTCATTTGTTCTAAAGAAGAAACACATTTTCAAACTTAATTTTTAACTGTTTTCAGTAATCTTTACTTTCAAAGTGTAGGAGCTTATTCCTACTGAGAGGAGGGAAAGGGGGATTATAAAAGCTCCACGCAGCCCCTCTCCTTTGGCACATCTAAAGTGGAATGCTTTAGTTTTCCTGCCAGGATGGTTAAGTTAGCACTTAATTAGTATGTGTACCAAACAAAACATGCTTCTGGGTAGAAATTTTGTTTTTATTTCCCCCCACTGCCCCACAAATAAATAGCCTGGTTTCTGCCCAAAATATTCAAGGAAGAGACTGTGCTTGCCTGGGGCAGAGGCCAGATGCCTTGACTTCCAGCTTCCTTCCATCAAAGCCGTGCAGTTTGGAAATTAAAATCTACAGCAATAATGAAACATATTAAAATGCATGCAAAGTCTTGAGGGCTTATAATATGCTAAAAACTGGCAATGCATGTTTACATCCATATATCAACTTGGATGTGCTGAAAAGATTTAAAGTGTAAAATATGCAAATATGTGTCATATTGTCACACTTGGTCTCTCTAATGGAACTCCCTTTCATCTCAAGTCGTCTTAATTTCATGAATATTACATGGCCCTCACACCTTTTACTCCTGCTGTTGCTAGGCTGAGAAGATTATGAAAATATGTTAATAGTAACTTTCATCAAATAAGAGTTGCAATATTCCAAATAAAGCATTTTACCCTCCTCCTCTTAAAATACAAATGGGGAAGGGCTTCGTGCTATTTTGTTTCCCTGTGGGAGAATAGATAACTATTGGCCAATTAAATTAATAAGAAAAGATCTTGTGAATGGCAATATTTGTGCATAATCCAGGTGACGGCACATATAGACTGGTGTATAGAGGTATTGAAAGACTCTTGAGGGATAGAAATGGACACAACTCTGGGAAATTAGGATATTAATAGTATATGGTAAGGCTTTTAAAAATAATTTGTTTACATAAAAGCTGATTGTTTTCGGATCTTTGTTTATATTTTATAGCAAGAACATGAAAGAGGGTTTTGAGGAGTTTCTCATCAGTGGAGACAAAGAATATCACAATTAGGATCTCCCTTATGTACATATGTAAATGCAGACATCTATTTACACACATGTAGACATAATCACATAATATCTTTAATATCAAACTTATTAATGACAAGTCCCTTTGCTTAGCCTGATAAATGCTAAACAAAGATAATTTTATGGACCCCAATCTCACGAGTAGGGCAGCAAATTGTCAATTTGGTGAGCCTAATATAACTTTTAGAGTTTCACCTGGATTATGTAAAAGAGAAAAGTAATGTTTGATTAGACCTTTATTTTAGAAGCATGCTTGATTTCATATTATTGGAGTATGATCATTTTAACCAATGAACATATTTTTAAATGATTAAAGAACTGAAAATAAAAATATGAAAATTTGAATATTGATCAACAATCGTACTGAGGAAGTAAGATTGTGTTTTGATCAATAAATTGAGATGCCAACAACTGTAATAAGGAAGTATGTTACATTTGAATGTAACCACTTCTACAGTCCAGGAAACTTTTATATGGGTTGTTATTTTTTTTTTTTATTTTTTACAAAAAGTGCTTGCTCGTACGATGAAAGGAAGGCCACTCAACAATGAGCATAGAAACAAGAAACAGAAGCAAGAAGCCTGCACACAGGAGGCTAATGTTGTAAAGGTTGAAGTGTAGTGTATGATAGGTTCCTAAATGTCAAAGAGAGAAGAAAAGATATTGGAAATTATGTTTGAAAGAAGACTTCTGGGAGAATAAACTACCGCTGAAGATAGGTGGCATAAAGCCAATCATTGACAAAAGAAAGTTAGAAGTCCATAAAGTTTTTGTTTGTTTTCTTCTGAATTTGTGCTGGTGTTTTTTGTTCTTGTTTATTTTAGTTTTTATTTTCTGCTGTTCCATTAAAAGAAGAGCCCTGAAATGAAATTCTGGTGGAAAATGTCCCACTAACAATAACCCCAAGGTCAGGAAAGTCCCTGGGGCAAAAATGCTTAAGTCTTAGAATATAAAAGGGAGTAAAAATGAGACCAGAAACTAATAGAATATAAACTGCCAGCAAAAATGCATCCAGAAAAGAACTGAATAAAAGTTAAGGATTTTCTAGCTGTAGAAGGCAAAAATAGAATAGGTAATTGTCATAAAATTAGTCTACATTTTAAGGGTACTGGCTGATTGAAATATCCCAGTTTCTGCTCTTAATGAAACCATTGAATTACTAATTACTATTACTCTCTCAGGAAACTTAAATAATAACTCATATGTAGAAAGTGAAGGTTGGGGAGTAATACTGTATTGAATAAATGCCCAGCCATTGTGTTCCTTTTGGCTGCTCAAAAAATCTTAAAGCTTAAACAGTCCTTGAGTGTTTGCCTCCTAACTTGTTTGTTTTACTCATTCTCTAAGATTGACCTGCACTGGATGGAGGTTGAAGGTGCCAATCTGGCATTAAAGGATTTATTAGCCAAATAAAAAAGAAAATGCAGTCCTTCTTACGTGAAGCCAAGGGGCATAACACACAGGTACTTTTACGGGGGTATTATTTCATTTACTAGAGATTCCACATTTTATTACTGAATGACTAGCCCTAGGAAGAATTTTGGAAATTTGGAGAGAAAGTTTTCTTTATTATTACCTATCATCATTGGAAATTTCTATGTGTCACGCAAAATTTAGTTATACTATGTAAACAGTGATATGTAGTATATGTTTCAAACTAAATGTCATTTCATGAAGAATTCCATAATTAGGGATGCTTAATAAGCCTTAAAATAGCTTATCATGGCCATGTTGTATTTCACTTTACTTATGCTTTTCATTGATACTTACTTACATATTGAAAAATAAATAAATAGAAACAATATTTATGTATATTTGTCCATATTTAAATTTAGATTAGATAAATTTCTTTGAACACAATTATACAATACCCATTAATTGAGTGTGATAAAATATGGTACACAGAAATAAGTTAAATTGTAAATCAATACTATCTAATTTACATTAATTTTTTTACTCATTGACTAACATACTTCAAATGAATCAAGAAAAATAAAGACTTATTCTTTGGGAAAGTTTGGGCCACACCAAGTGGCTCTCCAGAGTTATTTCTGGTTCTGCTCTCAGGAATCGTTCCTGGCAGGCTCGGAGAGGGAATGTCAACTGGGATGCCTGGGATCGAACCTTGGTTGGTCTAGGGTCAGCCACATGCAAGGCAAATGCCCTAGTCACTGATTCACTAAGTCAGTGAGTAGGGCAACTTTTTCTTATTAATATTAAGATAAATTATTAAATATGCACTTTATTTGAAAACAACCAAGTGGATTGAAATGAGGGGGAATATCTAGTAATATAAAATTCATAAATTGTTTATCACTCAGTTGAACAAAGAAATATATGCAGAGTGAAAATTGTAGATAACATGAGCCAGCGACTTAACTCCAAGACTACAGCACATTCTTTGCTTCGTGAATATATGAACTTTGATACCTGGAACTGCATTCTAAACCCCAGCATTGAAGAAGGCAACCTCGGTAGCTTCTTTTCAAAATTGCATTATCTGTGGAATATTGGCCTATATATTTGGTTCCTGTCCTGGGATTGGCCAAAGAAATTCACGAGACTTCCCCAGATCACAGATAGAAGAAAGATGCCAACTGACTTTCTATTCTAGAAATGTTTAACAGGTTTGGCGAGGGACAACATAAAAGTCACTTGCCTTCATCCAGAGTCAGTCCACAGTACGACATAGGTCACCTTGATACCTCTAGGAGTTATTACCTGAGAACAGAGCAAGGCGAACTTCTTGATAACTTTCACTTATCCCTGCCACTCCAAAAAATACATTCTACACATATTACAGCATTACCATACTTGTTGAGAAATGTATCGTGGTGCCTTTTATGTGAGCTATGATATAAATAATAAGCTAAAATCTTTTATTTTTAAGGGTGAAAGTCACACCTGGCAGCACTCAGGAGTTACTCTGGCTCTGTGCTCAGAATTCACTCCTGGCAGTCTTGGGGGACCATCTGGGATGCTGGGGAGCAAACCCAGATCTGTCACATGCAAGACAAGTGTCCTACGCACTGTACTACTGCTCTGGCTCAATAAACTCCCAATACTTTTAGTATTCATGAAGAGAGCTCAAATGCAGTAGCCATGTCTGCATCCAGTCTGCTCCATAGACTCTGTTCTGAAAGAAGATGTAAAACAGGCTGTGAAAAATTATGGACACACGGGCCACACAGTTGAAAGCTGGCAGTCTGCGGACGAGAGGGCAGGTCACGTCCCTGATCAGTTGAAGCCACTAAGGTATACTTACCTCTCAAAATTGCTGATTGCCAATTGCTCTGTTTCTCCACTCCTTTACAGCTCTCTGCAAACACCAGTCTGACCAAAACTCCAGGTATGCCTGCCTGTAATTGAGCTGATATCAATGAAAGGCTTTTTAGAGTTAATGCAGCCATTTTTCCCCTACCCTGCCACATACCTTCTCATACTTTGGGAAGAGATGGCATTTGAAAACACATCCCCCAAAATCCACAATATCACAATATTACACAGTTTTGGCACAATATCACAATTTCAAACAATAGTACTCTACTTGAAATTCCTGTACCTTGCAGTTGCATGCAAGCGTTAGACAACCCCATTGTATTTAATAATGGCGTCCCCATTGGAACACGCCAATTTAGATGGCAATGTATATCTGAAGCCACCGAATTTTCAGAAATAAATGACGTAAAAATGCTAATTGAATGCTCAAATAGCGTTTACTAAACCTTCTGATGACTTTTTTAAACCTTATTTGAGATACAATAATTTTCATATATTTGTTTATACCTGTTTTCTCTTTCTTCTTTATTTTTTCTTTCTTTAATTATTTCACTCCCACTTATCTCAAAATAAATGTATTATGATCAACTTTATCAACAGTGATACATGCTCTTTAAATTAAGTAAATTGAAAAATAATGACTTAATGAAAGTATGTTCTTAAAAGTAAAGAGGACAAAATTACATAGTAATGCACAATTTAAAGCAAAAAGTAGGAAAGTAAAAAAGTTCATGAGTAAGAATAGGTATCAAGATGGAAAATATGAAATTGTAAATAACGTGGTTTTAGGGAATATAATGAGTTAAAACTAAACAGAGATATGTAAGGTATGTAATATACTGAAAGATAATTGCTGAAAAATCTTCATGTCTAATGATCAACTATTCTAGAGTGTTCCCAGGCAAGTCAAACCAAGTAGATATTCATAGCAAAAGACTATATAGAAAACTCATTAAAAATAGAAGTATGAGAAAAAAATGTAGATAGTCTGAAAATAAAACACAGATTTAATTTAAAGACAGACATTTTTGGAGGGTCACACCCAGCAGCACTTAGGGGTTACTCCTAGCTCTATGTTCAGAAATCGCTCCTGGCAAGATCAGGAGCTCATGGAATGCTGGGATTCGAACCGTCATCCTACTGCATGCAAGTCAAATGCCTTAACTCCATGCTATCTCTCCAGCCCCTAAAGACAGACTTTTCATAAGTGCAACAAATAATACAAAACCCCCCAGAAAATTATATCTTCAAAATATAAAATTAATCAATTGCACATTGATAAGAGATCAGAATATATAAAGTTAAAATTGTGAAACTTTCAAAGAATAGTTGAGAGAATCAATATGGACTTTTACTAAATGATTGAAAGCATATATTCCAAGAAAATGTAATTTATGGTAAAATGTCAACATTTGTTCATTAATGAAATAACAAGAATAAGTCATGGATAACTTGAGCATATGTGGACAAATATAAATAATGATATCAAATATATTCTTAATGTCAATAGAATTATATCAGGTATACTACCATGTAATATATATTCTATAGGAATAAAGAACATTGATATAATCAAGATAAAAATATTATTTAGCTACCTTTATATTTTATTTATGCAGGTTGTCTATATTTCTCACTTACTAAAGTATCATGTATAATAAAATTAAAGTGCATAAATATTATAAAGGAGGATAATATATATAAACCTCCTCTGTATAAATAAAAATGAACTCAGTTATCCAACTACAAAATTATATACGTCAAAATAAAAGGAAACAAATAGAAAATGCAACTTATGTGCCTTAAATGATGCAGTGAAAGATTTGTAATGCAATTTGGTCACAATAAAAATTAAAAAAGAGAAAATGCAATTTAATAGTGACATAAATGTGTATAGTTCATTTTATTTATTTAATAAATGTATATTACTGTTTATATAGTTCCCTATATAGCTGAAAATTGAGAACCATATTTCAGTAGAAATTTAATAATTACTAAATATGTATTTAAATATTTAGATCAATGACAATGAAAATATTGCTATTCAAAAACTGCAGATTTCATTATGCAATTATTAAAGAGAAACCTCTTAAAAAGAGAAACCTCTTTAGTTGTGAAAAATATATATTAAATATTTTAATGATGCAAATCTATATGCTTTAGAAAGATAAGGCCAAACAATTAATAATATTTCTATCACATCTGTCATCAGTCATCGGGCTTGTTTTACTGTGCATGGTATGTACTATAAAGAGACCAAGCAACATATCTTAGTATCAATTTGTAATACTTTATTATCGAATGTCTTCTATAGAATTCAAATAGTTGGATGCTTATTAAGTTTCCTGGGGTGGTCCCAGATGGTATTCCTCTTACTTGATAACTTGAACTCAGCGAAAACTCACCGATGGCAGTTTGTAAAATTTATTTTGAAGATCTCAATGCCCCATAATTTTCTTTTGTTGGGAATATTAAAATTTATTATCATGGAGAACACCAAGATTTCAATGTTAATTTTAATTATTTGATTAGGACTTACAATCTTTTCATTAAAAGAAAATCACAAATTAAATTATCTAAGTTGAGTGTCTCTATTAGTCAGTGAGAACAATTCAAAAATATCTGTTTTACCATTTTTTCAAATTCTATTGTAGTTCCCAAGGACTGCAATAAAGCCAGGTAAAAGAGTAAAGGTAAAATTAGTAAGTATATATGTCTTTAGGGTTGTCTTATCTGAATGTAAAAGATCTGAAAATATATTTTGAAAATATTTTAGAATTATAAGCACATACTTTGAGAATTGCTATTAAATACAAAATTTATATGCCTCTGCAACAGATTTTTATAATATAATATAAAAATATTAGAAGTACCATCCACTATATTATCAATAATGCAAAGAATGCATGAGTAAATCTAATAAAACATGTACAATACCTCTGTAGGAGAAAATTATAAAACTTTATTAAAGGCAGTAAAATATCATGAAAATAAATGGAGAGATTTATCATGTACATGAAACAGAAGACTCACTGTAAAATTGCCGATATATCAGTGGCATCTTATTCAAAATTCCAGTTTTTAATAGAGTTCACATCCAGCTGAGCTAAACAAGGTACAGTAGGACCACTATGGCAAACACAGTCTTGTACATCACAGACAACTGTTCTGGCTTGAACCATATGCAAAGTATGTAATTCATTAAAAAATTGATAACAAAACCTGTATGAAAATAAAAGGTGTCAAAATAAAAGAAACAAGGTAGATAACTATCTACCTATATCATTACATTATAGGAAAATAATAGAGAAATGGAACAAAGTTTTTCTTCTATAAAAATGATAATAGAATCAAAACAATATAGTGGGAGATATATGAAACAAGTTCAAATAATCTATAATGTATGGAATCCTTCAGCCATGAAGGCAAAGAAATCCCACTTATTAGAAATATAAAATATTCAGTAGACATCTCTTCAAAATAAAAACAGAATGTCAGTATCACAGACTCACTCAACACACACACACACACACCACACACACAGATTGTGTTCAGTCTTTCTGTACTCAGCAAATGCTAATTAACCACTGCAAATTTCACGCACGCACTAGTAAAGCATTTCACTATATTACTATGCATTTGATATAGAGAGTTAGCACTCATTCTACAGTGAGAGTGTCCGTTGATATAAAAACTGGACAATAGTTTGCATTATGTGGTAAAACTGATAATAAACAAATCTTATAAAACGGCACGCCACTTGAGTTTCTACAGCCCAAAGTCACTATTATTTATGGAAAAAATGTAAATATATTTTCACAGCACTTTGATTTTTATAGTTCTGATATGGAAAAACACTGCCCATGAAAAGTTGCACTCGTCTCCGCTTCTGCCCTTTAATGGGAGAGATCTCCGGCCAGCAGCTTTCTCTCAACCAGGACAGAAGGTGGAAGGCGAATACAAATAATTCGCAAGTGTTAAGCTCTTTTGTGAACACCTAGAAAATTAAGCCGCAGAAGTTAATAAAGCGCTCAAGCTGAGTTCCTGTCAAGAGGTTTATTGAGGGAGCAAGCAGAGTTTTTATGCCCTGCTTCAGTGGGAGGAGCAAAAACATAGGATTGAAACTTAAACCAATCAGATTTGTACAGGTACAACGATTTTAACCAATGGGAGCAGACACATTTTGATGGCGGGAAGGATAAGGAGGAACCTGGCAGGATGGGGGGAGGGGAAGCAAATCCTTAATAGATCTTACAGTTTAAACCTTACAAAAACCTATCTATAATTACGTGTATAAGAGCAGTTACAAAAACAGGTTCCATGGAAAGATTAAGGAATCTAGTTAAGCCAGATTCTGTGTGCTGGGCTAAATTTATTTGCAGTTTCTTTTTGGCTCGGGGCTAAGCAAACTTATGGCTTGAATCAGGCTCCGTCTCCCACAAAAAGTGAAATGGATAAGTAAATTGTGATTTGTTTACATTATGGCATATTGAATAACTAGAATCAATTTCAGGTGCCTCTAATATTGTGCACAAATGTTTCAAGTAAATTATAAACAAATATAGCAAGAACAATATTAAAGGTATAATTGCTTTATTTTTAGTTTAAAATATTGTGGTAGTCTAGGATTTAGTTTCAAGCCTCTACTTCATGACTCCACTTACCTTTAAGAGTTATTTAAAAGTATGAATATTTAGCTCTTCAATAGAGCTACCATGACTCTTCACTGTACCCATTGACTCAGAGTAATGATTAATAATATGACTGTTCAGGTTCAATTGTTTGTACCTAAGTTATAAATATGTCAACTAATATATATAAATATAAAATAAATACAATATATATAAAAGTATATATTATCTTAAATATTATGTGTCCTCTTTTCTCACCCTTTCCTTTTCCATATTCCTGTTCATTTTCATACTGTTCTGATTATCTACTTGACAAGGTTATTAAAATAATCTCAATGAATAAAGCTTTACAAATGTTTCATTTTGTGATAGGAACAATATACTTTATTTTAGTATTTATCATCACTGTCCATATCACTATTATCCACTATACCTATCAGTGACTGGCTGTATGTTCTACTTTAGCTAATATATTTAGCTAATAATATTTTGAAGTTTTTTGTAATTTTATTCACCTTTTTTACTTTATTCTGCTGGTTTTCTTAAATGAAACTTTCTAATATATAGCATTTATGTATATTATATTACTTTTAAATCAATAAAATTATGAATTTAGTATTGATGTACTATTGTATGTTTGCTTTATTAAAGCTCAACTATCAGTTACTTTGTAAATCTTTAATTAATTTTTTTAAGTTCCATTAAGATGGTTCCTTTTAAAACAGGTAGGGTGCTTGCCTTCCACAGGGCCAAATTGTGTTTGATCCTCAGCAAATTGGAATACAGAGCACTGAGAATGGAATAAGCCATGCTGGGTGTGATTCAAACACAAACCAAAAAAAGTTAGCTTGGAAATAAGTGTCATATATAGTTTCCCTCTGCTTGCCTTTGATAGACTCAAACTCTTAGTTTTTGTATTGAAAAAAGAAAATGTTAAAAAAAAACGATTTTCCCATAGGCACTGAAATTGGAAAAGAATTGTTTCAGTATGTTATATATGGGTTTTCCTACTCTCAACATGCAATGCTTTATTCTCAGTGAACTACTTGTTAAGCCTTTTTCATGGAACTGAAGTCTCTGCTGAATAAAGGCATGAAAAAGAAAAAGATATCCAAATGGCTTTCTCAGAAAAGATTACCTACACAGTAGAGGGAATTGTTATTTGTTTCCTTATCTATTCACCATCAATTTACTTTATAGGAATTTTGTTTATGATTTTATGCCACAGGTGCTGGCATTGTGGAAGGCAGGAAAAGTCTTTAACTGTTATTTTCAGGTTAGATATTGCTTTTACAAGTATAACTTTTTTACAGTTTAAAAAGCCTATTTATTAAAACATAGTTACTCAGATTTTTAAAAAGTTGACTTTTAATTCAATGATAATTTTATTAATATGTTTGTGTATGTTGTAGCCATACATATAAAATAAATTAATTAGGGGCCGGGCGGTGGCGCTGGAGGTAAGGTGCCTGCCTTGCCTGCGCTAGCCTAGGACGGACCGCGGTTCGATCCCCCGGCGTCCCATATGGTCCCCCAAGAAGCCAGGAGCAACTTCTGAGCGCATAGCCAGGAGTAACCCCTGAGCGTCACAGGGTGTGGCCCAAAAACCAAAAAAAAAAAAAATTAATTAAATATCATTCATAATTAAATTACAATCTAACAAAATGAAATTGGATGAGTATGCATTGAAATATGTAGGATTTATTTCAAAACTCCCCATTACATCCTGATGATAGTGGTATAAATTTCCTAGTTACATAATCGAGAAGTGTTTCCATACAGTGTATCTTAGACTAAAAAAATTACCTTAAAATTTCATTGTTTGAAATGTTCTTTTCTTGAATTCTATCTATAACATTTTAATATCAAATTAAAGATAAATAGGATTTACCTTGCTATCCAGCATGTAGCACAATTCAACAGGCTAGCTATTCCCAGTCAACTATGTTTCAAAAATGAACTCCGCCAATTGCAGCGTGGCAGAGAAAATTTAGGAAACTTAAAGTTAAAATAATCCATAATTAACCTTTTTGCTATCAATATACTAGAATACCCATTAATAGAATTAACATAAACATTTTCTGAACATTTGGCACAGGAAGATATATGAGAGCATGGCAAAGGCTCAAAGGAAGATGTAACTGATAATGTCCTTCTGGATATTTCCAACTCGATGAAAAATTTAGTGGGGCTCTTTCTGAGGTTTTAGATTGGTCCTGTCCTTTGTTGGCCTCCTTCTTGTTTAAAATTCCCCTTCAGTATATACCTCATTATTGTACTACATTAATATCTGTGATTTTTATTATTTATTTATTTATTTATTTATTTATTTATTTATTTATTTATTTATTTATTTATTGGTTTGGGGGCCACACCTGGCGGCGTTCAGGAGTTACTTCTGGCTCTGTCCTCAGAAATCATTCATTGCAAAGTGGGGTATCACATGGGATGCTGGGAATTGAACCCAGGTCCCTCATGGTTCGGCTGCGTGCAAGGCAAACGCCCTACAACTGTGCTATCTCTCTGGCTCCCAATCTCTGTAATCTCTATCCTGAAAGAATATAAGAACTTGGTGCGTAAGTCCTCAGGTTCTAGAGTCTGCAAAAATGTGAATCAGAATAGAACCAGGCATTTTAAACAGACATTTTATAATAATTTTATAATAAAACAGACATTTTATGCTTTTACTTGGATAAATTAGTTGGGTAAGTGAGGCAATATTTTTTAATTATTTCACTCCAAATATAACTTAATTTCTTGCCAAATTTTTTTCATTTAAATTTTATACTATCATTTCTCTATTTCCAATACTCTGATATGCTTTTTGAAAAATATTATCTTAAAATATATATCAGGTTTTTATTATTATTATTATTATTATTTATTATTATTATTTTGGTTTTTGGGTCACATTGGCAGTGCTCAGGGGTTACTCCTGGCTGTATACTCAGAAATCGCTCCTGGCAGGCTCAGGGGATCATATGGGATGCCAGGATTCTAACCACTGACCTTCTGATTGCAAGAAAAATGCTTTACCTCCATGCTATCTCTCCAGCCCCCTGGCTTTCTTATTTTAAAAAAGAAATATTTTAAGGAAGAATTATTTTAAGAAAAAATTTTATCATTGTATGTCAGTACAATTTCCATATTCACTTCCATAAAATGTTTATATTCTAGTACCTATTAATAGGTCCAGTAATAACTTAATCTTGTTTACCTCTACAAAACTGTGAGACAGAATGGAAGTACTCTAATATCTCTTTATTTTTATTTCGAAAATCAGTTTCACTGGTTAGGCTGGTAGAAGATGATGATGATGCTTTGCTGATGTTAACAGCCTTTCTTCTCAGAGCCATGGGAGCAACTATTTGACCCTGACAGGAAGACTCTGCTTGTAAGTGCAAAACCTCCAAACAGCTTACCTTTTAGTTATCACTTCCATTTGTTCTGTATAATTGTGCTTGCGTGACATTGTGTAAAAGCATCTTACTTCCTAAATAAAGAAGTTTATATTACAACCTTCGTTTACCCAAGTTTGGAAGCTTTGATCTGGTTTTGCATTGTCAACTCTTAGAGCAGATTTGTCCCTTATGACTCTCTGCATCATGTCTGCTACTGTACAATTGTCTCATTTTTCCAACTTTATCTATAACAGGATCAATACCGTTGACATGCACAAAATGTTTATCTGCACATTAAGCATTAGACGTTACTACAGCAGAAAGTTATTATTCACTACTTAGCACAGGATTGTATCTTTGGGACGGCCCACCCACTCTTAGTTTTGGCATATCAGTCATTTTTTTCAAGGAATCTAAGGAATCAATTTATTTTAGACGTTTTTCTATTTCCTTTCTCTAAGTTTGGGTGTCTATATCTTCTGAACTACCTTGGCTTTATCTTCATCTGTATATTTAAAATTGCTATTTCCTTTTAATGTCAAAATTGGTATTGCCCTTCTCAGAATTCATGAGACCTAATCTTGAAGAACAATGAACTTTAAACTCTTTGATAATTTTTTGTCAATTCTTTTTTTTTTGTATAAAAATTTATTCAGTAGAATAATTTAACTCGGGACTGGAGAGATAGCATGGAGGTAAGGCGTTTGCCTTTCCTGCAGAAGGTCATCGGTTCGAATCCCAGCATCCCATATGGTCCCCCGTGCCTGCCAGGAGCAATTTCTGAGCATGGAGCCAGGAATAACCCCTGAGCACTGCCGGGTGTGACCCAAAAACCACACACAAAAAATTTAACTCCAAATAAAATTGTTGTATCTACTGAGTTATGACTATAATTTATGTTTTAATTGAAATGTCAATGTTTTAACAACTGACATTGTTACAAAACAATCAACTTCTGTTCAATTTTAAATGGTCAATTGTGTTAGACATCAGCAATTAACTGTGAACTCTCTGGGAAAACCCAAATCATACTTATCAGTGTGTTTCTAAAACTCACCGAAGCCTTTCTTGAAGCCCCAATCTGGATTTAGACACATTGATTTTAAAAACTAGAAAAGAGACTCCAAAGTCTTTAACAGCTGATTGCATACAGACACAATGAAAGCAACCCTTGATCTTTGGATACTATCACTCTTTGGGTTGTGATGCAAAAACTTGTAAAGTAAGCCTGATTTTTTTAAGCTATGTATCTCCTGAAAATAAATCTTAATTCTTAACTAAATGTGGAACAAGGAATGTTACTGGATTTTTGTTACAAAGATATTACAAGACGTTACAAGATGGTAATCTTGTAATAGGACAGAAATCCCTGAAGAGTCCTCTAAGAAGTGATAGAATCACTTATCTCATTGTCATTTACCAAAAATGTTAGTTTAACGTTTATGGTACACATTGGTAATTTCTCCACAAATGATTATTTATATGAACTAATCAAGGTATATTATTTTATGTAGGTATATAAGTTCTGTTCCAATTAAAGCTATTGATTCTGTAAACAAAGGCTACTCGTACTGGACACTTCATCATTTAAAGTTAATATTAAAAATAAACATAAAAAATCTTATTCTTGGGGCCGGGAAGGTGGCGCTAAAGGTAAGGTGTCTGCCTTGCAAGCGCTAGCGTAGGACGGACCGCGGTTCGATCCCCCGGTGTCCCATATGGTCCCCCAAGCCAGGGGCGATTTCTGAGCGCATAGCCAGGAGTAATCCCTGAGCGTCAAACAGGTGTGGCCCAAACCCCCCCCCCCCCAAAAAAAATCTTATTCTTTAACACATTCAAGTTATCTGCTACCTCAAATAACCCAGAAGTTCTGATCATTAAGCAGAGATGGTCAGTGATGGCATGGTAAACCATTCTCTTAAAAGCATGCAATTTTTAAAAGTGTTCCGTTTATTATCTGTCCTGAAGCTCATCTATTTTTAACTGTCCAGATTTATTATAAATAGAGTAGCACAGCTTATAAGGTTATACAACCCTTGATTACAACTGTAGTAAATCAACCCAGATTTATTTTAATAAGATACATAATTTCTTCATAGAAAAATTATGTCTTAGTGGAAATTTCTTTTTATTTCTTCTTTTTTTTCTGCTTTAAATGGAGGTTTATCTCGTAGTTTTCCAAACCCCAGAGTTTGATAATTGATAATTTATGTCTTCTGTTCATTATAACTTCTGCAATAAAATAAGAACAATTCTATAAAACTAGAAAGACAAACTTATGATGAACAATCAGGAGAAAAAATATACCCAGAAAACAAGTTTTTTAGTTTGATTTCCCTTCATGCAATCTGCCCTTACAAGGTACAGAGAAGAGTGCTATCTCTAATCAGAGGATTTACTGCTAATAATGAAAAATAAGCAAATAATTGTTCTATTATGTAAGCAAGACACTACCAAAAAATGAACATTTTATTAATTTAGAATCTTATTTCAATTGTGCTAACTTGTGAAAAGTTTTCTTTCCACAAATTTTTTTTTATTTTTAATGTATTTCCACAACTTATTTAATTTCACAACTCACTTGTTTGAAAACACAATGTGAAATACAGAAGAAATAATTGTTGGATGACTATTTTTTAAAATCAATATCAGGTGGACTACTGAGTGAATGCAGATATAATCATTAACAAAAAACTTATAAATGGATTTTTACGATTTTTAATAAAATATAGCTGATGTAATTTCAATAAATGAATGAGAGTAGTCTTCCACTCTGAGAGAGCAAGAAGTCTTGGCCCAAAAATCTGACAAATGTTCAGTGTTCTAGTATGAAGAAGCACTGTTTTTGTTTGTTTGTTTGTTTGTTTTTATCTTTCAGTGCTGCAACCACTGATGTTTTATTGACAGTGATCAGGAGGCAGCTTATCAAAGCTGGATTGGACATGTGTATGATGTATACCATATCCTCTGTATCTCCCCAATCCCTCAAGTAAAGTTTGAACATATATACATATATGTCAACATGTACAAATCACTACCTTGATAAAATAAGATATTGTTTTAACCTCTAACTCCTGAAATAATTGAAGATAAGGTACATTATCTATTTAGGAGAGTTTCAGAAGCTTCATCTTCTTAGCAAGCCCTCATAGTTACACCAGCCATTTATTTCTTCTTCTTCTTCTTCTTCTTCTTCTTCTTCTTCTTCTTCTTCTTCTTCTTCTTCTTCTTCTTCTTCTTCTTCTTCTTCTTCTTCCTCTTCCTCTTCTTCTTTTTTCTCTTCTTCTATCTTCTTTTCTTCTTCCTTTTTCCTTCTTTCTTCTTTTCTTTCTTCCTTCTTTCTTTTTTCTTCTTCTTCCTTTCTTCTTTTCTTCTTCTTCCTTATTCCTTCTTTTCTTTCTTCTTTCTTCTTTTCTTCTTCCTTCTTTCTTTTCTTCTTCTTCCTTCCTTCTTTCTTCTTTTCTTCTTGTTCTTCTTCTTCCTTCTTCCTTCTTTTTTCTTCTTCCTTCTTCCTTCTTCCTTCTTTCTTCTCTTCTCCTCCTCCTCCTCCTCCTCCTCCTCCTCCTCCTTCTTCTTCTTCTTCTTCTTCCTCTTCTTCTTCTTCTTCTTCTTCTTCCTCTTCCTCTTCCTCTTCTTCTTTTTTCTCTTCTTCTATCTTCTTTTCTTCTTCTTCCTTTTCCTTCTTTCTTCTTTTCTTTCTTCCTTCTTTCTTTTTTCTTCTTCTTCCTTTCTTCTTTTCTTCTTCCTTATTCCTTCTTTTCTTTCTTCTTTCTTCTTTTCTTCTTCCTTCTTTCTTTTCTTCTTCTTCCTTCCTTCTTTCTTCTTTTCTTTCTTGTTCTTCTTCTTCCTTCTTCCTTCTTTTTTTTCTTCCTTCTTCCTTCTTTCTTCTCTTCTTCCTCCTCCTCCTCCTCCTCCTCCTCATCTCTTCTTCTCCTCCTCCTCCTCTTCTCTTCTTCCTTCTTCTTTCTTCTTCTTCTTCTTCTTCTTCTTCTTCTTCTTCTTTTCTGTCACTGCTGCTGCTGCTACTTCCACTACAATACTACTAATGACACAATTTCACCTTTGTAAAGCATCTTAAAATGCCTATTATTCCTTTTTGTTGTTATTTGATGAATCTTAATGAAGCCTTAACTTTAGGATTTTTTCATGATCTAAATTCAAGTCACGTTTACAATATATAATATACTTATTACCTACAGCAGTAAGAAAATCCTATACTCAGGAGCTAGAAAGAAAGTGCGGCATGTAAGATTCTTTCCCTGCATGTGGCCAATGGCTTAGCATGCAGCAGGGCAGTAGAGGATGATTGTGTAAGGAATCAAACCATCCGGGCCCAACTTTAGGGAGATCACTCAGTTTATTTTAGGTGAAAGATGGATACTTAGAATATGCTTCAGCCAATCGAGTTAGGGGAAAGTAGAGTGTGAGTTCTGTGGGCTAAAGGGAAAGCAAGGTGTGCACACTGTGTGTTTAGGAGATTAGCGTAAAGCACACTGTGTGTCGGTGTGTTTAGCTTCCCAACATCATTGCATCCCCTCAATGCATTGGTCCATCAAACACAGTTAAGTTTGTAACCAAACCCCAAACCAACCAAACAAGTAATAAATACATACTCAGTTTAACATTGATGCCACATATGCTGTCTTTACTTATTATTCATATTTAATCATTATAGTATGGCTTTTAGAATAATACATTTATATATAATATATATTAATCACACATATTTAGATAAACAAGTGAAAAATCTAAAGCTTCAAAAAGAATACTGAAAGCAACATTAACATATAACCCAGCACTCCTAATTTTTAATCTAGTGTTTCTACAAAATATTAGCATTTTTCCTTATTTTAGAAAAAATGTCATGGGAGCCAGAGTGCTATCAAAGTGAGATGAATACTTATTTTGTACAGGGAAGACCTAGAATGATCCCTGCCACACCAGGTATTCCACCAAGCTCACCAGGAATGATTTCTGAGTGCAAAGCCACAAGTTATTCCTAAGCACAGCTTGGTGTGTGTCTTGCCATAACCCCCCAAAAGAGAAGGCATGTAAGTAAAAGAAAAACAGATCGAAATGTAAATAAGAATAAGAATAGGGGCTGGAGTTATAGCACAGCGGTAGGACATTTGCTTTGCACCTGGCCAGTCCAGTACGGACCTTGGTTCTATCCCCAGCATCCCATATGGTTGCCCAAGCTTGGAGTAATTTTGGAGCGCATAGCCAGGAGTGATCCCTGAGCATCGCCAGGTGTGCCCCCCCCCCCAAAAAAAAGAGTTAGCCTATGTATGGAGATAATTTATTTGCTAATAAAATACATTTTCTGACACCACCATATGATTCCCGAAGCACTGCCAGGAGTGAATTTTGAGTAAGTCACGAGCCTAAGTGCAATCCATAAAATCAAATACATGGATGTATATGGAATCTATTATGATGAGTAAAATAAGTCAGAGGGAGAGAGATAAACACAGAATGTTCTCACTCATCTATGGGTTTTGAGAAAAATGAAAAACATTTGTGTAATGATTCTCAGAGACAAAATAGAGGATGACTGGTGGGTCCAGCTCCTGACATGAAGCTCACCACAGAGATAATTACACTGAGAACTATCATAACAAAATGACTGAATGAGGGAAGTAGAAAGCCTGTCTAGAGTACAGACTGGTGTGGGGGTGGGGAGGAAGGACACTTGGGGTATTGTCATGGGAATGTTGCACTGGTGAAGGATTTATATATATATATTTTAAAAAATTCAAAAATATATATTAAAAAATTCAAACAGATATATATGTTAAAAAATCAAAAAAAAAAAAAAGAAAAGAAAAGATAAGGCCTCCCAATTCTTACCACAGGCTGTGTTTATTACACTGACTGTATAGAAAGAGGAGGTACAGTAAATGCAGCCCATATACACCTCAACCCAGGCCTTTTGCCTGGTTTGTATTGTGAATTGGGGGCCAAAGAAATAGAGTAAAATTAAATTATTTAAATAAAATTAGGGCCAGAGTAATAGCACAGTTGGTAGGGTGATGCCTTTCACACTCTCAGGTTTGATCCCAGACATCCCATATGTTTCCCTGAGGCTGCCAGGAGTAGTTTCTGAGAGCAGAACCAGGAGTACTTCCTAAGTGCCACTGGGTATGGCCCTAAACAAAAATAAATAAATAAGTAAAATTATAAATGTGTACGATAATTATGAACAAGGTCATAGTGAACTCTATAAAATGTAGAGGCAATACACAGATTTTTACTTTTCTCTTCAGTCAAGTATAATGCAAAAAAAAATCATTTAGAAAGATAAAATAATTTAATCTGAGCCAATCATTACCTTGCCTGGAGGTTCCTATAACAATTACTTTAATGGAAAAATATATCCCAGTATAAGCATTCATTTTTTTGAAATTTTAGAATAGGATGAAATTAGCACTACTATAATTGATGACAAAAATGTATAATCATTGGCTTATTATATATTTGTGGAGTTAACTACAAATAAATAAATAAATAAAACTAAAATAATATGACTTTTAAAACACTCTCCATTCATATGACAGAATTTATTAGAGCCACTGTAATTTAATTTCTAAAAACAGTTTCAGCAAAGGTGCAACAAGAGTATTTTTGAATGAGCACTGGGAAAATGACAAATGAAAGTTAGCGGTAAATTTTCCTTAGAGGGAAAGAGATGAGGTAGGTAGAAGAAGCAACAATGTCCAGAAGGGTACACTGAAAGCATTTGAGTCCTTTAGAGTGAGCACACCCGGCACTGCTCAGGGGTCACTCCTGGCTGTCTGCTCAGAAATAGCTCCTGGCAGGCACGGGGGACCCTATGGGACACCTGGATTCGAACCAAGCACCTTTGGTCCTGGATCGGCTGCTTGCAAGGCAAATGCCGCAGTGCTATCTCTCCGGGCCCGAAACTATAGGCCCTTCCATTTTGGAAATATTTTCTTTTTTTCTTTGTTTTTGGGTCACACCCAGCAGTGCTCAGCGGTTACTCCTGGCTCTATGCTGAGAAATGGCCGCTGGCAGGCACGAGGAACTATATGGGATGCTGGGGCTCGAACCACCAACCTTCTGCATGAAAGGCAAACACCTTACCTCCATGCTATCTTTCCGGCCGCTGTATATACATTTTAGTATTTGTTCATATATATCCCTGGATATATGTTGATGTTCCTGAGAGATAGTATAGCAAGGAGGGCATTTGCATTGCATATCCTCAAAACAGGTTTGATTATTGAAAAAAAATAAAACCCCCAAGATCACCATGAGTCATCTCTTACCCCAGAGCCAGAAATAAGCTCATAGCATCACTGGATGCACTCCCAACAGATAGAATAAAAATCTTGATAGCTGGGGCCAGACCAATAACACAGCAGTAGTGTACTTGCCTTGCACATGACTGACCCAGGATGGACCAGGGTTAGATCCCTGGCATCCCATATGGTCCCCCTAGCCAGGAGCGATTTCTGAGAGCATAGCCAAGAGAAACCCTGAGCATCAATGGGTGTGGAACAAAAACAAACAAAGAAAAGGTTCATAGCTTTTTCATTAATTAATGACCAGAACAAGAAATATTTAAAAATATGTAAAATAAGATTACAGGTTAAAATAAAACATTGAAAATTAACATAATTGTACACCACTCAGAACAAAAAAGTAACAAACTATTTAGAAGCATATTTACTACTCATAAATATACAAACAATAAACATATGTATACAAAAATAGGAAGAAGCAGGGTAACAAAAAGTTAATATCATAATGCTCTCAGTTAATGAGTAGTTTATTTGGAAATTATTATTTACTTTATTAAAATATTTAACATTTTATTTATTTAATTTTTTGGTTTGTTTTATTTGCTTGTTTGTTTGTTTGGGCCACACTCTAACAAATGCTCTGGGCTCAGAAATCTCCCCTGGCTTGGGGGACCATATGGGACTCTGGGGATCCAAACACAGTCTGTAGTAGGCTACAGCTTGCAAGCAAACAGCTCTGGACTAAGACTAACTGTGATCAAAGTTCCCTTTTATGGCATCTTGATAGACCACTTCAATGTGTTGGTCTAGTCCTTCTTTAAATTGCTCTGAGTTTCTCCCAAAAGGCATGCAGTAGTACTATTTTGAACTCAAATAACTACATTTAAAAAATTAGTCCTTAAAACACTTTTTAACTTTAAAAAGTTCTACTTATTCACATTATATTTGAGAGAAAATTTCTCTCGTTTAAATGGTTCTGGTTATTAGTGAGAATTAAATTGAATGGCTTTTAGTGTACTCCTTAGAAACAATGAAAACAATACCCTAAAAATTAGGACAATGAATTTCTCTTCCTACACCAGAAATTCCCTGTCCAGCTGTTTATTTATCCTTAGAACATGGTTTTTTCATTTAGAAAGAAATAGTTTTATTAAAAAATTATACAGGGTTCCTTATAACTTTAATTATAAGGATGTTCTTATATGGTTGGAATTTAGAAGTAGACTTTAAAGACTTCAAAAAGCACTTTGTATATATAAACACATTATAATTAAGGGTAAATCATTTCTGCCCTATAAAAAGCTTAATAATGAACAAATATAATATTTAATTAGGCTAACATTGTTACACACTTTCAAGGAATACATAACTTGAAACACCATTGGTCAAAAATAGATGTAAAAGATAAAGCTTCTAAAAAATTAAATTGTCAACAGTCTAACAAATATTGATAATATTAACAAGCGCCAAACAGAGTAGTATAACTTTTATTAATTACAGTAAAGTACAGTGCTAAAATAAAAAGCAAACATTTTGAATTCTATTGTATAGAATAGTACCTTAAATCAAAATTTTAATGAAAGCCATTGGTTAGACCCCTATAGATAAACAGTACGAAGTTTTACCAGAAAAGTAGGAGTAGGATTGCCAGATAAATCAGATATTCTATTTCTTGGTACTTAACCCCAGAACACCAAGAGCATTAATTTAGAAAACCATATGCATAGAAAGCCATATGCGCACAACTATTCAATGCAGCCCTAGTATCATCGCTAGATTTTGTAATCAGCCCAGATATTCAGGGGATGGATGGGTAAGAAATGAATGCATGGTATCTATACACAGTGAACTACTGTGCAGCTATAAGTAAAAATAAATCATACAGTTTACAGCAAGTTGGATAGAACTTTAGGAAATCATGTTAAAGGAAGTCAGGAGATTGACAAATACAAGATTATTTAAATTACGTGTGGTGGTGTTTAGAATTAGTAAAAAAGAAATTCAAGTTGCCAAAGGGCATATTTTATGTACATATTAAATTATATACATAAATATGTATGTGTGCACATGTATGATCCTCAGAGACAATACATATAAGCATGGGGCTCAAACTACAGAAACCAAAGCTAAAAAAATGTTCCTACCAAGTGTGCAGGCTGGGTACAAAGAGAACCTGAGGACATTGGTGGGAGAAAGTGGACACCGGTGATGAAATTGATGTAAGAACATTATATTTATAATTATATTATAATTCATCTACATATAGCTTTGAAAATCACAGAGACTTTATTAACATTTTAAAATGAATTAAAGTAGTTAATTTTAGCAGTGATAGCTGAAGAAAAGAATGGAGTCAGTCATGAGCCACTTTAGTACTGTGACAGATAGAATGCCACCCTACTGCAGTCCAATCCAGGTAAAAGACATCTGTTAATTATGTTTCTGTAGATTCCCTCTCACAACATTGTTTGCAAGTATATTCTTATGGTTTCATTCTTCAGAAGTGACAGCTTCCCCTGTGTTTCTCCGGAACATGTTCCTATGCTCATAGTTACTCACATACATTATAGCCACTCAACTTCATGGATTGATTTGACTGCTGAAAAAAATATGGGGAATGAGAATTCCTAAAAATAATTCTCTTTGGTAAAGTGCCTTGATTGAAAAAGGCACACATTAATTTTTGGTGAAGAATTTAAATCTAGACACCCATAAAGTATAAATATCTTAATAACAGAGTTACCAGAAAGACCCCGCCACTGTCAGTATATTAGACGGACACAATTAATGTTATCTATTTTCTTGGGAGCAGAAGAGATAATACAGTGGTAGGGCGGTTAGCTGGCACAAAGCTGACCGGAACAGACCCAGGTTCAATCCACAGCATCCCATATGGTCCCCCGAGCTTGACAGGAGTGATTTCTGAGCTCAGAGCCAGGTGTGGCCCCAAAACAAAACAAAACAAAAATTTGTTTCTCTCAAAGTTAGAAAAATAACTATATACTGAATAAGAAATCACAGAACTAATTATTTTTCTGAGTCAGATCTAGAATCCAAAGTTACTCATTATTGTGTTAAAATTTGCATTCTATATCATTAGCAAGAGTCTATGTAATAAGGTATTCCTCCGAATGGAGGAGGGCAAATTACTCTCTCTGCCAGAAGGTTCAGGAACACACAACCACACCTAATGTCTTCCAGTTTATAATATACTCAGCACCAACACTGAACCTCATTAAGAACAACAACTTCAAATTTCAGAGTACTGACAAACCAGTAACATCACAGAGAATTTGAAGGAAAATTTGCAGAGAAGAGCACCAGCTCAATGAGCAAAAAATAGTACAGACAGCTCAACTAGCATAAACCATCTCAGTAAATCCTCAATGACCATTGTGAGATAAAAATGACTATCACAAATGGACCTCTGTTGATATATTTTCAGATTATTATATTTGCCATTTTGTTGTAATTATGAAGTAAAAAAAATGTGTGTGCCTGATAAGTGGGCATATTTGGAGGTTGGTTGGGAAACTGGGAACTTTGGTGGATGAAAGATAATACTAGTGATGAATTGTGTTGGAACACTGGATGCCTAAAACAACTGCATTATCATATGCTTACTTTTCAGAGAAGAAAATTATTTAGGTTCCTGTTAAGGCTTACCAGTTGGAAACTGTGAGTTGATACCAGCTGTTTAAACAAGTTGTCAAGTTAACTCTGATGTATACCATTGATAAGCACTCTGCTATTAAGACTTTATATAAATATGAAATTATATTCTCCCAAATTCAATCCTGAATAAATGATATGTTATGTTTTATAGTATTTCTTCCTGGCTAGTTTTAGGTAATTTGCTATAGCTTATTGTTAGTGTGTTTATGAGTAAATAAGTTACTGGAGACATATTTATTTATATTGAGGAAAAGTCATACTAATTTATGTTTCTATAAATGTTTATTTTATCCAATAATTTTAAAGTATAAAGTTTAAAATAGTCTCCAATGCAAAAAATTAATTTGGAAATGATTTTTAAACAAGATAAAATGATAAGAAAATATTTTTCAATTTGTGAGTATATGGAGATGAATCTTCTCTTTGGACCTAATTTTCTTCAACTGAAATAAAATAAAACAGAATTTTGTACAAGATAATTTTTGAAATGATTTCCAGTTCCATGCATTTCTGTTTCAATGAGTCATTATAATTATAAGGATGATTCTAGTAGAAGAGTGAAGCAAGGCTGAAGCAGCGGTCGGGCTAGGGCATTTGCCTTGCACGTGGCTGGCCCAGATCGAACCTCGGTTCGATCCCCGGCGTCCTCTAGGGTTCCTCAAGACAGGAGCGATTTCTGAGCTCATAGCCAGGAGTAGCCCCTGAGCGTCACCGGGGGTGGTCCAAACAAACAAACAAACAAAACAAACAATAAAACAAAAAAAGAATAGTGAAGCATTTATCTGTAAATATAATACCCTCTGAAGAGTTTCCAACTTGGTTGGAAAATTGATTTTATGAAAGAAAAATTAAAATAACCTGAGGTGGAATGATAGAAAACTTCTTTTGTGCATCAGATAATACACCAATGTCTTTAACTGAAGCTGATATATTAGCTTGTCTTGCTGATATATTAGCTTGTCTAAGTCCCTAGGCCTGAGAAGGCGTAATCTGTGGTAGTTACTCCTCAGTTTTATTCAAGAATGTGTCCTCTGGATGCTGCCAAGAAAAGCTTCCTTCAACCTATAGCTGCCTCTCTGTACTGCTTGCCTTAGTAACTCCTTCCCTATCCTATCAGAGTTTAACTTTGCAGAGCAGTTTCAAATTTTAACTAAAACTTTCCCTGGTACAGCATAGTAGATTACACTGTGTTCTTTTCTGAGCAATGAATCTCTCATACCAGTTTAAGGAGATGCATAACTTGTAAATAAGCCACAATCAGTACAGCTTTCACCTGATGCGCTGCAGCTCATTCTTCCCGCACAATGAAAAGAGTCACTTTCAAGAGCACAGAATCACTCTTCCTTCTTTAAGGCGTCCCCATGCTGAACTGCAGGATAAGACAGTGATAAGTTCTGAAACTTTGTATTGACAATTTACTCACTCAGAGATTCACATGATTCATTTTAACATATCAACAGTATCTTAAAATGTACAAGCAAATAAAATAAGCACACACATTTTGGCAACCTATAAATACTCTATTTTGGGACAATTACAAAATCATTTCTTTTAAATGATTACTAAGTAGTTTCTACTCAAAACATGCCACCGGGGAAAATTTTTTTTCCTGATAAGATACAAAAATGATCAAAACTTGAGTCAACAGATTTCTAATAAATGTCCAAGATGCTTTCAGGAATAAAGTTAGGGTATCATTGGAAGAGAGGCTAGGGAGTCAGGTAGGAAGTTCTTTTCCAGACATTTCATATATTCTCTGGTATATTGCAAAAGTAACAAGTAGAGTTGGCAGGAAAAATATTTAATTTTAATTTTATTTGCTAAATTTGGCAACACTAATGCAAGTCTATAAAATGAGGAGAGAGATGAAGGGAAAAATAAATCTCAACTTAACCAGAGTAAATAATGCGCATAACAATAAATACTTTATATAAAAGTTTTTAAATTATGCATTTCTTCTCTATGTGAAATAAACATTAGTTCCACTTAAATAAATAGTTTGAATGATTTTACAGTCTTGACAGCAGAATTGGTGTTATATATTTATTTCTTGTTTTATGTGATTGTCTTTGTTGACCAGTGCTCAGAGGTTACTCCTGGTGGTACTAAAGGAATCATGCACTGCTGAGGGCCAAATTGAGTCCTCAGACCTGGGTCACTGGCGTATGAAGCATACACTCAGCTGATTGAATTCCAGCCTTAATGTTTATAATTCCCAATACAAACAACGAGTTTTACTTTGTTATAGCTCCCTATAATTATAGGACTGTAAATTATCCTTATCTGTTTGTAATTTTGTGTTTTTCTATTTCCAAAATCATCACAAATCACATGGAAATCCATCTCATTTTTTGTCTGAAGTTTGGATGAAATTTATACAACTGTTAACTACAGAACTGACCATTATTTAATTAAGGTATGAGATTATATAATCTTAATCATGTGATATGTGAAATAGAGGATTGATTATAATCTAAGATGCCCCAAAGAGTAACATTCACAGTATTTCTTTTCTTTTTTCCTTTTGTCTTTTCTTTTCTTTTTTTTTCTTTTTTTTTTGGTTTTTGGTTTTGGGGTCACACCTGGCAGCACTCAGGGGTTCTTCCTGGCTCTATGCTCAGAAATCACCCCTGGCAGGCTCAAGGGACCATATGTGATGCCAGGATTCGAACCACCGTCCTTCTGCATGAAAGGCAAATGCTTTACCTCCATGCTATCTCTCCGGCCCCATACAGTATTTTTTTTTCTAAGCAGAAAGCACATAGCCTCAGGTGTAGTCTGACTAAATAGACATCCATGTAGTAGGCTGACAATGGCCACGTAATATTTTCAGTCCTTAGAGAGAAAGACTGCTGATGGTTGAAGAAAATAAAGGAATCATAGATTAAACATATAGAGAAACAAATTCTATCTCTAATGAAGGAGAATTCATTTAAAAATATATATATAGCTTAACTTTTGGAGAACGTCCGTTTTCACACACTCTCATCAGAATTTACATTAAGTGCATTTTCATAATTAGAGTCTTCAAGTACCAAACCTAATGTAAATACACACTAGCAATTCACTTATTTTGTTTTCTGTCTTTGTGATGATGAATACGAAAACCTAAATAATCATGTAAATAGTCTAAAAAAAGCATGTAAATAGAACATAGAAATGTAAGTTTGAGTGGAAATTTACAGAGGCCAGCTGAATGGCAACTTAAGTTGATGTTGCTAGATAGTCCAATTAATTCCTTATCAGTCTTTCTCCAGAAATCATTTAACTCTTCAAAAATTGTTTCCTAGTTGGGGACGGAACGATGGAGTACTGGTAGGGTGTTTTGCCTTGCATGCCTCTGACCTAAGACGGACCGCGGTTGGATACCCTAGAGTCCTATGTGGCCCCTCAAGCCAGAAGTGATTTCTGAGCGCCTAGCTAGGAGTAACCCCTAAGCGTCACCTGGGTGGCCCAAAATAAAAAATAATAATAATGAAAAAAACCTGTTTCCTTGTTAATGCCAGTTTCAATGACCTTTGGGCAAACAGTTTCTAGTATTGTGTGACCTGGTCTATGGAAAAATGATGGACTGGGGGGCAAACTGATAAGATTTCAGATGATGGGGCCAGCACAGTGGCACAGTCTAGGGTGCTTGCCTTGCATACCGCTGATCTAGGACGGACAGGACCACGGTTGGATCCCCCAAGTCCCATATGGTCTCCTGAGCCAGGATCGATTTCTGGGAGCATAGCCAGGAGTGGCCCACCAAAAACAAAACAAACAAAAACATTCAGATGACACAGGATGCTACTGGTTTTCATGAAACAAATAAATTTCAGCCAATGCTGGCATATATTTCTGGATGTTTTGGTCAAATGTTTTTATATTTGATTGGTTAGAATAATAAATTGATTAATAAGAACTAAGTCTCCATTTTCAATAGAATAGAATAATAAAATATAATTAATATAATATACTATATAATATATACTATATATTTAATATAATATGTATTTAATATAATCTAAAATACAAATAGATGTGCTAAATGAATTAAAGATTTTATATTCTGTATTACAGAACTAGATAAAAGATGCATTTGTATTTTACATGAGATCATCTTTCTCTGGCCCCTTAGCAGTTCAATCTGACACTTATTTACATTATATTTTCTTTCTCAAGTTTCTATGACTTGAATTATTTAAACCGGCAAAGTTCATCAATCTGGTCTTTTCACTTCTTTTATATCCTTCAATGTCCTTCAAACATGCTTACACCTAGTACTGAGGGACAGCAAAGCATTAATCACTGTGTTGAAGACCTGCATATAAATTGTTTTCTAAGGCTTAGGATTTCTGATCTTATCTATTTTGTCCTATTATCTATAAAATGGGGTTAGCAGTACTTGTTCCACAGTCTTCACTCAGCAGCTAAGAGATCTTCTTGAAATAATACATTGAGAATAGCTCATAAAAATGCGCTATTTGGCCCTAAGTGATAGTACAGTGGCTAGGGCATTTGCCTTGCATGCTGCATGGCAAGGTTCAAACTCAGGCATTCAAAATGATCCTGGACTCTGACCAGAAATAAACCCTAAGCACATAACCCAGAGTAAACTCAGCAGAGTGGAGCATGGCCTAAAAAAAAGTGCAAGGCATTATTTGGGCAAACAGCTATGCATTGTCTTAAGGACATATTTAGATCTCTTGTATCCTAGTCCTGTCCAATATATTTTTAGCTTTTTGTTTTGTTTTGTTTTGTTTTGTTTTTTGGTTTTTGGGCCACACCAGTGGTGGTCAGGGGTTACTCCTGGCAGTCTGCTCAGAAATAGCTCCTGGCAGGCACGGGGGACCATATGGGACACCGGGATTCGAACCAACCACCTTTGGTCTGGATCGGCTGCTTGCAAGGCAAACGCCACTGTGCTATCTCTCCGGGCCCTATTTTTAGCTATTTTTTGCACCACTTCAAAAATTGCAGGTGAGTCAAATGATCTTTTCAGTAAAGTGACCATTTATTCCACTCCTCCACTTTGTAAAAAAATCATTTATTTTTATGTATCCATTATATTTTATTGATGCAACATTGTTTTATATTATGTATAATTTATATGTGTATCATTGGAAATAAAATGGATATAAGCTACATTTAATTTATCACTTGAAGTTAGTTCTAGCTCTAGTCATAGAGCTACTTTCTGGTAGTCAGTCTTTTAAACAAAAGTTTGCTGTTGTTTTATTTTGTTCTTCTGTTTTGTTTGTTTCTGTGACTGCATCTAGACATAAAATTTTACATTTTTGCAACTAATTCTTTTTAAAATGTGTATTTGTACATTTTAGAAGTTTACTTTGACCATCTTATAACTAATTCTCTATATTCAAATGAGACATGATACATTGTACAAATACATTTTTGCTATTTGTACTGGCATAAATTTTTGTTTTTATAAAAGTTATTTTTTAAATTTTAGAGATTCCCCCACCAATATATCTAATTCTTCATGGCCAGAACCAGATAAATTTCACAAAATCAGGGCATCTGAAGTGTTTTATAATCACTCATATGTATCTTTTCGTAGCTCTCGGAGGTTATTTCAAATAATTAAAATAACTTTAGAGACTGTTATTTAACATTATTTTATTTTGCCTTTTGGGGGAATAAATAGTAAATATATCATTTAAGTGTTAGAAGAAATTTTGAGATTAAACGTATTATTTATAGAAATTGATTTCCTGTTGAATTAGAGACAACAGACACTGGTTTAGTTATCCTTTTGAGTAAGAGTTGCATTTCATGGACTCACCATTTCATGATTTCTAATCTCTGTTACCTGAAAGATGTTGCATAGCTTATAAATCTTTTCTGTTTGTTTTTAGCTCCCACCAGCTATAGAACGAATGCTCTTCTGTAGATAAAATGTTGTGATTATTTATTTACATTTGATTCTTGACTGATTTTTAAACTAACAATCTTTATTTTGCCTGATATTTTATCTACTCTTGTGCCTAGTCCTTTACTCTGATTGTCAAATACATTAATTTCTACTTTCAGTTGATGCTGATAAATTGAAATATGAAGACTCTGAAAGGAATTTATTTAGGTTGGCTTATAGAGATAAGTAACACATACATTAACTGTACATCATAAAAATTGCCATAAAATAAGGAAATTGAATTTTGATGTTATCAATGGTTAAAACATGTTTTTCCAAAACAAATTAGAAATATTTTATGAGTTCAAATGCACATGATTTAGGTAAATATAGAAAATAAAATACTTAAGTTATGTTGGTTTAATGAAATAACTGTGTATGTTCGGATATATTGTGTTAAGTATATTTTAAGCATTTTTCTTCCTTGTATATGTTTTATCTTAATATTGTTAATATTGATTATAAAATATATATATTTTGAATTCTCATTCAGGTTAATTTTATTTAAACAAATAGTGCCTTTTAGCTTTCAGCTTGAGAAATATAAAAATAAGAACTTTAAGTGACTTAAAATCTAGGACTTATATTCATCTTAATTAATTAGTATACAATTAATTGAATATTTAAGTTATTTAAATTTTCTGGTTTTGGGGGCCAAAATATTTTGTGGTTTTGCTTATCTTTATTTGCAATATTAATGTTTAATTCTGATCATTATAATTTTGATAATTACCATGCTTGTTGTTGCCATATGAAAAGCTGTACAGAGTGGAGAGGGTATGGTTGTATAAAGCTGATTATATATATATATGTTTGATATCTGATAGTGCATTGCAAAAATTGAGGGTCTTACTGATCACAATTGATATCCTCCAATTATTTCTCAGTGAAATAAACATAATTAATTCTATCTAAAAGATATAGCTACTGTACATTAATCAATGAATTAGTAGCCTGAAGAGCAGAATGGTACAAATGGCATATGCAGTGACAAGATATGTTTGTATTAAGTTTAAAAACATGAATGATTTTAATCTAAAGGAAAGAACAACATTAAAAACAAAAAGTTGAATATACATAGAAATTTTCAGATGCTTAGTAGAAAAGTTATTTTATTTGTTTTGAATAAGAGTATGTGCAATGGGACTGAAGGCGTGGCACAAGCTGTAAGGTGTCTGCCTTGTAAGCACTAGCCAAGGAAGGACCACAGTTGGATCCCCGGCGTTCCATCCCCCCCCCCCCCAAAGCCAGGGGCAATTTCTGAGTGCTTAGCCAGGTTTAGCCCCTGAGCATCAAACGGGTGGAACCCGAAAAACAAAAACAAAAACAAACAAACAAACAAAAAAACAGAAAAAAAAAAGGGGGGGCTGGCAATGTGGCGATAGAGGTAAGGTGTCTGCCTTGCAAGCACTAGCATCCCATATGGTCCCCCCAAGCCAGGGGCAATTTCTGAGCGCTTAGCCAGGAGTATCCCCTGAGCATCAAACGGGTGTGGCCTGAAAAACCAACAAAACAAAACAAAAAAAACACAGAATATATTGATTTTTTTAAATAACACATTATGTAATTTAGATGATATGGTCATGTGTTTGCCTAGAATGTCAGAGGAAAATAATGACTACTAAAAAACTATTACTAGCCACTTTTAAGTAACACATGTTCACATTTTAAAGCCAATATTTATTAGACATTCTTTGGAAAATTGGCCTTTATGATTTCCATTGGAGGGGGGGCTGGCAAGGGACCAAGATGATTTCTATGTGAATTTTACCATAAATTCTAATTTCTTTTTTTTAATTTAAAAATTATTTAAATACTATTGATTACAAGATTATTAATAATAAAGTTGAATTTGAAATTTAGTGCCATGGCATACTTATTAATGTACATGGCATACTTTTAGGGGAGCTCAGCCCACCAGATGTATCCTCAGATTTTCCTAATGGGGAGAATTGAAAAAAAAAAACCCACGGGGGTCCCTCAAAAGGCCCACCATGGGTTACTTTTAACCCTGCGTGGATGGTTGAGGAATTTCCGAAGAGATGCTTGACATTACATTTTCGGTCATTATTTGGCTATCTCTCCTTTGTAAATATCAGGCAAAATTATGGCCTTTGTCAAGTAATTTGGCTCAGAAATCCCAGCACCAAAGATTACTATGAGAACCGCATTTTCTGGATAATATTTAGCCCTAAAAGCAAATATGTCCTGCAGCTGCAGTTTCTGGTAATCAAGGGTGAAGCCAGAAAGCAGATCCTGGGTGATTGGCTCTCTTTAGAAAAAGGGAACCACACCTAACCACATCTAAGGGGATTTGGGTCCTTCCTTTACTTGACCTCTAAAACTATAGAGCCCAGCTAAGCAAAGACCTTGTTCCTAGATATTTTCTACCTCTTAATAATCCCAATTTTGCATATGAAGTAAGCTTGCAAAGAGCTGCCCTGAGCTATAATCTTCTCCTTTGTAACTCAGAATCCTTATAGCTCACACCCATAGCTTAAGTATGTTTACTGTTAAACTTTGCTTTGTGATTGTAATTATTCTTCTCTATACCTATGGCTAGTTTTACCCTTATAAATCCCCTTGCCTAAAGATTAAATTTGTTGCACTCCTGCCAGATGTGTTGACTCCACATACACGGTGTGTAGATTCATTATTTCATATTTCATATTTCGCCGCCCGTGAAACCCACTCTCCATAAAGTGGATTCACAGAAATCTCACTGATGGCTGTAGGACAGAAGCCACCCACAGCAATTCAAAGTTAAAAAGTTGTCCATAATTTTTAGTCATTTAGTTCACCAGTTCACATTTCCCAACACAATGTCCCAGTTTCTCTTATGCCCTCTCCCTGTGCTTAATCTAAATTGCCAGCCTCGGTGGAAGATACTTTTCTTCTCTCCTTCTTTCTCTCATGTTTTTTCCTTTTAGTCTCTGTCACTTGCAATATTGTTACTGAATGCGTATCACAGCTATTACTTTTATTAATCATAAAAGTGTCTTTTAGGCAGGTCATGAAAGCTAAGGTCTGGGAAATCTTGACAAATGAGGAGTTTACTAAATGTGTGCATACTATAGGTAAACTTTAGTGGTTTTTACTTAATTTTCTAGTATATTTATCTGATTTTATTGTTTTAATAAAATGAGATATTATCTTGGTATTCTTCAGGAAAATCCAAAAAAAGCAAATATAATAATAAATTAAGATATATAAAACTTTGCAGAAGCCTTTTTTTTTTCTTTTTTTTTGCAGAAGATTACTTTAAGTAAATGTTTGAGGACCAGAAATAAAATTTAGTGATAGTAAACAACCTCAACCTATTTGCTTTATTTTACTTATCTCTTTTTTTTCAGCCTTCAGTCATCATAAATATCCTCAGGTCATCTTGTGATGTGATGTGATGTGATGTGATGTGATGTGATGTGATGTGATCAGATGTGAGTTCCAGACATTGGAACCATCTACTTCTTATTTTTTATTAATATCTTTATTTAAACACCTTGATTACAAATATGATCATAGTCAAATTTCAGTCAAGATTTCAGTAAAGAACACCCCCCTTTACCAGTGCAACATTTCCATCATGGATGTCCCAAATCTTCCTCCTCCCCAACCCACCCCAGCCTGTGCTCTAGACAGGCTTTTTACTTCCCTCATTCATTCTCATTGTTATGATAGTTCTCAATGTAGTTATTTCTCTAACTGCACTCACCACTCTTTGTGGTGAGCTTCATGTTGTGAGCTGAACCTTCCAGCCCTCCTCACTTTGTCTCTGAGAATTTTGCAAAACTGTCTTTTATGTTTCTTAAAACCCATAGATGAGGGAGACCAGTCTGCATCTACCTCTCTCCCTCTGACTTATTTCACTAAGTATAATAGATTCCATGTACATCCACGTATAGGAAAATTTCATGACTTCATCTCTTCTGACGGCTACAAAATATTACATTGCATGAGATAAGTAAATGTAATCATATTGCTGTTTCTACAAGTTCATTGTCAAAGATGTTTAAGGAAAGGTGTCTCCTGTAGGTTCTAATATATTTACAAAGAGAAGATATAAGGACTTCTGAGGTCCTTGAACTAAGATGCACACTTGTGATGTGGCCCAATCTTGGGTTATATAATCTTCCCCCACACACACAAAACAAACAATGCAAATAAGTTCGGAGTGAGACTGTCTCCTAGTCACTGACTAGTATAACTTCAATTGAGAGAATTTCACTGAAATGATTTATTAGTTCATCATTTGAAATCTGAAATATTCTCTGCTATTCCTAATCTATGAGTCCTTGTCATTTTAATTCTGAGTCTAAGTCTAGTCATATAAGCTTGAGTCTCTAAATTATTATATAAATTGTTATAGGTTGAGATAAGAAGTGGCATGAGAGCATTTGCCTTCTCTTGTGATATCAAGAACTGACTACACAGAAAATGGGATATGAAAAAATATGCACTCTTCAATTTTTGTTTTATATTATATACAGTTTTATTTAAATAATTCATTTAACTAAAGCATGTTATTGCATATGTTCAATAAGCAAAATAAAAAAAGTTCGAACTATGCAAAGAAAGAAAGGCTCAATATTTCTGTTGGTTTATATCTTCTATTTAGGTAATAACTTCAGTTCTTTATCTTTAATAAAATGGTGATCTTGTTGTTAAATAATAATTTTTAGGATCAACCCTATCTCTAACATACTGGTACAAAATAATTATAAATTCATATTTCCAAAACAGGAAAAAGTTAACAAGAATTTCATTATGTAATATAATTAAATTTTATAATATAATTCATTATATTAATGAGAAAAATACTTTCTCCAAATAATATCTCGGACTAGAAGCAAGGGTGTGATTGAAATAATTTTCTCTGAAAAGATACCTCATTTAAATCTACTTGTCTTATATAATAATTTTTATATTGAGAGCAAGATAGCATTATTGACAACACAACTAGACTGGCCTCATGTTTTTATATCCCATAAAACCTTTGTTAAGCATCTTTTACCTGGTCAGTGTATTTAAAATATGACTGCTGGTAGGAAGCATAGGGAACCCAAATTATTTAGTTTTTGTATGATGGCATGAAAATAAATTGATTCTTAATCCTGAGCATCTAACTACCAAAATTTGTACATTTATGTGCACAAGATTGAATTTGTAGTTTCACTTTATAATGTGTGTAAACAAGAGGCCCATTTGAAATTTTAATTCATATTTTGAAATGAAATCTATATAATAAAGTCATATATTAATTTAGGAAGATAAATTATTAGTATTATTATTTTTAGTAATACTAGATAGATAAAGGTTAAATGGAATATTATTGATAATATATAGTTTGTTTTCCAAGCCTCTCACAGAGATTAAATCCTTTAACAGACCAAAATCTAATTATATGTCATTGTAATTAGCAGGAAGTTAGCTGCAGTTCATTTTTGAGAAGTCTAAGAATAGATGTTACTATTGCATGATAACTCCACAGGGCAGAGAGAATTTTAGGTGTTAGTCAATTGTCTCATACCATAAAGCTTATCTGCTTGCATCATATAGCTACTGCCTTTATATTTTATGAGGCATCAACAGTTTATTTTGCTGTTTGAAGTTCACTCTAGTTCTATTTTCATCGTGGCAATCCTGTAAATGTAAAATATGCATTATGTAAAATATTACTCTGACTTTACATTAAACGGATCTTCAGAACTTTCAACTGCTCTAGGGCAAAAACAAGAAAATCTTTGGGGAAAAGCCTTAATATTGCAGATATAATGTGTTTGTTTTACATTATCTTGCTTATTTTTTTTTCTTCAGACTGTTTTTCACTTGGGTTCCTTTCAGATCCCAGTGAGCAAAGGAATTGACCAGAACTAAGAACAGCCCTAAAGCGATTGCTGAAATTCCGCTGTGTTTGTCAGATACTGTCTGACCAATGATTATTGCCCAAGGGGAATTTGTTTCTTTTAAGAACTTTACTGGTTTATTCTCACCACTCGTGAAACAGTCTTTTTCCCTTTTAGGACTATATCAGGATAGTACTGAGGAAATCATGAGCTCCTTACTTTACTACTTAATTTAAATCTTGGGTGTGTTTATTATTTGCTCTAGTGAGATGAAACGTTGTTTACTTCATTGTACCCAAATCAGGAAAACATCTCTATGATTGTTTTTACAAATTTCTTCTACCTGAAAACTTATCTGTGACAAAGTTTTATGTGAGCTATACAAATACGTAAGATAGGAATCTGTATTTCCTCATAGCTTTCACACAGAGAAAACATGTAAATTCATTAGTCATGTACTATAGTGAAAGTTTAGAATTAAATAGGTTGTCAGACTCTTATCAGAAAATATAATTTAGCCTAGTTTCAAAAGAATCTAGTAAAAGGATTATAGAGAGTGGTAGGAAAGGAAAAGATAGCAAAGTGCTCAAAGATCAAACTCCTGAAAGCTCAAAAAACTTCATGGAAGCAGTTGTATTACTAGTACTATCAGTATAAACTATTCAGTAGGAGGAAGGAATAGGAAAGACAAATGAAGAGAAATGTGGGTAAAGCTGGGAAAGGTGCAAATGCAGGACAGTGAACACTCAAAACAATGCATCAATAAGCCCCAGATAGGTTTCTACCTGGAAAGAAAATTGAAGAAATTAAATGATACTTTAAGCTGTACATTATTCAATTAAAAACGTGTTGTCCACTACTTAGGCTTCGCCCTTAAAAAGGAATCTGTTCTCAAGTTTATGCAGGTACAAGGTCAGCATCTAAAAAGCAACATCTTCTAAAAGTCTGTGTCAGTGGTGCCTCTTCTTTTATTGTAGTAGCAGTACAAAGAATTAAGGAAGAGATAAGTACAGATAAAATGGAGATCAGTGTAGGGATTGCATAGGAGAATCTAGGATCTCTGTGAATGTAAGCATAGGATAGTGAGAAAGCAAAGAATTGTTTTAACTGCTCAATTTAATTGCTTCAATAAATGGAACATTTTGGGGGCCAAAGAAATAGGACAGTGGTAGGAACATTGCACACAGCTGACCTAGATTCAAATTCTAACATCACATATGGTGCCCCGAGTCTGTCAGGAGTGATTCCTGAGTGCAGAGCCAGGAACAATGCTGGTGAACACTGCCTCCGGTCCTCAAGAAAAACAAAGTGAAGGTTTCAAATATTTCAATGACTCTGGACTCAACTTCTGATTTTTCTACTTAATCTAGCTAGAATATCCACCATGTTAGTATCTTTTTTGAGTCTACTATACCACTTTAAGGAATTAACTTAAAATTCTTCTCTAGGTATGCCATTCTTCCCTTAGAATGAAATTATTACTTCCTTAGCTGGAATATTAATTCCTTAACTGGAATATAATATAAATTTACCCTAGGGTTACCCTATAAATAAGTTTCTATTGCTATTTTGAAAGTCAAATTATATGGATTATTTTTATAATGCTGGTCATTGTATGCTATCCAACTATTAATACATTCCTTTTATAGTTCAGTTATAAGCATTACTGGCTCTGAGGTATAAAATGGGATAAGCATTGTGTACTATCAAACAATACATGGCTTCACAAGAGCATGTCACTTCCAATAATTCTGATAGAGAAAATTGGCAATGGGTGACTCTTCTCTTGTCCTTGGAGTGTTCATTCTACCCTAGATAATTGTATTAAGTTCCCTTGCTTACTAAACCAACAACAAACAATTTGAAGTGACTTGACTGTACTTGATCTTTCTGAATCCACTGTATGAGTATCTGTTAGAGAAATGTATGTGAATTCACATATTTTTCCCAAATTCCAACATATTTTATATGCTGTAACTTGGCCTTTTTTTTCCCGATATAGAAGAACATGAAGCATAGTCAGCCTTTGAACAAAGTTGAACATAACAAGAAAGTGCAAGGGGAAAATTTTAAGTCTGTTTTAAGATATTTTAAATACTGTACTATAAGGTGATTGAATTAGGAAGTGGAACCTTTGTAAATTAGTTAGTCAAAAGGTTGACCTCCATGATTAAAATTAGTGCCCAAATGAGAAGATATGTGCTATCACTTCCACTCTGTATTCTCTGCTCTGTTGGAAAACAGGAAGAAATGCACAAAATAGGAAATTCCAAATAGAAGCCAACCATGTGAAAACTCTGATTTCAAAATTCCAATTTCCAGACTTTTAATAAATTCATGTTGTGTATAGTCCATACCCAGTGTTAAATTGATAAATTGCCATTCTTTGATAATTTGTTATAGGCCGGCAAACTAAATTTGACTGATGTTTTTTAGTTTCATGGAACAATTTAAATCCCCCACTGACTGAAAAAAAAAATGACACCTAAAATGGTGAACAAAAACATCACAGAGAAATGACAATAGATATGTCCTTCAAAGGATATTAATAAGAACAAATACATCACTATAAAAAAAAGAAATGTCTAGACTTCAGTGTTTATGTGTAAAAAGAGGGGTTGAGGGACATGAAGGGATCTATTTGCCTCTAGTAGAAGTTTTGAGATGGTGAACTGTTCTGGAAATATAAATGTATAAGTAAAGCTGGCCTAGATTATCAAGTGAACAGAGTTCAGAAAATCCTAGCATCAAAGGATTGAGAAAGATCTTCAAAGGTCATATGGTTCACTCACCTCCTTTCAAGTAGGATCACACCAAAACCATCCGAGAAAAATGAGAAGCTATTCTATTTTTAAAGATCTCTATAGAAAGAGATTTTCCCTGTGAGAACTGTTTTTCAGCTTGTGTTAAAATCTATGTTCTGAATGGTATACTTCACTAACATTCAGGACAATTAATACAATATTCTGCATTTGTATTCGTTTTCAGGACTTTCATAACCAATTATAACAATCTAGGGAGTTTAAAACATAGAAATTTATTCTCTTCAGTTACTGAAGCCTAGAAATCTGGAATAAAAGTATCAACAGGGCAATTGCTCTTTCTCTTTTACCGAATGCTTCAGGAAAGCACCCTTACTTGTCACATTCTAGTTTCCAGTTGCCTGTAATTATTAGTTTTCTGATTATCTTTATCTCAGTCCCAGTACTACCTCCATTGTCATGTGGTTTTCTTTTCAGTGTGTGTCTCAGTATGTCTTCATATATTTTTATGATCAAGCTAAACTAAACTTATTAAAAATGCAAAGACCAGAGCTGGAGAGATAGCATGGAGGCAGAGCGTTTGGCTTGCATGCAGAAGGATGGTGGGTTGAATCCAGGCATCCCATATCCTGTACCTGCCAGGGACAATTTCTACTGCAGAGTCAGGAGTAACCCCTGAGCACTGCCGAATGTGACCCAAAAACCAAAAAAAAAAAAAAAAAAAAAAAAGCAAAGACCCTGTACACAAATATAGTCATATAATGAGGATTTGAGTAGACACAGTTTTAGAGGAAATTATTCAACACACAGTAATCATCCTTTATGCTTTTTTTAAAGTTGTACAGCTACTTGATCTTCTTTGTAGTAAATCTGAATTTTATGGTGTATCTAATAGATATTATTTTCATTTAGTTGTTTTTCTTAATGTTTAAATTCAAAAACTTTTTCTGATGTCAACATGAACATAGACAGTTAGCCATTTTTAGAAGTTTATGGTTTCTAAGATCTAGAAATTGAATATGAACAATAATCCAGTCATGCTAGTCTCTTAAATGAATAAAAACAATATAATTGATAAGGAGAATAAGTGACATAGTGCATAATGAAGGGTCTTCTGGCCATAAATGACATCAAAGAGTAAAGAAAAACAGGGATATGCTGAGTCATCAGAGATATTTATAGGAGAAAGTCATAAGGAACAGATAGGGCTCTATCTGTATTATATAAAATAATATTTATTAAAATGATACTTTGTACTTAGCAAAGCAATGCAAGTCCCTAGCATTGACAATGAAGAGTGTCTATATAATGAATGTTAACAAACTTTGTTCAATGAACTTTAAGCTTAGTCCTATAGGTTATAAAAAACCTGGAATTACGTGAGCCTAGAGAAACAAAAGTAGTAGATTTTAGATGAACCTTGTTATAAAACTAAGGTCACATTTTAGTTATGAGAATGTAAAGATTGCTTCATTAGTCTACAAAAAGTTGTTCCATAATATTCCATAACATGGTCAATATTCTAACTGTCATCATATATAAATTATTTGCTCTATGAAAAAGATTTCACTGAGGAAATAGTGCTGTTTTCTGATGCTGGGCCACAGAGTGCACACTGTCCTTCCCTGTGCCTCCTTTACTCCTTAGTACATAAGAACATCACTATCACCCCCAACGTGTGAAACCAACTGTTTGGCTACCCTCCACTTAACCTGAATTTCATTTAAAAGAATAAAAAAGTACATTTTCAGCTCTCACTGTTGTGAAAAATCTCCTTATTCAGCAAAAGATAATGTAAGGTTGCCCTGTTAACTCAGCCTTGCAGAAAACATTCTTGTCAGTTGGCATGAGCTTTGTTCCTTTCACCTCAGGCAGGTGGTAAAGGCATTTTGCAAAGGATTCCAAATTAGGTTAAGCACCGAAATAAGGAAATGTCTCAGCTCACTCTAGTGAGGGGAGATTGGACTGCTGAGCTAAACCCAAGATCAACTTTTAAAGCCATGTTTCATTGGGAGCTCCTGGGAGAATAAAATTTGAGAAAATAGTTGACTTAAATCTTCCCAACTTTTTTGGTCACAGGCCTTGCCCTAATGATCTGAGCCTAGACATGCCAATAAATAATACTGTTGTAGTTTAGCTAATTTTTTTCTTGAGGTGTATAAACATTATCTTCTAACATATTTTCTTTTACACATTGACAAAGTCTATGAGAGTGAATTATTTTTTAGTATAGTGAAACTCTAAGTCTAAAATAAAGCTTTTATTTAAGTAGTGAATATTATATTTCAATATGTACATATACATATCAATGTTGGTCCATATATAATTTTGATGAATTTTTTAATTAATCTTAGTAGGTTCAAGTTTTACTCAGAACACAAATGTATACTGTTTTAATATGAATTTATTTAACATTATCATTAAGAGAATTTGCATGTGTTTTTCTCTCCTCTCTCCAAAATGTCATTCCTATAAATATGGCAATTATTAAACTTCTGTTGTATGTATACTAGAAGACACATACTGGGGCCGGGAAGGTGGTGCTAGAGGTAAGGTGTCTGCCTTGCAAGCGCTAGCGTAGGACGGACCACGGTTCGATCCCCCGGCGTCCCATATGGTCCCATATGGTCCCCCCAAGCCAGGGGCGATTTCTGAGCGCATAGCCAGGAGTAACCCCTGAGCGTCAAACGGTGTGGCCCAAAAACCAAAAAAAAAAAAAAGAAGACACATACTAATATTTTCAAATAATCAAATTTTTGGAATTATACGTATGAGTGTTTGATTTTACATGTTAATATATCAAACAATGTTTGCATGGTTATATTAAGTTTATATAAGTTTATACTTTCCACCTAAAGTCTTAAATAATTTCTATTCATCTTTATTTGTTGATAATACTCTCTGTTGGTAATTAATATTTTCCAATAAGTGGAATTTAGTATGAATCTGCTTTTTTATTATAGTAGCCTCATTGTTAAAGCTTTTGAATAATCTTCATGTTTTAATAAGCATATGTGCTTCCTCATAGGTCATAGGTACCTATTTCTTCATGGGTATGGGAGATTATTTTTAGGAATAAATATCTTTCTTAATATAGTCTTTGTTTTTTTGGTTTTTCGGGCCACACTCATTTGATGCTCAGGGGTTACTCCTGACTAAGTGCTCAGAAATTGCCCCTGGCTTGGGGGGGACCATATGGGATGCCGGGGGATTGAACCGTGGTCCTTCCTTGGCTAGCACTTGCAAGGCAGATACCTTACCTCTACCGTCACCTTACCAGCCCCTCTTAATATATTCTGTCTGAGATTAAAGTTATCTTTTAATTTTTTATAGTTTTTCAAATGGTAACCACCAGCATAAAATTTCTCTATAAGATAAACAGTTTAACCTTCTATAACTCTAAATATAATTAAATATAATATCAATAATCCAATTTTTTCTTTTGATTATTGGGCCACTCCCAGCTGTGCTTAGAGGTTATTTCTGGCTCTGCACTCAGAAATCACTCCTGGCCATATCAGGGGACTATATGGGATGCCAGGAATTGAACTCAGGTCTGTACTGGTTCTGCCGTGTGCAAGGCAAATATCCTCTCCAAATAATCCAAATTGTTATCCTAACCTTAGCATCAATATTCTCAATTAAACTTCTAGACATCTAGGAATATACAAAACTTGCTTCTAGGAAATATTGGAGTACATAGACTATTGTCTGGTAAATGGAAAGAATTTGCACTATCTAATGCGTATTTTTCAAAACTGAAAATCTTGAACAGGAATACTAATTAAACCATAACTGCCCCTTCCATCATTTTTTCTTACTTTCAAGGTATTTTTATTTTTAACAAATAATTGATAGTATAATCTTCATAGATAACTAAATTGGGATATCAACATATATTTTAAAATATAAGTTTAATTTATAATAAAGTCCAAAAGTATTTTAATAGAAATATTTTAGCTACTAATTTGACATTGTGATATCAGTGAGGCCTCTGTCTGAAAACTTTTCAAATGACAAGGACTGAAGATGTATACCACGTTCAAGATTCCTGAATTACACTTTAGTGTGAGGCTTTTCAGTATCTAACTTCAAAGCTATTTTGAAGAACAGCTTTGTGGGTTACCCAACTTCAAAGCATCTTTAAGATTATTTAGCATTATTAAACAGAAAAATCTAAGAGAGAAAGACAAAGGCTAATGTCAAAGCAATTTTAAAGACAACATAGATCAGTGTCTTTGCTATTAGTTTTTCTCTCAACTTACAAAACCCTGTCACCTATTTAAACATGTGGCTAAAGAGCATGTTATAAAATATGTTGTATTAAAGTAAAACAATATTGCACTCAAAACTTAGCTTTATAATTTTTAAGATTTATTTTCAATATTCTTTGATGTATCTACCTTAAGTTTAATGACAAAAATATTCTGCTTAAACAAACACAATAATTTGTTTCCAAAAGTCATATTATGAGGCACAACTGTCACAGCATGTGACAAATATCAGTACCCAAGGATATGACCTAGCAAATATGAATACATTTTCTTATTTTTTCTCATATTTTAACATTTATCTCTCCTTCATTCAGCAGCATTTGTCAACCTCCCTCATTCATGGCAGCTCTTCTTATTTTAATGCTCTCATACTCATCCACAAAATAATTTACATTTTTGTTGCTATATGTTTTATTATGTTAAGAACCATCAAGAAAACTGAAGTCCATTTTAATATGAGGTACATTAATTTATTGTTCAAACAAGGACAGTTTAGAGAAAAGTAGGCAAGCCATTAATAAGCAGTAAAGACAATATGTCTAAAAAGATATTATGACCAGGCAATGGGGAGGGGGCAAATAGTTTAATCTCCAAGCAGAGAGAAATTGAAAATTTGTCTTATGGCCATTATATGCCACACACATCATAAACTGCACTTATGAGGGTCTCATTAGAAATGCATTGAAGCAAATAAGCTGGTAGTACAATGGTCTACAATCTGCAAATGTGCACTAACCAATTTGTCCAAGATCTCCGGTGATCATGTCAAAGTATTGACCAATGGTAAGTGGAATTAAATTGCTACTGCATTCTTTCACCCATTATTGAAAAGTAGATGATAAAAATAAATAAATAAAGATTCTTAAAGCATGACTTTGCCTTATACAAACCAAGCAAAACAGAAATCTTTCATTCATTTCATCAAGTATTTGCACCAGTTAGTGAATAAGAGTAACTATGGCTTCCTTATAGAGGTCATCACACTGTTGTCTAAAGCACACATGCTATAGTTGATTGTAACATAGAGTCAGCTCCTGAATAGACAGTGTTTAATCAATCTTTACATCTATCTAATGCCACCATATATGGATTACATTTAGTCATTATTCTTTCTTTCATCTTTCTTTTAGCATGTACTGAAAAGAATTTTGGCTACCTGAAATATCCTACGTGGTTTCACATATGTCACTTGATTCTCTCATTTTAAAATCTGCCTAAGTTATTGTGTCAAACCAATAGATTTATTTTAAATTAGTTATCACCTCTTGTAGGTTACCTACTTCTCTGTGGACCTTTGGGCTCTACAAAGAGAAACCAGGCTTAAAACATTCTCTGCCAGCTTCTTTTTAAATATAAAAAGGCAAAATCATGCAACTTGAACTAGCTAGTCCTGCCTACAGTTAGAGGGGGAGATAAAGGAGGCATCAAGACCAAACAGGTGCAAGACTACTAGGTAGTGGGTTGGATACAGAGGGGACCACATATTCTAGCCGCCCTGGGGGTGAGGGAAGAGGAAATGGGAGGTAGGACAAAAACGGAGGTGTAGGGAGGACAACTTGGTAATGGGAATCCCCCCTGATTCTATGTAAATATGTACCTAAAATGTTATTGTCAACAATATGTAAGACACTATGATCAAAATAAAAATTATATTTAAAAAATATACAAAGTTCTTAGTTCTTAACATTTTAGTAATGTTTACAATAAATCATTAAATAATTAATTTATTACTAATGTTGTACTTATAAACAATTTCTCACAATCTCATCTTATTCACAAAAAAGAAAACAAAAAGAAAATCCTGACTATAAATTACTAGTCTTATTCCTGAACAGTGAAGATATTCAAATGTACTCAGATATTGTTTTCGAAAGTCCAGCATGAGACTTTGCTTCATAATAAAAATATATATTGAGCATTATATGACTGAAAGCCTTTGTTAGACCCTCTAGGTATCTTAACCAGAGAAGATTAAAATCTATGAGATGGACAAATGTGATTGTATGGAGGAGGCATTGTAGCACAATATACTTCAGGCTGTAGTTTCAAAGTTTAAAATAGTAAGTAGGAAACAAAAAAATTTTAATAAGAAAATATATTTCAGGTGATATTTCAAAAGGGTAAAAAGTTCTAACTTCGACATATAGAAGTTAAGAAATTTTCCAGGCAGCAAAATAACATTATCAATTATTGCATGGAAACATAAAAGCACACAAAATATCACTGTAAAGGAAGAGGCAATTTAAACTAGCTGAAATTTGGAACAAAGAAAAATATTACAAAGTTAGTTATAACTCAGATGATTTCTAAATCCCTTTTCAGGAGAAAGACAAAGGGCATGTTTTAGGTATATTAAAAAGCAATATTATTTTTAAATAAAAGATACATTTTAAGATATGTAGCTTTGTTCTCTTAAATATGTGTTAAAAATGTTTATCTTAAATGATAAGAGTTATTCCACTTCATTTTCTTACAACTGCTATGGATAAGACCCTCATTTCCATTTTGTGGGTTGGATCACTGAGATAAACAGACATTTATTATTAATTTATTGGAACAGGTAATACTTTCTTTCTTCTCTCACACAAAGAAAAATATTTGATTGAAGAGCAATCCTATTCCACATGCTTACTCTCCTGTTGAGATTTTATTTGAGCTTTGAATGTGGGACAATGTTTTTGTTAGGGACTGTGGTGGATTAAGCCACTGCTTCAACCATGCTAATAAGGCTGCTGCACTCAAACTGTGAGCAGAACCTTGCCAACTCCAAATTGTTGCTGCCCAGCATACTCATCAATCCACCTGCCATGCACCTAGCCCTTAAAACCCAATTTCTAGGCTCTGTAGACTGAATATCAGTTCTGGCTCTAGGCCTTGGCTTCTTGCACAATGATGATGCTGCTTATAGCCCCATTGCTATCTTCATTCTCAGCATCCATCCCTAATGCAACCAACCAGTTTCTGGGCTGGCAGACACCATTGTGCAGATGGGGGTCAGCATCAATGTCCAAGTATTGAATCAAGGCAAATGCAGATGGGAACACAAGTTGTAGAACAGTATCCTGGATTCAAATATATTGGTTTAGAGAGATTGAATTTGCTAATGAGTAACCTTAGAGCCATCCTCCATAGCAAAGTAAAAAATAGAAAAAAATTAAGTAGCTTTTACTAGTAAATTTGATTCACAGATATGCCAAAATGCAATGGATTCAGCTTGTCTTAATCCCTGAGGATCATCTGAGGTGTATGAAATAGTAGGATTACATGTTATGTGCAGTGATTGGCATATAATACACTTAGTTATAAACTATGTATTTCCTTATTAGCCTTTTTTACATGCCTTCTGTTATCAAATTGTTTTTGTTCTTTCAAAAGTTTGTCAGTCTTCCACCACCTAAAACATACAAGCACAAAATTTTGAAAAAAAAAAAAATCAGGGGCCAAGCAGTGGTGCAAGGAGTAAGGTGTCTGCCTTGCACACACTAGCCTAGGATGGACCACGGTTTGATCCCCCGCAGTCCCATATGATCCCCAAGCTAGGAGCGATTTCTGAGCACATAGCCAGGAGTAACCCCTGATCGTCACTGGTTGTGGCCTATAAATAAATTTAAAAAATTCAGTTCAAAGAATGTGTTATGGAATCAACCAAAGCAAACAAACTTTCTTGTTAGTAAGTAACAAGAACATACTGTGCTCTGTGAATGAATTGCCCCTTCCTTGAGTCTATTTAGAAAGAGTACAGAAAAAAAAAACAAAACACTGCCAGTTTTCCAGAGTGGAAAATGTGCATTTTAACATTTGTTACAAGAACATATACTAATGTATTAAAACATTAACTCTAAGAATGGGTCCATTACCACATTTTCCCTTTTCTTGGAGAAAAGAGAGGTAAAGGGCTTTCAAGTTGTCCCCAGGTGCTGTAGAGGCCAATCCTGGTGGCAGTGGGATAATTGGGCTAAACTGCTCAATCTTTAGCCACAGCAAAAACAAAAGACAACGTGTCTGTAATCAGTGGTACATAGTGTGCTGTGCATGCCAGGGTTGCAACAAGAGGCTAAATATTCTCCCCTAAACTTCAAGTCAGATTATTTTAATTATATTGTCTTTTTTTAAATGTGAGATATAAAAGCCTTTACCTCCATATGTTTATAACATGTCAGGCAATTATAATGATATGCTGTCATATATTATTGTGGGTGCCAGTGTGAATCTGTATGTGTGGATTTTCAGACATCTATATTTTCACTCGTATCTATTTTTTTCATATAACTCTTCTCTTTTCTACTATCATTTAGCTTGTAATCTTACTATCTTGTTTTTTCTCTAGTACTGCACATATATGTTTAATGCCTAAATTCATAATTCAGCTATAAAATATTTTAAAGAATGTAAATATATATCAACATTCCCAAACTCAAAAATTATGAGAAGATTCATGTTTTTCGGTATCATATTTCTATGTCTTCCTACAAATTGAGGAATAAAAGGTGGATGGTACCAGAGGCAAAGCAGTCTTATGAGCATTGATTGGAAATAAAAAATGACCAGACTTAAATACCTAACCCAACATCAATGACAATAGAATCAAGAAATCCAAACTACAAGTTATGCACAAAAGGGACCTATTACATTAGCAGTCCAGCGAGCTAAAGATGGAGGTCTGGATGCATGCTGAGAACAGTGAAGGAGGAAGATGGTCAACACTGGTAGTGGGAATTGTCCTAATTCACTGTCGCTATGTACCTTAAATATAACCAGGAAAGATTTGTTATTAAAAGAAACTAAATTAATTTAAAAAATTCTTCATGATTTACCATGAGTTTTTATTAGTGAGAGTTATTTTTATCACCAGTTTGTTAATGTAAATAATGTTTTAAATTTTATGTTATGGATACTCTATATTTGAATATATTTTGTATGGTTATATTTTATTTTTTCTCGGAACAAAAGAAATTAACTTTGAGTAAGTCATTTGAGGTATCCTGGTAAGCTCAAATTTTGGACCGCAGTATCACAGTGATTCATATTTAAATGTGTACTATGTTATAGCAGTTTTAAAAGCTTGTGTTTATCTTTTATGGATTCTAGAAAATAATTTCTCATTTTCATGTATAATTGCAATAAATGACATAGATGTAACATGATCCACATTCATGCCTTACACAAATTTTTACCTATATAATTTTAGGTAATATGCTGATAAGTGGTAGTTAAAATATAGAACATTATTATAAAAATCAATTATGTAGAAGTGCTCAAAGTTAAGTATTTATCCTCATTCTATATGATATGTATTTTCAGACCAAACCCCATTATTTCAGAATAAATTTATGTTTACAGCATAGACAAATGATAGTTATTCTGCTGAGATGGTAAAATTTTCTAGAGATTTGACGCTCATATACTTAAATGATCTCTTTGTAAGATTCTTTTTACTTTACCATGACTTTAAATAAATATTTTAACATTAACATATAATAGTGTATAAATTGTTGTATGTTTTATAAATTGTAATAACTTTGTATAAAATTTTGGTTCATCACTGAAGGATTGCTTTACTACTGGCAGTAATTCATATTTGTTTTAATATAGTTATGAATAAACTAAATTTATTAAATTTTAATAAATCTATGTGAGGAGAAAGACATTTTCTTTTCTTTTTCATTGTCCAAAAAGTCTATTTCCACTTACAAATTTACCGAAAGTCCTGGCCTGGAGTGATAATTCAGTAAATATTGCATTTACTTTGTATATGACCCAACTGGGTCTAATCCCAGGTACCCCATATATTCCACTGAATCCACCTGGACAAATTCTTTGGTGCAGAGTCAGATGTAAGTTAAGAACTAAGCTAGTTGTACACCTCCCCCTCGAATAAAAGAACACAAATTGACTAAAATTCCTGCCACATGCTACTTTAAGGTTTATCTAAAATTAAATTTAAATAAATATTCTTTGAAAGAATAACCTTTAAATATGTTGGCTCACTTCAAAGTGATTCAATGACTTTTCTACCATCTAGATTTCTCTGTTTTCTAAAAAGTATTTAATGGCTTTGCACACTAATCTGTGCAGGAAATTGAATGAAATCTAAGTTTTGTTCTCCAGAAATGAAGTTCTATTAAATGCCTGTTAGTCTAGGGAAATGTTTATTACTGGAGTAATAAAACAAGCTAAAGTAGTTGATAAGTTTTTCCAACAAGAAAATGTGTTCTATTGTCCTTCTTTTGGAGTCTTACCTAACTTGCTTAATATTTTATTTACTCTTTTAGTTAATACAGACAGAAAAACAAATTCTATACAGAAGATTTCAGATGTAACATCTGTTTCTGAATGTAAATCTATTTTCCTAAATTGGCTAACTTGTAATTTTTGCTACACCTTGAAGAAAACTTGGGCTGGGCCCTCTTGTTTTTCAACAAATTTTGTCTTGAGATGATAAATTTGAAAACTATATTAAAAACAAATAATACTCGGACTAGAGTATTGAAAAATATCTGAGTTCTCGTGGCCTCTTATGTGACCACAAGATCTTGGAATCCCAAGGTCTATGGGTGACATTATGGCTTCTCAGGGATTGCTTCAGCTGTCAGATATTTCAGAAGTTGCGGAGGTGGCAACAGTGATTTACTTAAAAAATCATTTGATCATTTTGGCATCTCTACAGATGAGTGGTTAAGCAACAAAAAGTGTAATTGTGGGTGGTGGATGCAGGAAACATAACTTCTGCAGCGTAGGGACCTGGCCTGCCCTCTCCTCCTGAAAAGTGCCTTTTTTAGCTATATGAAGGTGACACATGGTTTTTCCTAGCTTGTTAGACATTTCTTTTGAAAATAGAGTAATTTGGGGGCCAGAGCGATGGCACAGTAGTAGGGCATTTGTCTTGCACGCAGCTGACCCAGTACAGACCACAGTTCGATCCCTGTGCGTCCGCTATGGTTCCCCAAGCCAGGAGTGATTTCTGAGCACATTGCCAGGAGTAACCCCTGAGCGTCACCGGATGTGCCCCAAAAAAATCAAAAAAGAAAAAGAAAAAAAAAAAGAAAATAGATTGATTGTATGGAGCTGACCCAATGTAGATATGTGTAGATATGGTGAGTTTGTTTTTCTTAGTAAACTTCAAAGAAATATAAATTTGATTTTTATTGAATTTATTTTGGGCCACTTTTATAGAATACTGCTTCACTTGCTTATACTTTTTATGTATAACTCTCCCTTCTCAGTTTTTCCGTATTGTTTCCTATCCATCTTATCATTTTCCCCAAACTTTCACCCACCCACTCTCTCTTAATCTGGCAAATTCAGTTCTGTAAAACAGTGTGAAAGGTTTACTCATGTTTGTTATTTTTCATAAAATTGTTTGTTTTTATAAACACCACAGATTATTGAAATAAAATTCTGCTTCTGACTTTGCTTACCATTATACCCTTTGGATGTAGATTCCAAAAAGTGGAATTACAAGATCATGTGAAAATTTTCTTAGTCTTTTCCATGTAGAATGAATTTGACAATATTGCCTTCAACAAAAAATTAGGATTTATTTTATCTCAACCCTGCCAATACTAATTCTTTTCAATCTTTGATTCTTTGATATATACATACATTTGTCTCTGGCAGAAGATACCTCATTATAATTTTATTTGCATTTCCATGACAATAAGTAGATGGGGACTCTTAATGATGTGCATATTGATGGTTTGTCCTCTTTTTGAAAGTGAATGTTTATCTCCTTTTCCTGTTTATGAGGGGTGATTTGCTCTGCTGTTGCTGTGCTTTTGAGTTCTTTATTTATCTTGGATACTATTCCCTTATCTGATGTATTAGGTGTAAATATCTCCCCATTTAATAAAATATCTCTTTATTTTAGTCGGAATTTCTATTGCCATGTAAATTTTTAAATTGATATTTACTCATATTTCACAATTTACAAAAAAAATTAATACAAAATAAATTAAAGAATTGAGATTAGACCACTACACATAAAATACATCCAGGATAATATAAATAGAACTCTCCAAGATGTGGATCTCAGAGATGTTCCAAGGATATGATTTATATCATGATAGTTAGCAATAAACAACTTCAGTTTCCAAAACAATAAAGTCATGCCTTTACTCCACACAATAAATTTATGCCTTTTACTTCACACTACTTCAAACTAGAGACACTGCTGAGTCATTATAACTTGGTATAGAGAATAACAATAAACTACTGATGGTCTCAGATATATGTGAATATTCTGATCTTAATGTCCAGAGATACAAACATGACTCGATTAAACATAAATCTGAAAATACAATAATTACATGTACATAGGAAAAAGAAAACTATATTTTTTGGAAATAATTTAAATACTACTAAAACAATTTTTTGTTTAAAATTAATTATGTAAAAAAGACTAACCATCTCAAATTATAGATACTTATTTTGAGTACATGCACTCATCAAATATATAGATAAACAACATCTCTAATTAAGTATATATGCTTATGACCACTTAAAAATTTGGTTTAAGAAAGTTTACCATGGGAAAATTAAATTTCTCCCTATGTACAGAATGCAAACAAAGCTGAGATTCCTATAATAAATTTAGTCTGGATGAATATGTTATGTCTGTCATGGAGAGCTTTAGTCACTGGGCAAGAATTTGGAGTTAATGAATTCTAAGCTACTATGGGCCTTCCATGTTCTTTTTCACCTATAATTAAACTTGCTGAAAACATAACTAAAAATATTCTGTCGTAAAAATATTAGTATTGAAAACATTAACAGAATTTCTCTTTGGATATATAAAAGGTCTTTCAAGCAGGCTTTACTTCTTTTGTATATAAAACAATGTTCAGAAAAATCATACAGAAAGTTAGCCTTTTCACATGGGTCATGGTCAATCCCAGGAAAATATGAAAGTAGGTGTGGAATAATAGTGAGTTAAGAAATTGTCCATATATAAAGCATAGGGGGAGAAAGATAAAATTACACAGAAGTGAACCAATCTATCAGTGGTTGTGGTTAGAAGCCAGTTAAACATTCATTGAAATGAAGACATTAAATTCTGCAATCAAACTTGTACAATATGTTAGTTGTCAGTGTTAATCTCACATTATTTAATAATTCTAACCACCATTATCATAATTGAATAAAAAGAAAGGGCATTTGCCTGCCTGTGTAAATCAGAAACAGCTTATACTTGATTAGTGAGGTTATTGAATATTCCTGAGGAAATACCAAAGGGCAACTACAATTTTTATCATTATCAATAAGAATCTAGAGCTCAAAATGTATCATATTTTCTCTCTAATTATTTTTAATATTTTACTATTGTATAATTACTATATGAAATATTATGTATATTTCATATGTAATATGTGATATTTTGGAGTTGAATATACATCTGTAAGTAAACACATCAATTTATAGCATAAACATATTCTCAAGATCCAAAACCTCTGGCTGCCATTTATTCTGGTTAAAATCATAACACATTATTTAAAGTCTCCAAATTTAGTAGAACTACGCTATACATTAGAAAGCCAGTTTGGGTACAACTGAAACATTGTATACTTAATAATTATCCTCTCATTTCCTGTCTTTATTTTTTAAAATTGTCATGCCAATTTTATGTCTTTTTCTTAGACACTTTTTAAAGATGCCATCATGTTGTTATTTTTATTTATGTATTTAAATTAATTCACTAATATTTATCTATACTGGCACAAATGCTAGTATTATCTTTCTTAGACTGAATTATATTCTCTTGTATATGTTTTTGTATTCAGTTATATGTTGATAGACATCAAACTGTTTATCAAATTTTGGATTTGTAAATGATATAAAATATCACAGTGAATTTGATATTGAGTGTGTTTGATTGAGAACTTGATTTCAATTAACTTAAATATAAACATATATTGAATGATATTTCTCCCTTATATATTAGTGTGGCTTTAATTATATGCTACTTTTCATAAAAATATATAATTTAGTTTTGCACACATATACATATATCAACATATATATTCACATATACGTATATATATTCCCATCCAAATTTTCAAATTTTGAAAATTAGGTAATTTGTTATCTATATAATAAATGGTAGATAATATTTAATTTGATTTCAATTTGCATTCCAAGTTTTTTAACATTAGATGACAGTGTACATAGTCTGATGATTTCAGATTATAGTATATAGCTATAACAAAAGAGAAAGAAGAGATACTTTTTAAAAAATTCCTTTCACAATTGTGCCTCAGAAAATCAAGGATTTTAAAATCAACTAAAGAAGCTAAAAACCTATTCCAAAAAAACTACAAAAACACTTCTTCAAGTAATAAAAGAAAACACAGGGAATAGAAACATATACCCATCTCATGGATTGAGAAGATTGAAATAATTAAAATAGCAATACTTCTCAAAGCATTGTGTACATAATTATTGCAATTTCTATGAGTTACCCATGACGTTTTTTAAGGAAATAGATCAAACACTCATGATATTAACATGAAGTAATAAACTTTCAAGAATGGCTAAAGCAATCCTTGGGCAAAAGCAAATGGGAGGCATCGCTTTCCCCAACCTTTATTATAAGGTAATAGTCATTAAAACAGCATGGTAATAAAGACATACTCTCAATATAACAGACTGCGTATTGTGAGACTGACACTCAGGTGTACGAGTAATTAATCTTTAATAAAAAAGCAAGAAATATGAAATGGAACAAGAAAAGCCTCCTCAATAAGTGATGTCTGAAAAACTACATGTAAAAATGGAACTCAGACCTCTCTTCATGTCAAATATCAAAATAGATTCTATCTGATAACAAACCTTAAAACATAAAGTACATAGAATAAAAACCATAGGATGAACACTCCATGATATTGAAAATACAACCATCTTCAAGGATGAAACATCACTAGCCCAGTAAGTAGAAGAAATAATAAACAAACTGGATTACATTCAACTAAAGAGCTTATACATTTCAAGTGAAATGGTGACTAAGATAAAAAGATTACCCATGGAATGGGACAAATTATTCACCCAATATCTATCTGATAAGGGATTATAAAAGGTGGTACATAGCAAACAAACAAGCCAAAATAATAAATAAATAAATAAATAAACAAACAAACCTAATCTGATTCCAATATAGGGAGAATAAATGGAGACATTTCTTCAAATAAGAAATACATGAAAACATGCTCTACAATCAAGGAGATGCAAATCAAAACAATATTATATAATCTCACCACTCAGAGACTGGAACAAATCACAAAGAACAAGAATAACTAGTAGTGACGCAGATGTGGGGTGAGTAAAGTATTCTCATTCACTGCTGCTCGAATGTTGACTAGTCCAGGCATTTTGGAAAATAATATGTATGTTTTTCAAAAAACTAGAAATCAAGCTTTCTTTTTCTTTTGTCTTTTTGTTTGTTTTGGTTTTGGACCATTACTGGTGACTTTCAGGGGTTACATCTTGCTTTGCGCTCAGAAATTGCTCCTGCTCTGGGGACCATATGGGACGCCAGGGATTGAACACAGGTCTATCCTGGGACAGCCGCATGCAAGGCAAATGCCCTAGTGCTGCACTGTAGCTCCAGCCCCCCAAATTAAGCTTTTATATGATCCAGCAATACGACTCCTAGGAATATACTCTACGAGCCCCCAGAATATAGTGCCAAAAATCCCTGTGCATTCCTATGTTCAATACAGCACTATTTACAGTAGCCAGAATCTGGAAACATCCCATGTCTGAGAAAGGGGAGTGGATAAAGAGACCATGCTACACTATGGAACACTGAGCATCTGTTAGAAAAAGTGAAGTAATTAAATTGGCAATATACATGCTTATATATGGACAGTATCATGCTTAGTAAAATGAGTCAGAGGTTTAAACATAGAATAATCTCATTAATTTGTGATATATAAAAATAAATATAGTATGGTGACACTATCTGGAGACAATGGAAATGAGGATCAATCTATGGTAGGAAGTTAGCTACAATACAGCAAAGCAGTATTCATTTTAATAAGAGTTAGAAACAGCCACATGCCTAACAACAGGTGGATGAATGGAGAATGTTATATATATGTATATATATAAATGTATGTATATAGAGACACATATATATACACACAATAAAATTCTCCTTAAGGTTAAAAATATAGAGTAAGGCTATTTGAAATAGCATGAATGAGCCTTGAGTATTTTAGATGAAGTGAATAAGTCATTCATAGGAATGAAACAACACTACCTTTGAATTAATATTTGGATGAAAAATAAATAGAACAATGAATAAAAAAATAAAAAGCTTTTAAATTATAATAACATAATACAGATTATTAGAAGAAAAAACAGAACTGTATGAATCAGAAAAAAACGAGTCCATTGATGATATTGGATAAAAATAAAACTTTTGATGATGAATGTAAAATACTATTTGTTTTATGACATACAGGACTCTATAATTGATTACTGTATAAATGTTATCAACCAAGAAGTGGTTGCTAGGAAGTGTCAGTTTTTATAGGAAGTTGAATTCCTAGACATTTTAGGAATGTCCATGCTGTTTTCAGACAAGCTGCTGTTTTGTGTTCTGTATTCCTGATGAATTGTAAACAGAACATTTTTTAATATAGCCATTTGCATTTTTTGAAAATCTTTTTTAAAATCTTTTCCCCATTTGAATAGATTTTTTAAAAAGTTCTACCACTAACATATTAATTTTATACTAAAGCTTTATCAAATGAATGGCAGGTAAATAGTTTCTCCCATTCCATGAATTGTCTTCATATATTTTGTATTCTTTGTCATCATCCCTTTTCATGAAGTTGACCCCAGTTTGATTCCTAGCACTCCAGAAGTTCCTTTAGTACCACCAAATGATATAAAAGACAGGAATAAGAACTAACCATGGCCAGATGTGGCAACTCCCTAAAATGCATTTTTTATCAGATATAAAATAATTATAAGGACCTGAGAATCACTCAATAGTGTTAATAATTAGTAGCATTAGAGTAAATAATAAAAAATTGTTATTCCCCAATATTACTTTTCTCCAAATTGTGAACCTTTTAGATAGTAACATAACAAGAGATAATGTCATTTTTACAAGCAGTCAGGTATAAGAAAAATTTATGTAATAAACAGTCTGATTTATTTAGAAATGTATTAATGTTTTAAGTGATATCATCAGGGGTTAAAGTATAATTTTAGCAACTATTCACTTTTATAATTCTTTATTATGAATTTTATAATTATTATTGTTCTGATCTATTAGTGCAATTTTAACAAAGTAAAAATACTTTCAGAAATATTTTTCACTAAAATTGCCCTATTAGTTGAATATTCTGACTTACTAATATCCTTTCTAAACTCTTGTCCTGTTTTGCTGTTTTTGTCTTAATCATTAATGATGTCCTCTTTGGCTAAAAAAATTTTAAGCAGACTTCATTGTGGCTACATGTATATGCACACAAATACATCAAGGGGACAAATACTTTCATTTTATGATTTATAATAGACATAAATAGGAATAGACCCCACAGTTATTTTTCTTTGAGTCCTCTGGTTAGAGCTTGGATAAATGGCACTTCTTAAGAAAGAATTAAATGGGAATGTGAGTATCTGGAATTTTCATCCTGCATCTTTTGATCTTAACAGAAATGCAGAGAGGAGAGAGAAAAAGAGAGAATGAGAGAGAATGAGAGAGACAGACAGACAGACAGACAGACAGACAGACAGACAGACAGAGAAAAAAGATAGAGAACAGTATGATGTCCACACACTAGCTAATTAATTTTAAGAATAAAGTAAATTATAGTGAAATTTAATTTGAAAGACCAGGCAGTATACCTTAATAAATAGGACTTCTCAGTAATTCTAACTTTATATAACAAAATTGTCATTATATGAATAGTCATTTCCTTTCTATTACTGACTTTTACTTCATAAATTGTTCTTAAACCTCAACTTAATTTCTACCCCTAATATATTTTTTTAAAAAAGATGGAATGTGATCACCAAAATGCAACAGGAAAGCATATATTTAAATTCAATTTATGGGAAAGATTCAGGATTCTAGCTTAGTAGTTAAAGGTTTTGCATGTATGTAATTCTGGGTTAGATCCTTGGCAAACACAAATTTAACAAAATGATATGCCCCCAAAGTTTATCCTTATATCCTACACTGAAAATAAAATAGAATAAGGGAAGTGCCTAATAAGGAACTATATGCGATGAGTTTTACAAAGAGAGCAAAATCTGTGGATTTTCATTCTTTGAGAATATTCAACATTCTGTGCTCCCTGAAATAAATGAGTAGAGAGAGAACATAAGAATGCAGCTATATATATGTCCATATATATATATATACAGTATATGCACAAACATACATTTACATGTACATATCCATAGAGACATAGTCCTGTGTACATATATATCAATGTCACTCCCTTGATGACAGCTTGGTGAATATTTTTTCCTTGAGCAAAATTTTGATGAACTGACATTTCAGGTTCATGCAAACAAATTCCCCATGGAATGAATTTATTTGTAGCATTGTTAATATTACTCAGCTCTGAGGACGATCTCTTCAAAACATTTCACTGGCCTTTGTTGTATGTGTGTATGAATTTGATTAGCAAACCTGCACACTTCCTCTAACTTTCTTTTTGAGCTTGTGCAGTTAAAATAATTATAATAAAATCTATTAACCGCTTGCTACTGCAGGGGAAAAGGCACTGCATCCAAGCTTCCATCTGCAACCATTGATTCTGAAGTGGTGAGTGACAGTTCCCCACTGCCTAAGTAGGTTATAACAAGCTACCTTCAGGCTGCGACAGCCAGTAGAGTGCAGAGGAGAAACGACTGGCCTCCAAACTTGTCTTAAGCCTCAAGAAAAAAGAAAGTGGGGGAAATCGCTGCCAATAACTGCAGCAGGAGCTTTGTAATTGCCAACTCACTTTAATTCTCACTCACACCTTGGGGGGACAAAGGCAGAGAACTCTCTCTAACGGATAGTAATAAAACTATTATTCATCTAATCACCCACAAACATATGTGGAGTTTATTCTTGGTAATGATTTTGCCTTCCTTCTATCACACACACACACACACACACACACACACACACACATGTCACACAAATGAAACTACAATAGGTAATACAGTGTAAATCCAAAGAATAAAATGCTTTGCAGGCATACCAAAATTCCACATCACATTCATTCTTTTTCCATATAATTTCAATGAATTCCTATCAACCCAAACACAGTGGTTAAGATCCTGTGTGTAGTGATAAGAAGAATACACAATATTATTTATATCTTTCAAATGACATTACTCCTTTTGCTTCAGTGATTGACTTGAATACATCAGGTGAAAATGTATTTCAAATCAGGTCCTGGCTCCTCTTTGATTGTGTATTTGGGTATATAAATAAGCTATATGCCACACATCATCACCACTCGATTATAATCTTTTTATGCTTTTTTGTCTGTGTAAAATGCCACCAAGTCAAATTTATGTATTTCTTTGTCCATGTATGTTGAACAAAACAGAAACCACACACCTCATTTAGTCATGGTCCCTATGTAAATAGGAATCATATTCGTGTGCATGTGCTAAAGCTACATAATTTTATTATAATAGTCCAATACTCCCAACTGTGTTGAAAATAAAATAATAAAATTATGGTATGTGTAGGGTGGGTATCAGGCACGTCAATATATATTAGTGTTGCTCGCTAGAAAACAATTTGGAAAGATTTACATTTGTTATGAAACTAAAGTTCAATATGTTTAATTTCATTTTCTAAAATGTCATTTAAAATATAATGACAAAACAACTCACTAAAAAATTCAATTTTGTTCAACTGGCAACCATCTTTATCTTAAAACTTTTTTTAAATGTTCACCATTTTAAAAATAAAAATCTACATTTTATATAATTTATTTATATTAATAAAATGTTAATTAACTGCTATTGTACACTTAGAAGAAATTGTGTACTTGACTAATTATCTACAACTGGAGGTAATTTCTGATTATATATTTAAAAGATACAACTTTGGTAGTAAAATTTTCTATAAAAGTAATACAGTTGTGGGGCTCAAGAGATAGCATGGAGTTAGGACTTTCTCCTTGCATGCAGGTGGACCAGATGGATGGTGGTTCAAATCCCTGCATCCCATATGGTCCCCCAAGCCTGCCAGGAGTGATTAATGAGCATAGAGTCAGAAGAAACCCTGAGTGCTATCGTATGTGGCCCAACATCCCCCCACCAAAAAAAGGTAATATAGTTGTACGAAAAAGTTTTTCTTTAAATAATATCTTTATCTGTTGAAGGGCAGCTAGGTTGTTCCTAGAGGATGGCTATTGTGAATAGTGCAGCAATGAATATAGGTGTGAGGAAGGGGTTTTTGTATAGTGTATTTTTAATATAATTTTTATTTTTATCATAGTGGCTTACATATTGTTGAAAATAATATTTTGGTACATATTTACATAAAATAAGGGGGATTCCCATCACCAATTTGTCCTCTCTACACCTCCATTCTCGTCCTACCTCCCATATCCTCCTCCCTCACACCCCGGGGCTGCTAGAATATGTGGTCCCCTATGTACCTATCCTACTGCATAGTAGTCTTGCACCTGTTTGGTCTTGGTGCCTCCCTTATTTTCCCCTTTAACTGGGAGGCAGGACTAGATAGTTCAAGTTATGTGGTTTTGTTTGAAGAAGAGGAAAGTAATAACCTGGGGTAAAAATCAAATACGCTGAAAATGGGCCGAATTCTTCTAGAATCTAGAGGCTCTCTTCATCAGTTTGAGAGATGGAGAAAAATAAGGTGAAACACCCCAACAGTACAAAGAGAAGTGTCAAATATCCAGTGAGCACTCCAACAATAACAACAATAAGCACCACAAAAAAAGCCATGGTCTTGAGATAAAAAACATGGCAGGGCACATAAAGAAAGAAAAGAAAAGAAGGAAAAAACATAAATGTAAATGGGGACAACAACTTCAATAACCACACCAAAACAAAGAAATCGACAAGAAGTAGATAGGTGAATAAAAATAAAAAATAATAATAAAATGAGTATATAAAAATAATATATAAAAAATAAAAATGTTTTGTGCTTTTTGCCTTTTTTCCCCCTCCTGCACTGGCACAGTAAATATTTGGGTCATTCGAAAAGGAATTCACTTGGCCTAAGAGATATGGGGTTTCTCCACTCTTGGAGTATATTGTCATGGGATTAACTATAGACTCCGTACAGGTTCATATACTCTCCCCTTGGTGCTTTCATGGTGTTTGGAAGACTTCTGCTCCTTTCTGGTTGATAAAATCAGACCTCTGTATCTAGAGATCTCAGTCTCTGCACAGGTCCAGGAGTGGGACTTATGATGAAGTCTTTTTTTTTTTGTGGTTCTAGAAGTTCTGTTCCCACAGTGTCATTTTAATCATCTTCTGTGGTTGGTGGTCTTGGTCTTTGCACTGATCCTAGGATGGAACCTAGGATAGCGTCTTTCGTTGTGTTTCCAGAAGCCCCATTCTGTTGCAATTGTCTCAGCCAGACCTTTGGAACTGGGGATCATGGTTGTTGTGCAGATCATAATTCAAACCCTAGATTAGGGCTTTTTTATTGGTCCCAAGATATATACAGTCCAGTCATCTAGTAGCCAGTCATCTGTAAATCACGATCTTGGCTTTTGGACTGACCAAAGGGTGACAAGTCTTCTGATTTTGTCTTATCGTTAGCTGGTAAGGCAGGATAACCTGCTCTTAGGTCGTTTCCACTTTCCTCGTTGTCAGGATATCATATTAGAGCTGGCACTTGTTGGTGGCCCAGCAGTATTAAGGGTGTCCCGGATGGGATTTGTTTCCCATAGCTGTTGTAAAGTACTTTGTCATTTCTATGTCTGGGATCCAGGGTTCAAGGCTGGACGAATGGTTTCTAATCACCTGGGGTCTAAGTTGGGTCTGCGTGACATATTTTCAAGGTGGGAGATATCCCTGTATTGTAAACAAGTATGAGTTCTTATCCCTAGTAGATAAGAGCTCGTTTTTATATGTAGGATTTCCCCTTTTATTAGTGTACCTTTGCAGGGAGAAATGGTGCTACATTATATTGCCTGTGCATTTGGGGGTGGACATAGAAGAAAACAGAAACAGGTCACACACCCAAAAAAAGATAAAAATAGAAATAAAAATATATGTGCTCATCTCTGTATATATAGAACATTTTAAAAAATGCATTAACAAAGTACTTAAAGGAACAAAGTGATGCAAGAGACTACTTTACTTTTGGGGAAAAGCAGGTAAGGAGGATGTGTAAGACAGGTCTTATACTTACGTTGGAAGTTTATGTTTCCCCATTGCCTTTTGGGATTTCCTTGTGTGTGGGTTCCCAGGCACCTTTCCATCACAAACCCTGACCTTCTTGAAATTGGTAAAAAGATTTGCGGCCTGGAGGTCTTGGAAGAGCTCTTGCATTGGGGATACTTTTAGTGCTAAGTCCGGTTTCAAGTAACAGTCTAAGTTAGGGGGAGTTGGTAGGGAGGGCCGCACAGCATGAGTCCACTGGAGAGTTGGTTGCCTTTTCTTGCAGGGGACGAGGTGAGGGTTTGACTTGGGTGCTGGGTACTGGTTTGTTGGGGTAAGAGGTCAGTCTTGATGCCTAATGGATTAAGAACTGAGGGTGAAGAGTTTTAATATGGTGGGAGATCTGGATGGGATTGAGGGGTGAAAGGATAGTTGTATTTCCAAAGGGGGGAAAGGGGAAAGTATATGGAAGGTGTAGGAAGAAAGAAAAGAAAAAATACATTATAAATAACAGGAGAAGAAGAAAGAAAAAAGAAAAGAAAAGAAAAGAAAAGAAAAGAAAAGAAAAGAAAAATAAAAAAGAAAGTAGTGAGAAGAGAGGAGAAAATAACAAGGGAATGCTCATTTGCTTGAATGAGTTCGATGAGTAGGGCCGGTAGTATAAGTCTGAATGGTGGTCTGACTGGTCACATGCTTCAAATCCTAAAAGAAGGCATAAACTAGAGATAAAGTGTATGTTAAAGAATTCTCTCGAGACATTCTCATAGTGCAAGCTGGATATGGTATTTTGTGTGACTGAGCCCCAAGATGCCATTTTAGTTTGTCCACCCTTTATATCCAAGAACACCTGTGGATAGAAAAGTGGAGAGATTATTTTAAATATAGTAAAACTAAGGCATTGAATCATAGTGTTATGAGATGTTTTCATTGGAGTCAGTGATTTCCCGTGGTATTCTTCACCTGTGATCCTGTATAAGATCCCTAAGGGATTATAATGGGCCTTTGTAGTAGAAGGCTGATTACATACCTGTTCTCTCAATGCTGCTGTTTCTGCTGTTGCTGGTTTCTTTGTGGTATAATGTGTAGGCAAGAGTTCGTGTTGCTCCTTTTCCATGTATTCTGGACACTGCTCCTGAGTATATGTTGACTATTACAGTGTTTGGAGTTTCTACCCTGTTATACCCTGTTATTTGATTGTTGAGTATTAATTGTCTATAAAGTGTATGTTCTAGGTGCTTCAGAATAGTGCTATCATTCTGTGTTTATCTTTCGTCTTCTGACTTACTTGGTTTAACATAATATGTTCTAGGTCCATTCATGTTGCTGCAAAGTCTGTGATTGTATCATTTCTGACTGCCATGTACTATTTCATCGTGTATAGATACCACATTTTAATGATCCATTCATCTGTTGTTGGACATCGAGGTTGGTTCCAGGACTTGGCTATTATACGGAGTGCTGCGATAAATAGTGGGGTGCACACATACTTTGGAATGAATGTCCTTCCAACTTGGGGGTAGATACCTAGGAGAGCAATTGCTGGGTCAAATGGCAGCTCAATTCTGCATTCTTTGAGCACTATCCAGACTGTTCTCCATAGGTGTTGGACAAGGGGGCATTCCCACCAGCAGTGGATGAGATTGCCTTTCATATCACATCCCTGCCAACACAGATTGTTCCCATTATTTTTGATGTGAGCCATCCTCACTGGTGTAAGATGGTACCTCATTGTTGTCTTGATTTGGATCTTCCTGATGATGAGTTATGGTGAGCATGTTTTCATGGGTTTGTTGGCCATCCTTCTGTCTTCCTCAGAGAATTGTCTATTCATTTCATCTCCCCATTTTTATGGCTTTATTTGGTTTGGGGGGGGGGCTCAGCTTTCTGAGTGCTTTGTATGTTCTAGATATCAGCCCTTTATCTGATATGTCAAGTGAAAAGATTTTTTCCCACTCTGTTAACTGTCTTTTTGTGTTAAGTAAGGTTTCTTTCGCCATGCAGAAGCTTTTTAGTTTGATGTAGTCCCATTTGTTTGTTTGATGCTAAAGTTCTTGCCATTGGTGCTCCATCCTAGAACCTTTTTGATATATAGGTCTTTGAGTGTTCTGCCTATTTTATTCTCAATAAACTTTATAGATTCGAGTCTGATGGTCTTTGATCCATTTTGTGTTGACTTTTGTATAAGGAGAGAGGTATGGGTCAATTTTCAGTTTGTACATGTGGTTTTCCAGTTGTACCAACACCATTTGTTGAATAGACTTTCTTTGTTCCATTTTAAGTTCTTGCCACTTTTATCAAATATTAGTTGGCTGTATATCTGGGGGTTTAAGTCTGGGAATTCTGTTCTGACCCACTGGTCTGAGGTTCTGTCTCTATTCCAGTACCATGCTGTTTTGATCACTATGGCTTTATAGTATAGTTTCAAATTAGGTAAGAAGATTCCACCCAGCGTCTTGTTTTTCAGTATGTGTTTGGCTGTCCTGGGTCTTTTGTGGTTCCATATAAATTTTGTGATTGATTGTTCTAATTCTTTAAAGAATGACATCCTAATTCTTTAAAGAATAATGTCTGAATTTGGATAGGAATTGCATTAAATCTATACAGTAGTTTGGGTAGGATAGTCATTTTGACTATGTTAATTCTACCTATCCATGAGCATTGGATGTTCTTCCATTTCTTTAAAGTTTCTTCAATTTCTTTCTGGAGTGTTTTAAAGTTTTCCTGGTATAGTATAGGTCTTTCACTTTCCTTGTAAGGTTGATTCCTTCCTAGATACCTGATATTTTTGACGCTATTTTAAATGGAATTGTATTTTTAATCTCTCTCTCCTCAACTTCATTGTTTGTATATAGAAATGCTACTGTATTTTTTGTATTGACTTTGTATTTGTTAATTGTTTCTAAGAGTTTTACTGTGGACTCTTTAGGGTTTTCCATGTATATTATCATATCGTCTGCATATAGAGATAGTTTGAGTTCCTCTTTCCCAATTTGGATTCCTTTGATTCCCTCCTCTTGCTGGATTGTTATTGGTAGGACTTCTAAGGTTATATTGAATAAGAGTGGAGAGAGTGGACAGCCTTGCTTAGTTCCTGACCTTAGTGGGAATGCTTCTAGCTTCTCGCCATTAAGTATAATGTTGGCTGTGGGCTTTACCATAGATAGCTGTAACTATCTTGAGGAAGGTTCCTTCTAATCCTATTTTGCTGGGTGTCTTTAACATGAAGGTGTGTTGGATTTTGTCAAACGCTTTCTCTGCATCAATTGATATGATCATGTGGTTTTTGTCTTTCTTGTTCTTGATGTGATGTATAATGTTGATTGATTTGTGTATATTGAACCAACCTTGCATTCCTGGTATAAAACCCACTTGGTCATGATGCATGATCTTTTTGATGAAGTGTTAGATTCGGTTTGCTAAGATTTTGTTGAGTATCTTTGCATCTATGTTCATTAGTGTGATTGGTCTATAGTTTTCTTTCTTGGTGGTGTCTTTGCCATCTTTGGGGATGAGTGTGATATTAGCCTCATAAAAGGAGTTGGGGAGGATTCCTGTTTTTTCTATGGTTTGGAAGAGCCTATGGAAAAGTGGTAGTAAGTCTTCTTGGAATATTTGATAGAATTCACCTGTAAATCCATCTGGGCCTAGGCTTTTGTTCTTAGGGAGTTTTTTAATTAAATCTTCAATTTCCTCTGAGGTGATTGGTCTGTTTAGGCTTTCTAGTTCTTCATTTCCATTTCTTTTTTCAAAAAATCAACTCCTGGTCTCATTGAATTTTTGCATTGTGATCCTTTAAACTATTGATTTTATCATTTTCCTGTTTCTTGATATAGGCCTGTATTGCTATGAGTTTCCCCCTAATTGCTGCTTTTCCTGTGCCCCAAAAGTTTTGACAAGTTGTCTCTTTATTATCATTTGTCTCAAGAAATATTTTTATTTTTCCTTGAGTTGCTCTTTGATCCAGCTGTTGTTGAGCAGACTGTTGTTTAATCTCCAGGTATTAGTTTTTCTCTATTGCTTCTTCTTGAAGTCAATTTTGACCTCTGTTGCATAGTGATCTGATAGGGTGCTTCTAATGATCCTTACATTTGTGGTCTTATATAGGTCTTATATAGGTTGGCTTTGTATCCTAAGATATTCTGGAGACGGTTCCATGTTGGCTTGAGAAGAATGTGTATTGTGCTTTCTGGGGATGGAGGGCTCTATATAAGTCTATTAGCCCTACATCTTCTAATTTTTCATTTAGAGCTCTTATTTGTTTACTATTTTCCTATTTTGTGGATCTGTCCAGTGGTGATAGTGGAATATTGAGGTCCCCTACTATTATCACGTTTCCCTTCATGTGTTTCTCCAGGTTTGTGAGCAGTTGCCTCACATATTTCGCTGGCTCTATATTAGGTGCATAGATACTGACCAGGGTTAGTACTTCTTGATCTAATGTTCCCCTGATCAGTAAGTAGTAACCCTCTTTGTCTCTGATCACTTTCTTGAGGTTGAATGCAGTTTGGTCTGATATAAGAATGGCTGTCCCTGGTCTTTTTTGTTGTCCATTGGCCTGAATAATTACTTTCCATCCTTTTATTCTAAGCCTGTGTTAATCCTGTAGTTGTAGGTGTGTTTCTTGCAGACAGCAAAAGTCCGGTTTATTTTTCCTAATCCAGTTCTCTACTATGTGTCTTTTAATTGGAGAGCTTAGTCTGTTAACATTTAGGGAGATTATTGACAGAGATGACTGTTGTGCAGTTGTGTTGTGTAGGGTTGTTTTTGTTACAATCGGGGGTTTGGATTGTGTAGTTCGTCTCTGAGTGGTCGTTTAGGATCGGCTTTGTTTGCACAAATAGTTCAAGTTCGTTCTTGTTTGAGAATGTTTTTAGTCTGCCCTCCCATATGAATGATAGTTTTGCTGGGTATTGAACCCTAGGTTGGAAATTTCTTTCATTCAGTCGTTTAAATACATCATTCTACTGTCTTCTTGCTTGAATTATTTCAAATGGGAGATCTGGTTTGATTCTTATGTTTCTTCTTTTGTACTTGAGGGTTTTTTCTCCCTTATTGCTTTAAGGAGTTCATTTTTCTCTTTGTTTTTCTTGCCACTTGGATTACTATATGTCTTGGTGTTGGTTTATTAGGGTCTATTTTATTAGGGTCTCTCTTTACTTCCTGGATTTGCACTGAAGTTTCTTTCCAGAGGGTGGGAAAGTTCTCTGCTATTATTTCCCTGACTACTTGTTCTTCCCCTTTTTCTACTTCCTCCCTTCTGGTATACCCACAATTATTAGATTGTTTCTTTTGTCCTTGTTCATGAGATACTGGACTTTTCTTTCCAGTGCTTTGCCTTTTATCTTTTTGTTGGTTTCGTGATCATTATTTGTTTGCAGTTTTCCTTCTAGTTCTTCAATGTGCTTCTCCTACTCTGTGTTTCTGCTCATAAGGCTTGTTACTTTGTCTTTTAATTCCTTCAATTCTTTTTATATGGAATTTCTCATGTTATTTAACATTTCTTATTTAATTTAGTTGATTTGTTCATCCGTAGATTTCTTATACTCTGTTGCTAGAGTTCCTTTCATTTCTTCTATCAATTCATGCATTTTCTTTTTCATGGCTGCTTTTAGGTCTCCTTCCCATGGATCTGTGCATTTTGGTGGACTTGGAAACTTGCTAGGGTTTGTCTCCATATTTCCAGGTGTTAGGGTTTTCCTTGATTTACCCATATTTCTTTGCATTTATTTGTGTGGTTTGGAGTGCTGTGCCTTCTAAATTTAGCCTGCTTTGGTCCCCTGTGGCGTGGGGATGGGTCCCCTCCCTAAGTGTGGTTCTAGAGGGGGTTGTTGGGTGAGCTCGCTGAGGTTTGGCTCCTCCTGTGCTCTCTATGTGGCCTGATCCATTGTTTTTCCCTTTTGTTGTCAGCTAGTTCAGGTCCTCTCCTGGGCACAATGGTGGAGGGCGCTGTTGAGCCTAGCTCCTTCGCCCCCCTCCCCTATCTGGAAGTCAGCCCTCCTTTAGTGGTTCTGGTCAATTTCCTTCTCCTTATTCCTGCCAGCTGATGCAGTTCTGCTCCTGGCCACATGGTTGAGAGCTCTATTGAGCCTAGCTCTGTATCCTTCCTCCCCTCTCTGGAAGTGAATGGAGCGCCGCCCACTCTGAGCCTCAGCAGAAGAAATCCCTGCAGCCAGCCCCACCCAGTAACTGCCCTCAGCCCTTGGGGAGTCTCAGGTCCACTCTGGGGCTCAGGGGGGTAGGCTTCTCTAGGTTAGCCAAAGGTCCAGGTGGCAGGCCCAAGCTCACCCAGTCTATTGGTCCTAGCCCGTCCCAGCGGCGCAGAGTGGGTCAGGTGCAGGGTTCTCCTCACCCGGTTTGTGCTCAGCTCAGGCTTGGGTCCCTAGGGAGGGGTGCAGGTGTGGCGGAGAGAAGCCTGTCTCAGGCTCCCACATGGAGAGTGTGGAAGTTCCAGGGAAAAGCACTCACCCATGTGCTCTCTGCTCGGGCTTGGGGTCCCTAGGGAGGGGCGCAGGGTGCAGTGGTGAGAAGCCTGCCTCAGACTCCCACATGGAGAGTGTGGAGGTCTTTTGTATAATGTTTTATGTGTTCTTAAGATATATCCCTAGGACTGGCATAACTGGATCATATGTAGCTCAAATTCCCATTTCTTTTATGAATCTCCATATTGTTTTCCATAAGAGTTGGACTAGACAGCATTCTCACCAGCAGTGAATGAGAGTTCCTTTCTCTCCACATCCCAGCCAGCACTGATTTTTCTTGTTCTTTGTGATGTGTGCCAGTCACTGTGGTGTGAGATGGTGCCTTGTTGTACTGATTTGCATCTCCCTGATGATTAATGATCTGGAGCCTTTTTCATGTGCCTTTTGGCCATTTGCATTTCTTTTTTGAGAAATTGTTCATTTCTTCTCCCCATTTTTTGAATGGGTTATATGTTTTATCTTGTAAAGTTCTATCAGTACCTCATATATCTTAGTTATTAGTCTCTTATCTGATGGCATTGATTGACTAGCTTCTCTCATTCTTTGGGTGACTTTTGTATCCTAGGCATTATTTCCTTTGTGTTGCATCTAATTATATCTGCTTCCACTTGTTTGGAAAATGCTGTTTTCTCCTTGAAAATGCCTTTGGTCTTAATGTTCTGGAGTGTTTTACTATGTATTGTTCTATATACCTTATTATTTCGGTTCTAATATCAAGGTCTTTAATCCATTTGCATTCGACCTTTGTGCATGGTGTTAGATGGAAGTCGGTGTTCACTTTTTTTTTGCAAGTAGCTGACCAGTTGTCCCAACAGCATTTGTTGAACAGGATTTTCTTGTTCCTTTTTGGATTTCTTGCCCCTTTATCAAAGATTAGTTGATTGTATATCTGAGGAACATTCTCTGAATACTCAAGTCTATTAGACTATTCTAAGGGTCTATCTTTATTCCAATTCCATGCTGTTTTAATGGCTATGGCTTTGTAATACAGTTTAAAGTTGGGGAAAGTGATGCCTTTCATATTTCTTTTCCCAAGGGTTGATGTAACAATTCACGAGTGTTTATTGTTCCAAATTACTTTTCGAAGTGTTTGTTCTACTTCTTTAAAGAATGTCATGTGTATCCTTAGAGGGATTGTAATAAATTTGTACAGTCTTTGGGGGATTATTGATATTTTAATGATGTTAATCCTGCTAATCTATGAGCAGGGTATGTGTCTTTATTTCTGTGTGTCCTCTTTTATTTCTTGAAGCAGGGTTTTTAGTTTTCTTTGAATAGGTCCTTCATGTCTTTATTTAAGTTGATTCCAATTTATTTGAGTTTGTGTGTGCCTATTTTATTCTCTATCATTATTGATGTATAAGAAGGCCATTGCATGTTAATTTTGTAGCCTGCCACTTTGCTATATGAATCTATTGTTTCTAGATGATTTTTGGTAGAGTATTAAGGGTTTTCTAAATATAGTATGTCATCTAAAAACAGTGAGAGCTTGACTTCTTCCTTTTCTATCTGGATGACCTTGATATCTTTATCTTGCCTAACTCTATGGCAAGAAATTCTAGTACTATGTTGAATAGGAGTGTTGAGAAGTGTTAAGATAGGGCAGCCTTGTCTTGTACCAGATTTTAGAGAAAATGATTTAACTTATCTTCTTTGAGAATAATATTTGTCTTGGCTTGTGGCAGACAACTACTTACTTATAGTACAGAGCAATAGTAAACATCAGAGAAGTGAATTCAGAATCTGAGTAGTACTAGGTACATTGTTTAGTAGGTTTTTATTTCTTTGACAAGAATATTAACTCTTGGAATCATTGAACTACATTTATGATTTTTCAAGTTCAGTGAATAAGAGCTGAGATATATATTTATCAGATTCGCTCATTCATTGAGGCCACTGGTATGAGTGGGGATTCCTCATACTTGTTATCAGAAAATTTTTCTCTGCTTCAAAATATTCTGTGAAAATTTTGTAGTACTACCAATAGTGGCAATCTAAACTGGACATAAAAGTCAATTAAAACACCATTTTTCTTTCTTTTTTTATTCTTTTTTCTCTTACCTTCAAAGAGAAATACATAACTTGAATCATCTTGTTCTGCCTCTCAAATTGAGGGGGAAATAATGGAGGGCACCAAGACCAAACAGTCATATAAACATTGAGTAGAAATAAAAAATGATCAACTTGAACACCAAATCCAAAGCCAACTAGAAAAGAATCAACCCAATCTACCCAAGATAGACACAGAGGGGACCACTTATACTAGCAGTGCCCAGGGGCAAAGGAGGGCTGATATGGGATGCATGCTGGGAACAGGGGTGGAAGGAAGACAATATTGAAATGCCCCTGATTCAATGTCACTATGTACCTGAAATACTACTGTGAATGATTTTAATCCACTTTGGTCAAATAAAAAATTATTAATATAAAAATACAGGTTTTAATAGTAACTTCATAATTTAGTATAGGACAGAGATAACCTTTTGGAATGTTCTGATAGGTATGATTATGTGTCTTAAAACTGTATTTACTTTCAATCATAATGATTCTACTTATTTGTACTTTTATTTGAGGTTATAAAGAAAAGACTAATTGAAGTTAATATTTGCAAATCTTCGATTCACTCCTTCTTTTTTTGCTAAAGCTTTGTACCTAATTCTTTTTACAAAGTTTTATACTTACCTACCCCACAGATAAAGCATAGATCTCAAGGAGGGAAATTTGACTCCAGTATCTCCTTTCAGATGTATTCAAGCCTCTAATACATTAGGCAGTCTTCTTTGCACACATTAAAGACCCTAAAACTCATAAAACAGTTACCACAGTTGACATGGGTCCATTTGATGCATTGGTTGAAGAAGAGGCCTGTAGCATCAGTGAAGATACTTGATAATAAAACTACCTCTCCCACTATAAGAAAAATATTTTGAAAATTCACTCACTGGGACTAGGATCTTAGAAAATGATTGTCTTCTGTATTGTCCACTCTTTGAAAATATTTTTACTTTTTGTTTGTTTTTTTGGTCGCTCCTGGCAGTGCACATCGGTTACTCCTGGCTCTGTGCTCAGAAATCGCTCCTGGCAGACTCAAGGGTCCATATGGGTTGCCAGATTCAAACCACCATCTGTCCTGGATTGGCTGTATGCAAGGCATATACCCTACCACTATGCAATCTCTGGCCCTCTTTGGCAATATTTTTATTGTAACTTATATCATGAGGATTTCATTTAGTCACTATTATGAAATAAATTTTGAGCTTAGCATTTTCTAGAATTGTTCTAATATAAATTAAATATGAATATATTATTATGAAGACTTCTAAAACACTGGAAGTTGTGCAGAAAGGTATATCTGTTCAGGATTAACATGGTGAAATGACCTAAGAAATAGAAATTTCAGAACAAGTCTGGCATAGAAATGGGAACAATGTACCATTTTAGACTTTCCTACAGACAAGCTCTCCTTTATATAGTTATCCTAAAAAATAGAGCATTTTATAGACTAATAAAAATTAATATGACAATAGAGATTATGAAAATTAATAACAGAAAAGAAACAGAATCCTAAGGTAAAAATTCACCAGATTAAAACAATATTTACATATTTCAAAAGCAAATTTTCTACAATTTAAAGTATATCTGAGCATAATTATTTAACTAAAATTGAAGAGATTTTTCCAATAATTTTAACATAATATAATGTAAGAATATCAAGATTTTCTTAAAATGAGTGACTAGGGGGCCAAAGTGGTGGTGCTAGAGGTAAGGCATCTGCCTTGCAAGCATTAGTCTAGGATAGACTGCAGCTTGATATCCCTAGTGTCCCATATGATCCCACAAGCCAGGAGCGATTTCTGAGCACAGAGCCAGGATTAACCCCTAAGAGTCAATGGTGTGACCGAAAACAAACAAAATTTTTAAAAAAATGAATGACTAAAGAATAAAATGAAAAGAAAAGGGATTGATAGGTATAGTATTTAGCATGGACTTCTATTTATAATTAGTAATTAGAATATAATGAAGTTGAAAGAGCTTTTCAAAGAAAGGTTCTGAGTAAGTACCCTCTGATCATAACATTAAGATTAATTTTTGAAATTTTAATAGCTAGAGTCTCCCCTTTGACTTTCAGCTGCACTTGATATTGAAAGATCAAAGTGCACATATTGGGAAGATGGGGTTCAACAAAGAATCAAATACTTGCATTTTATAAAAGGTCATCTCAAGTAGGTATCAGTGAAATGAAAAGACAGACTAGCTGACTTCTAAATCTCATAGAATGCACAGATGTTTGAGCTAAAGATTTTCCACTCAATGTACACATTTTCTCATTTTGCTATATTTACTGGCTAAAGATTTCTCTAGAGACTTTGATCTTATGGTGAAACAATCAATTCAAAACACATAATGGTTATCAAATGTTAAGAAAGTACTTCTATTAAAGGCACTATAATTTTAGAAAATACATTCTGGAAAACAGAACCTGAAAATGTTCTGGAAAAGACATGTTTTTAAAAGGGACCAGGAAAGCCTAGGGCCTAGGGAAGGCCCAAGGTACGGGACAGCCCAGGAGCCAGGGAGAAGGCCAGGGTTTGGGGAAGCCCAGTGTCTGGGAAAAGCCTACAGCCTCAATAAAGACTATGAACCATACCTTCAGAGAAAGCAAAAGCAAAGTGGGATTTATTTCTTCAGGTCTCTGGGGTCCACTGTTTCTTGATGCAACAAGTTGACCAGTAGACCCCGAGTCTTAAAATCTCAATGCTTTTATAGTAATCCATATGATAATAAGGTTTCAAACGTCAAACATTTCATTGGTTCACATAACTCTTGTAATTAAAAAAAAATCCAGTGGTCCAGCAGAAAAAAGGCATGATTCCTTGATTATCCCATGCCCTCTCTGACACCTGTCACCTCAATCTTCATCCTGATGGAATGCAGAGATATGGGTCGGACCCTTCAGGTGGTCTCCGTGTGGGATCTGATCTGTGTGCTTTAGGTTATTGATTAAATAGTAAACACATGTAGTCAACCCTTTCAAGGACCTTCTCATTTCAGTCCCTCCCTCTTGTGACCTTCTAAGACAGGGGTCTTAAACTCAATTTACCTGGAGGCCACAGGAGGCAATGTTGGGGTGAGGCAGGGCCACATAAGATTTTTCACAAAAAAGAGTCCTTAAATGTCATTATTAACAGTTTTAATTATTTCTCCAGAACATGAATAGAACATTGAATGACGATCATGAACAGTTCTTCTGAACATGACATCTTTTGCCTATTCCTTACTGCCAGAGACTTGACAGCACTTCTTTTCACAAACCTGAGCCACATTTGGCTTTAGAGAGGAAGCAGTTGAGACCCTCAGTATGGCTTGAAGATGATTGTCAATAAGTCTAGACCTGTACTTTGACATAGTGAAGTTCAATGTGGAGAATAACTTCACACAAATATGTGCTCCCAAAAAGGCACATGATGTGCATGAACATTCGAGAAAACTCAGGGAAGCTGGGGGGCAATTCTCTCAAAAATTGCCATGCATGTCTACTTTTCCACTAAATTCCCTGAACTTGGCTTTGAGATCAGAGTTGCATTGCAGGACAATGAGCTCCATTTGAAGCACAGCAGGGGCATCTTGCACATCAAAGTAAAAGGTCCACAAAAATTTGGAAAGTGATTCTCTGCTTTTTGAAGTCTACAAATCTGTGATTAAATTCCTTCTCTAGCTTAAAGATAGCATCAACATATTTCTCACCACTGAATGGTATGCCTGCATCCACAAGTTCCTTGCATGCTGGGAAATGGCAAAGGTTTGTCTGAGAGAGCTGGGTTTTTCATAATACAAATTTTGTGGAGAATGCTCTCACGTTGTCATAGGCAGCACTGATAAGCTGCCCCAGGTCTTGTAACATCTTGTTTAGTACATTCAGCTATGTGTGATGTCAACAAGAAAAGCTAAGTTCATGAGCCATTTGTGATCACTCAACTCAGAAACAGCATTCCCATCATTCTTCTCTCAACTCAAAAAATCTTTTCAGGATATTTCCCCTGCTAGGCCAATGTACCTCGGTGAAATAGAGCACATCTCCATATTCTGACTCCATTTTCTCTAAAAAACATGGAACCTTATGTGCTTTAAGCCTCTGGATCTGATTTGGTTGATGCATTTCACAACAACAGACATCACATTGTCACATGGCAGGCTTTTACTGCAAAGGGCCTGCTGATGGATAATGCAGTGAAGAGCATTTTTTTTGAACAAGTGCCACCAGTCCATTTTTCCTCCCTGTCATCAATGGATTTATCAATTATTATTCCAACAAATATCTTCCATGGCAAATCTGCATTCTCAATGGCATCACACAGATGTCCAAATATCTCATTAGCAGTGGTCTGGCCATGCATTGAAATTATTGTGAGCAGCTCCTATGTCAATTCAAAATTGCAATCAACACCACGGACATAAATTCTGAGCTGCGCAGTGTCTGTTATATCTGTGCCCTCGGCAAGAGCAAATGAGTATGCATCTAAACATTTGGCTTTCTCACACACACAGTTGATGATAAATGTCACTTGACATGTCAGAAACGCACTCTGCCACAGTGTTGGCAGAAAGGCTGATTTTGCTAAACTGACCTTTCTTTTGTGGACAGATAATACTTGCAGCCTGTAACATGCATTTTTTTTTCTAACAAACTCTCCTTCTGTGAATGGTTTCCCTGCCTTAGCAATCATCTCACTAACCATGTAACTAGCTTTACCTGATGCAACATTCTCTTTGGTTGCTTTCTTGAAAAAATTTTGTTGCCTCATTAGACATGCTTTAAGACTGGCAACCCACTTGGCTGTCTCATTTTCTTGATATTTTGCACATTCCTCATCATGTTTAGCTGAATAATGGCATTTCAAGTTGTATTCTTTGTGCACTGCAACTTTCTCTGAGCAAATAAGACATGTGGGGATGCCCCCGTGCTCAACAAAGAAATCCTGCGTCTCTCACTTTTCCTGAAATTGTCTGTGCTTGTCATCAATCTTTCTCTTCACTGCAGGCTTTGATGAAATCATGATGAAGATATGACAAAATCTACTTCTGTAATAAACTTCTCTGCCTTCTCTCCCTTAGGCCTCCGATAATGCAAGGGACAGCGGGCAGAAGCAGTGGAAATGACGTCTGTGATAGGCACAAAGTATTCGCGATTATTGCTTACCGAATATTTGCAATAAAAAAATCTCATTAGTGGAACTCTGCTGGAACTCAGATGCCAGCACCCTATCTTCCTGTCTTCTGTGCTGTGCTGCATTTTTATCCTGATTTTATCCTGCATGTGGCTCATCTGCGGATGGCTTGTCTTTCCTGGAGCCTTCCCTGGAGGTGAGTCTACATGTCCAGAAAGGGGAAGCCGCTGAACTCTGCTGGAACTCAGATGCCAGCACCCCTATCTGCCTGTCTTCTGTGCTGTGCTGCATTTTTGGCCTGATTTCATCCTGTGTGTAGCTCATCTGCGAATGGCTTGCCTTCCCTGGAGCCTTCCCTGGAGGTGAGTTTACATGCCCAGAAAGGGAGGAGCCAGAGGAGTGCTGCCCCTCAGCTTTGCTTCGTAGCCGTGCACATCCTTTAGCCAATGAATACAACCACAACACATAGAAAAACCCACCATACAAGTGTGACAATGGGGAAACAACACAGGCCAGTGCCAGTCATATTGAATGACGATGGCAACTCTGATGACTTGAACATGACCAACCAACTAGTCAGTCTCTCAGATAAGGAGTTTAGAGTCAAAATATGGAAGATGTTCAAAGAACTCAAAGAAAGTATAGAAGAGAACACTGATATGAATCAAGAGAATGTGAAGATAGAAATCAGAAAACTCCAAACTGAAATTTCAGGTGAAATAACAGGTCTGAAAAACTCAGTAGATGAATTGAAGAAAAACATGGTTGAGCTTTCCCACGAGTTAACAGCAGCTGAGGATAGAATTAGTACACTGGAAGATGAGATGAATAACAATTCCATACAGCAGAAGAAATTGAAAAAAAAACCTTAAGGCAAATGATTAAACAATGGAAAAATTACTCAAAGAATGGGAGCAGGAACAACTTAAGAATCATTGGAGTCCCAGAGATCCAGGTAGAAAATCTCCATGAAGAAAAACTCGCATTAGTAAGAAAAAAAATCACAAAAAATTACATTAAACATTTGCATACCCCGAATGGAACTGCTCGGGGTATGCAAATGTTTAATACGATTTTTTTCTTACTAATATGATTTTTATTGTGATTATTTGGTAAGCGAATAATCGTGAATACTGTGATATTTGAAGGCTGGCACGGGCCCCAAAATGTTGTACGGAGGGCCGCAAATGGCCTGCGGTTAACGAGTTTGAGATCCCTGTTCTAAGATATCTTGTGGTGGATCAGAGCTAGGGGAGGGGACGTGAGTGCCCCTAATGTCTGGTTTGCTATACAGGCCTGGTTCTTTTTCTGTATAATTGCAGCCTGTAGAGCTTATATCAGCTAAGAATCAACTCGAAAGCCCTTAAAAGCAAGAAAAAGCAGAAGCTAATAGTACAGTTAATCCTATTTGAATCACATCTACCACCAAATAAAGTCATAAAACACTATTACTTACTAAAACTATAAAACTGCTCAAGACACTACAAAGGTACATTTCAAAATATATGTTTGGAGACATCATTCAATAAATCATTAAGAGAAAATGCAGCAATTTCTAACAGCCTCTCCCTCCCATCTCACCCGAATTTCAGCCCATTGTTCCCTCAGTTATGCTATGCTATATTTCGAGGCCTATCCAGAACAATACCTAGTTTAATAAAGGTAAGTATGACATTCTTACCTTCCTAGGTCCTGCCCGTTGCCCAGGCTTCAAGGCTTGGGGTGTCCTGGTATGTCATTTTATTGTTTCAAGCTTTTCCTAGAACAATACCTGTTAGACTTTAAGCAAAATCCATGAGCAGAAGCATGGAAGCTTGATTAATATATTTTGCCTGGGAATTTAATTCAGGGGAATTTAAGGGGACAGAAAAAAATCAAGTCTAGGCCATCTACATGTAAGTCTGAAGACACTTTTTAACAGTTTCTATTGCACTCAAATAAATTGTATTCATTTTCATTCCACTCATTTCCTTAAGCAAGTCATGTTCAATCATAGTTTGTTAAATGATATGGTGGACTCAGAGCATAGCATGTAGATAACACATACTTTTGGAAGAGGACTTAATTTAATTAGTGAGATTTATGCATAAACATACCATGTATATGTTCAGTAATAGAGAGTCAATACAATTGGCCCAGGAAGAGGTGCCTTGAGCAAAGAGGAAAATCATGGAAAGGTTCCATTTAAATGGCACTGGAGATATATTTGACTTGAACCAAAGCGAGGAGCCTTCAGGTATAAAAGATCATATTAAAAGATTCATGAATTACAAAGCAAGATACAATTAAAATGCAATGCAAATATGTTGTTAACATTAAGGAAATATGTTTACAAACCAACACCTTGGGATACAAAGATTCCATGTATTAATGAAAGCCAAATTAAACACTTTAAATAGGAAGCACGTAAAGACTATTAAAAACCTGAAAGAAAATTCATGTTAAGAATACAGTGACATGGTATGAACTTTTTCTTAGAATTGTACGAGAAAGTGTGGAGTGTGAGAGTTGGATAATTATATCTTTTCAAGTAGGGCTGATGGCATATGGAATCTTTTCAGAGGAAAGGAGTCACTGCTTGTTTTTCTACTCCATATTTCTAACAATAAACCATTGAGAATTGTGACATTTTGATTTAGATTTTCAAACACCTCAGGATTAATTTCAAAATTCCACAGTCTGTTAACAATGGATAAAAGTGGTAAGATATAGATATTAGAATAAAAATTCCTTCAGCACAACAGCTACCTGTATCAGAAGAATAATGCACTCCTCATTGTTCGGTTGTGTCTGTATTTAAGAATTGTGCAGCATTTCCCTGTGTCTGTTCTCTAAATATATATCTATGCAGGCATTCAACTGAAAAGTAGAAGCAATTGCCCAGTATTTGAGATTAAAAAAAAAGGCAAGGAAAACAAACTCAAAATAGATTTTAAGACAGCAGTTTTAGGTTAACTACAATTACCTCAAATGGCTTACATAACATTCAACTGGGCAAGTAAATTTTGTCTCTGGAAGGTTTGAAAGTTCAAAATTATTAAACAAATAAAAACAGAACTATAAAAATGAAAAAACTAAATTATAAAGAAAAATAAGTGTCTAATTCCAATTTTTTTTAAATATGGAACACTTCATGAATTTGCGTGTCATCATTGCGCAGGGGCCATGCTAATCTTCTCTGTATCATTCCAATTTTAGTATATGTGCTGCCGAAGCGAGCACCTAAGCCCAATTTTTAAAATTCTAAATGCAATTTTTTTTTGAAAACTATGGTCCTTTCTAATTCACATTTGTGCTAAGATGATTATTAGCTAGGAACACCTAAGTCCTAAATCTGAAAGCTCTACAGATCTCAAGGACACTAGGTTCTTTCTTAATTGTGTTTGCTTACTTTTGAGTTTTTGCCATAAACTGATTTCTACGAATAACATTAATAAAAATGGAATTGAACATTGTGATTATAAAAATAGTCCCCTGCTTTGATAATAAATGTGTCTGCTTCTTCTTGATACTTATTTTCACTAACCATAGGAGATTATTATCTGGTCAGATCATTCAGTTTTGTCCATATTACACAAGCTATTTTAGTCTATTTTTTTTTTTAGGATATTCTTTTTTTTTTAATGTAATTTTTATTTTGATCATAGTGGCTTACATATTGTTGACAATAATATTTTAGGTATATATTTACATAAAATCCGGGGGGATTCCCATCCCTAAATTGTCCTCCCTACACCTCCGTTTTTGTCCTACCTCCCTTTTCCTCTTCCCTCTCCCCCAGGGCGTCTAGAATATGTGGTCCCCTCTGTATCTAACCTACTACTTAGTAGTCTTGCATCAGTTTGGTCATGATGTCTCCCTGATTTCCCCCTCTAAGTGGGGGCAGGGCTAGCTAGTTCAAGTTGCGTGGTTTTGCCTGAAAAGGTGAAAATATATAAACTGGGGGTAAAAGTCTAATACCCCGAAGATGGGCAGAATCCTTCTAGAGGTTCTCATCATCGATTTGGGAAATGAGTGAGAGAAAGAATGTGAAACACTCCACCAGTACCAAAAAAAGTGTCAAATATCCAGTGAGGACTCCAGCTATATCGATAAGCACCACTAAAGACAGATAAACAAAATAAAACAAAACAAACAAAAACCAAAAACAACAAAAAACAAAAACAAACAAACAAAAAAAAAAAACACGCCGTGGTCTTGAAATAAGAAACCTGGCGTAGCCCCTCTCGAAAGAAAAGGAAGAGAGAAAAGAAGAAAAGTAAATAAATAAATAAATAAGGATATCTGGGGACAAGGATTTCAATAATCACATCCAAACAGAGAAATCGACCAAAATAGCTAGGTAAATAAAAATAATAATAACAATAATAAATGAAGGTAATATATATATATACATATACATATACATATATATAAATGTCCAAGGTTTTGTGTTTTTTTCTTTTTTTTTTTTCCCTTCTGCCCTGGCATAGTAAATATTGGGGTCATTCGAAAAGGAATTCACTTGCCCTATGCGATATGGGGTTTCTCCGTCCTTGGAGTATACTGTCATGGGATCAACTCTAGTCTTTGTTCAGGATCATTACTCTCCCGGTGGTGGGTTTTTTTATTTATTTATTTATTTTTTTTTTGGTGTGTGGAAGACTTCTGCTCTGTCCAGGGTGATGCAATCAGTGCTCTGTGTTTAGAGGTCTCAGTATCCGTACAGATCCTGAGATGGGACTTATGGTGAAGTCAGTCTTTGTGACTCTAGAGGTTCTGTTACCTCAGTGCCATTTTAATCCGTCTTCTGTGGTTGGTGATCTTAGTCTTTGCCCTGAACCTAGGATGGCATCTAGGATAGCGTCTTTCTTTGTGCTTCCAGAAGCCCCTTTCCGTTACAATTGTCTCTGTCGGACCTTTGGGACTGAGGATCATGCTTATTGTGCAGGTCTTAGTTCAAACCCTAGACTAGGGCTTTTTTATTGGTCCCAAGATGTATACAGTCTGGTCGTGGTTCTCGTATCCAGTCATCTGTAAAACACAATCTTGGCTTTTGGACCTACCAAAGGGTGCCACGTCTTCTGGTTTTGTCTTGTCGTTGGCTGGTGAGGTAGGCTAAACTGCTCTGAGGTCAAGTTGTTCACATTTTCCTCATTGTCGGGATATCGTGTTAAGGCTGGCCCTTGTTGTTGACCCTGCAGTACTAATGCTGTCCCAGATGGAGTTTGTTTCTTGCAGCTGTTGTGAAGAGCTGTGCCGTTTCTATGTCTGGGATCCAGGGTTCAAGGTTGGTTGAGTGGTGTCTAATCACCTGAGGTCTAAGTTGATTCCACATGACATATTTTCAAGGTAGGAGATAACCCTGTATTGTAAACAACTATGAGTTCCTATCTTTAGTAGATAAGCTCTCTTTTCTTTTTTTTTTATATGTAAGATTTCCCCTTTATTTAGTGTGCCTTTGCAGAGGGAAGTGGTGCTCCATTATACTGTCGGTGTATTTGGATTGGACAGAGTGGGTAACAAAAATAGGTCGCATACCCAAAAACGATTTAAAAAAAAAAAAAAAGAAATAAAAGTGTATGTGCCCACAAATATATATGTAGGGCAAACATTTAAAAAAAAAAAAAGAGAGAGAGATAAAATGAGTTAGCGAAATTTTTAAAGGACCAAAGTGGTGCAAGAGACTACTTTACATTTGGAGGAGAACATGTAAAGAGGTGGTGTATTACAGGTCTTATGCCTATGTTGAAAGTACAGTTTTTCCCGTTGTCTTTTGGATTTTTCTTGTGGTGTGTGGGTTCCCAGGCATCTTCCAATCACTCCCCCTGACCTTCTTCATATTGGTAAAAATTTGCGGCAGGGAATTCTTGGAGGAGTTCTTGCATTGGGGATACTATTGGACCTAAGTCTGGTTTCAGGAAACAGTCCACGTTAGGGGGAGATGGTAGGGAGGGCCTCGTAGCATGAGTCTTCAGGGAAGTTGGCTGTCTTTTCTTGCAGGAGATGAGGTGTGGGATTGGCTGGGTGTCCCCTCGCCTGGTTGCTGGGTACTGGTTCGTTGGGTAGGAGGTCGATCTTGATGCCTAAGAGATTAGGGACTGAGGGTGGAGAGTTTTAATATGGTGGGAGATCTGGATGGGATTGAGGGGTGATGGGATAGTTGGATTTCCGGGGGGGGGGGGGGAAGGGGAAGGTATAAGGGAGGGGTATGAAGGAAGAGAAAAGAGAAAATACCGTAGAAAGGGAGAAGAGAAAGGGGAAAAAGTAAAGAGAAGAATAGAAGAGAAAAAAAAAGAAAAAAAAGAAAAAAGTAGCGAGAAGAAAGGAGAGAGTAGCAAGGGAATGCTGGTTTGGTTGAATGTGTTCGATGACTAGAGCCTGTAGTTTAGGTCTGTACGTCGTCACACGTACTGCTTTGGTGGTCTCACTGGTCCCGTGCTTCAATTCCTAAAAGAAGGTTTAACCTAGAAATAAAGTCTATGTTAAAGAGTTTTCTCGTGGCCATCTCGTCTTGCAAACAAGGTATGGTATCTCGTGTGGTATCCCGAGTTGCCATCTTAGTTTGTCCGCCCTTTGTATCTAAGGGTGCCTGTGGACAGAAAAGCTGAGAGGTTATTTAAAATGTAGCAAGGTAAAGGAATTAAAACGTAGTGTTATGGTATATTGCCATTGCAGTCCGTGATTTCCTGTGGTGTTCTATACTTGTGTTCCTGTTTACGATCTCTAAGGGATTATTGTGAGCTTTTGTTGTGGGGGTCTGATTACGTACCTGTTCTCTCTATGTTGCTGTTTCTGTTGTTGCTGTTTTCTTTGTGGTATAATGAGCCGTCAAGAGTTTGCGTTGTTCCTTTTTCATGTATTTTGGACACTGCTCCCACGTATATGTTGACTATTACAGTGTTCAGAGTTTCTACCCTGTTAAACCCTGTTGTATGATTGTTAGGTATTAGTTGTGTGTAAAATATATGTTCTAGGTGTTTCAGAATAGTGCTACCATTCTGTGTTTTTCTTTTGTCTTCTGACTTACTTCGTTTAACATAACATGATCTAGGTCCATCCATGTTGCTGCAAAGTCTGTGATTGTATCATTTCTAACTGCCATGTAATATTCCATTGTGTATATGTACCACATCTTAATGATCCATTCATCCGTTGTTGGACATCTAGGTTGGTTCCAAGATTTGGCTATTATACTGAGTGCTGCAATAAATAGTGGGGTGCATACGTATTTTGGAATGAATGTCCTTCCATCTTGTGGATATATGCCTAGGAGAGCAATTGCTGGGTCAAATGGCAGCTCAATTCTGAGTTCTTTGAGCACTCTCCAGACTTTCCTCCATAGGTGTTGGACTAGGGGGCATTCCCACCAGCAGTGGATGAGAGTTCCTTTCATACCGCATCCCCGCCAACAAAGGTTGTTTCCATTATTTTTGATGTGAGCCATCCTCACTGGTGTAAGGTGGTATCTCATTGTTGTCTTGATTTGGATCTCCCTGATGATAAGTGAAGGTGAGCATGTTTTCATGTGTTTGTTGGCCATCCTTCTGTCTTCCTCAGAGAAGTATCTATTCATTTCATCTCCCCATTTTTTTATGGCTTTATTTGGTTTTGGGGGGCTCAGCTTTCTGAGTGCTTTGTATGTTCTAGATATCAGCCCTTTATCTGATATGTCGAGTGAAAAGATTTTTTCCCATTCTGTTAACTGTCTTCTTGCATTAAGTAGGGTTTCTTTTGCCATGCAGAAGCTTTTAAGTTTAATGTAGTCCCATTTGTTTATATTTGATGCTAATGTTCTTGCCATTGGTGCTCCATTCTCAAAGACCTTTTTGATGTATAGGTCTTCGAGTGTTCTACCTATTTTATTCTCGATAAACTTTATAGATTCAGGTCTGATTTCAAGGTCTTTGATCCATTTTGAGTTAACTTTTGTATAAGGGGTGAGGTATGGGTCAATCTTCACTTTCGTACATGTGGTTTTCCAGTTGTACCAACACCATTTGTTGAATAGACTTCCTTTGTTCCATTTCAGGTTCTTACCTCTTTTATCAAATATTAGTTGGCTGTATATCTTGGGGTTTATGTCTGGGAATTCTGTTCTGACCCACTGGTCTGAAGTCCTGTCTCTGTTCCAGTACCATGCTGTTTTGACTACTATGGCTTTATAGTATAGTTTCAAGTTAGGTAAGGAGATGCCTCCCAGCTTTTTGTTTTTCAGTATGTTTTTGGCTATCCTGGGTCTTTTGTGGTTCCAGATAAATTTTATGATTGATTGTTCTATTTCTTTAAAGAATGGTGTCTGGATTTGGATAGGGATTGCATTAAATCTATATAGTAGTTTGGGTAGGATAGTCATTTTGACTATGTTAATTCTACCTATCCATGAGCATGGGATGTTTTTCCAATTCTTTAGATCGTCTTCAATTTCTTTCTGAAGCATTTTGAAGTTTCCCTGGTATAGGTCTTTCACTTCCCTTGTAAGGTTGATTCCTAGGTACCTGATATTTTTTGATACTATTTTAAATGGTATTGTGTTTTTAATCTCTCTCTCCTCGATTTCGTTGTTTGTATATAGAAATGCTACTGTCTTTTGTGTATTGACTTTGTATCCAGCCACTTTGCTGTATTGGTTAATTGTTTCTAGGAGTTTTACTGTGGACTCTTTAGGATTTTCGATGTATATCATCATATCATCTGCAAATAGAGATAGCTTGTGTTCCTCTTTCCCAATTTGGATTCCTTTGATTCCCTTCTCTTGTCGGATTGCTATTGCTAGGACTTCTAGAGTTATATTGAATAAGAGTGGAGAGAGTGGACAGCCTTGTCTAGTTCCTGACCTTAATGGAAATGCTTCTAGTTTCTCGCCATTAAGTATAATGTTGGCTGTAGGCTTTTCATAGATAGCTGTGACTATCTTGAGGAAGGTTCCTTCTAACCCTATTTTGCTGAGTGTCGTTAACATGAAAGGGTGTTGGATCTTGTCAAATGCCTTCTCTGCATCGATTGATATGATCATGTGGTTTTTGTTTTTCTTGTTGTTGATGTGATGTATAATGTTGATTGATTTGCGTATGTTGAACCAACCTTGCATTCCTGGTATAAATCCCACTTGGTCATGATGTATGATCTTTTTGATGAAGTGCTGGATTCGGTTTGCTAATATTTTGTTGAGTATCTTTGCATCTATGTTCATTAGTGAGATTGGTCTGTAGTTTTCTTTCTTGGTGGTATCTTTGCCATCTTTGGGAATGAGTGTGATATTTGCCTCATAGAAGGAGTTAGGGAGGATTCCTGTTTTTTCTATGGCTTGGAAGAGCCTATGGAAAAGTGGTAGTAAATCTTCCCGGAATGTTTGGTAGAATTCACCTGTAAATCCATCTGGGCCTGGGCTTTTGTTTTTAGGGAGTTTTTTAATTACATCTTCAATTTCCTCTGAGGTGATTGGTCTGTTTAGGCTTTCTAGTTCTTCCTTTTCCAGTCTTGGAAGAGGGTGTTTGTCCAAGAATCTGTAAATTTCTTCTGGGTTCTCTATCTTAGCTGAGTATAGTTGTTCATAATATGATCTTATGATATGTTGTATTTCTTGAGGTTCTGTTGTAATCTCTCCCCTTTCATTTGTGATCCTACTGATTTGGGTATTTTCCCTCTTCTTTTTGGTGAGTTTTGCCAGTGGTTTGTCTATCTTGTTTATTTTTTCGAAAAACCAACTCCTGGTTTCATTGATTTTTTGTATTGTTTTTTTAGTTTCTATGTTGTTTATTTCTGCTCTGGTTTTTATTATTTCTTGCCTTCTGGTTGTGGTTGGATTTCTCTGTTGCTGTTGTTCCAATTCTTTGAGGTGATCTTTTAAACTGTTGGTTTTGTTATTTTCTTGTTTCTTGACATAGGCCTGTATCGCTATGAGTTTCCCCCTAATTACTGCTTTTGCTGTGTCCCATAAATTTTGACATGTTGTCTCTTCATTGTCATTTGTCTCAAGGAATCTTTTTATTTCTTCCTTGAGTTGTTCTTTGATCCAGCTGTTGTTGAGCAGCATGTTGTTTAATCTCCAGGTATTGGTTTTTCTCCATTTTTTCTTCTTGACATCGATTTTGAGTTCTGTTGCATAGTGATCTGAAAGGGTACTTCTAATGATCCTTACCTTTGTGGTCTTATATAGGTTGGTTTTGTATCCCAAGACATGGTCTATTCTGGAGAAGGTTCCATGTGGGCTCGAGAAGAAAGTGTATTCTGCTTTCTGGGGATGGAGGGCTCTATATAAGTCTATTAGCCCCAAATCTTCTAATTTTTCATTTAGAGCTCTTATTTCTTTGCTATTTTTCTGTTTGGTGGATCTGTCCAGTGGTGATAGTGGAGTATTGAGGTCCCCTACTACTATCACATCTCCCTTCATGTGTTTCTCCAGGTTTACGAGCAGTTGCCTCACATATTTTGCTGACTCTACATTGGGTGCATAGATATTGACCAGGGTTAGTGTTTCTTGATCTAATGTTCCCCTGATCAGTATGTAGTGACCCTCTTTATCTCTGACCACTTTCTTGAGGTTGAATGCAATTTGGTCTGATATAAGAATAGCTGTCCCTGCTCTTTTTTGTTTTCCATTGGCCTGAATAATTACTTTCCATCCTTTGATTCTAAGCCTATGCTTGTCCTGTAGCTGTAGGTGTGTTTCTTGTAGGCAACAGAAGTCCGGTTTATTTTTCCTAATCCAGTTCTCTACTATGTGTCTTTTAATTGGAGAGTTTAGTCCATTAACATTTAGGGAGATTATTGAGAGAGAGGACTGTTGTGCAGTTGTGTTGTGTAGGGTGGCTTTTGTTACAATCGGGGGTTTGGATTGTGTAGTTCATCTCTGAGTAGGTCGTTTAGGATCGGCTTTGTTTGCACAAATAGCTCTAGTTCGGTCTTGTTTGAAAATGTTTTCAGTCTGTTCTCCCATATGAATGATAATTTTGCCGGGTATTGGACTCTAGGTTGGAAGTTTCTTTCATTTAGTCGTTTAAATATGTCATTCCACTGTCTCCTTGCTTGAATTATTTCGATTGGGAGATCTGGTTTGATTCTTATGTCCCTACCTTTGTACTTGATGTTTTTTTTCTCTCTTATTGCCTTAAGAAGTTCCTCTTTCTCTTTGTTTTTTGCCATTTGGATTACTATATGTCTTGGTGTAGGTTTATTAGGATCTATCTTACTAGGAACTCTCTTGATTTCCTGGAATTGCCCTGAAGTTTCATTCCAAAGGGTGGGGAAATTCTCTGCTATTATCTCTCTGACTACTTGTTCTTCCCCTTTCCCTATTTCCTCCCCTTCTGGTATACCCACGATTCTTAGATTGTTTCTTTTGTCCTTGTTCATTAGGTACTGGACTTTTCCTTCCAGTGTTTTGCCTTTTATTTCTTTGTTGGTTTCTTGGTCATTTTTTGTTTGCAGTTTTCCTTCGAGTTCTTCGATGTGTTTCTCCAACTCTGTGTTTCTGCTAGTAAGGCTTGTTACTTTGTCTGTTAATTCCTTCACTTCTTTTTGAATGAACTCTCTCATACTCTTTAACATTTCTTCTTTAATTTGGGTGATTCGTTCCTCCATAGATATCTTATACTCAGTAGCTAAAGTTTCTCTCATTTCTTTTATTAGTTCTTGTGTTTCCTTCCTCATTGCTGCTTTTAGGTCACTTTCCCACAAATCTGTGCGTTTTGGCGGACTTGGAAATTTGTTCGGGTTTGTTTCCGTATCTTCAGATCTTAGGGTTCTCTTTGATTTACCCATATTTCCTTGTGTTTATTGGTGTGCTTTGGAGAGCTGTTTCTTCCAATTTCAGTCTGTTTTGATCTCCTGCGGTGTGAGAATGGGTCCCCTCCCTGAGGGTGGATCTATTGGTACTGTTGTGTGGGCTTGCCCCGGTTTGGCTCCTCTTGTGCTCTTTTTGTGGCCTGATTCGTTGCTTTGCCCTATTGTTGTCAGCTATTTCTGGGAGGCAGGAAATACCCGACGGGGGGCGGGCACGTTCACGCTGTCCGCGTGGGTGAGCAGAACTTCCCTACCTTCCTGTGGGCAAAGGACCCCCAGCAGGAGGAAGGCAGCCAGTCGCACGGTCGGGGCGGGCGGGAGAGACTTCCTTACCCTCCCGGGAGCAAGGGAACCCCAGCAGGAGGCAGACAGCCGGTCCCACGGTCGGGGCGGGTGGGTGGGATTTTCTTACCTTCCCTGGGGCAAGGGAACCCCCGCAGGAGGAAGGGAGTCGTTCGCGCGGTCGGGGAAGGCGGGAGGGACTTCCTTACCTTCCCGGGGGCAAGGGAGCCCCAGCAGGAGGAAGGCAGCCGGTCGCAGGGTCGGGGCGGGCGGAAGGGACTTCCTTACTTTCCCAGGGCAAGGGAACCCCAGCAGGAGGCTGGCAGCCGGTCGCGCGATCGGGGCGGGTGGGGGGGACTTCCTTACTTTCCCGGGGCAAGGGAACCCCAGCCGGAGGAAGGCAGGCGTTCGCACTGTCAGGGCGGGCGGGAGGGACTTCCTTACCTTCCCAGGGCAAGGGAACCCCAGCCGCAGGGAGGCCGGCGTTCGCGCGGTCGGGGCGGGCGGGAGGGACTTCCTTACCTTCCCAGGGCAAGGGAACCCCAGCCGCAGGGAGGCCGGCGTTTGCGCGGTTGGGGCGGGCGTGAGGGACTTCCTTACCTTCCCGGGGGCAAGGGAACCCCAGCCGGAGGAAGGCAGGCGTTCGCACTGTCAGGGCGGGCGGGAGGGACTTCCTTACCTTCCCAGGGCAAGGGAACCCCAGCCGCAGGGAGGCCGGCGTTCGCGCGGTCGGGGCGGGCGGGAGGGACTTCCTTACCTTCCCGGGGGCAAGGGAACCCCAGTCGCAGGGAGGCCGGCGTTTGCGCGGTCGGGGCGGGCGGGAGGGACTTCCTTACCTTCCCAGGGCAAGGGAACCCCAGCCGCCGGGAGGCCGGCGTTCGCACGGTCGGGGCGGGCGGGAGGGACTTCCTTACCTTCCCGGGGGCAAGGGAACCCCAGTCGCAGGGAGGCCGGCGTTTGCGCGGTCGGGGCGGGCGGGAGGGACTTCCTTACCTTCCCAGGGCAAGGGAACCCCAGCCGCCGGGAGGCCGGCGTTCGCTCGGTCGGGGCGGGCGGGAGGGACTTCCTTACCTTCCCGGGGGCAAGGGAACCCCAGCCGCAGGGAGGCCGGCGTTCGCGCGGTCGGGGCGGGCGGGAGGGACTTCCTTACCTTCCCAGGGCAAGGGAACCCCAGTCGCAGGGAGGCCGGCGTTCGCGCGGTCGGGGCGGGCGGGAGGGACTTCCTTACCTTCCCGGGGGCAAGGGAACCCCAGTCGCAGGGAGGCCGGCGTTCGCGCGGTCGGGGCGGGCGGGAGGGACTTCCTTACCTTCCCAGGGCAAGGGAACCCCAGCCGCCGGGAGGCCGGCGTTCGCACGGTCGGGGCGGGCGGGAGGGACTTCCTTACCTTCCCGGGGGCAAGGGAACCCCAGGCGCAGGGAGGCCGGCGTTTGCGCGGTCGGGGCGGGCGGGAGGGACTTCCTTACCTTCCCAGGGCAAGGGAACCCCAGCCGCCGGGAGGCCGGCGTTCGCTCGGTCGGGGCGGGCGGGAGGGACTTCCTTACCTTCCCGGGGGCAAGGGAACCCCAGCCGCAGGGAGGCCGGCGTTCGCGCGGTCGGGGCGGGCGGGAGGGACTTCCTTACCTTCCCAGGGCAAGGGAACCCCAGTCGCAGGGAGGCCGGCGTTCGCGCGGTCGGGGCGGGCGGGAGGGACTTCCTTACCTTCCCGGGGGCAAGGGAACCCCAGCCGCAGGGAGGCCGGCGTTCGCGCGGTCGGGGCGGGCGGGAGGGACTTCCTTACCTTCCCGGGGGCAAGGGAACCCCAGCCGCAGGGAGGCCGGCGTTCGCACGGTCGGGGCGGGCGGGAGGGACTTCCTTACCTTCCCAGGGCAAGGGAACCCCAGCCGCCGGGAGGCCGGCGTTCGCTCGGTCGGGGCGGGCGGGAGGGACTTCCTTACCTTCCCGGGGGCAAGGGAACCCCAGTCGCAGGGAGGCCGGCGTTCGCGCGGTCGGGGCGGGCGGGAGGGACTTCCTTACCTTCCCGGGGGCAAGGGAACCCCAGCCGCAGGGAGGCCGGCGTTCGCGCGGTCGGGGCGGGCGGGAGGGACTTCCTTACCTTCCCGGGGGCAAGGGAACCCCAGTCGCAGGGAGGCCGGCGTTCGCGCGGTCGGGGCGGGCGGGAGGGACTTCCTTACCTTCCCGGGGGCAAGGGAACCCCAGTCGCAGGGAGGCCGGCGTTCGCGCGGTCGGGGCGGGCGGGAGGGACTTCCTTACCTTCCCGGGGGCAAGGGAACCCCAGCCGCAGGGAGGCCGGCGTTCGCGCGGTCGGGGCGGGCGGGAGGGACTTCCTTACCTTCCCGGGGGCAAGGGAACCCCAGCCGCAGGGAGGCCGGCGTTCGCGCGGTCGGGCTATTTTAGTCTATTTTTAAGGGAAATTATTAGACTTAAAATCACATGACCAGGTCTTAGCTAACAGCAGGAAAACAAAACATTACAGTGTGCAAAAAAAAAAAAATAAAAATTAAGGGGCCGGAAAGATAGCATGGAGGTAAGGTTTTTGTCTTGCATGCACAAGTACGGTGGTTAGAATTCTGGCATCCCATATGTCTCCTCCTGAAGCATGCAGGAGTGATTTCTGAGTGTAGAGCCAGGAGTAACCCCTGAGCCTTGTGTGACCCAAAAACCAAAAAAAAAAAAAATTAAGAATTAAACTTCACCCAACATCCATATTTTGCAACTGTTTTCTGAATTCAGTTAAAGATATATTGAGGAATTCTCACCAATAATCAGCCCTGATGCTGTGTGATTTGATCTGGTTGATCTTCTTTTGTAAAGTGTTTTTATATATTTTAAAATTATAATTATATTTTTGATATTTTGTTTTACATATTTTTGTTGCATGAAATATTTATTAATTGTCCATTTATTTCCTATGAATATTTGGATTGTCTTTATGTTTGTGTTTTACTACATAGTTATCAGCATATGTTGATTGAAAATTTTGTATGCATCTCTTTTATATCTAAGGGAACTATTAGATAATGTATTTGCACAATATTATCTATCTGAAAACTTTTATTACCTTCAGAAAAGAGTGCCAGATGGTTTTGCAAAGGTGCTGGACTTAAAAACCAATGCTAGCACTGGTAGTATATACTTATTACACTATATAATCTCAACTAAATTGATGATTTCTGATGAAATTATTTTGATTTTGTGCATAGAATTTTACATTTATGTAATTTATTGCCCATTTTTAGTTTTTCTTTTTTGTAAAATGCCTATGCATCGCTTCTGCCTATAGTAATTTGCAATTCATTTATATTCTAGACATAGTATCTATGAATTATGTGGGTTGGAACCATATTCTGCAAGTCCTGGCTTGTCTCTACTTTTTCCAAGAGATAAAATTTGTTAATTATAATATAGTCAGTTATATTGTTAGTTACATTTTGTTAAAATCATACCTATTTGAGAATAAAATTATTTCATAATCTAGTAACAGAAATTTTTTTCATGCATAAATTTTTCCTATATTTATATTAGCCTTTTATACAACTCAAAATAGATATGTTAAAAATAATGATTGAGACATTTCGGATAAGAAAGTAGAAGATAACTAGGATTTGAACAGGATTTGAGGAAGAGGGAAGGAAACTCTTTTGATGAATAAATAGCTTGATAAGCATTTGGTTTTGAAAACTCCTCAATCATGATAATTTGAACCAAGAAAAGTCAAACTAAGTATGGCCACTTAGAGTGCCCATTAAGTAATATTTAGTACAACATAATCAGATTAGCATACATTTACCATTGCATTTTGGAAAATTTAATATCAACAGAATGACTTGACTTTGCCAAAAATGGGTAGAAAAGAGAAAGACCCCCTATACAGAGGAAAATGGTAGAACTTTCCATGCTACAGTTAATGGAACCATTCTTTTATCTTGAAAAAATATGCCACTTCATCATGAAAAGGGACATAAAGTTCACAGTCAGGAATTTTTAGCAGTCAACCTTCATGTAGCTGTGTATCTTTAGGGTGGAGTGAGCATACTTTCACTATTTATTCAATGCATTCTGCTTTCCAAGATTTCTCATGGACTGGTGAGTATCTCCACATCTCATACCAACTACAGGTACTGGTACAGTCCCACATACAAATAGATAGTAGATCAATACCATAAGCATTTACTTTTTCAAAGTTTAAATTTTTTTTCACTGGTTATCTGCAGCATTGTATCTGTTACAAATCAAGTTTCCATTTTAAGTGGATTAGCTTTTGATATTTTAATTCCATTGTAATGGCTTATCAATTATTCATTATCTCTAGCATAGAGTGAATAAAATTCTTTCGTGTTATTTCTCATATATTTTTCTTCAAGATATATTTGGCTGATAGTTTCTTACATTATATAAATAAAATTTTTACATTAATACCTATAAATGTACATATTAAAAAAAGGAAAGAAGTTAAATTAACTCTCATGCTATTTGAATTAAATTAGTATTGCATTCTTTAAAACAATTTGATTATTTAGATACTATTTTCTTCATAACTATATTAGGTGCTTATGTATTCTCTAATGATTTTCATCACAATTTAAAATTTCTTATAAAAGGCATATGCATTTTAAAGCATTGTATTCCTAACCTGCTTTTGCTTTTTAGAATTTTATTATAGATATATTGTAGTCAATAAATTAATCTCATATTTAAACATCTTAAAATTACGTAAGTATATTCTTATGTTAATGCCATTGTGATAGAAAAATAAAATAGAAACATATTTTTATTTGATTTGTATCTTAGAAATCAGTTGTTTTTATATTATATATGTAACTGTTGTAGAAGATCCTAATCTTTGTATAGCTCACTTCAAATATCCCATATTGACCTTTGGTTATATTATATGGTGGAAATATGTGCTCTGTAACAATGAATTACTGCTGTAAAGTAGTTAAAATGCTAAAAAATATTGTATTTGAAATGTTTGCAAAAGAAACAAAAGAGGCCTCATTGTGCAACTGGACTCAATCCTGAGTACAATAGACACTTGATATTTATAGCCAGCAGAAGAGTAAAGGAGATAGTAGATGGAAAATCACTAGGAGAAAACATCCAATGTAGGGAAATTGTTACTGAAGGCAGGGCAGGGTTATCAGATATCTAGGGTGATATAGGTAATCAATTATCAAGGACATGGTATATTTGCTAGAGGGATTCTTCCCAAAATTACTTGTGCTGAAGACAGGACCCAAGGGCAAGGTCAAACAATCATTTAGTGGGGCTGAGGAGATAGCTCAAGTCGAGGGACTTACACTTGTTCCTAAATTTAAGCTGTAGCACATTAGGCTTCTCTTCCCTTCTTTTTCTATCCCTTAAGCTGGGGTTTCCAGACCCAGCATTGCCATAGTATTGAAATAGTCTGGGAGCACCTTCCCTGGCCACATCTACCCCTCAGAGGAACATTGTTAAGGTTTGATCAAGTAGTCTTTAGCAGCTTTACTGATAATTTTAAATGTTGTCTATTATATCTCTTATCATATTACAATAAACATCCATTGAAACTCTTCCAGTGGAACTTAGTAGATGGGATGAAAAGATCTGTAAAGGTCGAATCTATGTGCTCTCAAACACTCTTCCAGAAGAACTGTAACCAAAGGCAATTTTCTATGTCAAAGGTGAGTATTATCTCTTTAAATTAAAACAGCGATCGTATATTCAACATTGCTGAGGCATACTCTTTCATCTCTTTGCTCCTGCTGCATGTAGCAGTTTCCTTTGTGTAGAAGGATGAGTGTCTGACTTCAAAGGACGAGGATTCAGTAGGACTTCAAAGGTGATGTGACAGATGGTACATGAGGAAGCATGGCCCAATGCCTATTCTCACATTAAAAGGTGTTTTTTTAAACATGAACTCTGTTGACATTTACACATGATAATGAGTATGGCATTTCATCTGCCCATGCTTCTCTGTTGTAGTCCCACGTTAGTTATCCACTGAACACGAAAGAATGCTGGGAGCCATCTTGAATAAATGGAAAGTTAAACAAAATGGCATTCAGCAACCTTTCAACAAATATCAGGCCTCATTTATTCCAGTGTATATAGGAACAGAAAATAGGACAGAAAATTTCAGGATCATAAATAGCAATTCTATTTAACGACTCTAATTCAATATCTCCTCATTGAATGCCTGCCATGCATGCAACATTATATTAACTACACTCAGAGATTTAAATGGAAGGTGTTCCGTAGCTCCTGTCTCAGAAAATATGAGGTTTTGAGAGATACACAGCCTATGTAGATTCAACAAGATGTTCAAATCCTTGGGACACTTACTGAGATATACCAACATGTAGTCCAGAAAGAAACAGGATTGTCAGCACATTCTCAGAAGGCCCTCGGCACAAAAAAAATCTAGTGGCAGGCAACTGCTACATTGCCCTCTATCTCAGGCAGGTAGAGTTTCTGAGGAAAAAAAAAACTGAAGTAATAAACAGCAGCAGGGGAAAGATGCAAACACTGATAATTTGGGTTCTTTGCCCAATTGTAAAAAAGCAATTTTTAGAATTGTTGACATTGTTTTTACACTGCATGCTACTAAAAACCCAAGCTAATCTTGTCAAAGGGAAAAATAAAGGAAAATATAACTTTCTATAATTGTGATTTTAAACATTAGAAATTCAAATAAAGCTTCTGGTTGTGTATTCTTATGATATTCCTGGCTATGTTAGGTCTAATGAGACATCTAGGGAAATGTGTAGCTGTGAATTCCCAGTATGCAGCCATTTTCCCACCCTTCCTACTTCTCTACACAAAAATACAGCAACTGCAACTACCGATCCTTTTCTGTAAACCATGAAATGAAAAGATCATTCATGCCACAGAGTTTATGCATATTGGCTATTTAAATTGTTTTCAGTTGAAATAAAAAATATCACTCTTAATTCATTTGGCATTTCATTATTTTGGTTCATCTAAATAAATGAATTCTGAAAGGTTACTGTGGAGATACCTATCAAGCATCTTATCTGGCAATGAATAGAAGGAAAAAAATGGAGGCTGTGTACATTGCAAACTCTAATCTAAATGTGTCATTAGACTGAGAACAAGTTGTTAGTGCTGCCTTTGAAGTTGACCTTGTCAGAAAGAAATGTAGACTGTGCTCCACAATCTTCAGACTGAACTATCATCCATTCTTTCTCATCATCCTTCTCCAAATATGAAAATACATCACTGCTATTAGTTAATGTTCAGAATAAGCCAAGAACACATAATTTTTCACACCAATGCATAGGCTACAATAACTGGGAGATGGACTTATCTATGGCAAACCATTTTTGCACAATGGTCGAAAATAAACTCCAAAATTTATTCAAAAGTTTATTCAGAAATAAACTATCTGAAAATCTTTTTAAGTATACAGTTGTATTATAGCATAAAGGGAAATAAATCTCACATTTACATCAAGCCAGAATGATATTAAAGAAAATATGTATTTATATCAGGAAAAATAACTAAGACACCATCAATCATACTTGGGTTGGACAAGTTGTAAAGATAACAATGAAAATTGGCTCTAACCTGACTTTTCACAACTGGAACTTGAGTATTTGGGATAAAGCACATCCTCATACATATTAGAGGAAGCCAAATTTGAGCCATGATCTACCCAAGTTGAAGAATAAATCTTTTGTAAATAGAACCAGTGAGTATATTTTTAATGTGATTTCAAGTTGCTATAATTCTAAAGACCAATGTGAATTTAATTATCATTTTAGTCACTGAACATTTTAGATGAATATTTATAAAATTACTTCAAACATTGAAAGACTAGTCTGCAGAGCTGAATTTTCATAGCTTTTCTGAACCTTAGATTTATATAAAATGAAAAAACAAATCTTACTCTGCTAGCTTTTTTTTAATCTCTAAAATTGTGTAGCTATATTTAATATTCTTAATTTTCCACTAATTTCTTTGGCAAAGATTTTACTGGGCACTAACCAGTGAACATAATTAGAAACAAATATGTATAATAATTTTCTTAATTAAATTTATTATTACTAATGGAGATAGACATTTAATAACCATGTACATAAGTATGTAAGTATGCTGTAGTTATGGAAAGTGTTCTTTATTATTAAGCAAATAGCAAAACTTTGCTTTCATGTCACCTTACAGTTTGATGTCCAGTTAAGCATAATTGAAAGGGATATATACAGCTGAGCATGCTGGAACATAATAATTTCCAATGCATTATTGTCATTTTTCATGATCTAGTATTTATTATACTGGTATCAGTAAAACACTGATTTTGCAAACTCTGTTTCAAAGATAGTATAATCACAAAATGGAATGAGCCTAGGTTCTTAAAACACTTCCCACAGTAAAGACAACTGTAGATTTTTTTTGATTTTAAGGAATGTCTAGCTAAACATTGTTGAATTTAAATGATTCAGAAGTAAACCATTGGCTTTAAAATGACATTTTAATCTGAAAGTAAATGACTGTTCAAAAGATAATAAGAATAATTGCATATACTAATTATGTAATCAATGTAATATACTTTTAGTATTTAAACACTTGATAGTGGAGAGTGAGAAACAAAAGAATGACAAAGATCAGTGCTAGGCACAACCAAAGTGACAAAATAACCAATAAAGTTGTTTTTAATTATAATAAAACAAAAATTATATGTGTGGTGAAACTGGTAGAAATGAAACTGTGGACATTGATAAAGGGAAGTTGACACTGGAAAATAAAGTGGTATTGGAAAATTATATGCCTGAAACTCAACTATATATAAGATTGTAAATCATGCTGTCTTAGACAAAATTTCTAAAATATTTTAAAAATTAAAGGAGAAAAACTCTTGACATGATTTGACTAGTATTTCCTACCCTTACTACAATGCTTAAAAAAACTATATTTAGTCGAAAATTCACAGATTTTAAAACAAAATTTGAAGTGAATACCAAGGGCCTCCTCCTTAAGGTTGACAGGATCATCAAATTCTAAAATACAAACAAAAAGGAGAAAAATAAAATTGAGTGTTGTGAAGGTAAACTTTTTATCTGTTTTTAATGGTTCAGGACTTCATGAAAGATCAAAGAAAAAATATTTTATTTTGCTTTTTATTTAAGTTTACTATTAAGTTGACAGAGAAAGTATGAGAAAGGAAGCAAATAAGTGAATCTCAGGCATGAGAGATAGCAAAAAATATGGGCATATACATTGTAAATAATTTGAACAGCCTGCTTTTCTTTAACTTACTTAGAAGCATACAGTTTGAACTGCCACGGTTTCAAGGGTACTGGCAGAAGACACAAGTCTTTTTCTAAGACAACTGTTTTTTCTAAGTCAAAGAGAATTTTATTTACAGGTAGAGATATGAAAGGAGTTTTTGACATCATTTGTTTTGTTCGGGACATGTCTTTGGGTTCATTTCCCACAGAATAATGTGAAGACATTTGCAAACAAAGTGGGTCTCATTACAGTACAGGAACACTGAGCTTTAGGCATCTCAAATTTGTAGATGGTCAATTCATATGCTGAATAGAACAGTAAATAAAGTTTTCCTTTGCTTCAGAGCTAGGTACTTTCTCTATTCCAAAGTCATTTGAATCTACCAAAGCCTTGAAATGATAGCCTGAGAGAAAAGGCAATATTTGGAGGCAAAATATTCAACTAAAGGAGAATTTCCCAATATGCAATGATTACCAAGACTTTTTAAAGATAAAAAATACTTAAAGCATGATAACTTTTCTGGTGATGGAGTGAACCACAGCCCGTGGTACTCAGAGCTTTTTCTTTCCTCTGTGCTCAGAGGTGGAGCTGGGTGACCGCATTCAGTAGCAGAGATCAAACCAGATTCTTGTCAACTTGTTTAACACTCTAAATGCACAAATTCAAGAAGCTCAGTACACTCAAGTCAAAAGATGAAGAAATACTAGCAAAAGACACATTGAGGGGCCAGAATGATAGCACAGCAGTAGGGCCTTTGCCTTGACCCAAAGACCTTTGCGGCTGACGCAGAACAAACCTCTATCCCTGGCGTCCCATATAATCCCCCAAGCGAGGAGAAAGTTCTGAATGCGTGGCTAGGAGTAACCCCTAAGCATCGCCTTGTGTGGCCTAAAAACCAAAAGGAAAAAACAAAACAAGACAAAGCAAAAAGATACAAACAAGGAGTAGCCAGAGTCACTTAAATAAAGCAAATCTTTAAAAAGCAACTAAGTGGAAAGTTGTAATCTTGCACATCGGGCCAATAATTTATTTAAAAAGGAACAAATGAAAACATGGGAGTACCATCTTTAAGTTACTTAGAGAAAAAGAGTGAACCTAAAATTCTATAAACAATTAAATTTTCTTTTTCAATTATAGACAGTTGGTTACCAGAGTGATAGCACAGTGCATAGAGTGTCTGCCGTGTTCTTGTGCAGCCTGGTTCAATCCCTTCATCCCTGTGGTTCCTAGCTAATCAGTAGTAATTTCTTTTTCTTTTTTCTTTTTTGGCTTCTGAGCATTCCCGGCAGCATTCGGGGTTACTCCTGGCAGGCTTAGGAGACCATATGGGATGACAGGGATCAAACTCAAGTTAGCCATGGACAATGCAAACACCCAACCTGCTGTGCTATTGCTCTGGCCCCGGGAGTAATTTCTGAGTTTAAAGAGTATTTAAAGAGTATTCTTGGGGGACCTCCTCTCACATAAAAAGGAGACAAGCAGGATGGAATGATGTCTCAAATTAATAAGCTTACTTTTTAAAATATGAAAACAAATAAATAAGAAAACAGAATAATTAAAATATAAAAATATGGAAACAGGAAACAGAAACCTGCTTTTCATGTTCCTGTTCTTTGAAAATATATCTCGCTTGCTTATTTCCATGTAAAAGGAGCCTTTACATTTCTTCTTTCCCTCTCCTCTCATTCATTGTATATAGAATGTATATATATTGATTGTATATATATATATATAGCTTAGCTAACAATAGAAAACAGTAAATAATAATACAGTCTATAAAACAAAAATTGCTACATTTAAAAAGTGATATTGCAATCAGAATAATTAGGAATAAAAAGGAACACAGTTTAACAAAATTAAGAATGAAAGATCAAAAGTCATTATATTAGTTTCTTATAGATAAAAATTTTCTAAATTAATTAAAATGATAGTTTATTAAGCAACATTAAGCCCAAGTAGTCAGCAAAATCTATATATGCCGTCACACATAGAGTTTATTAGAACTGTTATTTAAATTGGATTTGGAAACTAATGAGCATTTAAAAATATTTTTCTCCAACAATAAAAGTCAAAAAAATGTTACTTTTACCACATCTACTTAATATTCTGTGAGGCTTCTAACCAATTCAATATGTTAAGAAAAAGAAATGTGAGGCAATTTTGAAAAAGAGAAATATACAGCAATCAAAATAGAAATAAACAAAATAAGTTTATTTGGAAATTAAATAGTACTTGAAAATTAGAACTAAAGCAGGATCTTGTTATTAAAGCTCGCAAGATCATTGAAACTAACATCAAAATTCAATTACATTTCTAGTACTAGCAAAGAAACTAATTGACATAACAACTATAGCATCAAATATTAAATGTTAGAAATAAACTTGACAAAATATATACAAAAACATTATATTAGAACCTTCATAATTACTGACAAAAGCTCTAAAATTTCTAACAATGAAAATATATATCTTGTTCTGAATTGTAAGCTTTAATTTTTTGATATTTCTTCCCAAATTAATCCATAAGTTCAAGTCACAAGTAAAAGTTATTTTTTCTTAATTTTAAATAAATTTTGTTTTACAAAGGATCGCTTAGCTTTTTTCTTATATTGAAAGATATGATTATACAGTTTCAATGATCAATATTACAACATGTTAAAAATCTTCACATTTAACTCTTTATTCAGCACTGAAACCCATTTAATTAAAAAGATATTTTGTAATAATTAAAGTAACATGGTGAAAAAAGCAGTTAGGCTTCAGTTTGGTTTGGTGTGGTTTTGTTTCTTTCGACTTGGTTTGGTGTGATTCCGTTTCTTTTGGTTTGGTTTGGTTTGGTTTGGGGCCACCTCAGCAGTACAGAGGGCTTTCTTTTATCCACACTATTGTATCACTCCTGGAAATACTCGGAATTTTAAGAGTTCCCAGGAATTGAACTGAGGGTGACTGCTGCATACAAGGCAACTACCTGCTATACTAGGACACCAGACCAATTTAAAACCAGTGCTTTTAAGTAATCTTTTTCTTATATGAATTCATAACAATCAGTTTATGCAATAATATTCTAGTTTCCAAATAAATTCAATTTAATCATGGTATTATTTGGTATATCTTCATTCTTGCAGCAACAATTTCATCCAAAGTTGTATTGTTTCTTAGTCATCTTTATATATCTTCAAATATTATTTAATTCCTCTACTTTGTTACCATGTTTAAAAGCATTATATCTATATATTATATTAAAGTACAGGAACATTCTTCCCTGATATCATTTTATGTGGCACTAAGTATTAGCTAAGTTTATTCTTCCAACATTTCCTAAATGTTCAAGAGCCTGCACCAATAAAAGATAATTTTGTATTTGTTTTACTTTATACTAAAGGTCATTCTAATGAAGAAAAAAAATACAGTCAGTTTTGAAAGATAGAGCAAATACGTTCAGCTATTATAAAACTAACTGCAGCAAATTATGGAAAGAGTATTTCTTTATTCTTATGCTAGAATATAGGACTAAAGATAGGAAAGAAAGGTTATTAAATAAGGAAAAGCAAGTAAGCTTATATCAGTGTTTATGAGAACTGAGTGTATGAGTGCATGCGCACGTGTGTGTGTGTGTGTGTGTGTGTGTGTGTGTGTTTAGATTTTGGGCCACACAAGGCTTGCAAACGGTATAGTCCTTGCTTTGCACTGAGGAATAATCTTTAGTGGGGCTCAGGGAATCATACATTGTAATGAGACTTGAACTTGTGTCTGCTACTTGCAAGGCTAGCACATAGCTAGCTGCTCTACTATCTCTTTGGCCTCAATGAGAGATCAGTTGGTTCTAAAATTAGAAGGTATTATATTTGAGTGAAAAAACTATAATATATGTGAGGATTTTAAGGATAAAGGGGATTATTATAACTTTGGAAGTAATATCCTTTGAATAAGTCAATATTATAATATGACTCTATTTTATTTGGCATTCCAATATTTGACATGTCACTATCTTTGAATTTCTGGCACATAGAAAATGTCAATTTAATTGCAATTAATGAATATTGACATACTGCTGATTTTCCCCTAGTGATTTTCAGGCAATCTTAAAGATCAATATGGAGCACTAAATATGTTCTTTGGTGGATTGGCAGATATTAATTGTGAAGATGACTGAAATTAGTATATTGATCAGGTAGAGTTATAAGTTTTTTATCTTTGAAGTATATTTAGCATTTTGATTGGATTAGTTTCATAGAAATTTCAGGCATATTTAGTTTAAAAACTTACCACTTATTCCTCACTTAAAAGTAAATATGCCATTCATCCCCTGATGGCTTGCCTAGGCTGAGGTGAGTGTTTGGGGGCTGGAGTTGTGAATAAGGCTGACTGCTGGGCCCCCTAGGCTCAGCAGACATTTTGGGGCCTCCCCCAGCTTGCATCAACCTGGGAACTTTGATCTTCTCTGGCATTAATCCCTTCAAGGCGTACCTCGGCTGAGGTGTGTCTTTTCGGCCAAGTTGTGGATAAGAGACTCTGCTGGGCCCTTTAAGCTTGGCAGACATTTTGGGGCTTCCCCAGGCTTGCTTCAACCTGGGAACTTTGATCTTCTCTGGCATTCATCCCCTGATGGCTTGCCTCGGCTGAGGTGAGTGTTTGGGGGCCAGAGTTGTGGATAAAGCTGACTCTGCTGGCCCCCTTAAGCCCATCTATAAGGGGTAGAAGCAGAGGAGCACGCGCACTCCACCTAGCCAGTGAGTACCACCACAACACGTAGAAAAACCGACAGCGTAAGTGTGACAATGGGGAGACTACACAGACCAACTTAAACCATAGAGAATGAAGATGGAAACTCTGATGACCCAACAATGGCCAACTACCTAAGCAGTCTTTCAGAAATGGAGTTTAGAGAAGAAATATGGAGGTTGCTCACAGAAATCAAAGAAAGTATAAATCAGAACACTAATAAAAATCAAGAGAATATGAAGATAGAAATCAGAAAACTCCAAACTGAAATATCAGGTCAAATAACAGGTCTGAAAAACTCAGTAGACAAATTGAAGAACATAATGGATGAGTTTTCCAATAGGATAAAAGCAGCTGAGAATAGAATTAGTGCTTTAGAAGACGAGATGCATAACAACTTTACACAGCAGAAGAGATTGGAAAAAAGCCTTAAATCAAAGGATCAGACAATGGAAAAGTTACTCATAGAATATGAGCAGATGAAAATAGAAGTCTTTGATAAGCTCAACAGAAAAAACTTTAGAATCACTGTAGTCCCAGAGACCCAAGAAGGAAATCTCCAGGAAGAATCAATGGTCAAGAACATCATCACAGAGAAACTAACAGAGCTAAAGAAAACATGTGACCAAATCCTGCATGCCTGAAGAGTACCAGCTAAAAAAGACCCCAGGAGAAACACCCCAAGACTCATCCTAGTCACTATGATGAAACCCACAGATAGAGATAGAATACTGCAAGCAGCAAGATCAAAAAGGGAAATTACATTCCAGTGAGCATCCTTGAAATTTACAGCAGACCTGTCACCAGAAACACTCAAGGCCAGAAGGCAGTGGTGGGATATAGTGGCAAAACTCAATGAAATAAATGCTTCGCCAAGAGTACTGCACCCAGCAAAACTCACTTTCAGGTTAGAAGGATGTATACATGGCTTCACAGATAAACAACAGCTCAAAAACTTTGCAGACTCAAAACCAGCTTTAAAAGAAAAACTGAAAGATATATTTTAAAAACAAGACAGAACAAAAACCACCAAACTTCTACACAAAGATGGCAATAAATCCCATGACAATTATTTCTCTCAATGTCAGTGGACTAAATGCACCCATTAAGAGGCACAGAGTAGCGAAACGGATCAAAAAACTGAAGCCAACCTTCTGCTGTCTTCAAGAAACACACCTGAATAGTCAGAATAAACATAGACTCAAAATCAAAGGCTGGAGAAAAGTCTTTCAAGCAAACAACACCCTTAAAAAAGTGGGGGTGGCTATACTAATATCAGATGACACAAACTTTATACTCAGAAAAGTTGTAAGGGACAAAGATGGATATTATGTACTAATCAAGGGATTTGTACAGCAAGAAGAAATCACTCTCCTAAACATATACACACCCAATGAGGGACAAGCAAAGTATTTAATACAATTGCTGACAAATCTGAATAAGGATATCAATAATAACACAATAATTGTGGGAGACCTCAACACAGGCTTGACAACACTTGATAGGTCAACCAAATGGAAACTCAACAAAAATATACTAGACCTGAAAAGAGAAATGGAAGAAAGAGGCCTAGTAGATATATATAGGGCACTCCATCCTCAGAAACCTGGATACACATTCTTTTCCAATGTACATGGGTCATTCTCCAGGATAGATCACGTGCTGGCACATAAAACATACCTCCATAAAATAAAAATATATAGACATTTTGCAGGCTACCTTTGCTGACCACAAGGCTCTGAAGTTAGATGTGAACTACAAAGGAACACAAAAGAAAAAATTTAACACCTGGAATTTAAACAGCCTCATACTGAATAACCAGTGGGTCCGAGATGAAATCAAGGAGGAAATCAAAAGGTTCCTGGAAACAAATGACAATAAAGACACAAACTATCAGAACTTATGGGACACAGCAAAAGCAGTACTGAGAGGAAAATTTATAGTTTTGCAAGCACACATCAGGAAGGAAGAAGGAGCTTACCTGAGTAGCTTAATGACACAGCTAATAGAACTAGAAAGTGCTCAACAAAAGGACCCAAAAATAGGGAGACAGAAGGAAATAACAAAGCTGAGAGCAGAAATCAACGAAGTGGAAACCCAAAAAACAATCCGAAAGATCAACGAAAGCAGAAGTTGGTTCTTTGAAAAAATAAACAAGATTGATAGCCCACTGGCAAAACTCACAAAGCAAAAGAGAGAGAGAAACTTTATAATGCATATTAGAAATGAAAACGGGGAGATCACTACAGATACTGCAGAGATTCAAAGGGTATTCAGAGAAAACTTTGAGAAACTTTATGCCACTAAATATGAGAACCTGGACGAAATGGATAAATTTTTGAACTCTTATAACCTTCCATGGTTGAATAAAGAAGATGTAGCATATCTAAACACCCCCCCATCACTATTGAGGAAATTAAAACTGTAATCAAAAATTTGCCCAAAAACAAAAGCCCAGGCCCTGATGGATTCACGAATAAATTTTTTCAAACCTTTCAAGAGGAACTACTACCAATCCTGGCCAGGCTCTTTTATGAAATCGAAAAAATAGGAACACTTCCAAATAGCTTTTATTAAGCCAACATCACCTTAATACCAAAACCTGATAGAGATGCTGCCAAAAAAGAAAATTACAGACCAATATCCCTGATGAACACAGATACAAAGATACTCAACAAAATCCTGGCGAACAGGATCCAGTGCCTCATCAAGAAGATCATTCACTTTGATCAAGTAGGTTTCATCCCAGGAATGCAAGGCTGGTTTAACATCTGTAAATCTATCAATATAACACACAACATAAACAACAACAACAACAAAATAAAAATCACATGGTCATATCAATAGACGCAGAAAAAGCATTTGATAAAGTTCAACACCCATTCTTGATAAAAAACTCTCAGCAAGATAGGAATAAAAGGAACCTTTCTCAATATAGTCAAAGCCATCTACCAGAAGCCAGTGGCAAATCTATCCTCAATGGAGATAAACTAAAATCTTTCCCTCTAAATTCTGGTACAAGAAAAGGCTGTCCTCTCTCACCACTCCTATTCAACATAGTACTGGAAGTACTTGCTATAGTGATTAGGCAAGAAAAAGATATTAAGGGAATCCATATAGAAAAGGAAGAAGTCAAGCTATCACTGTTTGCAGATGACATGATACTCTACTTAGAAAACCCTAAAGATTCTACCAAAAATTTTCTAGAAATAATAGATTCATATAGCAAAGTGGCAGGCTACAAAATTAACACACAAAAATCAATGGCCTTTTTATACACTAATAATGATAGGGAAGAAATGGACATTAAGAGAACAATTCCATTCACATTAGTGCCACACAAACTTAAATATCTTGGAGTCAACTTGACTAAAGAGTGAAGGATCTATACAAAGAAAACTACAAAACACTGCTCCAAGAAATAAGAGAGGACATGTGGAAATGGAAACACATACCTTGCTCATGGATTGGCAGGATCAACATCATTAAAATGGCAATACTTCCAAAAGCATTGTACACATTTAACATGATTCCTCTGAAGATACCCATGACATTCTTCAAAGAAGTGGATCAAATACTTTTGAAATTAATCTGGAACAATAAACAAACTCGAATAGCTAAAATGCTCCTTGGGAAAAGGAATATGGGAGGCATTACTTTCCCCAATTTTAAGCTGTATTACAAAGCAATAGTTATAAAAACAGCATGGTATTGGAATAAAGACAGACCCTAAGATCAGTGGAATAGGCTTGAGTACTCAGAGAAGGTTCCTCAGACATATAACCACCTAGTTTTTGATAAAGGAGCAAGAAATCCTAAATGGAGCAAAGAAAGCCTATTCAACAAGTGGTGTTGGCACAACTGGTTAGCCACTTGCAAAAAAGCGAACTCAGACCCCCAGCTAACACCATGTACAAAGGTAAAATCCAAATGGATTAAAGACCTTGATATCAGAACTGAAACTATAAGGTATATAGAACAACATGTAGGTGAAACACTCCAGGACATTGAGATTAAAGGCATCTTTAAGGAGGAGACAGCACTTTCCAACAAGTGGAAGCAGAGATAAACAGATGGGACTATATTAAGCTGAGAAGCTTCTGCATCTCAAAGGAAATATTGCCCAGAATACAAAGGCCACCCACTGAGTGGGAGAAATTATTCACCCAATACTCATCAGATAAAGAGCTAATATCCAAAATTTACAAGGTACTGACAGAACTATACAAGAAAAAAACAACTAACCCCATCAAAAAATGGGGAGAAGAAATGAACAGACACTTTGAAAAAGAAGAAAGGCAAATGGCCAAAAGGCACATGAAAAGATGCTCAACATCACTAATCGTCAGGGAGATGCAAATCAAAACTACTATGAGGTACCACCTCACGCCACTGAGATTGGCACACATCACAAAGAAGAAAAACAAGCAGTGCTGGCGGGGATGTGGAGAGAAAGGAACTTTTTCTCTGCTGGTGGGAATGCCATCTAGTACAACCTTTATGGAAAGCGATATGGAGATTCCTTCACAAACTGGAAATTGAGCTTCCATATGAATCAGCTATACCACTCCTAGGAATATAGCCGAGGAACACAAAAATACAATACAAAAATCCCTTCCTTACTCCTATATTTATTGCAGCGCTATTTACAATAGCCAGACTCTGGAAACAACCAAGATGCCCTTCAACATATGAGTGGCTAAAGAAACTGTGGTACATATACACAATGGAATACTATGCAGCCATCAGGAGAGATGAAGTCATGAAATTTTCCTATACATGGATGTACATGGAATCTTTTATGCTGAATGAAGTAAGTCAGAGGGAGAGAGAAAGACGTAGAATGGTTTCACTCATCTATGGGCTTTAAGAAAAATGAAAGACATTTTTAACAGTATCTCAGAGACAAGAGAGATGAGGGTTGGTAGGTGCAGCTCATGACATGAAGCTCATCGCATAGAGTGATGAGTGCACTTGGAGAGATGACTTCACTGAAAACTATCATAGCAATGTGAATGAATGAGGGAAATAGAAAGCCTGTCTCGAGTACAGGTCTAGGGGGGTGGGGAGGAGGGAGATCTGGGAAATTGGTGGTGGGAATGTTGCACTGGTGAAGGGGGGTGTTCTTTACATGACTGTAATCATACAAGTATAATCATGTTTGTAATCACAGTGTTTAAATAAAGATAATTATAAAAAAAGTAAATATGCATCATTTCTGTTTAATAATATTTTGTTTGAAATTAATCCAGATATTTCAAAGTACTGTTCTAAAATTATTTCTCTTTTTTATAAAGAAAATTGTGAAAAAGTATAAGGTAACAGCAAAAAATTCATTGTTTCATGATCAAGGAAGCTTCAATTGTTCTATTTATTAGTTTATACTGTGGCAGCTCGGCCCTTATTTAAAAGGACACAGAACTCATTGTGTAGCACCCCAGAAACATGGAAACACCCAGGGAAAGAGGCAGCCAGCATCTAGAACACAGTGAGATGAATTGCTATAGGTCAGCTTTCTAACTGTTCTGTTGACCCTTAGCTCCCATCTACTCGAAGTGGTTCCATGCACAATTCTTAATAGAGTACAAATGAAAAAAGCAAGGCCTGCATTTTACCCCTCAAGGTAAAGAATTATAACTCTGTCACTTTTGTGGTCAACTTTCTTTTCCTCTTCAGAAATAAAGAAATGTTCTTTGAATGTGATTTTCTTTCTTCCTCATCAACCATGACTAATGACAAATATAGATCTTTCCTGCTATCTGAAAATAGCTTCTATAAAAGTATTCTCGAGATAAAATGATATAAAGTCAATAAGAAATAGTTACTAATTTATACCGAACAATTTTGGAGTTTTCTTAGACTAAAAAAGCTATAAATGTATATCAAATAAAACATAAATTGTAAAATATGGTAAAATAAAATTATATGATATATTTCCTGTATAAAATAAAAATAATGTGAGTTACTTTTATTTCTCTAAATGGGTAAAAACAGCTCGCATATTGGGAGCCACAGAAGAAAGTGATGAAGATGTATTCTTTTGTCTTCAAGGTTTAGAAATGGAAGGTGTTAGGGAGGACCATGGGGAGAATAAAGAAGAGAATCATGTATTAGTGTCTCATCATTATTAGAATCCATCAGTCTGATATCCATGTCACTGATATCTATGTCCGCCTGATTCATTTCAAGTTTGCAGATGAAATTTTACAACTGTTGAAATTTGCATTTTGCTATGGCTGATTTGACAGATGTGAAAGGTTTAAAGTACAACATGTTGCTTGACTGCTTAGTCTCATGCATTTTTTTTTATATATGATATCTTTTAGGCTTTTAAAACCTTGTGTAAATGTGCCCTAAACTTATATGCCCTTTCAGACTTAAGTTATACCTTTCTATAATCATTGCACCAGTTTCTGTTACAAAAATTGGACACAATAGCTTTACCTTGAGTTTCTGGACTATGTTCACTCATCTGTGTATATTGCAGTAGGCTTTGATTTGTGTTCTTTATTCCTGCATTGTATTACAAATCCAGTTTGCTGTGATTACTCAAGAAATGGTCAAAACTTCATTATTTTTACCTCTTCCACTGAGTGTGTAATGCTGAAATACCTTCTGTGGAAGAAGGTTTGCAGATTGATATGTGCGTATTATCTCAATAACTGCTGCTACAAAACAGATGTTTAATACTAGTTTGAGTTTTGAAGCTATTTTAAAATTAAGAAAAATTTTCCAATTTTATTAGTTAGCAGAAACAAGTACTAAGGTATAAACTTTTAAAAGATGGAAGGAACATAACATATACTACAATGGTTCGGTTTAGACTTCCTACTTCAGATCAGAACTTTATATCTAAATTAATATGTTGGTCATTGCCTCCTAATATGATTTGATAGCATAAATGTTTTATAGGTAATTTTTCATGAGCAGCTCACACTTCAACAAACAGATAATCTCTCTTGTGTCAGTATTCTAGCTTCATACTATATCTCTTTCATTTATGTACCCAGTTTCAAGAATATGACTAATGGGTGGAATTTTATTTTCTTTTACTAAAATGTAGGATTTATCAAAAATCTGAGTCATAGTCATTAACACTTATATAATTCATTAGTTAGATTTTGTAGACATTTTTAAAATTCTAACAATGAGTAAGTCATTAGGAGAAGCATAGTTGAGAAAGTTTATTCTATCTGTCAGATCATAGTTCCTATTCTGTAAAAAGGAAACACATGTGTTCAAGTTTCAAATTGTTTTCAGAGTAGTTGAATGCTGATTGGTAATTCAGCATTTAAAGTGTATAGAATTTTGGGCCCTTATCCTTCTGTAACATTTTAGACTTATTTAAAAACCAGTTTTAAAAAGCATAATTTGTCTTTAGACTTAGAAATGTATACAAGAGACCAAAGACATAATGAAAAGTTAAGGTGCTTGTCTCTCAAGTAGCGAAAGATTTGGGTTTGATCCATGGCACTGCAAATATTCAAGATCAAACTGATAGAACTAATTAAGTCACCTTAATGATATATTAAGAAAAATTATTATACATTATTTTACACTACCTATCACAAAAAACTATAAACAATTGATAGATCATTTGAAGGTGTTCTTAAGGAGGCAGAGGGGAAAAGTGAAAAATAGGGAGACAGAGAGATTGAAACTATATTTACAAGCATGAATTGTTTCTATTGTCAATAAAACCTGTAATGAAATTTACTTACACTGTTAGTTATATTTTTAATAAAAATTAACAGTTTATAGTATGATAGTTACAAACTGATATAAAATAATATATTAAATTAAAAATGATGTAAAAATAATATACTAACTTGAAAGATTGCCTTAAATATAATACATGGACCAGAATTTAAAATGTTTATTTTTCTCATAATTTCATATGCCTTTTTGTAAAAGAAAGTAAGAATAATAAGCTAGTCATCATTTTAAGTCTCAACAGGTGAAAATGAGACAGTTTAATATGTTGAGTAAGTTGTCAAAAATCGATCTAAATCCCAGGAATCGTGTCTTTATAGGAAAAATAAATTATTAACTTGTTGATGATGGTCTAAAAGAACATAATGGTAGAACATCAAATTAATCAATTAAACTTAGTAGTTAGGCAGAAACTCAAAGTCAATAAAGAGAGAGAGTTCATGCTTATTTCTTATAAGCCTTTTGATTTGACCCTCTTCAAATACAATTAGAAAAGAGTAATTTATGATAACTGTGTTCCAGAGAGCTGTAGAGTATGATTTTAGATAAACATTTCTATAGAAAAAAATAAAAAAGTTCTATAATATATGTTATATCCATGTGTGTATATGTATGTTATATTTTTATGTGTATATTTACACAATAAAGTTTTACGTGTTGACATATGTCTACCGCGCCATTTTTACGTTGACATGGAAAAAGACTAGACCATAGCTTTCAGAAATCAAATGTGAACTCATTTTGAAATACCGGCAGTGTTTGAATTTTAAATTAACCTATTTACAATGAAACTATGCCTGCTGATTGCCATCATCTTCAGGAAAATTAACAGTAACGATCATTGGTGTCATAATGCAATTTCCCCGCAAAAATCACATAGGCTTCATTACTGTTTACATAAATTGTCATAAATACCAATTATGGCTGAACATAAAATGTAATGCTCTTTTTTTTAATCATAATCAGACAATTGTTCTTCTAATTCATATGCTAGGGGAATAGGGTTTTGATTCAACCTTTGTTGTGAGGGAAGTGGTTTGATGGTAGTTAGTTTTGCTCTAAGTGCTGGTTGGCTTCTTGTCAAATCACTCACTCTCCATTTGGATCATGTTAGTCCTTGTCCCTGTTCATCGTGTCCTCTAATATACTCAGAAGAACATGGAGGCGTGCTGATGGCAGATGAGGGAGATATACAATGAAAGTGTCCTCTAGACTTCAGCAGAGAGGTGGCTTCCAGTGGGATTTATAACAACATTTGGTGTAATTATGTGGAAGCCCCCATAAAGAAAAAATGCAATAACAGTCCTGTTAGAGGAGCACATTTGCAGCACCAGTATCTGCTTCCCCCATAGGTCAGCAAGTAAAGACAATGCCTTGTTAAACAGCTGATTTTCAAAACAAATAATAGTAAGTCTCTGGCAGAGGAGTAAAGAAAAAGGCAGAAAGCAGAGATTCAGTACCCTTATCATTTTGGTCTCTAAGAAGAAAGATAAATCAGTTAGAAAGGTTATTCAGACAGAAAATCAAAACAGGGGACAATTCTCTCTGAGGACAAAAACCCTGTCTTTGTTTTCTATAATCTGACAAAGCAAAGGTGAAAATCAAGTGTTTGGAGCCTATTTTATCTCACCACAGAAATCTTTCTACTTGTTTACTTGTTTGTCCTTTGACCTTTCTTTAAGAATTGCTTACTTATATAATTGAGAAAAAAGAAAGGAAAAGAAGCAGACAAAAAATATCCTGCCTGATGTTTGAACCCCTTTCAGAATCAGAGCAGACTTTAAAATTAGAATCAGAAGAAAAACCAGCCAACTGTGCATTGCTGACTGTCTATAATGATGTGTGTCTGGTAGTCATGGTGGGCTGACCTGCTCTTGTCCTTCCCACACCTTAAATTGGCCAACTTCTATTATTTTAATGAAATTTGCAATTTGTCCTAGCTCTATCCAATTCTATCCTAGTTGGTTAAAATCTGATTTATTATATGTCCAGTAAACTTAATAAAACAAAATTATAATTTTTTATTAAAGAAGAAAACTATCAAGGTTTTCATCTGAAAGAAAAATCAAAGAAGAACAAAAAGAAGTCATTAAAATTAACTACCGTTGTTTCATATTCTGAGCTAGGAAACACAAAAGGTAAACAAACTGCATCAGCAGGGAAGAGAAAATGGGACTTTTACTTCTTTTAATCTTTCATAATCTTATGCATTATCGGTAACGGTAAAACATTTTAATATGATGTGCTCATCATTAAAAGGCAGATATTTATCTTATCACAGTGCATTAAACTCCCAGAAGGAAGTGAAAAAAGAGTGAGCAAGAGATTCACAAATTAGTTAATGAAATGCTATAGTTGTAGTTTTTATTGACTGTTTTCCTTTAAAAAAAATGATGACAAGCAAACAAAATCAGGTCCAAATAACACCCAGCCTGAACTCTAGGCCTATGCATTTTGAGAACTCTCTACTGTGTTTTGGCTTGTTTAATAATTTCTAATTATGTTCTACAACACAAAATTAAATATTTCCATCTCCATTGTGTGTGCTTATTCATGAGCTGGGCATTAATCATCAAACAATGTATCTTGTTGTTTATTTATACCAGATGTGAGTATTTATGTTGCTCTGTTCAGGGTTCCAAACTAGGTCTCTATTTGTATACTGAGCTGACTGGTTTTGCATGAAAATGGTTTCTGAGCTCTGGAGTTCATCTCAGCCCTTGTTTTAAAACAACAACAACAAATTTTTTTTAAGAAGGAGAATTTATGAATAACTAAGAGATCTCTGCTGTGACTCCCCTGGTCTCAAACCAGCAGGGCAGGCAGAATACGTTTTGGGGACCAAGAAAATTCAGTTTGGGATTTGCTGCACAGATTTTGATGCTGGTTTCTTGCAAACAAAAGCTGAATGGGCCAGGAGAGCTTTCCTTTTGAAATACATTTGCATACTGTTAATTTTCTATTTATTTATTGACTTTGAAAAATGTATGAGTACATTGGGATGGGGGATAGTGGTACCAGATGTATTTTTTTTATATTTATCTCCATCTTACTAACACAGTGATCATAAGTAACACATGATATAGTTTTTTTGTTTTGTTTTGTTTTTGTTTTTGTTTTTGGGTCACACCTGGCAGAGCTCAGGGGTTCCTCTGGCTCTATGCTCAGAAATTGCTCCTGACAGGCTTTGGGGACCACATGGGATGCTGGCATTTGAACCACCGTCCTTCTGCATGCAAGGCAAATGCCCTCCCTCCAAGCTATCTCTCCAGCCCCCATGATATAGTTTTATTTAAAGAATATTTTATTTGTGTCTCTTTTACTAACAAATCAGTAACAGTGAACTTTACAGGACATGCCATCTATACAGAATGCAAAAAAAAAAAAAAGTCAAATATGCTGTTCCTTTACTTCTCCCCCCAAGTTTCCTTACCTAATTATTATGTTCTCCAAGAGGAAGTTTCTATCAATTTCTTTGGGCCCTTACCAGATTTTCAACTGTATAAATGAAACATAATACATGGTTTTACACAATGTGAGCACAGTTATTTTCTTTAATTTCCATTTTTCAGAAAATTTTGGAAATTTTTGAACCTCTAATGTGAAAGTTTGTTTCATACCAAAATAAAACCTTATTCATTTATACAATTAATGATATTCTACCATATAAACATTAATAAAATATTAATAAAGGGCTATCTTGGACTTTTAATATAGTCATATATACATTTGTACAATTATTCACTCATAGCTTTTTGATATAAATATTTAGAAATCCATGCATAATTAACTCATAGCATGATTTTATGTCATATTGGGTAAACTAATAATAGGAAAACAAGACACATCTTAAATACTGTGCTAAAAAGTAAAGATAGCTAGTTAAGCTATATTGAACATGGACAAACACATTACTTGCCAAAGAACATTTCTGTTTTTCATAATATATTTAAGCACCTTCATTAAAGAAATGATTGTAGTTGGGTTTCAGTCATATAAAGAGCATCCCACACCCCCTTATCAGTGCAGCATTCTCATCACCTATGCCTCTCATCTCCATCCCATCCACCTGTATTTAAGACAGGCATTCTACTTTTCCAAATAACATTCCATTTGATAGCAAATATAACTGGAATGAAGGGGGAAAATGTTGAATTTTGCTTCAGTGTCTTAAGAAAGAAATACATACTGGATGGTCTATCATTTTAGTCAACAGGCATATTTTGTTTCCTTTAATTAAGCATATATTTGAAGTATTTTATGTCATCTATAAATATAATGATTTAACATAAAAATATATTATAGTTTAGCATCTGCTAAAAATCTAGAACATCTACCAAGAATTCACTTTTCTTTTTTCAAACAATTGTGATTGATGGAAAAGACCCTCATTCTTTTGGTAGAAAAATTGAAAAGCAACCATTTTGAAATTTGCCATATTTTGTTCATAGCAAAATCTGTTATCAAGAAAAACTACTATTGTAAACCTTAATTATACGGTCTAATTTTAGACTTTACTTGCCATTTTGTTCAACTTCAAGAAAGTAAACAAAACAATGTTAGAAGTGAGAAGCATGTGTAATGTGCAAACCACAGATACACAGGTACACTGAAAGACCATGATTAAATTCTAGGGTAATTGAAGGTTATTCCCTCCACTCAAAACTTGCCAACTTATATCACCTAGGGTACATTTTCAGTTAGTCAGTTTTCCCAGCATCTAATATCCAAAGTAAAACAAAAATTTAGAAGACATACAAAATACAACAATAACAAAATATTTTGTAGAAAGAGAGACATGAGATAGTCATAAACATATGACATAGACATGTCATGAGTTCCAGACCAGAAATTTAAAATAACTATAATTGAATATTAATTAACTATGATTAACATGCTAAAGGCAGTCATGAAGGGATGTCATTAAGAATGTCAGACTTCATGAATTACATAGGTGTCCTGAATCCTGTTATAATGCACTGGATATTTATATTGACTCTGGATTTCAAAAATCATGGTATTTATTGGGGAAGAGGATAGTATTAAAATCAGAGATGAGAAGAAAAATTCCAGGGTGGAAAAAATAATAAAATTATCCCAGAGTTTGATAGTACGGAAGCAGAACAAGCTTAACAGGTCACAGAGCTACTGACAAAGTACCCTGTAAATTGCCCGAGGAATACAGAGGTGAGACCTACTGTAAGACCCACAGGAGGAGGAAGAGAAGGAAGTCAAGTCCCACCCACAGGGGACCACAGGCATTGCAACTTTTATCTTTGGAGTGTTCACTCTCTTTATCTTCATTTAAACTGCCTATGTCTACCAGGGTATCAATGGCCTGAATCCCATGGTAGCCAAATCCAATAAAATGCAAGTATTCTACATGACAAGAGAATCTCTGGATATTTATTTCTACACACTACATGCTGAGATTGGAGTTCTTCTTAATATGTCCGTAAATTTAATGTCTTGTATTTCTTCCTGTGAATGTTATCTCAATAGAGGGAGCCCAGAACATTGTCAATCTGTACCCCAGCTCTGTACTCCTTTAGGGAGTAAGCTCAGGAATGAAGTCAACTTGCACCCATCAGTTGAGTCAAATTTCACCACATTAAAGATACACCAGAAATCAGAAAACAGCTCAGTCTGTCATCACTTTTATTACTTACAGTGATATTCACTATCTGAGAAGGAAAACTATCACAATAGAACAGTCTCTACTGCTCTACAAATTCATCTTGGAAGAGTGACAGCGTTTAGAGGGGCTTTTACCTCCAAGTTTCTGGTTTGGTTCCAAATACAATGAAACTGACCAAATGTCACTCTAATTAGAAGGCAATAAAATTCCATAGCAAAAATGTATTACACAGTTTGAACTCATTTCAAGGAGACATTTGTCTTCATTATGGGATGTTCGTACTTGGGTCTTGGCGGGCATTTCTACTTTTAAAAGGCTAGTGCTATAATGAGTGTGAAGATGGAAACCTATGACCGGTTCCAAGCTCCTGGGGTTTGCCCCAGACATGTAGTCTTAGTTTTCAGGTATAATTCAGCTGGGTCCGGCTACCCTTCCAGACTGCTTTCCTATAATTGTTCCAAGAGAAGAAAGGAAAGAAAAACAGCCCTGACAGATTGTGGAGGTGATAAAGTTCCTGAAAATTAGGCCTGCTAATAGGGTAAAAGTCTATTATTGCTTGAAATCTCCTAAGGTTTCCTACTCACCACCCCTCTCTCTTCCTCTCTGTTTTTAATTGAAACAAGAAATTCTGTGGGGGATATAGCCAATTGAGTCGATAAAAAAAGGCGAAAGCTTAGGCATGCAGCTTATTTTGTTCCTAAGTAATAGCTTTTCTTTTCCTGTGGACTCCTGTGATCCTCTGGCCTCTGCTAAGAGTAATGGCTGTCATGGACTGCAGTGGTTTATCCTTCTAGTGAAATTTTAGGCCTACTGAATCACTATGTCCAACAGCTACTGGCAAGTGAACCCTCTGGAAATTGAGGTTTCCTTTTTTCTCAACTACTCTTCTGGCTTGCTCAGAATTACAATGTTTTTGTATATATATGCTATATGTTACAAGTTCCATGTAGAAGCCTGACATACACACAGAATAGAATGCAAGAGGCACCAGGGATATAGGAAATACCCAATGGACTGTGTGATTCAGCCAACTTACAATGTGTGAGAAAAAAAAAATAAAGAGAAAAAAAGTGACACTAATACCTGAATAGATGACTTTCTTCCACTTTTTTTCTAAGTGAAAATTATATAATGCTTTTAAAATTATTGAATCTTACTTAAAAAATCACATATATGTGAATATGCTAGATAAAAGCTCAAAAATCAAACCAAATTAAAAAAGGAAAATGTAAAAGTCAACCAATGCAATCCTCTACTTCTAAAATAATGTGACTAACAGAGTCTAAATGGAAAAAAGGAAGAGAAAGGGCAAGAGAGAGAGAGAGAGAAAGTGAGAGAGAGGAGAAAAATATGTGCCAGAGGCAGGGGATCTCAATTGTTCTCAAGTGCATTGGTGGAGAAAAAAAGACAGAACTAAATATCCAAGCCAAAATCAACAACAACAGAATCAAGAGATCTAAACTTTAACAATATAAACTTAAATGGGCCTGTTATCCTGGCAAGCCAGGAGGTAAAATGTGGTGGTACAGGATGTACTCTGGCAGCATTAATGAGGGAGGTCAACACTGATGATGGGATTGGTGCTCATTCACTGCATATCTGAAATTTAACTATGAAGGACTTTGCAGATCACAATGGTTTCAATAAAATCAAATTAAAGAATTAAAAAATTAGTGTAAAAGGAGGACCAGAGCAATCACAGAGCAGGAAGGTCATTTCCCTTGCTCGCGGCAGTCCTAAATTTAATCCCTGGCAATCCCCTCAGCCTGCCAGGAGTGATTTCTAAGTGCAGAACCAAGAGTAACACTTGATAGCCACCATGTGTGGCCACAAAACCAAAAACAAATAAATTAATAAATAAAAGTGTGTAAAGGAAAGAGTTTCCATACTAAAATGATATTGTTTAGCTGTTTTCTCCCAAACACTTAAGAGACAATTCCAAAATGATGATATGATACATTTACATGCATTTCACTTTGCATATTAAGAAAACCAAAATCATTTGTATAACTTCTATTTCAAAATGAAATGGGATGTCTCCTTTGTTTCCTTCCTCTAAAATTTCCTTTTCATTTTATTAACTAAACTTAAACTCATCATTGTTCAAATTATGGAAGAAAGACTGTATTTCCTTTTTTCCATTCATTGAAAAATCATCCCAATACTATTAAAGCTCTTAATTTAAAGAGTTGGTCCTCAGATATAAAATGACTATATACTAAATGAGTAATGTAATTTGTTACCTTTTTGAGGATGTGTATTCCAGAATGTACTTTATCAAGACATGCTACATGTATAATCAAGGACTAAATAAACATATTAAATGATTCTTATGATTTATAGAAACATGATCGGTAGTGTAAGCACAGATGTAAATACAAATACAAACTGAGTAAGAAGGAAAGATAGAGGATCTTCTAGAGGAAGGTGGGGAGACAGATCTGACTAAGTGCCCCACTTAAATCTCTACAGGGGAGGTTTGATTGAAATGCTAGAAAAGTGGATGCAAAGTATTTTCTGGAGACACCCTGAATTATAGATTTGGCCTGGTACTTAAGGAAAACTCTAATGCTCTTGTGATGACAAGTTCATGCCTAAGATTAAGCATATTATAAATTATCATGGCATGTCTACATGCTTGGATTATGAGTATGATGCACGATGCCTGCAAAATTGTAGAAGGTCTTCTACTTGGATTAACTGTTTTAAAATCATTGTTCTCAATGCTAAGAACCAAAGTCCTTCCTCAATATAATATTTTATCCAGTGTGGTCATTTTAAATGAGGTTCATGTATAGCATAACTTGTAGCATATATTTTTTAAAAGGCAGTACACATCAAAACATTACAGTTAAAGATAAGAAGGGGATACTCAATACAATAATATACATAAATGCACAGGCAGAATCATAACAAATTATATAGCAGTTGGTTGTATTCACCTTCATAGAGAAATTTCATTAATGAATCTATTAGTCATGTTGCTATTCAAATAATGGGACTAATATTATTAACAGCCAACTATTTTTTCATAAATAACACACAAAAATTACACTTTGATAAAGTATGTTACATATGAATATATAAGGGAAAGACAGAGACATTGAGAGATATTAGAACTCAGCACAAAAGGTCCTAAGGATCGTACCAGATCTTCCACATGCAATGAATGCATTCTCCAACACGTCACAAGCCTAGCCAAGTAATTAAACAACAAAAAAATGCCTAAGGCAATTTGTACAACTTCTTTGCAAGTTATAATAATTAACTTGGGAGGTTAAGAACTCAAAGAAGTATAGGGTACCATGATTAATAGGTGGGTAAGTTTATTTGTAAGAAATGCTCAATGAGAAAAAGCAAGGCTTTAGAGAACAGGAGCTAATGAATAAACACTAATGGAATCAACATGGCATGAAGGGCATTTGTGAAACCTCTTATCTCAACTCCCATTCTGCAATGTTCAAACTCTCACTTCATGGTTTACAATAGTGCACATTTTCAAGGATGAATCTAAAAGTGCTAGTTGGTATGCTTTATTTTGGGGGTCTGAGGCCACACAAGCAGTTCTCAGGGCTGATTCTTGGCTCCACACACACAGATCACATCTGGCCGCTCAGAGTACCATATGGAGGGCTGAACTGAACTCAGGTCAAGCGTAAGGTAAAAATTTTGCCTGCGTTACTATCTCTTTGGCCCTTTACTTGATAAATTTGGATATTCAACTGATCAAAACATGTTATGAAGAAATTGGTAGAAAATTTTTCTTTAAAAGCAATATTGCAATCTTACTGAAATGACATGTACTTCAGAAATGTCTGGGTTTATGATTTTCTTTTTACTAATATCAGAGCACATCTCAGCTTGAATACCTTGAGGGTAAAAAAACTCATCACTTGCTTCAATTCAGTAAAATTTTATAAAAGAAAAATAATTACTCTTGCATATTTTTCTGGTTAAAATCAACGTGTCTCTTTCCTCAGTATCCTAATCAAAAAGATATTTCTATTACATTTTAAATCTACTATGAGTGTCAAAATGTTGTGTGAATTGTTTTACTTAGTCATCTTCTTTATGCTTCCGTTTCTACAGTAGCCATGCAGGAATGAAGATGAATGAGTCCTCTCCTCTTTGTTTTCTAATGTCATATATCAGTAGAGCAAGGGAAAAGAAGAAAAGAACAAGTGTGAAGCCAAAACTAAACAACTTCCTCTAGTTTTCTTTCTCTCTGGTAAAAAGATAATAGATAGATGTTGCATGAATTGGATCTATAATCTTTATGGACCAGAGTTGAAAACTTTACAGCTGCTGTCAGTTCTAATCAAATTCTTTTGCCCCCAGAAAAACATTTTTATTAAAATAAAGAATAACCCAATGAGAGAATTTTACGAACTATTCTACGACAATTGTATTTGATAGAAATTTACAAATGATTGAAAAGACCTTTGAAATTCTCAAATTTGTATGTCTCTACCTGGTAGCAGGTATGTGCATATGATGTCATGATTTATAGGGTGCATGATATAATTTCAAAATCAAATTTTGTTTTAATCATTATCATGATGTCAAAGGCTATATTATGAAATAAATTTATGATATTCTAGTAATTACAAGTGTATATAAATCCTACATATTATGCTATATATGCAAATTTATAACATGACATTTGTGTGCATGTTTTACCTATTACATTACATATTGATTTTAAAGTCCTTTCGAGACCTCTCAAGCCTCTTCTAAGTCCTTAATGGGTTAGAATAAAATAAAACAACAAAAAAGTTTTAATGATTGTCATTAAACATATTTCCTAGCATACACTCAAGTTTGTTTTTATTCACTGTTTTCTAGTTTCATTAGATTATTGTTTTATTACTTATTATATTATTATATAATATATTTTATATTACACATGTATTATAACTATAATAATTAATTATAATCTAATTAAATTTAATTTTAAATTTAAACAATAAGATTAATAATTTTTAAAATAATTTTATTGTGACCAAAGTGAATTAAGAATCTTTTGCAGTAATATTTAAGGTACATAGTGATAATGAATCAGGGCCATTCCCACCACCAGTGTTGTGTTCTCTACACCCCTGTTCTCAGCATGCATCCCATATCTCTCTCATTTCCCCCAAAACTGCTAATGTAACTGGTCCCCTCTAGGTATAGCTTGTTGTAGAATGGGTATCGATTCTGTTGTTGATTTTGGGTTTGGTGTTTGAGTGTGATCATTTTTTATTTCCACTCAATATTCATATGACTGTATGGTCCTTGTACCCTCCATTCCACCCACCCCCACCCCACCAATTCATGAGGCAGAACAAGATGATTCAAGTTATGTGGTTCTGTTGGAAAACAAAAAGAAAAGAAGAAAGCTGGGAGGATTCCCTCTAGAGGTTATAAATATCAATTTAAAAAAGAAAAGGAAATAAAGAAAAAAATAAAAACTAAAACTCGGATCTATACCAAGTTCATTTCTGTTCTGGAGGCTAGCTCTTGCCAGCATGGGATTTGGGGAGACCCCAGGCCGAAGGTCTTCTCCCTAGCTGGGAAGTGCTGGGAGTTGCTGGGTTGTGCTGGGGCAGTCACTGGCAACTTTCTCACTGGTCTCCATTTTCAAAACCGCATAGTACAGTATATATTTATAGTATTCCCTATGATTAATGTATGTTTTGCATATGCAGAATGTCCATCTTGTATTCTGCATTTGCCCACTGCACTACAAGCTCATTTCTTGTCCTTAATTCCCTCACCCCCAACCATCATTACCCCCCCACATTTAACCCTTTTAACCTTCAGTTCTTGGCTCCTAAAGATCATTGTCTCCACACAAAGCCAGCTGCCCAACTGCAACCTAAGTAATAAGATAGAATCTCAGCCTGAGAAGATCCCAATAAACTGTTGCTATTGACCTACTCTCAGAGGCCTCCATTCCTCCTTCCTTCATTGTGGAATTTTGCTTGCTAAGAGACTCAAATTTCTAAGTCACGGCTCAGGCTTCTTTCCTGATATAGGACCGTTGTCAGACTGCACAAGCCAAATCACAGACCAAGGTGGTTCACCAGATTTAACACCCCCTCAACTATTTCAAAAGACATAAAAGGGAAACATATATATCTTTTGAATATCTTATATGTATTTACTTAATAGCTATAACTCTTAATAAATATTCTCTTATACAGTGATGATTTTCCCCCACTGTTTAGTCTGTTCTCGTTGTGATCTGTTTAACAGGGAATTCTGGTAGAAAAGTCCCTCAGTTTAGAGTTTATGTTTGAATCAAGTTACGGGGATTGTTGGATTTGCTCCAGTGGCCCCCATATGCACCAATAACGCCATGTGGCTTTGTTCCTCTTTTGCATAAGCACATTAAAATGGGAAAATACTATACATGCAAACAAGTTCTTATCTAATAGAGATAGAAACACACAAATCGTGTGATGCAGTGGGACCTTACACCCTGAACATGGCTCGGGTCTCAGAAGAACGGGCATTGTCAATTTAACCCTGAACCAGGGATGCCATCTACAAAACAACCACAGTTGTCTATAACATCACCTGGAAGCAATCCTCTACCAGGGAAGACCCTACCATTGCTCTGGCTTCACCTACTCAAAAGAGACTTCCCTTGACACCCAGAAGACTTAACAACAACGACCTGCTTTCAGAACAGGGCTCTCTGCATTGCCCTCTAATTGTGAGGTGAAACTAGAGGATGCTTCACTTCATCCTGACTTTGATGTAGAATATGCACAGATTCCAGGATCTTTGAATGCAGAAACCTGACACCAACAACAGTGACTTTGGTGAACAACCTAGTATGCCTGGAGCCTAGAGTTTGTCTTGTGCCAGAGAAATTCAGGGGTGAAGTCTCCTTGTATTTAGGCCAAGGCTTTTCCTTTTCATGTCCCCCATATTTTGCAGAGCCCATACAAACAACAATTGCCACTCTAACACAGTTTTTAATGTACTTCTTTAACTCTTATCCTTAAAAAAAAAAGAGAGAAGAAGAAAAGCTTATTAAACCTTCTGCTGGGCCTTTAATGAGTTAATTGGTCATTCAATGATTTTTAAAAATATACTTGCTACTGAACCTTTTCTTTCTCTCCCCTCTTGTTAGTCTTTCTATTTTTTGTAATAACTTTGCCTTTGTTCTTCCTGAAAAAATGTATTATGATCAATTGTGTCAACTGTGTGATATATTTTCTTTAAATAAATTTTTAAAAAATGAAGGGATCAAGTGAAGAGAAATAAATTAAAAAAATACATGGAAATGATCTCACTTATATGTGGTATTTAGAGAAGCAAAACAAGGGGATAGATAATATTTGATGAGGGTCTTTGCAAAACTGAGATTATCAAGTATTGATAGGAGATTGAAGGGAAGAGATAGACTAAGGAGGCATGAGGTAGTTTAAGAAGAATCTTGGTTACTTGGATTATGCATGGACGCAGTGACTTGACTCATCAGTAACATGAAAATCATCACTGTAATAGCGTGTGTTACCTAAACTATAATAATACAAATAAGTTGGATATGTTATATGTATGATTTATAAGGACTCTGTGTCTGCCTCCTCATTTGTACAAGCAGGTAAATATATGTGTATGTAACTTGTATATAAAACAAGTATATAAAAACTTGTACATAAAAACAGCACAAAATAATCTTTTTTACTTATTTATCTATTTTTTTCTTTTTTTTGCGCTGTTATGTTTTTATTTCAGGACTGTCGTTATTATGTGGTGCTTGTCTTTATTGCTGTAGTGCTCACTGGATTTTTTGTTTGATATTTCCTTTTGTATTGCTGTGATATTTCATTTTATTTTTCCCATCACTTCTCTCAAACTGAGGTTGAGAGCCTCTAGAAGGACTCCACCTATTTTCAGCTTATTTGATTTTTGCCCCATTCATTGTTTTTCTTTTCTTCAAACAGAACCACATAATTTGAACCATCTAGTTCTGCCTCTCAAATAGAGGGGAAATAATTGAGGGTACCAAGACCAACAGTTGTATGATCACTAAGTGGTAAGCTAGACACAGAGGGGACCACTTATACTAGCAACCCCGAGGGGTAAGGGTGGGGGAATATGGGATGCAAGCTGGGAACAGGGGTGGAGGGAGGACAACTTTGGTGATGGGAATTTCCCTGATTCAATGTTAATATGTACCTAAATTTTTACTGTGAAAGATATGTAATCCACTTTGATCAAAATAAAAATTATTATAAAAAAGAGAATATCACCCAAAATAAAAATATCAAGAAATTAAAAAACACTAAAAAGAAAAAAAAAAACCAACAACTACAGAGTAAAGTACCCAGATATAAAAAACAACCACCATCATAAAATAACCACTAGAACAAAAAAATTTAAAAATAAAAATAATAAGATTAAAAATATAATCACCACCATAATAAATTTATTTGAAAAGAATTTGTAGCACTAGGAAAATTTATTAAATATATGATATATTAATCATCACTTGATAAATCTGTTGATATGTTTAATTATTTTAGAGGCCAGAGAAATGGCGAAAATAATAAAGAATAATAGGGAATGCTTGCATGCAGAAGACCCAGTATCAAGTGCAGCCCTACAAGGCCCCATGAGAATATTCAAAAGCATCTTGAAGCACTGAGCTGGGAATAGTTCTAAGCACTAATGGGTGTAGTCCCCAAATAAAAATCAATACCAATTATGTTCAGAAAACAAATGTAGGGGGAGAAGAAAACATAATATCCTTTGTGGTAGCATTCATAGCAATTGTAAGCCAAGAGTTTAAACCAAATAAATGTCCAAACCCTGCACTGAGATCTCTTTCTTGTTATCATAAAATTATTTAACAAACACACAGATCCCCATTGATATTAAATTTTCCATAGTGGGAGCCAGAGCTATAGCATAATGATAAGGCATTTGCCTTGCATGTGACTGACCTGGGATGGACCTGGTTTCAATCTCTGGCATCCCATATGGTCTCCTGAACCTGCCAGGAGTCATTTCTGCTTGCAGAGCCAGGAGTAATTCCTGAGTGCTGCTGGGTGTGACCACAAAACAAAACAAAATAAAAATTCTATAGTGGGACCTGTACAAAGCACCCCAATCCTCTTTGCTTATCCAGTGAGGAAAAAAATAATAAAATCAAACTCATCTTCAAATAGATTAGTGAAATAGTTGAATATCTAAACTTACTCTAAAATGAGATGTGATCAGAGAGATACGGTAGCAATTATGAAAGATACTAACTTTGTATTTAGATTATCCAGGTTTAAATCTAGGTATCATTTATCGTCCACAAATCCCCACCAGGAGTGCATACTGAATGCAGTCTTGCCTCTATAAAAATGAGACTAGACATTATTCTTTCTATATCATGGGAAAGGGTAAAACTACAGGAACAATAAAATGATCATTAAAAAAAAACCATCATAACAGGAATGAATACATGTCATTAAACATTTGCCCTAAGTGTATAACCAAGTGTATAACACAAGACTGAATGCTAAGAATAGAGAGAATCATTAAATATGATCCATCAATATAAGCTCATTTTTTATTATATATAATATTTTAGTGTTAAGAATAATGTTAATGGCAAAGCAATTCAAGTATGGAAAATAAGCCCTTTTATGAGAAATATCTCTTCCTCTTAACTTCTCCATGGAGCTGTAGAGAGTACTGCGGCAGGGTACTTGCCTTACACACTGCTGACATGTTTTAGATTTTTAGCACCTCAAGTAGCTCTCTTTGCACTGCCAAGAATGTTCTCTGAGCACAGAGACAGGCATCAACTCTAAGAATCATTGAATATGTACCCCCCAAAACCATGAAAAAGACCCCATAAATTAAAAAATAAAAACATACTGAAGATAGCTAATAACCACCATAATTAAGGATAAATTATTTACATGGCACAAACTTTTATTGACCATCATACATAGTATGTAATTGAGACAATTTTATTGTGGTAAGGTTAGAAAATTCAAGAGTGAATATTTATCATGTGTAGAAGCAAAAATATGACTTGTCTCACCTTCTGAGAGGCATTCAAAAGATTCTGGATGAGAGTTTCTCTCTTTTCCTGTCCACAGTCCCCTTCTAAACTTGTTTTCTGCCTACCATTTACACATTTTACCAGTTGCCTCATCTCAAGTTTATACAATGCACTCAGCACTGAGGCTATTTTTATGGGTGAGCTCAAGTTTCCCAGGGTCATAACAGTAATTAGTAGCACACCAGAACAAGAACACACATATTCTGAACTGCGATATCAATTCATTAGTAGGAAATTTGCCTCTGGGTGTGTTAGGACCTGTGTTAGGACAATTTTAGTGTTTCACCACCCATTCCAGTAGTCTTCTTTCTATCATGATCTGTTTCACAGTGTCATACAATTTAGGCTTCAGAATGTTTTTTGGAATACAATTATTTTTGTTGGGCCATCTAAAGTTCTATTTTTTGATTGTTCAAGGGAATTGTCACAAAAACTATGAACGAAGTAGCAGTAAAATCCATCTGCCTATTAATCCATCAAATGCCCAGCATAATTATTTACATATCAAATATATCAATAAAAAAGAGTGAATAAAAAGACATTGTGGATATTTCTTAACTATTTACTTATGGTGTGAAATACCTGCCCAACATTGTGTACAACAGATGAATTTCACTTTCCATGTGATAGTTTAGTGATATTGTGCATTATCCATTATCAACAAACATTACAGATACTTCATCAGTTTCAACTAAGATGTAAATATTTGAGTTTTGTAAGGTAAATGAATATGATACAGAAGTCATAGCATTTTATTACAGCTACCAAAAATAGTATTAATTTTATTTTAACGAGATAATCTAATTCCCAAAAGTAGTGTCATACTGTAAACTCTTAAAACTATACCATTCCCAAGTGGCTTACAAAAAATAATTCTATAGAATATTTCTGTCTTTGTTTTATTAACAGCATTCCACCTAGTAAGCACTCACACAAGAAAAAAGTTATACACAAGAATATATATCTGTGCAAGACATAGAACTTGAATTTAAGATAGTTATTCTCATACTGAATTTAAAATGCATCCCCACAGAAAATAACACATTTTTTTGCTTCTCTTTTTCCTTTTAGAACACCAATTTAATGATTGAGTGCATAGTATTCAGCAAATTGAAATATTGATTGCTATTTCCGCATGCAACAATCTCTGAAGATTGTTTTATAACCAGAGAAAATTCTCTAGTCATGAAATAATGATCAATTTATTCTATAAAGTGAATTCCTAAAGAAAAGGAAAGTTTTACATTGTGATTTTCTCCCACCCCACATCCTTCCTTCCCTCCCTCCTTCCTTCCTTACCTCCTTCCTTCCTTCCTTACCTCCTTCCTTCCTTCCTTACCTCCTTCCTTCCTTCCTTCCTTGCTTCCTTCCTTCCTTCCTTCCTTCCTTCCTTCCTTCCTTCCTTCCTTCCTTCCTTCCTTCCTTCCTTCCTTCCTTCCTTCCTTCTCTCGAACCTTCCTATCTCCCTTTTACATTTTATAAACTGGAAGCTTGGAAATCAATGAGAATATTTTTTTTTATTACTAGTAATTGCTTCTCTCCCAGAAATCAGCAAGAGAATCAGTCGTTTAAGGCACAAATTCCTCCTCCTAATCTCTCCTTGATTCTCCACCTAAATATGAAAGTATATTTAATTCCAAACTGATTTTCAGTAACAGCTGACAGGAAAAAACCAGCTCTGGACTTTAATCTAGCAGAGTTATAACGTATCTCTTTCTATTCCAAACTCACTAAAATTTCATTTACTCAAATTTTCTTCCATGTTTTTTTTTTCCAAAATGGAATAAGTATTTCTTATTGGAAGGAGTGAGGATGATAGAGGGAATATATATTATTAGTGAGTGGAACAAACTTTCCTGTGGTTTAAGATTTGTAGGATATTTTTAAGTTTCAAGGAAAAACTAAATTGCACAAAGCTGTATTTTAGAAGCATAAAATGTGCCTTAAAATATAGAAGTATAAAAATACATGTAATTATATAACATAGGTATTTTTTATTCAACTTACTGCTGATATAAACCTTTATTCTATATTGTGTATAGCCTAACCATGTAATTATTTTTATTTTTAAATATCTTTATATAAGTATCATGAATATAAACATGTTTGCAGGGTTTCAGTCATAAAAAACACCCCTTTCACCTGTGCAACATTCCCACCACCAATGTCCCAACTCCCTCCTCCCCATCTACTGTCTGTATCAAGAGAAAGGCATTCTACTTCTCTACTCATTACCATTGTCAAGATATTTATAAGTGAAGTTATTTCTCTAACTGAACTCTCCACTTTGTGATAAGATTCATATCATGAACCAGGCCTTCCAGCCTTCATCTCTATTGTCTCTTGGTATTACTATTATTTAAGTCTATCTTCTGTGTCTTTGACACTTAAAGAATGACCCCTGGGTCAGATGTGTTAGTATTATTTGGATACTTGTTAGAGAAGAGTAAATTATTAAAATTGGCTTTAACAAACTTCCCATCTAATGAACATTATAGTTTGATAAGCACTAATCTTACTACAAAAATTGAGAAAATATTTAATATAACTCAAGTGATCAGTTAAAAGTTTACTGTTTATTCTCAAGAAATTCAAAACTACATAATATTACTGTAATTTTTTTAATTTTTATTTTTAATTATGAGAACAAAGATGCAAAGAAAGAGGATAAGGTAAAGTTACAGTGGAAGGACAATCACCCATAAACAGATTTTCAAAAGAAGTCCCCTTGCTGATATCTTAACTTTGAACTTTCAGCCAAAGAACATTAAGATATATAAAACAGAACCCATGTACAATTACTTTGTCCCTCAAGTCCCCCGATTACAATACATTGTAATATTTCTTAGCAGCACACAAAGCAATGTAAAGCCATAAAACTTATGTAACTCCTTAACCAATAAAGGCATAGTATATTTTTACATTTCCATGCACATGCATATTAGTTTAAGTTAACCTGAAAAGTTTAAGTGAGTTTTTTTAAGGATTGAAGTCAAAGGAGTACAGTAAAAACGGTGTTAGAGTGGAAATTTTTGTTTGCATAGGCCCACCAAAATATGGAGTACATGGAAAGGAAAAATCTTGGCCTAAATACAAGGAGATCCTACCCCTGAAGTTTCCTGGCATAAGACCAATTCTAAGCTCCAGGCAAGCTAGTTTGTCCAATCCAATATATTGTCTGTAGTGCCAACACACTTTTATTTTTCACACAGTCTCTGTTGTTGGTATCATGTTTCTGTATTAAAGATTCTGGAATCTGCATATCCTACATTGAAGTGAGGATGTGGAGCGTTGTCTAGTTTCACCTCACGATTAAAGGGCAATGCAGAGAGCCCTGTCCTGTAAGCAGCTTGTTGATGTTCTTAAGTCTTCTCAGTGTTAAGGGAAGTCTCTTTTGAGCAGGTTGATGTCAGAGCAGCGGTAGGGTCTTATCTGGTAGAGAATTGCTTCCAGGTGATGTTATAGACGAACTTGGATGTTTCATGGATGGCTTCCCTGTTTCAGGGGTGAATAGAGAATGCCCATTCTTCTGAGGCTGTGCCAGGTCATTATGTCAATATCAGGGTGTAAGGTGCCATTTCACTACAAGATTTGTGTGTTTCAATCTCAAATAGATAAGATATTATTTGTATGTTTAGTAGTTTTTCATTTTACTGTGCCTATGCAAACAAGGAACAATGCCACGTGGCATTTGGGGGCTATAAGAACAAGTCCAACAATCCCATGACTTGGTTCAATCATAAGCTTTAAACTGGGGGACTCTTTCACCAAAATTTTTTATTAAACAGCTCACAAAGAGATAAAAAGATAAGAAGTGAGTAGAATCATTACTGTATAAGAGAATATTTAGTAAGACTTATAGCTGTCAGAGATAAAAACACATAAAATGTTCAAAAGACATACATGTCCATTCTATGTCCTTTGAATAGTTTGGGGTTGTTAGATACAATGCATGGCTTTGGTCTGTGATTAGGATTGTGCAGTACTGAACTTAAAAAGAGTAATGTAGGTTACTGATGGTTGGGGGGGTAAGAGAGTTAAGGAGTAAAAATGAGCTTTGTATGGGGTGTGCGAAAGATCAGAATACAAAATGGACATTCTGCTTACGCAAAACATAACTTAAGGATAGGGAATATTCTTAATATATACTGTGCATGCGGGGGCGCTAGCGTGGTTTTGAACATGTAGACTGGTAAGAAATTGACAGTGACAACCTTAGTGCAACCGAGCAAATCTCAGCACACCCCAAGTTAGGACCAAGTTAGTAATTTAAATAATATTATGTCACTCCCTCAAAGTCGATTGAAAAAAAAAACAACTCAAGTGTGTCTTGATTTCTTTCATTTGGATTTCACTTCTTAATCTGAGCATACATAGAGTAAGGTTAGAGAGAGGAATGCATTGTTTGTTTTTAGAAGTTTCATGCCTAGATTTAAATTTGACCTTAATCACTTGTTCCTAGTCTAAATTTATACAGTTGCTGTGTTTAAGCCTGTCTAAATTTAAGCTTAATTCTAAATCTAAGTTTAAATCTAAGTCACGATTTGTTCAATTGTAGAATAACAACAGTACCTGTGTCATATCTTAAGAATATCAAATAAATAGAAGGTGAAAATAATTTAACAAAATGTTTTAAGTTAGCAAATTTTTCTTCACTTTATAAATGTTTTAAATTTGAACATATTTTTTTTATTTATTTATTTTTTTTTTTTGGTTTTTGGGCCACACCCAGTGACGCTCAGGGGTTACTCCTGGCTAGGCACTCAGAAGTTGCTCCTGGCTTGGGGGACCAAATGGGACGCCGGGGTATCGAACCGTGGTCTGTCCAAGGCTAGCGCAGGCAAGGCAGGCACCTTACCTCTAGCGCCACCGCCCGGCCCCATATTCTTGTCATTTTTCTTTTAATTTTTTTAATTAAAAGATTTTGCTATTCCTCATCCGTCAGTCTGGTAAGTGTGCGCCCTGGGTGCCTAGACCTCTGGCTGGTTGGGACCACCCTTCCGCCCTCAGGATCTCCTCTGCCAACCAAGTAAATACCTGGACCTGGGCATCAGGACCTTTGGCTGATTTTGAACCACCCATACCTTCCAAGGACCTCATCTAGTGGCCTGGTAAGTGTGCATGCCTGGGCACTCGCAACTTTGGCTGGTTTGAGATCACCTCCCCCTACATCACCCCTTCTTCTGGCCAGTAAACACATGAACCTGGGCACCTGGACATTTGGGCTAGTTTGAGACCACCCCTTTCTCCAGCAGGAAACCCGCCATCAGCAGGTAAGCACACCGGAGCGCTAGATCATTGCACAGGTTTGAGACTTCCCCCCCCCCCCCCCCCGCAGGACCAGGAACACATGCATCGTGGCCTGGGACCTTTGGGCAGGGTTGAGACATCTCACCCCCTCCCAGGACCATGATCTGCGTGAACTCACTGGATAGTCTACCTTAAAACACATGCACCAAGCCATCTCAGACCTAACGCTAAATCTCCTCAGACAATCAAACAGTCCATAAAACAGGATAGTAAAACACTGAAATAGTTTGTAATAACCCAATCATACTTAGACAAGCCACCTGGCTAAGGAAAAGATAAATTCTAAATCAAATATACCTTCAAGCAACTCTAATACAATCAGTACAGCAGACCACTTTATAAAACACCCAGAAAACTCAACATTCAAAACCACCAGATGCAAAGAAATATTGGTAAACTAAGGAAGACACTAGTACCTGAAGAAATGGAGAGAAATTTTATTAAGTTTCCAAGTCCACCCAAACACAAGACCCAATAGATGAGAATTTAAAAGCAACAATGAATACCCTAGCAATAGAAATCAAGGAATCACTAGTCTGCAAGATTAATGAATATATAGATGAACAAATCAGCCAACTCAAAGAAGAACATTTACAATAAATGAAAGAATCCATACAATTGGAACTAAGGGAAATTAAAAGTATGTTAGCAAGCCATAATAGTAGAAGTACACAGTTAGAAGAAAGCATAGAGGAACTTGAGGAAAACTACAAAAAACAATGACAAAGAAGTCAACAAGAAAGCAAGAGACAAAACATTGGAGGAAAAAGTTAGGCACCCAATGAACAAAGATAAAAGAAATAACCTGGGCCTGGAGAGATAGCACAGCGGTGTTTGCCTTGCAAGCAGCCGATCCAGGACCAAAGGTGGTTGGTTCGAATCCTGGTGTCCCATAGGGTCCCCCGTGCCTGCCAGGAGCTATTTCTGAGCAGACAGCCAGGAGTAACCCCTGAGCAACGCTGGGTGTGGCCCAAAAACCAAAAAAAAAAAAAAAAAAAAAGAAATAACCTATGATTTGTAGGAATAGCAGAAGAGGAAGAAAAAGGGGAAGGAGAAGAACAAGTAGTGAGGGAAATAATAGCAGAGAAATTTCCCACCCTCTGAAAGAAAAACCCATACAAATCCAGTAGGCAAAATAAGTCCCCAATAAAATAGACCCTAACAGACAAACACCAAGATATATGATAATCCAACTGCCAAAAAAGAAAGAGAAAGATGAATTATAAAGCAATAAGGGAGGAAAAAAACCTCAAAATACAAAGAAAAGCCATAAGAATTAAACCAGACCTCCCATTTGAAACAATTCAAGCAAGAAGACAGTAGAGTGATATATTTAAATTACTGAATGAAAGAAACTTCCAACCTAGGGTACACTATCCAGCAAAACTCTCATTTATATTGGAAGAAACACTAAAAACATTCTTAGATAAAAAATAACTCACACTATCTGTGCTAAACAATCTCTAAATGAACTTCTCAAAGATTTTCTACACAATCCAAACCCCTGATTGTAACAACAACCACTCTACTCAATACAATAGCACAACGGCTCTCTCTGGCGGTAATCTCCTTAAGTGTCAACGGGCTAAATTCCCCCATTAAAAGACACAGAGTAGAGGATTGGATCAGAAAACAAAAACAAAACATCTGATGCCTCCAAGAAACACACCTAAAAGAACAGGACAGTCACAGGCTTAGAATTATAGGATGAAAATCAATTATTCAAACCAATGGGAAAAAGAGGCTGGGACAGCTATTCTTATATCAGACCAAGAGGGTCACTACCTACTGTTCAGGGGAGCATTAGACCAAGAAGTATTAACCCTGATCAATATTTATGCACCGACTTTAGAGCCAGCAAAATATGTAAGGCATTTGCTCAAAAATCTAGAAAACATATGGTGGAAATGTGATAGTAGTAGTAGATTTCAACACTCATCTATCACCGCTAGACAGATCCAGCAGGCAGATAACTAGCAAAGACATAAGAGCCCTAAATGAGAAATTAGAGGAAATGGGCCTAATGGACCTATACAGGGCTCTCCACCCTCTAGAAAGCAGAATATACATTCTTCTCAAGTGCACATGGAACCTTCTTCATAATAGACTATGCCTTAGGATATAAATCTAACTTGTACAAAGTCACAGACATAAAGATTATTAGAAGCACCCCATCAGACCATTATGCAACAGAGATCAAGATGGATTGTAAAAAGAAACTGTGGGGGGGGGAATCCAACATCTGGAGATTAAACAACATACTACTCAACAACAGCTGGAATAAAGAGGAAATTAAGATTCCTTGAGATGAATGATAATGAGGAGACTAATTGTCAAAATCTGTGGGACACAGCAAAAGCAGTAATTATGGTGAAACTCATAGCAATACAGGCCTATGTCAGGAGAGAGGAAAATAACAAAATCAACAGTTTACAAGGACACCATTAAGGATCTGGAAAAACAACAACAAAAAAATCCAAACACAGCCAGAAGGCAAGAAATAATAAAAACTAGAACAGAAATAAAAAACATAGAAACAAATAAAACAATACAAAAAAATCAATGAAACCAAAAGTTGGTTTTTTGAAAGAATAAACAATACAGAATAACCACTGCCAAGACTCACCCCCCAATAAAGGGAAAATTCCCAAATAAATAGGATCACAAATGAAAGGGGAGTGATTACAATAGAAACCCAAGACATCATAAGGGAGTACTATGAACAACTGTACTCAGTGAGGATAGCAAACCTGGAAGAAATGGGCAGACTTCTGGAAAAATATCATCTTCTGAGACTGAATAAGGAGAATGTAGAAAGTCTAAATAGTCCAATCACATCTGAGGAAATTGATTTAGTAATTAAGAAATTCCCCAAGGTCTAGATGGTTTTACAGGTGAATTCTATCAAACATTCCAAGAAGAATAACTACCACTGATCCACAGGCTCTTCCAAATCATTAAAAAGACAGGAATCCTTCCTAATTTCTTTTTTTTTTTTTTTTGGTTTTTGGGCCACACCCGGTAATGCTCTGGGGTTACTCCTGGCTATGCGCTCAGAAGTCGCTCCTGGCTTGGGGGACCATATGGGACACCGGGGGATCGAACCGCGGTCCGTCCAAGGCTAGAGCAGGCAAGGCAGGCACCTTACCTCTTGTGCCACCGCCCGGCCCCCCTAATTTCTTTTATGAGGCTAACATCACAATCATTTCCAAAGATGGCAAAGACACTGCCAAGAAGGAAAACTACAGACCAATCCGCTAATGAACTTAGATGCAAAAATCCTCAACAAAACCTTAGCAATCTGAATCCAACAATACATCGAAAAAATTATACACAATGACCAAGTGGGTTTCATCCAAAAGATGAAAAGATGGTTCAATATATGCAAATCAATCAATATCATGCATCACATCAATAAGAAGAAAGACAAATCCACATGATCATATCAATTGATGTAGAGAAGGCATTTGACAAAATTCAATACCCATTCGTGCTCAAAACACCCAGCAAAATAGGATTAGAAGGAGCCTTTACTGAAGCTATCTATAAAAAGCCCAAAGCCAACATTATCCTTGATGGTGAAAAACTGAAAACATTTCCACTAAGGTCAGGAATTAGGCAAAGCTGCCTACTTTCTCCACTCTTATTCAATATAGTTTTAGAAGGCCTAGAAATAGCTATCAGAAAATAGAAGGAAATTCAAGGAATCCAGATAGGGAAAAATGAAGTCAAACTATATTTTTTTGCAGACGATATATTGATATACATAGAAAACCCTAAAGAGTTCACAGTGAAACTCCAAGAAACAAGCCAATACAGCAAAGTGGCTGGCTACAAAATCAATACACAAAAGACAATAGCATTCCTCTATACAAATAAGAAGTAGAGGAGAAAGACAGTAGGAGTCGATCCCATTTAAAATAGTTTCTAAAAATATCAAGTACTGGGAATCATCCTGACAAGATAAGTGAAAGTACAATACCATGAATACTTCAAAACGCTCCAGAAAGACATTGAAGAGGACCTAAGATAATGGAAGGCCATCCTATGTTCATTGGTAGGAAGAATCAACATAATCAAAATGACTCTCTTACCTAGATTAATATATAGTTTCAATGCAATTCTTATCCAAATTCAGACATAATTTTTTAAGGAACTAGAACATAATTATAAAGTTCATCTGGAACCACAAAAAACCTAGATTAGCCAAATACATACTGAAAAATAAGAAACTGGGTGACATTTCTTTACCTAACCTCAAGCTTTATTTTAAAGCCATAGTCATCAAAACAGAATGGTACTGGAACAAAAACAGATATCAAACCAGTGGATTAGAATAGAATACCCAGAGATATACCCACAAATAAATGGTCAACTAATATTTGACAAAGAATCCAAGAAGCTGAAATGGAACAAAGGCAGTGTTGGAAAAACTAGATAACCACCTGTAAGAAAAAAATTGATCCATATCTCACACCCTACACAAAAATCAACTCAAAATGGATTAAAGACCTGGAAATCAGACCCAAATCTTTAAAGTTCATTGAGGAAAAATAGGTAGAACACTACAAGACTTATATCTCAAAAAAAAGTTTTTGATGATGAAATGCCAATAGCAATAGTAATAGCATCAAATGTAAATAAATGGGACTACATAAAACTAAAGAGTTTCTGTATGGTGAAAGAAACACTGGCTAAAACTAAAAGACAGCTAATAGAATGAAAAAATTTTCATGCTGGACACATCTGATAAGGGATTGATATCTAGGATATGCAAAGCACTTAGAAAGGTGAGCCCCCCAAACCCAAAAAAGCCATAGAAAATTGGGGAGAAGAAATGAATAGACACTTTTCTAAGGAAGACCAACAGATGGCCAAGAAATATATGAAAACATGTTCACCATCACTCATCATTAGGTAAAATCAAAACAAGACAACAATTAGGTACCACCTAACACCAGTGAGGATGGCACACATCAAAAATAATGGGATCAATCTCTGTTGGCAAGGATGTGGTAAGAAAGGAACTCTCATCCACTGCTGGTGGAAATGTTGCCTGGTCCAACTCCTATGGAAATCAATATGGAGAGTGCTTAGTAAACTCAGAATTGATATTATTCATAAATCACTCCTGGGTATTAACCCCCAAGAAGGAAGAATATTTATCTCAAAGTATGTATGCATTCCAATATTTATCACAGCACTTAGCACAATAACCAAAAATTGGAACCAACCTCAATGCCCAACAACAGATGAATGGATCATGAAGATGTGGTATTTGTACACAATGGAATACATAGCAGTTAGAAATGATACAATCACGGATTTTGCAGCAACATGGATAGATCTTGAAAATATTATGTTAAATGTAGTAAAGAAGAAGAATAAATACAGAATGGTAGCACTTCTTTGAGGTATTCAGAACATATACCACATTTACAGATAGTAATCCATAAACAAATACAAGGGTCAAAAGGGTAAAAACTTCAATCACCATAGGTGCCACCAAATAATGAAGTGAAATTTGCAAATGAAGCAGAAGTGTGGAAACACAGAGACACAAATACCCCTTATAACCTAAAGAATCAGTAATGACAGAAGCAACAGGTTTTTGTTTTTGTTTTTGGTTTTGGTTTTTGTTTTTTTGGGCCACACCCGTTTGATGCTCAGGGGTTACTCCTGGCTAAAGGCTCAGAAATCACCCCTGGCTTGGGGGACCATATGGGACGCCAGGGGATCGAACCGTGGTCCTTCCTTGGCCGGCTCTTGCAAGGCAGACACCTTACCTCTAGCGCCACCTCACAGGCCCCAGAAGCAACAGTTTTGAGTGAACAGGTATGCAATCAATCTCTAACCATAAAGGTCTATAATAATATCTTAATGTATTTTTCTATAGAAAAAGGTGCAGAATGTGATTAGAAGCCTGGTCTCCCGCTGCAGAGATTACTAACAATATGCTTTCATGCCTTAATTTTGCCAAATATAAAATAACCCTTCAGCTTCTTTGTTCACAAGGGCCTTGGAAACAAAGGGTGGACACCCTAAATTTAAACCTTGATGGTCAATCATATTGGATACCCTATACAGTGCCCATTATGTCAATGTTTTGATAAAATACTCTAATTAACACACTTCCTTTAGTTTATGTCTTCTGTTAGGATTCAAAGCACATGATCATTCAGACCTCTGGAACTGTCAATGTGCACCACAGACTTATGCTACAGGTCCCACTCATTGAACACATTTTGGCAAATCACTACTTTCATTTTTTTCTCCTTTTTCTTTTTTTTTCTTTTTTTTTTTTTTTTGTTTGGTTTTGGTTTTTGGGCCATACCCGGTGGTGCTCAGGGGTTACTCCTGGCTGTCTGCTCAGAAATAGCTCCTGGCAGGCACGGGAAACGATATGGGACAACGGAATTTGAACCAACCACCTTAGGTCCTGGATTGGCTGCCTGCAAGGCAAACGCCACTGTGCTATCTCTCCAGGCCCTGTTTTTCTTTTTCTTCTTTCTTTCTTTCTTTCTTTCTTTCTTTCTTTCTTTCTTTCTTTCTTTCTTTCTTTCTTTCTTTCTTTCTTTCTTTCTTTCTTTCTTTCTTTCTTTCTTTCTTTCTTTTTTCTTTCTTTCTTTCTTTCTTTCTTTCTTTCTTTCTTTCTTTTTCTTTCTTTCTTTCTTTCTTTCTTTCTTTCTTTCTTTCTTTCTTTCTTTCTTTCTTTCTTTCTTTCTTTCTTTCTTTCTTTCTTTCTTTCTTTCTTTCTTTCTTTCTTTCTTTCTTTCTTTCTTTCTTTCTTTCTTTCTTTCTTTCTTTCTTTTGTGGTTTTTGGGTCACACCCGGTAGTGCTCAGGGGTTATTCCTGGCTCCAGGCTCAGAAATTGCTCCTGGCAGGCACGGGGGACCATATGGGGCTCCGGGATTCGAACTGATGACCTCCTGCATGAAAGGCAAATGCCTTACCTCCATGCTATCTCTCCAGCCCCTGTTTTTTCTTTTTTATCTCTTCTTCACTCTACTTCTTTTTCCCTCTGGCCTTTATTATTTTTCATCAATTCAATCCATTTCAAGAAAAGATCTCGCTGTCAGTTGCTCTAGGAAAGATACCTCTATACTTAAGATGCAGCAGACGATAATACATGGGCAACCACATACTATAGTCCTCACCACCACATTGCTTAGTACTCTAGATGCAAAAACTGTGTTTATCTTAAAAAGCTCCAGCAACTATACAATCCTGAAGCCTTTTTTTTAGCAAAGACAACCCCCATCAGTGATGAAGAACCTTGAAAATGAAAAACCTTCCAATACTAACGCATTGCCCAATCCTCTTTAACTTATTTGTGCCATATTTACTAATTTTCCTTTATCCTCCCTCTTATCTTTTGTTTTCCCCTCCTTTCTCTCCTAAGCCATATCTTAACCAATTACTAATCTTTTCCTAACTCATATATCTTAAGAGTTCAGACCCTGCCTATGAGGTCAGGCCTCCAACAACAAACTAAGAATAGAAAACTATTGTCTGTTTTTATGTGGGCATGAGGTTGTAGATAGTGGACTCCTCTTGGATTGCCAAACCTAAATTGTAAACAAGCCATGCCAAAATTGTATATAGCCCCTCTTATATATTACTCCACCTCCCCCTTTCAGAAATTCTTCTAGCTTCTCATCCTCCAATCCTGATCCAGTATCCTTCCTTATTTAACAATCTTTACCTTCAATAGGTACCGGGACCAACCTCCTGCTCCAATAAACCACCACCAAGCTCCCAAACCGAATGAACACCCTCCCAGCCCCACATCACATATCTTGGCAAGAAATTACAATAAACACACCTACTGATTCATGCTTCCTGGCCCTTCTTCTTACCCTCCTAATCATGGACTTTTGCATGTTACTGATTCAGCCCTAGAAGGATCCAAGCACACGGACACATCCCTTGTGGCTACAAATAATTTCACAAACTCAACAAGACATGATGTGTGATGAAAAAATGCCCTGACTCTACCCACCACAAGAATATCTTAAAAGACTCAATGAGGAAGCCTATATTTCCTTTATGTGTTTAATACCTCTATAATACTTCCTACTCTGTTTATTCCTACAAGTAATTCAGCCTCATAAAACATATTTTTCTTTAATGACTTTTTTCAATGTATTTTTATTTAGCTCTTCTTTTATATATCTATATACAGAGATATAGATATAATTTTTTTTTTGTCTTTCTGCAACATCACCTGTTTTGATTCTGCTTGGTATGAAAACCTACAAGAAAAGTCTTGCTTGAGATAAAAGCTCCGGTCAAAATCAGGGCACAGATATTGTGCAGATTATTATTTTTACCTCAAAATCCACTAACAATATAATATGTCAATATACCATTTTGCATATGTCCTCCAAATAAAGGGAAATATTATGCACAGAAATAAGCTCTATCTATTAGGGATAAGAACCCATACATTTTAGAATGCAGGGTTGCCTCCCACCATAACCATGTGTCATGTGGACCCAACGCAGACTCCACGTGATTGGACAATGACCATCCAACCGTGAACCCCAGATCCCAAACGTGGAACCAACACAGGTCCCAGCAATAGCACCAGGAACCAAATTCCTCCCAGGGAAACTTCAAATGCTATCCCAGCACCAACTCGCATGAGTTTTCACATGTCATCCTGACATGAGGAAACGGCAACAACATGAGCTAAGAGAGGGCTGCCCCATCTCATTACCATTACCATTAGATAATGGTATGATGCATCTAGGAGAGAGGCCATCCTTTGCCCTAAGCAAAAACCAAAATCGCTATCTACAAAAGACTGACTTTGACAAATATTACCTGGACAGAACCTATCAAAGGATCAATGAGGAAATTACTAGCCTAGGCCTTGGCCTAGGATTTGTACAAAAACCAAGATCTCTAATTCCAGAGGTCTGAAGTGCAACTGAGCAGAACTTCTGGAATTATGCTGAAAGACTATACCCTAGGCTCTGCCTTAGTATCTGAACAAAAATCAAGATCACTAATTAAAGAAGACTGATTACAACAATGGTGACGGAACAGAACTCATAGAACCATAAAGAAAACTCTCTCCTAGCCTTCGCCCTATAACCTATGCAAATAACAAGATCTCCAGCTACTAGACAGAATGTCATCACTCACATCTGAGTGGAAAGTTTTCTGGCACCACAAAAAGACCTTGGGGTGTGTAACTGAGTGAGTGTGGAACCTGTAGTTGTTCCTATGGCAGTATGCTTCAAGGGCAGAGAGACCCTGTATCTCTTTGGCCAAGGAAATTCCCATTGTAAGTTCCCCAATATTTACCATGCCTATGCAAAGGAAGAAGGAGGAGGAGGAGTAAGAAGGAGGAGGAGGAGAAGGAGGAGGAGGAGGAGAAGAAGAAGAAGAAGAAGAAGAAGAAGAAGAAGAAGAAGAAGAAGAAGAAGAAGAAGAAGAAGAAAACAAGGAAGAAAAAGTAGAAGAATAAAAAGAAGAAGAGAAAGAAGGAAGAAGGAAGAAGAAGAAAAAAGGAAGAAGAAAAAGAAGAAAAGAAAAAAGAAGGAAGAAGGAAGAAGAAGAACAAGAAGAAAAGAAGAAGAAGAAGAAGAAGAAGAAAAGAAGAAGAAGAAGAAAAGAAGGAATAAGGAAGAATAAGAAGATAAAAGAAAGAAGGAAGAAAGAAGAAGAAAAGAAGAAAGAAGGAAAAAGGAAGAAGAAGAAAAGAAGGAAGAAGAGGAAAAAGAAGAAGAGGAAGAAGAAGAAGAAGAAGAAGAGGAAGAAGAAGAAGAAGAGGAAGAAGAAGAAGAAGAGGAAGAAGAGAAGAAGAAGAAGAAGAAGAAGAAGAAGAAGAAGAAGAAGAAGAAGAAGAAGAAGAAGAAGAAGAAGAAGAAGAAGAAGAAGAAGAAGAAGAACCCCTTTTAAAAAGAAGTTGCTGGTAGAAGAAGCACAACCCCTTTTAAAAAGAGTTGCTGGTCTTGTTTTGTTCTTTTTTTTTTTTTTCTTTTCTGTAACTGATGGTTTTGGTTTTTGGTTTATTCTTTTTTGTAATTTTGTTGTTACCCCCTTATTGTTTATTTTTTGTTTTGCTACATTTTTCTTCTGTTTTCCTTACTTCCTCTAAATGGATATTTATAACACCTAGACAGACTTCTCCTGTTTTTTTTCTATTTTTTTGTTTGCCTTTTTTTTTCTTTCTTCCCCCTTTGGTACCAAGACAAGACAGTAGAATGTTCATTTGGTGGAAATAAAAACTGATCAGACATGAATACCAAATTCAAAGTCAATGACAACAGAGTCGATTCCCAATCTACTACAGCTGTACAAAGGGGGAACAGTTGCACTAGCATTATGGAGATAAAGGAGAGAGATGTAGGATGAATGCTGGGAACAGGTGTGGAGGGAGGACAACACTGGTGGTGGGAATGCCCCTCAGTCATTGCCACTATGTGCCTCAAATATTACTAAGAAAGAATTGTAATTCACTTCGACCACAATAAAAAGTTAAAAAAATTGCTATTGAGGCTGGAGCTGTGACTGCCAGGGCCTAAGGCATCTGTCTTGCCTGCACTAGCCTAGGATGGACCATGGTTCGATGACTGGCATTCCATATAGTCCCCAAGCCAGGGGCAATTTCTGAGCATATGTCCAGGAGTAACCCCTGAGCATCAACAAGTGTGTCCCCCAAAAGCAAAAAATATTATTTGCTATTAAGTTTGGTTTGGTTCATATTTAATATTTTATGTGTTGTTTCCGTATGTATACTCTAAGTACCTTGATGGAACAAACTTTATGTAAATATTCCTGAATAGTGAATGGGCTTGTTATTAACCCTAACCATCACAACAGCTCACTTGTTTGAATATTTATTAATAACAGATTTTCATTCTATTCCACATAGTCACATACAAATAATGACTTGACAAATAGTGAGCATAGAATGATACTGTTACTAATATAATGTCTGAATTCTTCACCTATTGAAAACACTGTTGTTCCTTTATGTGGATTCCTTTTGGGCTCAATGGAATGAGTGTATTTTTCTGGAATGTTTTGACTGCAAAAAGATGAGTATACAGGGGTTACTCCTGGCTATGTGATCATAAATTGCTCATGGCTTGGAGATCTTATAGAAAAAAAAAGATGAGTACAATTCAGTGAGTCAAAAATCATGAACATCTTATTTTCAAGATTCCATGTATAAACTGTTTAAGCTTAGTTTGCCAAAAACTGTTGTAGATATGATAATAGATACATGTAGAAATAGAGAAAAATCTCAATTTGAAAACTAAAATTCTGGAATTTGAGTTTAAACTTATTTATTAAAATGAAAACATATTCAATTTATATTATCTAGAACTTCATCGTCTTATTTTTAAAATAAGAGGAAAATCAATATTATCTCCAGATAGTTAAAAGGAAGTATTTACTAATATTTTGGTTCTCATATTATATTCAAGTAAAACAGAAAAAATAAGAGAGAATGTTGATTTAAATATTCCTCTCTTGGACTTCACCTGCAGTGAGTGATATTCTGTACAATCTATATTTTGGTATAGTTTTAGGATGCCTCATAAAATTCATATAAGGTATTCAAGATAACTTGCAAACTGATTTCTGTCAGCACCACAATTGCTCATTATTTCTACCTTTGACCAACATGGAAACTGCTGCATGATATTAAGAATCTGAAAAGCTGTCTTTAAGTAGGTCCCCCACTGGCCTGCTCTGGGGTTAAGTTGTTGTAATAGTATTATTCCTTAAGGCTTCTAGTGAAGCTGTGTTTTCTTAGTAGAGTTTATATATTAGCCAGTTAACATATTAGTGGGGGTTATGGTAGTCAATTTAGACTTTACTCCCTCCTGTCCTATAGTAAACAAAATAAAGAATTTGGCCATGGGTGGGCACATTTTGAAGAAAGAGAAACAAAATAAAAACAAAAGACTGAGTTGAGGTTAGTTAAAATTTTGGTAGCTTAGTTCAAAGAGCAAATTTTTGACATTGGCTTTCTACAAATACTCAATTTGTTATATTTTTCAAGGGGAAGGATTTGCTTGCCTGTTGATATCTGTATGCAATTAAGCTTCAGAATTATCACAAAACATTAATACTAGGAAAGATCTTTTGGATTTCTTTGTAAAAAATTTAAAATGTGCTTGAACTTTCTCTTTACCAAAGAGGTTTCTCTCTTTGTCATTATAATATGAAACCCATTTTGGTGAAATTAGGTTGAGTATTCCTTTATTTTTAATATATGTATGCAATATCAACATGCATATCCTATTTTATTTAACATAAAACATTAATTTTTCATGTTTTCTAATATTTTTGATCCTTAGAAAAATTTCATCTCAGAGACCTAAAGCTGTAAGATGATAATATTGAAATGCAAGTCACAAGCTTCAATTAGGTACAATCAGAAATCATGCGGTGACTTCATTAAGTATCATTAAGAATGATCAAAATATTGCTCTTAGGAAAAATACATCAAAAGCATTGCATTTACACATTGATTAAACAGGATCTGCAATTTCTAAAATCTGGTATGAGAAAAAAGAATGGAGTAAATTAAGTGCTCATATCCCACTTAGCAACAAGGGAGTGCTTAGCAACTGGCAAAGGAAGAAGTAATGGAAGATGGTGAAAAACAAAAAAAGGAACCTTTCTTAAACTGAAGAAAGAATCAAGGAAAGACAATGCAACTAATTGCACTTGAAGCAAACGTTGCTGATCCAGGAGCAGTAGGTAAGTTTGTCAGCCTGCTTTGTGTAGTTCTCATTTTAATTCTTAGCTTTCCGAAAGTTAGCTCATAATAAGGAGTCAGGAAGACAGGCAACGGCTAGAGTCTTTTCAGGTGACATACATGTACCTATTTACAAATTCTTTGCCTCTTTTTCTCATATATTTAGGTGCATACAGTAGTTTTCAGTTTCAGAATGGCTTAAATCTTGAGAAGGCTTGTGAAAGATTTGGCATGGTTTCATTTTAAGAACTATGTAACAGTAGGATTTTTCTAATCACTTTCTCTGATTCTTTTGCTTTGTATTTGATCTGTTTTCGCAGGTTAGTCCCTAACATTTACACGGCAACTTCAATTCCTTGTTTAAGCTAGAGTCATTTTTATACACTCTTTTCTGTAACAAAATATATGCCTGAGACTCTTTCACAGACCACACATACCTTACGTTGAGGAAGCTCATTTTTATTAAGATGGTATAGAGAGGAGGACAGCAAGAGGGTAGAATTTAGGGGCATGAGTTATTTAAGCAGCGAAAACCTGTTCATGAATTTTATCTACATTTTCCCGTGCACATCCAATTTGTAGCTAAATTGTGTGTGTTGTTTTGTTTTTGTTTCCATTAAAACATATGTCAGATTTAAACTTTCTGTCACAATCCGATTTTTTAAAAGATATGCTTTTTCACTTTAAACAAAAATTCTAATTTTGGGAGCAGGGAAATGATAAAGCAGGTAGGTCACTTATCACTTGTCTTACAAGAGGTGGTCATGACCCAGGTTCCAAACACCAACACTACATATAATACCCAGAGTCCTTCGCTAAATGGCTCAGCAATCCATGAGTGCAGAACCAAGAAAGCTGTCAACTGTGACCAATAAAATATAGTACTTCAGTTCTTCAATAATTATTCCAGTAAGTCATTCAGTAATTACTCAGTAATACCTTGTGCAAAACTAAGAGTAAGACATGAACACTGCCAATCGGGGCCAAAAAAATACAAATTCAAATTTCTATGACATGAAAGTTTTCTCATTATCTGAAAATTGATCCTTTTTAATTTTAATTCAGTCACTCTATATTTAAGATAGCTTGTTGGTCCATCAGCAGTTTTGTGCTAATTTTGAAATATGTCATACTTAATGACATCTACTATTAAGAACTCCTAGTATGCTCTCCTTTAAGCGTGCTCTTTTTCTTTTTACAAATGCTGAAAATTCTAATAGACTTTGATGGCAGAATTTTATATTAATGGGCTTTATTGAAGAAATAACCAAGGAACAGACATTTACAATATATTTTCAAATGTTACATCAAGTATCATAGAAAACACTAGATTTTAGTATATATACTTAAATAAAGTATGTGGAAAGGGTCAAACTTTAGATTTTACAGACAAGTTAAATATTTTTTCCTGTAAAAAAACCAAATAGTAAACATTTTACACTATGAAGGACACCTAAATGTTAATTGCAACAACTAAACTTTCTCATTGTAAGAGTTAGACTGGTTTTTGAAAACCCTGCTTTAATCTAATTAATTCCCAAAGCACCCACTTTTAGATAGCAAAATATTGTGATTGATTTCTTTGAGGGAAAGAAAGACTTAAGCATCCTTACAACACAAGAACATATAATTATGTTAAAAATGGGTATGAGGGGTCAGAGCAGAGGCATCTGGTAAGGCATCTGCCTTGTGTGTGCTAACCTAGGACGGACCACAGTTCAATCCCCAGCATCCCATATGGTCCCCTAAACCAGGAGCAATTTCTGAGCATATAGTCAGGAATAACCTCTGAGTGTCACCGGGTGTGGCCGACCCCCCCCCACATAGGTATAAGAACAAAGAAGAAAAATGTTATGAAATGAAAGAAAACTAGTAAGAGGAAGTTGAGATATAATACCATCTTGAGAAAACATATCAAGAAAGACCTGAAGGAAAGAGAAAGGAAAAAAGAATATAAAGGACAAGAAAAAGTAGAAATAATTTAAAGACACATTTGAAAATAAGAATTTTTAATTTATAAATGTTATCTCCCACATATTAGAAAATAACTATGAAACTAAGTTACCCATATTTACTGAGACAGAACAAAGTATATTACAAATCATATGTTTAACACTTTTATTCCTGAAACTTTTTGTGAATAGTCTCATAGAAGCTATTTTAAAGCTGACAGCTTTTCTCTTTCAAGTTTCATCTGTGTTCTGACTGTGGAAATCCTGGAATAGGAATCATATCAGTACAATATTGGAATGTTCTAACCTCATTCAATAGCATTTATTTCACTCTGCTATTTTAAAGGACTTCCAAACCTATAAATATAAAGCTACATTTTAGGACCTTAACCTTGAGGGAGGGCAGATACCATTTAATATTGCTAAGGGAAGAGAAAAAGATGCGGGAGTAGGCAAGGGAAAGAAACAAAAGGCAAAAATGTCAAATCTGATTGATTAAAAACAAGGTAGGCAAATCAGCAAGGGCTGGTCCAGCATCACTGGAGAGTGAGGTCAGACAGGGCTGCTTTAAAATAATTTGGTATTTCAGAAATTGATTACTTAGGGAGAGCATTAAGAAGTAGCCTTGCACATTCATTTAATGGGCCAGTGCCTCTTGTACAGGGCTGGCGTCGTCACATTCAATCTCATCTACTCCTTGTTAAGTTGTGCTTTCTTCTGGAGCGTGTTTATTTATTACAGATGCTATAAGCATAAACTACAAACTAGAATAATAAATAATTCCTTAAATGGGTTTCTGTGAGCGCCACCTCCTTCGGTTCTTTCCTCTCCCAACCCCCAATATGACATGAACTGTTGTTTATAGGCCTGTGAATGTCTCTAGAACTGAAGAACAAACCTTTTTGTCTTAAGGTAAGTAGAAAGCAACATGTGTGAGAGAACCGAGAGACTATAGAGATGTCCTGTTGTTCCCCAAACATGTTTTAGCATCATGCACTCCTTGAAGAGCTATTTTATGGATTCTTTGAAACAGAAATATCCTTGCAAAATGTAGACAATTTTAAGAGAAGCAGCATGTACTGCTGAAGTCACATCTAGACAACTTGATGCCAAGTCAATGACTCTTATTGCTAATACAGTTGGAAGCAGGACCCCCCACAATGATGTTTGTTGTGACAGAGTAAGATAGACAGATTCCGAAGGATAAATCATAAATCAATGCATTGACTTTGGTGTGAAATACCAAGAAAATTTGTAGACGGAGGAGTGAAGCACAGATTAGTGCAATTGTAACATATGCACATCATCCACACACACAAGAGCACACACACTACTGTAATCACAATCATCCCAAGTTTGGTCTTTAAATCATTTTCTCAAAACCACCCATAATGACATGACCAAAGTTCTCTTAGAACATAAAAATTTTATTAGCTTTTTGCTACGTTTTTTCTTTCTGTCTTTTAATTCATGAATACCAAAGACATACTGTCCACATCCCTCCTTTTTTTTTAACTCTTACATTTTTAAGCTGTTTCTGATTGTAGTTCTATGAATTTTGTTAAATGTTGGGTTGACTAAAATTATCATATTTCTCTTTCTATTGAATTTTTGATCACTAACTTTATTTTGTTGGTGGGCACACCCAGTGACACTCATGGGTTACTTCTGGCTATGCGCTCAGAAACCGCTCCTAGCTTAGAGGACCATATGGGACTTAGAGGATCAAACTACAGTCTGTCCTAGGTCAGCCAAGTGCAAGGCAAACACCCACCTACTGTGCCACCACTCAGACCCCTGATTCTATATTTTTTAAGTTGATTTTTTAAGCATTTTAATTCCTTCACACATATTACAAAACCCTTTTATAATAATAAACCACACAAGTTTTCTTATTTTACCATGTGTTATTGCATATATTACATAAATTGTTAAATCATCTTTTCCTTTAATTTGACCTAGTACTCCAAGTCTTACCTTGGATTCATTAAATAACCTCCTGTCCTTCAAATCCTATATTATGGAACTAATATTTCTTTCAAAGGCTATAGTCACATAGATTATTTATCAGTTGAGTTTTTTAATAGGTAAGGTAATTTATTTAGTAAATTAATTTTGTTTGTTTGTTTTTTGGGCCACACCCGGCCGTGCTCAGACGTTACTCCTTGCTCTGTGCTCAGAAATCCCTCCTGGTAGGCTTTGGAGATAATATGGGATTCTGGAAATTAAACCCAAGTTCATTCCCGGTAGGCCGCTTGCAAGGCAAAAGCCCTACCACTACTATGCAATCTCTCCAGCCCCGGATATTCATTTCTTAATAGTGAAGTTATAAAATTCATCAATATCTATATTATCTAAAAGTGAACAGTGCATGCGATTCTTTCTAGGTTTATGATTTTTAGCAATTTGACAAGGTGTTTGTTTCTAATTGGACAGCTTTTGAAATTACAGTCCCCCCTGTGTTTATCCTACTACAACTATTCCAGTTCCCTAACATAAGAGTACTTATCTCCAGAAATAATTACTCCATGACACATGCATGTTAAGTTAAATGCATCCCAGGACCAGACAGAGAAATGAAGGGAACCCTAAAGGCAGTAACACTTCATATTCACACACAAATGAGTTCACAATTTTTGAGTCCCTCTTTAATTAAGACTTTGCCAGGTGATTGAGAAAAATGCCAGAGCTTCGAAAGGAAGCAGAACTTTATTTTCTGCTGCTCCATAGACGACCAGTTCGTTCCCTTGGTCCAGATGGATGCTTTGTTCGCTCAAAGTTAGTAGTGCTGTGTCTGCTCCAACCCCCCAAAATGGGGGGGTCCACACAAAGCTTTAGGAGCCTGCCCCTGTTTAAAAAAACAACATTGATCCCTCAGCTCCAAAGCCCAAAACATCAAAAGCATTCCTTTACCAGGTAGCTTGGCTATTCTCCAGCCACTTTCAATTTTGTTGGATAAAGTTAAAATTGCATACTTTGTATTATTTCAAGGAATTAGATGTGCCTTCCACAATCCTTTCCTAGTTAAATACAATGATGCTGAGCTTTCTGTGAATGCCAATGCCTTCTTCCTCAGAAAGAATAGAAAGAAAAAGTAGAAGATGAAATATCCAGTTGATTGTTACTAATCTGCTCTTGTATTTCTTGTTGCTGTATTCTTTGGTATGCGTTTTAGGCATAGGTAACAGCAATGTTATTACCCCAGACCTTCAGTGGAGACAGTCAAGGCTTCTAGAATAGCAGAGACTGGAAGTCAAGTGTTCTAAGTAAACTTCAAGATTCAAAACAAATGAATCACATCAATTTGGACAAGTCACAAGTTTTAATCATTCAATCTCCCTATTTAAATGTGGATTAAACTTTGCTTTCAAAAATATAGCCCATTTAATTGAAAAGCTAAAATGGGGAAAATGATACGAAAGTTTTTTAAAAATTTAAATATTTTCTATAAATGTAAATTAGTTCGGATGAGAAAGAAGGGGTACAGCACATCCTAGCCAGGAGTCCTATCATGTTTCCAACATGAAAAGCTTAAAAGCCAGGCTCAAAAGGAGTAAAGAGCAGGGGATAAAAAGAAAAAGAAATACCCATCAAAACAATCTTTAAAAAGCAAGGGCATCCTAAATCTCATCTATTAAGAGCACAGAAAAATACCTAAAAATCTCCACCATATTTTTTTGTGTGTACAGTGCCTTTCTGCTGCCACTTTGTTACAACAATAGTGGAGAAAAGTAGGCCCATAAAGCAAGATTGATTGCTGGGAAGATGATCAATTGCTGCTGTGAAAGGGGAAAAACTGATAAATGTTTTTTTTCCCTCTCTTCACAACCTTTTGCTAAAGCTGTGCAAAATGTGTCATGCATAAAAAGTATGCAATTTTCATGTAATTAGAGAAACACAAGATGAAAATGAGTTCCATCAGAGCAATCAAGGATGGTAATGTGGTATGTATTTGTCAGTGCCTATTTGTCATGAAAGCAAAACCCAACAAGTTATATATTTTATTTCTTTTTAAGTCTGAAAAACATAAATGCCATTTTCCCATGGCCATATCTATAAATTGTAATAATCCCTTTTTGGGGGGAGAAGAAGTTTTAAAACTGCAGATTAGATCATTTTACATTTTTTGGGAATAGAATACCATTTTATAAAAAATGCCACAATTACAGGACAGATTTATTCCTTAGAGGGTCAGATTTACAGCAAGAGAGAATAGGTTTACAGTTTGCTATACAAGAAACATATTGTAATTTATTTTCTCTAAAAATATACTTGCATCTTACAGTAGTATGTGCTTCTAATCACATTCCCATACAGTATTAAGCTTTTATATTTTTCCTGGGCAAGAGAGCCTGAATTTTCTATTCTCTGTTCTACTTATTCTTTATTTTTTCTTTTTCTTTCTTCTTTCTTTCTTTCTTTCTTTCTTTCTTTCTTTCTTTCTTTCTTTCTTTCTTTCTTTCTTTCTTTCTCTTTCTTTCTTTCTTTCTCTCTTCTTTCTTTCTTTCTTCTTTCTTCCTTCCTTTCTTTCCTTTCTTCCTTTCTTTCTTTCTTCTTTCTTTTTCTTTCTTTCTTTCTTTCTTTCTTTTTTCTCTTCCTTTCTCCTTCCTTTCTTCTTTTCCTCTCCTTCTTTCTTCCTTTCCCTTCCTTTCCTTCTCCTTCCTTTCTTTCTTCCTTCCTTCTTCCTTCTTTCTTTCTTTCTTTCCTTTCTTTCTTTCTCTTTTCTTTCTTTCTTTCTTTCTTTCTTTCTTTCTTTTTCTTTCTTCTTTCTTTCTTTCTTTCTTTCTTTCTTTCTTTCTTTTCTTTCTTTTCTTTCTTTCTTTCTTTCTTCCTTTCTTTCTTTCCGTTCTTCCTTTCTTCCCTCCTTCCTTCCCTCCTTCCTTCCCTCCCTTCTTCCTTTCCTCCTTTCTTCCCTATTTCCTTCCCTCCATCCCTTCCTTCCTTCCTTCTTTCCTTCCTTCCTTCCTTCCCTCCTTCCCTTCTTCCTTTTCTCCTTTCTTCCCTATTTCCTTCCCTCCATCCCTCCCTCCTTCCTTCCTTCCTTCCTTCCTTCCTTCCTTCCTTCCTTCCTTCCTTCCTTCCTTCCTTCCTTCCTTCCTTCCTTCCTATTTTCTTCCTTCCCCTTTCCCTTTCCCTTTTATCCTTTTGTTTATTCATATTTTAATATTTGAAACAATTTATGAGCATCAAATCTTGTCATATGTGCTAGATTCTACTAGCATAGAAATTAAAAGATATGGTTCACATTCTCAAGCTGATTCTGCTTAGTGAAAAGAGATCAGAGCAATTATAAAGTAGACTGGATTATGATAAATATGAATTCAACATTTGAAGGAAAATGTGTCTATCCTTCATTGGTAAAGGTTTTGGCATGATTTACTCAATCCTACTATTGAGAAATTGACTAGAACAGGCGTGGAAAGAAGACAGAGAAGCAAGTATGGTCAAAAGTCACTGAATGAGATAAAAGACAAGAATACAAAATTTACTGATAAGTGAAAATTTAAAAGAATACCTTACACAAGGTGAAAAGTGTAAGGCAGCCAGGACTAAAAGCAATAACGTGACTTGTAAAAAAAAATAAAGAAATTTTTTCTAGGTCAGGCTACAAAATTTCATCTCTTTGTTTAGTATCCTATGCAGGCTTTTAACATTTAAAGTAAAAATATGACATAATCAAGTTAGCATGTAGAATAGCTACTCAACCAACAATGTGGAGAATGGGGATGAGTAAGAACAGTTAGGAATTGATTAGAGCAACTCACTTGTGAAACAGTGAAAATGAACGCCAAAGAGAATATCTAAATTTGAGATACTTCATAGAATTTAAAGTACTTAAAATGGATTATAAATAAAGAATGGAGACTTTAGGTATTAATGCAAATAGCTGAGTAGGTAGTAATATCTTTCTACAGGAAAAAAAAGCAAATGTATCTTGGAAGATAATGAGTTTCAATTTGGAGATGTTTCACGTAACAGTGGAACTTGTAAAGTTGATAATTTTTGTACATCCAATTTGTCTGAATTGAATCCAGACATTTTTCCCTTATTCAACTATTGTGATTTTATAAAGTTGTCAGACCTCAACTGATGATATCTCATTTATTCATTTAATTCAACAATAAATATTAAGCATTCATACTTTCTAAAATAATGGTAAGTCAAAAACAGACTCTAAAATTAGACTTATTTGATAGGGGGGAGTTTTGGGTCACACCTTATAGTACTTAGAGCTTACACCTGCCCCTCTATGATCCCAGATCACTCCTGGTGGGGTTCAGTGGACCATGTGGGGCCGTGGGGACTTAATCCAATGGGCCACATTCAAGGCAAATGCTACCTGTTGTACTATTTTCCTGGACCCTGAAATTTTTCTGGCATCAAAAATTTTTGACCTTAAATTCTATGTCTCCAGCAATCAACTATTTAGCATTAATCATGCTTTCCTATTGATGAAATGAAATTAATTGTATCTACTCCATAAGATAAATTATGAGGCTGAAGTGATATAAATTTTATAATAACTATGACAGTTCCTAACACATAGCTAAAAATTAACATGATTTTATCCAATTCATTGATAATCATGTGAAGTCACATATGTGAAAACGCAAAAAATTCAAGAATCTTGATTTATCAAATATTTGATACTTCCCTTTTTCTAATAATTACTAATTATAAGTAAGGATAAGTTTTTACTTTTTAGATAAGTAATTATAAATTATAAAAAATTATAAAAAATATAAATTATAAAAATTATAAATTATAAAAAATAAAGTTTTTATCTTTTTAGATAAGTAATCTAAGAACACCATAAATTTTCATTCAATAGCACAATATAGCAAGTAATCTTCATTAAAACTTTAAACTAAGATATGAATTATGTTCTGTGTATAATAATTTATATTTTAGGTACTTTTTAATTTTTGTTCATTATAACAAATATTGACCAATATTTTTAAATTTATAAGATATTTTTGTATGTGGGCTTTGATATCAGGCTATTCTGTCAGTGTAAATGTGTATATAAACACATCTTCTTTTCTATTTGTTTACATATGTTAAGGAGAATTGGAATCAATTATTGCTTAAATGTTTGAAAAAATTTATCTCTAAAAATATATTATACTATGTTTTTATTTTTGTTATTTTTCTCATTTTAGTGATTTATTCTTACTAATTTTTCATAATTTTTTATATTTTCATGATTTAGTTTAGTTAGAGTTTATTTCTATGAATTTGTGCATTGTTTTAGGCTATACAATTCATAAGAGTAAAACTATTCTTTTATTTCTTTTTGAATTATGTGGGATCAGTTGTAGTGCAATATGTTTCATCTGTACATATGTTTATTACAGTAGTGACACATATTTGTTAAGTTTAGCAAAGTTACATTTGTTTAATTTATTTAAATACATTTCATGAGAGCCTGAGCGATAGCACAACAGTAAGGTGTGTGTCTTGCATGCAACTGACACATGATGGACCTGTGTTCAATCCCTGGGGTCCTAGATGGTCCCCCAAGCCAGGAGCGATTTCTGAGCACGTAGCCATGAGTAACCCTGGAGAGTCATGGGGAATGGCCCATAAAGCAAATAAAATTACAAAAAATAAAAATAAAATAAAATAAGTTTCATTATTCTTATTGTTTTTTCATGCCCATCTTATTTATTTGTGCTCATTTTTTTTATTTCATCACTTCAACTAACTTTGAGCTTAATGTGTGCATTAATTATTTGAGATGAAAATTTGAGTCTTTAAATATAGACTTTTTTCCCCCCAAAATAAGAGTTTAGTTCTATAAACTTTCCTTTAGGTATGCTTTTTTTTTCTTTTTGGGGGGCAGGGGGATGGGCACATTTAGCAGGACTTAGGGCTTACTTTTGTCTCTCTTCCAGGAAGAGTACTCTTTAGTATTCTTTTTACTCCAGTAATCTAGGAACAGTCGGGCATGCAAGATATCAAATCTATGTCAGGCACATGAAAGGTGATTATCTGCTATACAATTTGTCTAGTCTAAATGTTCAAGTATGGTTATCACTATTTTGTTGTTGTTGTTGTTGTTGTTGTTTTGGCCACACCCAGCGCTGCTCAGGGTGTGTCTGCTCAGAAATAGCTCCCGGCAGGCACGGGGGACCATATGGGACACCGGGATTCAAACCAACCACCTTTGGTCCTGGATAGGCTGCTGCAAGGCAAACGCCGCTGTGCTATCTCTCAGGGCCCGGTTTTGCTATTTTTTAATGATGGACAAGGTTTAATTTTTTTCAGATACATAAGATTTATTTTGTGACCTACAAAAGATCAATACTGGAGAATATATACTATGAACGTATATTCTGCTACATTTCAGTGGAATGATATGTGTATATCTGTCTAGCCATCAGGCCTAATGTTTATTTTAAGTCAAATGTGACCATATTGACTTTAGTTATAAAATCTCAATATTAAAATGGTTTTCAACATTTCCTACTATTATTATTAAATTTTCTTACTTTAAATATCTTGCTATTTCATTTATTTTGTATTATTTACTCCATATGCTTTGTACATGAGAATTTACAGATATTATAATATAAAATATATAATATAAAATATATATAAATATATATAATATATATATTATATATATAAAAATATAAAATATAAAATATAAAATATAAATTATATAATATAACACGACATTATTTGATATTATATGATATTTTTATTCCTACTGATACAAAGTCATATTTCACAAAATGCATTTTGATTTGAATTTTCACCATGATCATTGATGATGAAATGTTTATTATTTTGATTTATGGTTTTGGGCAGAATGGGGTGGATGGTGCTAAGACATTTGCCAGGTTTAACATTCAGAAACCATTGCTGGTGGGCTTGTGCAACCACACGGGACGAATCTAGGTTCATCCAAGGTCAGCTATGAGCAAGGCAAATGCTATCTCTCCAGCCCCTATCATACTTATTTTTCTTTATTGATAGTGTATTTCACTGTGATAATCATTACTTCTTTGTTATGGGCCCAAGTGTTTCATTCGCTTCTGAATTAGAATAATTGAAGACATCTCTGGAGCAAAGCTATATCGAATGTTTTGCAAATGATTCCTATTCAATGTTAATATGGATGCATGTCTGGTATCTAGCTCGTTCCTCCATCTTAATTCATGATTTTTCAGTGTTCAATAACTTTTAGTCTTTTTAGTGTGGATGAGGAAGTTTACCCAACACTGGCTATTGAAATGACTTTCCTTACTCCATTTAATTCCTTTGACCCCTTTCTTTTGAGTTATTTGAGAGTTTATTTCTAGATTATAAATTCAATAAAGTTTATGTGTGCATTAATTTCAATTGCATAAAATTTTTATCTTTAAAGTTTTCATTTCCATAGTTTTATTGAATAGTTTAAATTGAGAAATTAAGTGCTACTAACTGCATTTTATAAAAATAATTTACCATTTGAGGAAAGATAAGGTTGTGCAAAAACAAAAATACACAAAATTATACAGACAAAAATATGCACACAAAGTAATACTAACAAAAAATACACACAAAAGTAAATGTGTCTATCTCTTACAAGATTATGGCAGCTTAATAGAGATTGCAGTGAACTTGTATATTGCTTTGAGGAGGACTATTTGAACAATTTTAATTCCATCAAACAATGAATATTTTTCATTTCCTAATGTATTATAATTTGAATATTAATTTGCAAAATTTAATGTATAGATTGTACATCTCCTTTATTGAAGTCTAGGTAATTTGGCTACGTTTTGTTACAATTATACATGGAATTTAACAATTTATTTCTAATTTATATATAAATATAGAACTGAATTTTACATCATGATTTTATATCTCCCTATATTACTGTGTAAGTTCATTTTTTGGAAAAGTCTCTTTCTGAAAACTTTATGGTATTCTATAAATTGATATTGGAAAAGAGTGATGGCCTAACTTTTTTTGTCAATAATAATAATAATGCCAATTGCTTATTTTTCTACCAAATTATTGTGACTGGGACTCAGAAATGTTAACCAAACAATGATTGTAAAAGTGAATTTCCATGTCTTTTGCTTAATTTCAGAGGAGAACTTGAAATATTTATGTGTATGTTTGTTTGTTTGTTTGTTTGTTTTTGCAGTTTGGGCCACAAAACCTGGCATAATTAAGGGTGAATTCTGGCTCTGTTCTCAGAAATTGATCCTCACAGGCTCAGAGAACCATATAAAATGCCTGGGATTGAACCCCATTTATCCCAGTCTGCCACGTTCAAGGCAAATGCCCTAGCTGCTGTGCTATTGTTCTGTCCCCTGTTTAAAATATTTTAAAAATTTTTTGTTGTTTGTTTTGCTATTTAGGGTAATGTTAGCTTTGCGTTTATTGCACATGGTTTTTGTTTAATGAATTGTGTACCTTTTATTAAAAAAACGTATGAGATTTTATCACAAATAGATGCTTTTTCTGAAACAATTGGTCAGAGTATATGACATTTTGTAAGACATATTACATTATTTGATTTACAGCAATGACACAGTTCTTGAAATTTAGTTCTTTTTCTTGGTTTGTTTTTAGGGCATTATTCAGTGGTTCACATGGCTTCCTGTTGGCAGTACTCATATAACATACAGAATGATCTGAGTTCTAGATTGACCAACTCTGAGGCTAGCGCAATATCTCTCCTGTCATAGAATGCTTTTGCTTTTTGGTTTTCCGGCCACACCCAGTGGTGCTCACTCTTAAATCTGCACTCAGAAATCATTCCATGTAGGTTTTAAGGTGTCAGAGATGATCACTTTTATAGCAAACGAACTAACCACTGTACTAATACTCCACCTGCCAAATATTTTTAAACCACATATACATGATTTTTCTTATTTTCTTTTTACTGTTAAATTTCATTTTCATTTGTTTATTTTTATTACAAAATATATGAGACATATTTTGGTGAAAATATGTTGTTCTTGTTCTGTATGCAAGATCTTGTTCTGTATGCAAACATAGGAAAATGTGACCAGAAAGCCAATGCTTTTTTATTTTTTTGCTTCAGCAAGTAAACTTTATACAATTATAAGGGTGGCGGGAGAGATAGTACATCAGGTAGGATAATTTTCTTGCACACATTCATGTGAATTTAGTGGATTTTATTTCTGCCACTTGGATGATCCCAGATACTCCAGAAGTGATCCCTGAGAACAGAGACAGGGATAAAAGAGACAGAAATGAATCTTCAGCACATTCAGGTGTGTCTGCCAACAAAAAATATAGTAGAAACTGAAAATTATTTAGTGTATTTATTTTTGTATTTTAGTATTTAGTTTTGAGGCAATAGTTGTACAATTATGCCAGGAAAGTCTGTAAGATGCTCTCTTGAATGTAGACCCTATGACTGAGCTCAACCTTTCTGTCCCATGCAAAGGTTTTAGGGCTTTATAAAGCATATTTTAAATAAAACATTCAATAAAGAACAAAAATACTTCTCTCAAATCTAGTGATAAGATGTCAAGAAAATGAAATTACCCCACCACTATTCTTACCCCCATTGTTAAACAAATTTAAAACACAGTATTTGTTTATATCAAAGTCAATAAATGTGTGCTTACTACCAACATTAGGGTTTCACACTCTATTGACTCCAGCCAAATGTCTATTTGCCAAGTATTTTGAATCTTCTCTGTGCCCAAATAAAATAGTGATCTAGAATAATCCCTTACAATTTACAACATTGAGATTTATGGCTGAGGTAATAAAATAAATACAATGTTCAAAGCTAAAGATCAATGATGGTGTAGAACAATGAGCATTTAAAAGCTGAGACTGGAGTGATAGTACAGCGGTAGAGCATTTGCTTTGCATGCAGCAGACCCGGAAGGATCCAGGTTCAATCCCCAGCATCTCATAAGGTCCTGAGCCTGCCAGGAGTGATTTCTGAATGCAGAACTAGGAGTAACTCCTGAGCACTGCCGAGTGTGGTCCAAAAACAAAACAAATCAAAAGAAATAATAAAATAAAATAAAATAAAGAATAAAGAAAAAACAGACATACAAGAGCATCAATGTTGACTTAAACAGACAAAATAGTCTTACATTTTTTAGTGTTTTACTAAAATGAGCATGTCATACAAGTATGCAGGAGAGAATACAAACCAAGTAATCACATACAAAAATAAAGAATTATGCATTACGGGTAAGAAAAATACAAGGCACGGTGCTTACATTCTTGTGGCCAACACTTGTTCAGCATTTCCCTCCACATGATATTCCAGACATCTGCAGGCCTTAATCCTGATCATAGTCATGGAATGCCCCTAGCACTACTGAGAATGTCCTTCCCACATAGAATATTATGAGACTAAAAAAACTCAAATCGAAGTTTCATTATTTAAAGTATTTTCATGATTCAGAGATTTTTTTTCTGTAGGACATAATATATGATTTTCACTAGAATAACATTCTGCTACTCATCATAATATAAGTAAGATTGTTTTGTATTTTATATGCAAACATTAATCTATGGTTTGCTTTTTTACTCAGTAAGTCAGTTGCAAATGAGCAAAAAATTAAAAAAGCATTTTCAGAAGATGATAATAGTTTAATTTTTTGAGTATTTACTGACTAATTTGTAGCAACCTTAAAGTTAAAAAAATCTATGAAAGTTGGAAAATATTGTAGTAGTATTTTGAATCTAGAAAGTTTTGTTAGGTTAGAAAATTAAAAAAGTAGGGCTGGAGTGGTGGCACAAATGGTAAGGCTTCTGCCTTGCCCATGCTAGCCTAGGACCTATTATGATTCCATCCCCCAGTGTCCCATATGGTCCGCCAATCCAGAAGTGATTTCTGAATGCAAAGCCGGGAGAAAACTCTGAGTGTCATCAAGTGTGACCCAAAAACAAAAACAAACAAAAAAGAAATTAAAAAAGTGTAACACTAAATAGTCATTAACTAACATAGAATGTCTCATTTAAGAATATAAATGTAGTTAGTCTTAATATTTAACAATTGAAATAGACTATGTTCTGAGCTTCCAGACATAATATAAAGTGTAGTTTTAAGAATTTATTTTATATTAATTTATAAAATAAGCCGTTTGAAATCTAACATATGATCACAAACAGACATTTATTTTCTCTTCTATTTTTATTTTCTTAATGGTAATTTCTCATCCAAATTTTAGAAAACCTGCAAATTTTAGGTCTGAGTTTGTTTCATATAAATGTAAGTAGCCAATGTATTAGCCTTAGTATCTTGAACCATATTGGGGACAGTGAACATATCTAAAAATCTCTTAAATGCATTCAATGCATCTGCCCATTTTGACCTCCATGCCTGCAAAAATGATTTAGAGTAAAAAAAAATATATAGGAGCTTATGAGGCCTAGATATTTGAATTAAAGCTTGCTTCATTTCTGGGTTACTTTGACAAGGTAATTATTTTCTCTGAAATTTGCTTTTGCTTAAAAGGGCAACAGCACCTATCTTGTGCTGAATACTACACATTTTATATTATATACGTCTGCAGGGGCGTAGGGCATGCTAACTGTATTCATATGTTATTTAAAATCAAGTAAATACTATAAAGATTGACATCACGAACAATTCTCATCACCTTAATTTTGCACTCATTCGACAGTCATTCTTCAATTTTTAAACCAGCTAGTTATAAAGCCATGAGGTTTAATATAGACTGAAAACTTCAGCTTTGGACAAAAAATAGCAAGGTTACCTCTTGATTCATATATCTATGGGGGCAATAACGAATGTTTAGACTCATTTCTCCTTTACCTTGCTCAATGCACTTAAAACCCTCTTCACCCATAACTTCTATGATAAACAGACCTACAGCACCATTCTCAGATAAATAAATAAATAAATAAATAAATAAATAAATAAATAAATAAATAACTAGATTCCCAGAGCCAGTTTGGAAGAACGTTTGATAATCTGAACCATTACGGAGGTGAAATTTCATTACACAGATGGTGACATCCCGATGTCTATCATCAAAACACAGCAGGTAGAAACTATCAGCCAGGCCCATTCCCTTCTATAAAATTACACTTATATTAATGTCACTCCAGGTTTCATTATGCAGAAAATGATATTGCACAGGTCTCTAGTATGAGGAGGACAGCAGGGGTGGGGGGCGGGGGGGTGGTGTCAAAGTGGTGAAGAAGAATATGGGGTAATGAGGGGAGGGTGGGAAAAGAAACTGTGGGGAGGCCATGGGAACAGATTCAGAAAAGGGCTGCCTAGGACTGGTGGAGAGACAGAAACATATACTACATACATACATACATACATGTGTATATATATGTATATATATATATATATATTAAAAAACTTGAAGATTCTGCTGCCAGTTCATGCTGCTTCTTGATTGACTCGCTGCCAGACGTCCTCTGCAAGGCCCTGATGGATTGTTTAAAAAGCCTTCCTGTGAGAAGCGAGGAGATTTACAGTTAATTTTTATTAATGAAAGATGACAGGCATCTTCACTTAGCCAACAAAATGTTATACCAGTCTAAGAAAACACCCCTGCATTTGGAGCAGAACTCCCACTCCCACCCCATCTCTCATATCTTATTCATACAAAATGTACACACATCACAACATAGACAAGAACCCTAAGGAATTAATGACACAAAAATTAAGAAACAAAACATTTCCTTATTTTATTGGAAGATTTTTACATTGGGTACCCTATTAAAATCAAGGAAAATATGTATTTTATGCTCACAGAGTAGCATAGTGGTATGCGATAGTAAATGCTTCTTGATTCTCATTTCTGCCACCATATTTCTTTTTTCTCGATTCCTGCATACACACCCCATTTTTATTTACTCTTACCCTAAAAAAATCTAGCAAATAATAGTCATTTTCTCTACTTGGATTAGTATGTCACTTTACTTTTATACATGACTAAACTGTCTTAGTCTTCTTGGTCTTCTCTAATTTACATAACTTAGCTTCATAGTTTCTGCTCATGCCATGAAAAATGTTGTTCTTTCAGTAGTAAAAATGTACAGTGTTTGATTTCTGATGAAAACCTTAAAATGTATTCCTGACTTTCAAAACAAGAACAAACTGTTCAACATGATACCAGGGATAGCTTACAATAGAATGTTTACCTAGAACTTGAAGATTTGAGCCTGTGTGTGTGTGTGTGTGTGTGTGTGTGTGTGTGTGTGTGTGTTTCTTTTGAGGAGGGGTGTGTCTTATTTGGTTTGCCTCTAGCATTGCCCCTTCCAAGTTCACACCCATTTCATGTTTTTTTCTCAGATCAACTCAACAAATTGAGAGTTTTGTTCCCTAAGACAATATTCTTCCTTACACAATTGGTCATTGATTTATTCTTTTCTGATACTGAAAACGCATCTGACTTTTTCTCCAAAATTTAAAACATTGTTGTTAGATCTTCAAATTTAGCTCCATTATAAGGGTCTATCTACTCCATTGCCCTTCTAACTCTACTAATGAGGTGACTTGTCTGTTTTTCTTTTCCTAATGATAACAATTGTTCAGACCTTGTTTCAAATTCTACTCAGTATTAAAGAAATGGTTTCCTAGAAAATCTCTTTGGGGTTCTTTCGTGTCTTTCTTTTACACACATTCCTTTTCTTACAGAAAGTGTGGAAGATTCATATGACATCAGAACTTACTTTACTATGAACATATAACATTATAAAATATCAACATTACTTGAATAGATATATTTGAAACTGAATTTTTAAGTTGTTAGAGTTCCCAAAGATCATAACATAAATTTTACCAATTCCTGAAAACATTTATTTATAAGTCAGATGAATGACTTAAGAGGATCCTTTTGATCACAATATTTAATAGAAGTGAAGCTCTGCAGTGTTGTAAAATACATGAGAAATATTAGTTATCATCAAATAGATGTTATTTCTATCATATAGTATGTTTTTAGGGAAGTTATTATTTTTTTCACGTATGGATTTTGTTCAACAACCAGGCAATGCTCATAGTTCACTCCTCTCTTCACTCAAGCATCACACCTGGAGGGGATCAGAGGACCATCTATAGCCAAAGCTGGGTCAGCTGCATGCAAATCTAGTTGCATAAAACATTTATTCAATAAAAAATTCTGAGCTTTGAAGTAGAGTTGTCACATTTGTCTCTGAACTCTCCATCAAAAATTGACTACAAAGTTATTGACTATTTCAATTTTTCATCCAAATGTAATTAATAAATTTAATAGTGATATTTGCTAATTAGTATAAGAGTCATTAAAAATGATTCTCATAAAAGGGTTCTAACCCAGGTTCTTATATATATGTGAACCATGCACTGTGCCAAAAGCAACCAAAATAAGCCATTTAACTCAAATTAGTCTTCAATTAATGAAAGATACTATAATTTTTGTAATTTTCTTTTTCTAACACTGAACTAGTACTAATATTCCATTTTCCATACTCTTCTTCATTATTGAACTTCTGAAACAATAAAAACACACACCAGATATCTAAGGAAAGATTTATCAATGTATGGCCGATACTTAGCTTTACCAAACGTCTTGTTCTTAACTAAAATAATAAATGGTTTTTGTTCACGCATCATTAGGATCAGTAGTTCTGAGTTAAACATTGGAATTTGAATATTTATTTTATTTGGAGTTGTCATCAATTGATTCACTTAATTTTCAACTTTTTTAATAATAAGAAATAAGATTTTGCATGACTTAAGTACTGATACAAAATTTAACTACCATAAGAACTAATAATATATGGTCTATTTTAGTATTGCCAATATATTCCTATACTCTCCAAATTCACTCATTCTTCCTCACTGTACAATCTCTGCCAGGAAAAACAGAACTTATATATCCAGTTTGCATTTTCAATAAATTCAGAGTTTATCAAATTTACTCATTCTTCCTCACTGTACAATCTCTGCCAGGAAAAACAAAACTTATATATCCAGTTTGCATTTTCAATAAATTCAGAGTTATCTAATACATATTTTCACAAAATACTTTAGCTTATGCTAAAGATACCGCCATTTTGTTTCATACATTACTAGCTTATGACATGGCATTTTTTTCCTAAATAGTATTTTATTATGTAAATATACAATACATTATTATATGTTCACCTTTTGATGAATACTGAATTGGAAAATTATAACAAAATTTCAATAAACATTTTATAGCAAATGTTATCTAAGTATGTCTATACGTCTCTCAGATACTTAAAAGAAAAATGATTGATTTTATATAAATTTATTTTTAACTTGAAAAAATTTGTAATGATGTGCCTTACTCATTGCACTTTTCTCATTATTACTACAAGTATAAACTTTACTTTTGTTTATATTTTGACTAGACTTAGATGATTATTTCAATTTTAAGAGTTCTATTGTTCGTGTATGGTAACACACAATATATTTAATGTGTATTTCTTTGATGACTAATGATAATAAAAAATAGAGTTTATTTGTTATTCACATCCATTTTAAATACTATTTGTATATTTACACCATTATATAGGTTTATCAGTTTTGCAATGGTGTTGAATGTTTACTACTGATAGATATCATGCTATAGTTTAGCTTTCTTTTTAATAGCTTTTTAAAGAACTAAGGTCATTTATTTAGATTGTCTGATTTGTAAAATATGTTTCATGCTTCTTGTGTGTTAAAAACTGTTTTTTTAGGGGCTGGAGAGATAGCACAGCGGTAGGGCATTTGCCTTGCATGCAGCCGATCCAGGACCAATGGTGCTTCAAATCCCGGCATCCACTGTGGTCCCCAGAGATTGCTAGGAGCAATTTCTGCGCCTATAGCCAGGGATAACCTTTGAGCGCTGCTGGGTGTGGTCCAAAAACAAAACAAAGCAAAAAACTGTTTTCTATCAAAGTTTATAATTTTTTATTTTATGGATATTTTGTGGTTTTAATCTTTAGCATTTTATCCATTGTCAGCTAAATTTTGTTAGGTAGACATCAAGTTTTACTTTACTTCCATATAGATATGCAAATATTCCACACCATTTGTTAAATAAACTTACATTTTTCCTTTGAATTTTTCTATCAGTCATGTCAAATTTCACTTGATGAGATATAGTTTACTCTGCTTCTGGTCAGTTAATTCTTAATTCTAGTATTTTGATCCATATGTATATTTTTCACATGACACACCTGTTATTGATAGCTTGCTGAAGTAAATATTAAAACCAGAACAATAATTGCTTTGGGTAATTATATCTTTTAATACTTTTTGGTTTTTATTTAATTGAGCCCCTTAGTATTTTGGAATAAATTTCCGTGCCCTGCATATGTATGCAAAAATTAACATGAATGCATAAGGAAATAACTGTATTCAAGCTAGAAATTACACTAGATTGCTTATTATGGGTTGTTATAAAATTTCCTACACTTTAAATGGCTGTTTCTCATTTATTTTTTCATTTTCAACTTCATTTTGGAATCTGTATTTATTAATTTTTTGAAGATTGTGTAGCTATTGTTTTATAGAGATCAACAAACGTAAATATCCTAAAAGCTTTGAAACAGATGTAAATAGTAAGTACTAGTAGAGAAAATACATTCTACAAGCAGGCGCCAAACACTCATCACAACTATGGCTCTTGGAGAACTTGAACAAGAGATTAATATGTCTAGTCAGTTTAGAGAATATTGTAGGATGATTTGCTTATTTATTTATTTGGGGGGGGGTCACACCCAGCAGAGCTCAGGGGTAATTCCTGGCTCTATGCTCAGAAATTGCTCCTAGCCGGCTTGGGGGATCACATGGGATGTCGGGATTCCAAGCACAGTCATTCTGCATGCCAGGCAAATGCCCTCCCTCCATGCTATCTCTCTGGCCCCTGTAGGACTATTTAGAATGTTATTGACTTTAATGTAGTTGGCTGGTCAGTGTTTATTCATCGATCACCCATTAGCAACTTCAAATATAATATCAAAATATTCAAAAATATGAGGAAAAACTCCATATATGAAAGTAAGGGGCTTAAGAGAAATAAGAAAGTAAGTAACCTGTACACAGACAATCCAAGATTGACTCAGAGCTCCACATATGTGTTCCCAGGAAGTGTCCGTAGTTGAGCTCTGAGCACTGCCAAGATGGCCCAATGGCCCTCTCCTCCAAATGTGCAAAAGTTCTTATAATATTATCTAATTATTTTATTGACATGTTATTTTAGGATAAAGTAAAGAATTATAATGCAAAATTTAGCATTTACAATTTACTAATACATTCTAGGGATTTAACTCAAAGGTTGAATATTTAAATGCATGAGGGATTAGGTTTGAGCTTAGGCACACAGAAGAAAATCAAAATCGACTATAAATAAAAATGATTGAGTACTTCAAGACATCAAAAGTAGAACATTATAGTAGGCAAGAACACTCCTTTGTACAAGATTCTGTGTGAGAGTATAAGTGACATTTCCATAAAATTAGACCTAAAATCCTATGAGAACGTCAACTATCTCCAGTGTACAAGTGTAGAAATTACAAAAACACTTTTCTAAATCATCTTATATACTATGATATAAGTCATGAAAGCTTTAGATAGATGTTTATGGCACCTAAATAAAGGCTGACCTTAATTTTTATTCTAAACAACATACCACATTATATAATTTTAGAAAATGAAGAAATGAAGGAGAAATTGAATGAAAAGAATAAAAAAATACTCTGAAACTTTTTGTGCAATCGAAATGTCAAAAATTAAGTTTAAACTCAACAGTCAATTAGGAAAGATCTTGCCTGACATATTTAGAATCTAGATCATTTTATAGATTGCCATTCTTGGTGGATGTATCACGAGCATCGTTGACTCCGGCTCATGTGAAAATCAGATTACTGAGCTCTCAAATAGACATACAGTTTCAAAATACTGTTTTTATTTTCTGAAAGCAAATATCTGTGGTAAATCTCCCAAAGAAAAACCGTGCAGTTTATTCAATTTATTAAACCTATTTTCAAACCTTTATCAACTCTAACCAAAATGAGGCTTTTACTTCTTAGATACAACCTTAGATACAATCATGAAAGGAACTCATTGTGCAGAAAACTAAGAAACATGAAAATTATATGAATGTTTAAGATTTAAAATACATGAAATAAAACTAGACATTAAGGTATCATAGTAGTAGAAAAATAAAGTATAAAACCAATAAGAAAGAACCCCAAACGTTCTGACAATGTCTGCTCAAAGACCACAAATAAGATAGTAAACCTTTTTTTTTAAGAAATACTTAGTAGTTAACAATTAAAAGCCAGAACTCTCCTCAGTGTTAGCAGCAGAAAACAATCTTAAAGAATCTCACTCACTGAATTTTGCAGAATTTTCCCCATAACAATTCCCCATGCATAAAACAAAATGTTCATCATTTGTTTCAGAACATATTCACTTTACATTCAGACATTTCATAAAGGAAAATAAATATAGAGAAGATAACAAAGAACAAAATAAGGAAATGAAATCACAGCAGAACCCTTTGCTCTCTCACTGCCCCTGCTTTGGAGACACTTCCATTCACTGGAGGGAACACAGGGGAGCATGTTTGTCAGCCCAATGTGGAATCAAACACTCAGCTTCTCCTTGGAGAGGTTTTGTTGGCAGTCACACATGGATCCACTCCAGAACCAGCAGATTCCAGGCCCCCGGAGAGATGTTAGCATGCAAAGGGCAGAGAAGATTGGCAAAAATATTGACTTTGATATTTCATCACTTCATATTTTCAAAGAGTAGAAATGCATTGACAACTTCACCTTTCTAATCAGATGTACCAGAGGCTCCCAGCCCAGCACATGTGCTGGAGACAGCGATAGGAGCAAAGCCCCCAGCAGAAGGATTTTTATTAAAGCAAAGAAATCCACAGCATTTCTGCTCTCTCTGCTTGAATTCTGTATTCACTTCTTGGGGTAATAATTTACAGTTTCCTATTACAGAACTCCTCAACTTCTGGCCATTTTCAAATGCTGTTTTGACCTCATTTGTCTTTTCAAGGTGTTTAGAGTTTCCCTGAATATTAAGCTCCGAATGGTGATAAATAGCATTTCATTTTCTTCCCATCACATGATCTGATGTCAGCATTTTCACCTGAAGAGAAGTCTTAGGCATTGACTACTTGATAGTATGTATGTGTTTTCATGAAAAATATCATCTTTGGAGGGATGAGAGCTCTTTATAAAGTTAAAAAAAATTAATAGGGGTAGTTCAAGGTGACCAAAATTATACTAGTTCTGCTTCTTATATCAATTTTAATCATTTTATATATTAATTTTAGTTATTAACATTTTGGTAAGTAATACATCACTTAAATTAACTAGATTAAATCAGTATATTAAAACCTATTTTGAAAAATATAAATTAATTTTGGGAGGAATTTTGGGCCACACTCTGCATTGCTCAGGCCTACTTCTGTCTCTGTACTCAGAAATTGCTCATGGCAGTCTCAGGAGACCATATGGGATGCCGAGGATTGAACCTGATCTGTCTCAGGTCAGCTTCATCAAAGGCAAATGCTCTAGAGCTGTGCTATCGCTCCATCCTCTAATTATTTTATTTTTGTCCAGTACTTTTCTAGTATATTTTCCTGCTTACATTAAACATCATAAAGGCATTTTTCTAGTAGTATAGCTTTTCCAGAAATCATTTCTATTTTGGGTTCATAATTTATCCACTCCTCAAATTCTAGACTTATTTTGTCTTTCTAAAGAACACTCTCAATTCCAGGTGCAGAATTACTTTGCCAATTCCCTAGTCTGCACAGCCCCATACTAAGCCAATCACATCTTATTGTGATTTGGTTTGGAGTGCCTGCCTCTTACATTAGAACTGAGTTGTGTTCACTTCAGATTTTGCTCTCAGATTGAGGTTCTCCTGCTTAGTACATATTAGGTGTTTAATACTTTGTTGTTATTTTAGCACTTTCACTTGAAAATATTTCTTTGTGCTGGAATTGAAACAGCGCACTTTGAAGACTTAGAAGCTCATGCAAAAAATTGTCATCAAGTATTCTGTGACTCCATTTTACTCCCAACCCCTTCCATAGTTTTATACACATTTTACTCAGATCTACATGGTTATAGTATTTATTTCTAGCATTTCTATCTTCTACGTATTACAATCTATTCTCTGAATCTACCATGTGGAAAGACTTTGGAAGTGTCATTCCCACAGAAATGTTTCCCCCAGGTAAAATTGCATTTGATCAAGGAACAATGATAGAGAGATTTCAAACTGGCTCTAGAAGATCATTTTTAAACAAGGAAGATCTCTAGAATTCCTCATATCACATTCCATCTGCTATGTTTCCTAACATGAATAGCTGGCTCCTAGAGCAGGAGAACAAAAAGATCAACACAACATGTGTTTATATATTTATACTTCCATGAATCAAGCCAGCAACTCCTGAAATTACATTAGGCCATCTTACTTTGAAAACTGTTGTCTTCACAACCTAAAAGGATATATATGAATTTTTAATTCCTTGATTATCAGTGACAAGGTGGGAGAACTGACTATCCCTTTCTCTTTGTATCACTTGTTCTATCAGGTAGTAAAGCTAGACATATAAACACAACTGCAAACATTTCTACATGCATATCAACCTTTATGTACATCTGTTGCAAATTATTCCTTTTGTACATATGTTTTAAAGGTAAATGCACTGGTCCTTTTCACAGAGACAAGAAAAATTAGTCTCTATAAAGACAAAATTTTATAAAATTTAGAATGAGAAATCACAGAGAAAAGTTAATATAAAAGATTAAGTTCAAATTTGATATAAATATTGACATGATAAGAAATTTCTCTTCTTACACAACCCCAAACAGCAATCCTGCTTTAAATAGTGGAACCAAAAAAGTTTTATAATTTATTGAAATTCTTCCAAAGTTTCTATTGAGAGAGTTTACAAGCAATTTGATTGCTGGAGAAGAAGGAAAATGTGTTAGCAATCTTTAGGGAAGGTGGCATTCTGCAGCAAATGGGCTGACTAAATTTTTTAAATGATGGTTTTATGCCTTTGGCAGAAGTTTTCAGTGCAATTTAGAAAAAAACATAAAAACAATTTACAATTCTTTAAGAATGGGTAAAGAACATGAACATTGGTGTTAGTAGAGGTCCTAGATTACAAAAAAAAAATCTGTGAATATTTTATGAAAGACCTTGCCATCAAAATGAGTAGAATAAGGGTTTTAATTTGTGTTTAAAATTTTCTATTGAAATTTCACAGTGGTGGAGTGAAGTTAGATTTCAAATTTTATTGGAATTCTACAATATATAGGATTAATGCAGAACATCAGTTTACCTAAAATGAAAAGGTCAACAAATTAAAACAAATGACGTTCTTATCTTTTTATTTATTTTATTATTTTGTTGTTTCTACTTCTTGTTGATAACTTTTTTCTGCCACTTAAATCTCTAATTTCCTACTGATCTTCTGAAAACCCCTTTTTAAAAGTGAGTAGAATAGGAACTCACTAAGATGTTTAAGCTACTATTCATCAATTGCACTTGAATTTTACAATACACAAAGCATCTCAATTCAAAATATAACAAATTGGTCAAAATTTTAGAAATATCTCTTGAATACTTTTCTTAATCAATCCTATTATTAAAAATAGTAATAGTCATTTTGTTTAAGGCCTTGTTTTTCCTGCATATTCTTTTCTTTACTTAGCTCAATTTTTACTGCCACTCTTGACCTGATATATTTTATATTCTTACTTTTAAATAAAACACCTTGTTATGAACACCCAAAAACAGTTATTTATTTCTCCTCTGTGTCATCCCTTACATTCAACCTATCCCCAGGAGCAACGTTTACTTGACATTTTATGTGAGATCTTGCTGACTCATCTTTAGTACTGTCTTCTTTCCTTTTCAAAGAACTATGGAAGTTGCATATGTCCAAAACCAAAAATGGTCATATAGACAAAACAAATGTTATTTTTCTTACCTCTCTCTTTAAGAATGAGTAATTTTATTTCCTTCAGAATCACAGCATTGTTATCTTTTAGGTCACAAGTAGGCCCATAAGCCAATCAATGTCAAATTGATTGTATGCTTATTTATAGAATTTATGAATCTTATCTTCAATAGTGGATGAATATAAATAAAATTATTTTGAGAAAGTATATATGTAAATGATTACTGGTAACCAACAGTACTTCTTGTAGAAATGAAGTAGCTTGATCCAAGGGGATTTACAAGTCTATGTACTATAGTCCACAGATCTTGCTATTATAATTTAGAATAAATCAGAAAAAGAAAGGAGAAACGTAGTGGCAGAGGCAATTGGAAATGCGTTATTCTGATTCAATCCTACGCATCATATAACCCCTTCCCATGTATTCTTGGGTGCATCCCTGGGGGTCCCTCAGAGTGTGGCATTACTGCATCATTAAACCATTCAATGTGGTGGTCTGAGAGACACCTTGAGTTACCCCTGGAATATTGATTAAAGATAGTCCCCTCCAGGTCCAACAACAAATGAGTAAATCATGAAGATTTGGTACATATAACAGTGGAATACTAAATAGCTGTGTGGAATGATGCCATCTGCAATTCTATGCAACATGGATGGAATTGGAAGTATTATGTTAAATGAAACAAGTCCATATTAAGAACAATAAATATAAGATCATATCACTTATATGTGGTATTTAGAATAACTGCATGAAGAAATACAATGACTTTAATGGGAGTTGTCCTGAATACCCTAGGTCCCAGAATATAGGGAAGAGAAGGAAAGAAATTGAGTGGGACAGGCAATGATGGCTAAGCTTTCTGAGCCCAAGTGCCCAAACTGCCGCACAAAACCACACAAAATTTCCTCAAAGTGCCTCAAAGTGTCAATTAAGCCTTAATAACAAGATTTGAGTAACACACTAGCCTCCTGCGGCACTGCGTATCGTAATTGCGGACCTTTCTGCCTGCCAGCTGCAAGGCCTTCGCGTGCCACCGCTGACACGCTTGCCATAGGTTCACCATCGCTGGTCTATGGTATCTCAGGTGTATTGGTGGTACTAACAAAGAACAGAACTAAATATCCAAGCCTGAGTCAACAACAATAAAATCACTAGACTCAAACTTTAACAACCAGACTTAAACAGGTGCCTGTTATGATGGAAGTCTGAGATAGAGGCTAGTGGCATGGGAAAGACTCTGGAAATATTGGTGGAGGGAGGTTAACAATGGTAGTAAGATTGGTCCTAAAACATTGTATCTGTAAAACCCGAGTAGGAATAACTTCATAAAAAAATGAGCGAATTGGGGCCAGAGATAGCATGGAGGTAGGGTGTCTGCCTTGCATGTAGAAGGACAATGGTTTGAATCCCGGCATCCCATATGTCCCCTGATCCTGTCAGGAGTGATTTATGGGCATAGAGCCAGGACCCCTGGACGCTGGCAGGTGTGACCCAAAACCAAAAACCGAAAAAAAAAGAAAGAGAGAGAGAAGAGAAAATTAATGAATATATAATTCTGAGATAATTCAGTCTTAAGTTTTTCAAGATTTTACTTAAAAGATACTCCAAACTTTCCTTTATTGTCCTCTGTGGTGGTAAAAGTACAAATAAAAGAAAAATACTTTATATAAATATTTATAAAAAGATTTATAAATTTATAAAAAGATGCTTGTTTTACTAAGATGAAAATTGAATTTTTTTTATTAAACCTCTTGAAAATACATTTGTGAAAAGGTGTTCCGTACAATGGTCACTAGTCCAGGGATCACTCACAAGATAAATCCTGAATCTCTGGGGCAGGTGATTTGATGGTAAAGTTTGTGCCCAGAACTCAACTGGTAATGAGGTGCTAGTAAGATAGAGGCAGAGCTGCTGAGGACCACCAGGGTTACTCTGGCTATATATGAGGCCCACCAAGGCCAGATTCAGCTATATTCATTGGGTCATCAGCATTGGTCAGGTTAGTGCTCAGGAAACCAGGAGAATGAAGCTCAACTGTTATATACAGCACAATTCTATATATAGGTATGCTCTATTTCTTTTAACTATCTCTCCTAGAATAAAACTTTTTTTTTAATATTTGGAATTTTTTTCTTTATTTAAACACCTTGATTACATATATGATTGTGATTATGTTTCATCATGTAAATAACACCTCCTTCACCAGTGCAACAATCCCACAACCAATGTCCCAAATATCCCTCCATCCTACCCCCACCACCTATACTCCAGACAGGCTTTCCAGTTCTCTCATTCATTCACATGATTATGGTAGTTCTCTGTGTAGTTATTTCTATAACTGCACTCACCACTCTTTGTGGTGAGCTTCATGAAGTGAGTTGGAATTTCTAGCCCTCCTCTCTTTGTCTCTGAGGGTTGTTGCAAAAATGATTTTTATTTTTCTTAAAACCCATGGATGAGTGAGACTATTCTGCATCTCTTTCTCTCCCTCTGACTTATTTCATCAGCATGATAGATTCCATGTACACCCATATTGTAACTACACCCTGGATTTAGGTGTAGCTATAGGAAAATTTCATGACTTCATCTTTCCTGATGGCTGCATAATATTCCATTGTGTATATGTACCACAGTTTCTTTAGCCATTCGTCTGTTGAAGGGCATCTTGGTTGTATCCAGAGCCTGGCTATTGTGAATAGTGGTGCAATAAATATAGGTGTGAGGAAGGGGTTTTTGTATTGTATTCTTGAGTTCTTAGGGTATATACCTAAGAGTGAAATAGCTGGGTCAAATGGGAGCTCTATTTCCTGATTTTGGAGGAATCTCCATATCGCTTTCCATAGAGGTTTTACTAGATGGCATTCCCACCAGCAGTGGATAAGAGTTCTTTTCTCTCCACATCCCCGCCAACACTGATTGTTCTCATTCTTTGTGATGTGTGCCAATCTCTGTGGTGTGAGATGGTATCTCATGGTTGTTTTGATTTCCATATCCCTGATGATTAGTGACGAGGAGCATTTTTTCATGTGCCTTTTGGTCATTTGTATTTCTTTTTTATCAAAGCAACTGTTCATTTCTTCTTCATATCTTTTGATGGGATTGGATGTATTTTTCTTGTAAAGTTCTGTCAGTGCTATGTATATTTTGGATATTAGCCCCTTATCTGATGGGTATTAGGTAAATAGTTTCTCCCACTCGATGGGTGACTCTTGTATCCTAGGCACTATTTCTTTTGAGGTGCAGAAGCTTCTCAGTTTAATGTAGTCCCATCTGTTGATCTCTGCTTCACTTGTTTGGAAAGTGCAGTTTCCTCCTTAAAGATGCCTTTAGTCTCAATGTCATGGAGTGTTTTTACTGACGTGTTGTTCTATATACCTTATGGTATCAGGTAGATTATCAAGGTCTTTAATCCATTTAGATTTTACCTTCATACATGATATTAACTGGGGGTCTATGTTCGCTTTTTTGCAAGTGGCTAACCAGTTCTGCCAGCACCACTTGTTGAAGAGGTTTTCCCTGCTCCACTTAGGATTTCTTGCTCCTTTGTCAAAAATTAGGTAATTGTATGTCTGGGGGACAATGTCTGAGAACTCAAGCCTATTCCACTGATCTGAGGGTCTGTCTTTATTCCAATATCATGCTGTTTTGATATTGCTTTGTAATACAGTTTAAAGTTGGGGAAAGTAATGCCTCCCATTTTCCTTTTCCCTAGGAGTGCTTTAGCTATTCGAGGGTGTTTACTGTTTCAGATGAACTTCATAAGTGTTTGATCCACTTCTTTGAAGAATGTCATGGGTATTTTTAAGGGGATTGCATTAAATCTGTATAATGCTTTGGGGAGTATTGCCATTTTAATGATGTTAATCCTGCCAATCCATGAGCAGGGTATGAGTTTCCATTTCTGTGTGTCCTCTCTTATTTCTTGGAGCAGGGCTTTATAGTTTTCTTTGTATAAGTCCTTCATGTCTTTGGTTAAGTTGACTCCAAGATATTTGAGTTTGTGTGGCACTAATGTGAATGGGATTCCTTCTTCACTTTCTTCTCTTCCCTATCATTATTGGTGTATAAAAAGGTCATTGATTTCTGTGTGTTAATTTTTGTAGCCTGTCACCTTGCTATATGAGTCTATTGTCTCTAGAAGCTTTTTGGTAGAGTCTTTAGGGTTTTCTAGAGTATCATGTCATCTGCAAACAGTGAGAGCTTGACTTCTTCCTTTCCTATCTTGATTTCCTTGATATCTTTTTCATGCCTGATAGCTATAGCAAGTACTTTCAGTGCTATGTTGAAGAGGAGTGGTGAGAGCGGACAGCCTGGTCTTGTACCAGAATTTAGAAGAAAGGCTTTTAGTTTTTCTCCATTGAGGATAATATTTGCCATTGGCTTGTGGTAGATGGCTTCAACTAGATTGAAAAAGGTTCCTTTCATTCCCATCTTGCTGAGAGTTTTGATCAAGAATGGGTGTTAGACCTTATCAAATGCTTTCTCTGCGTCTATGGATATGATCATGTGATTTTTATTTTTCTTGTTGTTGATGTTGTGTATGATGTTGATAGATTTACTTTGTTAAACCATCCGTGCATTCCTGGGATGAAACCTACTTGATCATAGTGTATGATCTTCTTGATGATGCATTGCATTCTATTTGCCAGGATTTTGGTGAAGATCTTTGCATCTGCATTCATCAGGGATATTGGTCTGTAATTTTCTTTTTTGGCAGCATCTCTGTCCAGTTTTGGTATCAAGATGATGTTGGCTTCATAAAAGCTGTTTGGGAGTGTTCCCATTTTTTTCAATTTCATGGAAGAGCCTGGCTAGCATTGGTAGTAGCTCCTCTTGAAAGATTTGAAAAAAATCATTAGGAAGTCCAATTGGGCCTAGGCTATTTTGGGGGACAGATGTTTGATTATAGTTTCACTTTCCTCAGTAGTGATGGAGGTGTTTAGATATGCTACATCCTCCTTACTTAAATGTGGAAGGTTATGTGTCCAAGAATTGTTCCATTTCTTCTAGGTTCTCATGTTTAGTAGCATAAATTTTCTCAAAGTAGTCTCTGATTACCTTTTGGATCTCTGCAATATCTGTCGTGATCTCCCCCTTTTCATTTCTAATACAGGTTATCAGATTCTCTTTCTTTGTGAGTTTGCCAATGGTCTATCAATCTTGTTTATTTTTTCAAAGAAACAACTTCTGCTTTTGTTCATCTTTCAGATTGTTTTTTGGTTTTCCACTTCATTGATTTCTGCTTTCAGCTTTGTTATTTCCTCTGTCTCCCTATTTTTGGCTCCTTTTGTTGGTCATTTTCTAATTTTTTGAGCTGCGTCATTAAGTTATTCAGGTATGTCCCTTCTTCCTTCCTGATGTGTGCTTATAGAGCTATAAATTTTCCTCTCAGGACCGCTTTTGCTGTGTACCATAGATTCTTGTCAGTTGTGCCTTCATTATCATTTGTTTCCAGGAAAGTTTTGATTTCCTTTTTGATTTCATCTCGGACCCACTGGTTGTTCAGTAGCAGGGTTTTTAATTTCCAATTTTTTGTTTTTCTTCTGTGTGCCTTTGTAATTAACATCTAATTTCAGAGCATTGTGGTCAGCAAAGGTAGCCTACAAGATTTCTATCCTCTTGATTTTATAAATGTATGTTTTATGTGTCAGCATGTAGTCTATTCTGGAGAATGTACATTGGAGAAGAATGTGTATCCTGGTTTTTTGGGATGGAGTGTCGTATATATATCTACTAGTCCTCTTTCTTCCATTTCTCTTTTCAGGGCTAGTATGTTTTTGTTGGGTTTTAGTCTGGTTGATCTATCAAGTGTTGATAGGGCCGTGTTGAGGTATCTTGCAATTATTGTTTTATTATTGATTTCTTCTTTCAGATTTGTCAGTAACTGTATTAGATAATTTGATGCTTTCTCATTGGGTGCATATATGTTTGATAGTCTGATTTCTTCCTTTTGCACATATCCCTTGATTAGTACGTAGTGTCCATCTTTGTCCCTTACCACTTTTCTGAGTATAAATTTGGTGTCATCAGATATTAATATGGCCACCCCAGCTTTTTTGAGAGCATTGTTTGCATGGATGATTTTCCTCAGCCTTTGATTTTGAGTCTATATTTGTTCTGACTATTCAAATGTGTTTCTTGTAGGCAGCAGAAGGTTGGATTCATTTTTTTGACCCATTTTGCCACTTTGTGTCTTTTAATTAGTGAATTTAGTCCATTGACATTGAGGGAGATGATTGTCATAGGATTTAATGTCATCTTTGTAGATAATTTTGCTGTGTTTGTTGGTCTCTCTTCTCTTAGAGTAGACCTGTCAGTTTTTCCTTTAAGGGTGGTTTATCATCTGTGAAGTTTATGAGCTGTTGTTTATCCATGAAGCTATATATTCTTCCTTCAAACCTGAATGTGAGTCGGGCTGGGTGCAGTATTCTCGGTGAGGCATTCATTTCATTCAGTCTTGTCACAATTTCCCACCACTGTCTTCTGGCCTTGAGAGTTTCTTGTGACATGTCTGCTGTAAGTCTTAGGGATGCTCCTTTGAAAGTAATTTCCCTTTTTGATCTTGCTGCTTTTAATATTCTATTTCTATCTGTGGGATTTGTCATTGTAATGAGGATGTGTCTTGGGGTGTTTTTCTTTGGGTCTCTTTTAGCTGGTACTCTTAGGGCATGCAGAATTTGATTGCATGTAGTCTTTAACTCTGGGAGTATCTCTTTGATAATGTCTTTGACAGTTGATTCTTCCTGGAGATCTCCTACCTGGGTCTCTGGGACTCCAATGATTCTTATGTTTTTTCTGTTGAGTTTATCAAAGACTTCTATTTTCATCTGTTCGCATTCCTTGAGTACTGTTTCCATTGCCTGGTCAGTTGTCTTAAGGTTCTTTTCCAATTTCTTCTGCTGTGTTGAGTTTTTCTGTATCACATCTTCCAGTACTTCGATTCTCTCCTCAGCTGCTGTTACCCTGCTGGCGAGGCCATCCATTGAGGCTTTCAGTTGAGCTACCATGTTTTTCAGTTCTGTTATTTCAGTTTGGAGTTTTCTGATTTTTGTCTTTGTGTTCTGTTTAGATCGATCTATACTTTTTTGAGTTCTACAAACATCTTTCATATTGCTATTTTAAGTTCCTTATCCGAGATGTTAATCAGGTGGTTGGAATTTATTAGGTCATCTGAGCTTTCGTCTTCATTCTTTGTGCATGGTGTTTGCCTGCGAGGTTTCCCCATTGTCACGCTTGTAGTATGGTTTTTCCTGCATGTTGTGGTGTGGTTCATTGGTTAGAAAGAGTGCGCGGCCGTGAAGCGAAGCTCTCTTCTGCTGCCTCTAGTTGACAGATTTTTGGGTGTGCACCTCCTAGGCCTCTGAGAAGACGTTCAGGTATTCAGAAACACAGACAGGCACAGGAGAAGTTTCCCTTGAAGTCCTCAGAGTAAACCAGAATAAAATTTCTTAATTTCATAGAACCATGCAGAAATCAGTAGTAAGATGTGCACGAATATATTTGAAACATTTGAGATTCCTCCTGTGAATAGATATTTTTACATACAAGTGATCAATGATGACTGCTAATAATACTTCACAAATACTCACTAGTAGTCTCACCTAGGACACGGATTCCTGTAACTAAGACACAGGTTGTTCTCATATCATTGTACTGAGTCTTAACAAATGGAAGTGAAGGACTACTAAAGAATGCATTTGGAAAAATTAAAAGACACTCTCTGAAGTATTGTGAGAAATAGTATATATGAGGAAAGTTACAGTTGTCTATCCAGTTGTTGTTCATGTGCACTTCGTATATTTAAATTATTTTTTCTTTTTTCTTTTTTTTTGTTTTTGGGCCACACCCAGCGGTGCTTAGGGGCTACTCCTGACTGTCTGCTCAGAAATAGCTCCTGGCAGGCACGGGGGACCATATGGGACACCGGGATTTGAACCAACCACCTTTGGTCCTGGATCGGCTGCTTGCAAGGCAAACGCCGCTGTGCTATCTCTCCGGGCCCTGAATTATTTTTTCTAAACTACATAATAGATGCTGCATTATTACCTAAACCTATTATGTAGTCCATAGCTTGTAGATCATCTGGTAACATCTGTGTTTTATTCTGATTGAATTATAGGAGAAATATATAACATTTGGGGACAGTAAATTCCAAGAAAAATAGCACTTAAAGGAGAATGTGCTATTCCCTATGGATAAAGTAAATAGGAATGTTTTTAAATTGCTTCTCAGCCCCAGGCAGCAATTGTATTTATGGTTGTCATGGATTATGCTAGTCAGAACATCCTTGAAACTGTGAATGTAAGAATAACAAAACCAATAATCTGATAGAAAGAGTATCAATATTGCTACTTTTGAAAAATAAGGAGTAAACTAATGTCTGATAAGGTACAGATATATATTTGGCATATATGGAAAAATTAACAAAAGTTATGATAAATTTTTCTAAACTCAACATCTATTTCTTTATGAACTTGCTCTTTTTATAAGCCATTTTTTGAAAAATTAGAATGAAAGGGTTCCTCAATCAGAAACACCACTAGTTAAATGAGGGTAGATACTTGAGGTTAAAAGATAACTGAGCCTGATTCTACATGACGAAGAATAACATATTCAGTTTTAAGTGAAGCTACCAAATACAGTTAGTGGTAATTACATTGACCAATATGCCTCACTTTTTACATAATTAGGACTAACATTTTTGAAAATCCTGTAAAAGCAGGAAATAGAAGTTGAAATAACTTAATTAAAATTTTCTAGCACAATTGATAAAGTAAGTGTTTTTCCCACCTTGCCTAAGATGAACATTTTGTTGATATTAGGATTTAAAAGGGATTGATATCTAGAAACCTTATTTACCTTTCTACCTTGGTGAATAAAAGCAATGAAAAACGACAGTGAGTTTATATTATGGTTAAATTAAAATAAAAATAACTTTGAAATAATTTCTTGAATAAAATTATTCACATTAAGACAGTTATTATTATTAAATTTTTGAATATATTCTGGCTGATATTTTTAATAGTATAAAAAGAGAAACTCTGAATAAATAAATAACTAAATTTAGGGGATAAAGAACTTTGTCATAGCAGAGTGCAAGAGTGAGAGAAAATACAAAAAAATATTCTCTTACCTACGATTTTTGTTTGTTTCTTTGTTTCTAGGCCACACCCAGAGGGGTTTAGGGTGTGTGTGTGTGTGACTTCTGACTTTGTGCTCAGAAATAACTCCCAGCAAGCTTGGGGAGGAGCATATGAAAAACTGGAGATCAAACCCAGATCATACCACTATGTTATTTCTATGGTCAGACCTCTTGTCTAGATTCATAAGGATATTTAGATCTCATCTTCTAAAGAAAAGAGAAAATTCAAATTTAAGGAAAATCTAAGCCAATAGATGGATTATAAATGATTTAATAATGCAATCATATTTTTGATTAGAAGAAACTTTTAGAGATAGAGTAGGATGAGATATACAGTGAATCTAAAACATCTTTACTGAATGTATCTAGATATCTTTCTATGTATATTCTCTAACTCCTCAAATTATGTTTTCATATTATATATGAATATATATATATATTTCATGTATATATTAATACATCTATACTTTTATTTTTAAATTGAGTCATGATTTAAAAGTGGGACATATTTAATAATTTTTGGTATAGCTTCAATAAATTTGTAATCATTGCCCAGAGGATAAAAAAGTATTTATTTTGTTTTTAATCAATCAGTAAGAACTTTTTGGTGCTTAATTGAATACAAATGCAAAATAAAGTAAAATAAGATTGTAGTCTTTATATAAATATAAATATAATATATAATTATACAAAATGTATAAATATATCTAAACATAGATATATAAATATTTATTATTTAACAAAAAGTAATCTGTATTTATTTTTAAAGTCTATTAAATATATTTTAGATAATTATTATTCTTTATGACTGATTATTTTTTGTTGCAAGATTTTGCCCAGCAAGAACAAAGCTGTGCATTTCTACAAACCAAGATATGTCTTCCTTTTTCATATTAACTTCAATATCCTTCTCTGAGTATTCATCTTTTTTTTTTTTTTTTTTGCTTTTTGGGCCACACCCAGTGATACTCAGGGGTAGCTCCTGGCTATGTGCTCAGAAATTGCTCCTGGCTTAGGGAGATCTAACTGTGATCTGTCCTATGTTAGCTTGTGCAAGGCAAATGTCCTACTGCTTATACCACCACTCCAGCCATTTATCTTCTTATAACCGCCTATCAAAAGCTAATACAGCTAAAAACTGCTCAGTTGTCATAATCCCTTCCTGGACTCTATGTGACTTTTTCTGGACTCCTGACTTCTAACCTGTCTATAGATAGTCATTTACTTTAATTCTTGCATTATAAGTCCAAAGTACCTGAAATCAAAGGAATGTGCTTTTGCTTGTGTGCTTGTGTAGATATATGATCATGTGAGTCCATCTATGCTTTCAATACTTCATTACTTACCTATCACTACCACAAAACACACACTGAGTAAAATTTTGTCCTACGTAAGGGGTTTGTAAATTTAATGTAAAATTAAAGTTTCAATTTTAGTCTTCTTGAGCTTCAGACTTGCAAGTGGATGGCTGATGCTCAATAGCGCAACCAGAAATTTAGAAACAAATGGGTGTTGAGTAGTGAATAAAATGCACTGGAATACATTTCATTCATTGCCAAGGCTTCAAGGTTGCATGCCACTCTCAGCACCTCCAAATGTATTAGTATCCCTTGAGAGGTGTCAGCTGTGACCCTAGTAGCCTCCATAAGTTATAGATCATAGCATTGCTACATTACCAAATATCAACAGACATCAAATTATCAGGTCCACACAAATGGCCAAGTATCACCAGAAGGGACCCTGAGGGATACCTGAGCATTGCTTAGGAACAATCATTCATGGAAGGATGGAAGGAAGGAAGGAAGGAAGGAAGGAAGGAAGGAAGGAAGGAAGGAAGGAAGGAAGGAAGGAAGGAAGGAAGGAAGGAAGGAAGGAAGGAAGGAAGGAAGGAAGGAAGGAAAGAAGGAAGAAAGAAAGGAAGGAAGGAAGGAAGGAAGGAAGGAAGGAAGGAAGGAAGGAAGGAAGGAAGGAAGGAAGCAAGGAAGGAAGGAAGGAAGGAAGGTTGGAGGGAGGGAGGGAGGGAGGGAGGGAAGGAAGGAAGGAAGGAAGGAAGGAAGGAAGGAAGGAAGGAAGGAAGGAAGGAAGAAAGGAAGGAAGGAAGGAAGGAAGGAAGGAAGGAAGGAAGGAAGGAAGGAAGGAAGGAAGGGAGGGAGGGAGGGAGGGAGGGAGGGAGACAGGGAGGGAGGGAGACAGGGAGGGAGGGAGAGAGGGAAGGAGAGAGGGAGAGAAGGAGAGAGGGAGGGAGGGAGGGAGGGAAGGAGGGAGGGAGGGAGGGTTGGGATTTGAAAATTGTTGTTTTGAAAATTAATGATATAGCAAACATTTATTTAAAGGCACCTAAGAGATATTAAAGCAGGTAGGGCCTTTTTATTCATGCAGCTAACCTGGTTTCAAACCCAGTACCTTATCATATGGTGCTCGAAGCACCACCAGGAGTAGTTCCCAAGTGCAGAGCCATGAAAAATCCTTAAGCATCATGTGGTGTGGCTCCAAAAACAAAACCAAACACAAAATTACTAAAGACTAATTAAAAAGAAAGACAGAATATTTTACTATATGATACATTATGGCACTGAACTAAATATATCTTTTAAAAATCTTTAAAATAATTTTCAAGATTTTAAAGAAAAAATAGACTTTATACATCTTTTTTTCCCCTAGATATGACATGGGACATCATGATATAGTTCTGAGCAAACTTTGGTAATTTTGGCCCAAAGAAAACAAAATGATCCAGAAAAAAAATAAGTTATGTCACAATAATCCCTGATTTACCATCTCTTTCCCAAATAGTCTGTTGCCCTTAGAAATCCCTAAAGCAGAAACAAACAAAACAAATCTTTTCAGCATATCTTCATGAAACTGTCTGGGATGTGACAAAACTTTGAGAAACAGTTTTGTGATAATGGTTTTGTACTTTATTGGTACTTCTCCAGAGAAGGTAGTGGATGTCTGCTTTCAAGTACATAGAGCTATCAAAGGCTAAAGTCAATAAAATCCCTGTAGAATAATTGAGGAGAGAAAAAAAATAGGAGAAGTATAAAAAGAATGAAAAAGAAAGGAGTACCTGTAAATATAAAAGTCTAAGTGTATTTGGGGGAAATAGATGATGCAAAACAAAAATTGTGTTGTTATTGGAGAAACAAGAGGCAAATAAAACAAGGAGATATATGGTGCCTTTCATAGTATTTCAAGTCCAGTTTCCAAATGGTTTTTTGATGCATCTTGTATATATGAAGGTCATCTGCCTATTGCCAACAGAAAGTGCTTTGACTTGATGACAGTTTTTTACTGTCAAAAAAAGCAAAACGTTGATACATTTCAAAAACAAATGATATACATTCCTCATGAATGAGGAAAAATACGAATTGAGTGGTGTCAGTGAGAAAAAGAAGTCTTTATATTTTTCATGTTCTTGAACTTAAAGTAACAGTGGGCTATAGAAACAGTAAAGGATTTAGGGCATATACCTTGCATGAACCTGGAGTCACCCAGGACTTTTTCATGTAGCCTTGGTAGTACCTAGTCCCACAAGGCCTAAGCAACTGCATAGTTGAGCTATATTAATCAAACTTCTGGTCCAATTAACCTACAATCACTGCCTAGAGTAGACAAATAGCCTACTTGAGCAATGCTCTAAAGGCCTGCAAAAGTATTACTCGTCAATAATAAGTATAACACAGTAATAAAAATAGTTTGTATGTAAATTATAGTCATAATTTTTGATGTTACCAACAATTCCTTAAAAATTGTCAGGGTAAATGGCATGAGTTAACTTGGGTACTAACAGGTACAGAGGAGTTAACTCAACTATGCAATAGCACAGAACAGAGACTTACTGTCTATCTGGGAAAAACATATAACCCACAAAGTAGCAAGATGACTTATTTTATTAGAATATCAAAGAACCTGCTCATAAGTTTCAAGGCAGGCAGATAGTATAAACTGCATAGAAGAAAAATATTCCAGCCTATATGGACACTCAGAAATCTGAATCACCAGTTGCTGAGGGCACCAGTTAAAATTGGATTTATAGAACCAAGACTCATGAAATAGTTAAGATTGCACAAATATTGAAGTAATTTTGACCTCTTCAATGGATTAGAGAGAAATAGGCATATATCATAGTAAGTGAATGCAGAGGGGAATAAGCAGATAAAAAAAAAACAACTTAATAATTTGAAAATATAGATAGAATTGAATAGCTGGGTGGGGGTAAAAATTTAAGAATAATTGAATTAGGTGGTCCCACCTATTAATTAACGTATTAGTTCTGCCATTAATCATTTATTAGGATTTTGAATAATTTGTGCAACCTTTTATATACAGTTTTATCATCACTAAATAAGAAGGCACAACTAAATTCTTTCAAAATAATGGGGTCAAAAAGATAAATTACAGTAGGTAGGGTACCCCATATGGTCCTCTGAGCCCACCCAAAAAGATTTCTAAGCAGAGAAACTAGTAGGTAGCCAGAGCACAGTTGGATGTGAATCCCCAGTAAAACAACAAAAGCAAATATTTCCCTACCTGAGTAATATTATTAACACTATTGCTTTCTATTTTTGTTTGTTTCTGTTTTTATTTTTGGGCCACACCCAGTGACACTCAGGGGTTATTATTGGCTATGCATTCAGAAATTGCTCCTGGCTTGGGGTATATGGGATCAAACTGAGGGATCAAAGTGAGATCACTTCCGGGTCAGCCACATGCAAGGCAAACACCCTACCACTGTTTTATCGCTCTGGCACCAATACTATTGCTTTCTACGCTCGGTAATTTTTGAAATTGTATGAATGCTCTGTAAGTCCAGAAAGTATTTAATCGATAACATTCTTTCAACATTCCTATGTGGTAGCTCAAATAGAAAAGACTGTAGTCTAGAGTACAGGCGGGGGTCGGGTGGGGAGGAGGGAGATTTGGGACATTGGTGATGGGAATGTTGTACTGGTGATGGGTGGTGTTCTTTACATGACTGAAACCCAAACAACACAATCATGTATGTAATCAAGGTGTTTGAATAAAATATTAAAAAAAAGAAAAATAGACTAAATGGGCCAGAGCGGTAGCACAGCTGTAAGGTGTTTGCCTTGCAAGTGACTGATCTAGAACGGATGCAGGCTTGATCCCTGGTGTCCCATATGGTCACCGAAGCCAGGAGTGATTTCTGAGTACAGAGCTAGGAGTAACCCCTGAACAGTGCCAGGTGTGACCCAAACAACAATAACAACAACAATAACTAGAGCAAAATTTGAGATCTCTGGTTTTTCTTTTCTTTTAAAAATATGTTTGGGCCATATTCAGTGATGCTCTGAGCCTACTCTTAGTTGACTCCTTACTCCAGGGACTTTCGGCAGTGCCAGGGATCAAGCCTGAGTTGGCTCTATGCAAAATAAGTGCTTTAATATCTGGCTGGTGGTTTTAGGAATGCCACTGTGGTCTGTCTCTTCTGTTTGGCTTTTTTTTTTAAATGATGACATGAGAATCACATGAAGAAAAGGAAAGGAAAAAAGAAAAGATAAGAAAAGAAGGGCCGGTGAGGTGGTGCTAGAGGTAAGGTGTCTGCCTTGCAAGCGCTAGCCAAGGAAGGACCATGGTTCGATCCCCCGGTGTCCCATATGGTCCCCCCAAGCCAGGGGCAATTTCTGAGCATCAAATGGGTGTGACCCGAAAAACAAAAACAAAAAAAAACAAAAAACAAAACAAAAAAAACTAAAGATAAGAAAAGGCTGGTTAACATTTTTAAATTATTAGTAAACATTTGGGACCGGAGAGATAGCATGGAGGTAAGGCATTTGCCTTTCATGCAGAAGGACGGTGGTTTGAATCCCAGCATCCCAGGGGCAATTTCTGAGCATAGAGCCAGGAGTAACCCCTGAGCACTGCCTCGTGTGACCCAAAAATAAACAAACAAAAATTGTTAGTAAACATTATTACTACAAATAATAGTACATTTTACTTTGGTTTAGGTTTACCCTTGTGATGATAACAGGTCACTTTGAGTGTGCTGCTCAGGGATTTTTCCCAGCAGTACTTTAGGGACCATGTGATGAAAAAGACTGAAATTAGCCATGTACTCCAGCACTTTGAGTCTTCCTCTCAGCCGTAGGGCTTCTTTAATCTAATGGAACTATTAGACAAATACAAGGGAAATTTGCTTTTAAAAATGAAACAATGTATGGTTTAAACTATATATAGATCATATATCATATAAATATTTTACATATTTATAAAATATTTTGAAATTTCACTAAAAGTTCCAGTAAAATTAAATTCTGGAATTGTCAGAAAAAAATGTAAAACTCTGATGCTTAAATTTTTCAGTGAAGTGGAACATCTTGAGAACTGTTAAAAATTATGAATAGATCAAATTAAACAATGCATGTTATTAATTAATAATACAAAAAATTAGTTCAAAAGATGTTCATTGTTATTTGCAGTTACTTTATAGGAGTGACCTCACAGAACATATGATACAAAATGTTTAAATCTTTTCTTTATTTCCATTTCTCTTTTTCCTCACCTTTACTAATGAATAAATTTTTGCTTTCGTAGATCATAGAAAAATAATAATTACCTGCATTTAATCATCAAATAATCATAAAGGGAAATTATTATAAGAACAAGGTTAGTGAAATACAATACAATTTACTATAAAATATTCTCAAAGAATTTTTATATTACTATAAAATATTATGGATTGATAGATCTAAGTCCATAAATCTATCACTAAGAACTAAATACACTATGGAAAGTTGAAATTATCTGTAGTTTAAAATAGTTCAAGTAAAACTGTAGCAATTTTAGATATGCATAATAAATACGAAATTATAAATTTATTTGTAAATATAAATTTGTGTTCGAAAAATATATAAAGATGGTTCTTTTGTTAGTGTATACAAATTTTATTTTAAAGAAACAATTTAATCAAATGGAAATACTTGCAATATAAAAACTGACATTATTCAACATTTATTGAAAGGAATAGAGAATTTGGTTCTGTACTCTTAGATTTAAATTCTAGCTCTGTCACAAATTAGTACTTTGCACTGGAAAAAGTCATTTTGTTTCCTGGGTGTCAGTCAAACGAGCAAGTTGGACCAGTAACAATTCATAAAGCATCACTACAAAGCAAGAGTTACCAAAAATGTATCATTGAAGTAAAAAGTAAGTTATGTGATAAAAAACTTTAAAGAATTATTTACATATCATTTCTAATTTGTAAGTACTCAAAAACAGTGTGGAGTAAATAATAACCAAAGCTAAGTCCTAGAATAAAGCAGATCTACCACTTCCCACAGATGCAATGCTCTTTAACACTATTCTTTGCTTAAATTAGCAATTTAATTTCAAGGTTGCAGTGAAATGATCATATACCCAGAAAAGGGCAAAATACCATCCCTCACCAATCAAGTACCTTTGTTGATAAACAGAGAGAGTTGAGCAACAAACCTATAAGGCTATTTTGAACAGTACATAGCTAATGCAAGTCAAACACAGAGTGAAAAATATCAACAACATGAAATTATTCAATTAATCCTATCTACTGCAATATATTATTACTGGAAAATTTTCCATGTCATGGCTTATGTTGCCCTGCCACTTCATTAGCACTTTTTCTGGTGCTTTGCACCATATAGTTACTCAATAAATATTTGTTAAATTGAATTAAATAGTGTCCCAGCAACATGGCAGGGACCACCCAACAGCTGGCAGACCAAGCACATGTAGGTTTCTCAGTCCTATTTCTTCTGCCAAACACCAATGCACTCCACTAAGCATCCCTCAGCTGTGATTCTCCATTTTGGCAACCAAATTGACCTTAATGTAAATATTTCCAGTCACATAAAATATGTTGTGAAGTGTACAAAAACAGTTGCAGTTGACTGCCAGCAGTGATGAAGCTAAATCAATACAATTTATTTCTCCATTAAACCCTCCTGAATATTACACATAATAATGCTGTTCTTAGGAACTACTAAAAAATCAGTCTGCAGAATATCCAAGGTATATTTTAATAGAAGGAAAAAAAAAGAAGGAGGAGGAGATAGGAAAGAGGAGGAGGAGGCAGAAGAAGAGGAGGAGGTGGAAGAATAAGCTTAGAAAGAATAAGAGGAGGTGTAGGAGGAGAAGTAGAAGGAGAAAGAGCAGACAGAGGAGGATGTAGAAGAGAAGGAAGAGAAGAAAAGAGATCAAGAGAATGTTAAGTAGAGAAGAGAAAGAAGAAAAAAAGAAGAAAGAGAAAAAAAGAGAGAAGGAAGGAAGAAAGAAAAAGAAAGAGAAAACAAAGAAAAAAGAAAAGAAAAGAAAGATGGGGCTGTGAAGGTGGCGCTAGAGGTAAGGTGTCTGTCTTGCAAGTGCTAGTGTAGGACGGAACTCGGTTCGATCCCCCCCCCCCGCATCCCATATCGTCCCCCCAAGCCAGGGGCGATTTCTGAACACATAGCCAAGAGTAATCCTTGAGCCTCAAACTGGTGTGACCCAAAAACCAAAAAAAAAAAATTAAGAAAAAGAGAGAGAAAAAGAAAGAAAGAAAAGAAAGAAAGAAAGAAAGAGAGAGAGAGAAAGAAAGAAAGAAAGAAAGAAAGAAGAAAGAAAGAAGAGAGAGAGAGAGAGAGAGAAGAAAGAAAGAAAGAAAGAAAGAAAGAAAGAAAGAAAGAAAGAAAGAAAGAAAGAAGAAAGAAAGAAAGAAAGAAAGAAAGAAAGAAAGAAAGAAGAAAGAAAGAAGAAAGAAGAAAGAAAGAAAGAAATAAAAGAAAAGAAGAAAGAAAGAAAGAAGAAAGAAAGAAAGAAAGAAAGAAAGAAAGAAAGAAAGAAAGAAAAAAGAAAGAAGAAAAAGAAAGAAAGAAAGAAAGAAAGAAAGAAAGAAAGAAAGAAAGAAAGAAAGAAAGGACAGCTCACTTACCTATATAGATCCTATTGCCATTCTGCTCCTCTATATTATCAACACTTTAGCATAATTTTTTGGATGTGGAATTTCAGTTTTTTCCCTGCCACTCCTATGCTGAAGAACCTTGGATACTCTACTTAGATTTTATGGTTATCAGAAGGATCAGAAGATGTTCCTTCAAAAGTTGATATGATGCATTGAAATAAAAAGAAAAGAAAAATTATGAAGTGGAAAATAAATAGAAGGGAGTGTTAGCACAATGTTTAATTTATTTTATTACTCAGGTTTTCCATCTTCATTCTTAGTATTGCAGTGTATGATTTCCTACTCTTCCCTTAAGATGATGCTCATTGAGTAACTATTAAAAGTGAAAAGAGGGGCCAGAGAGATAGCATGGAGTTAAGGCGTTTTCCTTGCATGCAGAAGGAAGGTGGTTCAAATCCCGACGGTTCAAATTCTGGCATCCCATATGGTCCCCGGAGCCTGCCAGGAACGATTTCTGAGCCTAGAGCCAGGAGTAACCCCTGAGCACTGCCGAGTGTGATCCCAAAAATAAATAAATAAATAAATAAATAAATAAATAAATAAATAAATAAATAAATAAATAAATAAATAAATGTGAAAAGATTGGGCCTGAGCAATAGTGCAGCAGTAGAGCTTTGCTTTGCGTTCAGCTGTTCCAGAACAGACCTCAGTTCGAACCCCAGCACCCCCAAACCAGGAGCTATTTCTGAGCACATCCCCAGGAGTAACCTCTGAGCATCACGGGGTGTGGCCAAAACAAAACAAACAAAAAAGTGAAAAGATCACCGTATCTCAGTTATGTGCTGAAGGAAGGTCCACAGTAGAAATGTGGACTCAAATATCTTGAAGTCAACTTGACCAAAGACATGAAGGACCTATTCAAAGAAAACTATGAAAACCTGCTCCAAGAAATAAGAGAAGAAACATGGGAATGCAATGTCTGGGTAACAATAGTCAGCTAGGATTGTGTCATTCTTTGTTAGACTAGATGGTTTTTTTAATTCTAAATTTGTGGAAAATATGTTGTAGACGACTGAATCAGTGAATTTCAGAACTGAAAAGAAAGTGGAATGTAGAATCACTGAGAAGTGTGTGCACATGATTGTGAAGGTTCTCAACAAAATGTTTTAGGAACTGTTAAGCCGTTGGCAACAGTCTTTCTGCTGAGCTTGCTAAGAAGTCTTACACTGGGTTTTAGACACATTTTTGTCTATCACAACCTCTTATTTAAAACCTCATGCTAATTTCTACAATTATGTAATTTTCTGAGGGTGCTTATTTGATAAACATTCAATACTTTTGTAATCTCTTTGCTGCAATCCAGATAAATGCTTTTTTAAAAATTGTTATCCCCCTTCTGTCGATCCCCCACCCATCGCTGACTACCTCAGGAGATCTCCAGCCAGCAAATCCCCACCACCTCGGCTGACTGTCCCACCCTGCTGACTACCTTTCAGAACCTCCAGCCTGTTCCAACTGCCTAGACCTTGAGGACAAACGTCTGAAGGCCTGGGATTGAATGCTCTCTGCCCATAATTACCCAAGGGCTCTTCTTCAGAGGTGAGCTGTCCTAACCACAAACAGTAGAGCCAGAGGAGCTTTTATGGCTGCATAAACCTTATAACAATTTACCATCATAATATGTAGAAAAAATCCAAACTACAAACTAGACAATGGGGAACAATGCAGGCCAACACCAGGCATAGAGAATGAAGATAGCAACTCTGATGACCTGAAAACTGCCAACCACCTAGTTAGTCTTTCAAATACGAGTTTAGAAAAGAAATATGGAGGATGTTTATAGAACTCAAAGAAAGCATAGATTGAGTTGAACGGAACACAAACAAGAATAAAGAGGATATGAAGATAGAAATCAGAATAATCCAAATTAATATAAGAGATCTGAAAAACTTAGTAGATGAATTGAAAACCTTGATAGAAATCCTCTCTAACAGAGTAACAGCAGCTGAGGATAGGATCAGCGAGCTGGAAGATAAGAATCATAACAATTCCATATAGCAGAAGAGATTGGAAAAAAGTGTTAAAGCAAATGATCAGACAATGAAATATTATTCAAAGAATGTGAACCCTCCAAAGCTCCTTTTTACTCCTTAACTCTCTAACCCCCCAAACGTCACTAACCTACATTATTCTTTTTAACTTCAGTACTGTACAATCCTAATCACAGACCAAAGCCATGCATTGTGTGCAACAACCCCAAACTGTTTCAATATACATAAAGTGGACATGCATTTCTTTAGAATATTTTGTGTTTTTTTCTCTGACAACTATAATTCTTACTAAATGTTGTCTTATACAGTGATGATTCTAACCACTTTTTATCTTCTCTTTATGAGCTGTTCAACAAGGAATTTTGGTGAAAGTGTCCCCCAGGTTAATGCTTATGATTGAACCATATCATGGGAATCAGTTGGACTTGTTCTTATGGCCCCCATATGCACCAATAACACCATGTGGCATTGCTCCTTTTTTGCATAGGCATATTAAAAGGGGAAATACTATACATACAAATAAGATCCTATCTAATAGAGATTGGAACATACAAATCTTGTAGTGCAAAGGGACCTTACACCCTGAATATTGACATAACGACCTGGCACAGACCTCAGAAGAAAGGGCATTTTCCATTCACCCCTGAACCAGGGAAGCCATTCACGAAACATCCAGGCTTGTCTATAACATCACCTGGAAGTAATCCTCTACCACGGAAGACCCTACACCTCTCAGACATCGACCTGCTCAAAAGACACTTCCCTTAACAACTGAGAATTATCAACAACAACGGCCTGCTTACAGGACAGGGCTCCCTGCATTGCCCTTTGATTGTGAGGTGAAAGGAGAGGACGCTCCACATCCTGACTTCAATGTAGGATATGCAGATTACAGGATCTTTAATACAGAAACATGATACCAACAACAGAGACTGTGAAAAATAAAAGTGTGTTGGCACTACAGACAATGTCTTGGATTGGATGATCTAGCTTGCCTGGAGCCTAGAGTTAGTCTTGTGCCAGAAAACTTCAGGGGTCGGGTCTCTTTGTATTTAGGCCAAGGTTATTCCTTTCCATGTCCCTCATATTTTGGTGGGCCTATGCAAACAATTGCCACTATAACTCCATTTTTACTGTGCTCCTTTGACTCTAATCCTTAAAAAGCACCCACTTAAAATTTGAGGTTAACTTAAGCTAATATGCATGTATATGGAAATGTAGAAAAATACTATGCCTGTAATGTTTAAGGAGTTACATAAGTTTTATGGCTTTAGTTTGCCTTGTGTGCTGTTAAGAAATATTATGTGTTACAATCTGGGGACTTGAGGATCAAAGTAATTGAACATGGATTCTGTCTTATTTATCTTAATGTTCTTTGGCTGAAATTTCAAAGTTAAGATATCAGCAAGGGGACTTCTGAGAATTATGTTATGGGTCATTGTTCTTCCACTGTAACTTTACCTTGTCCTCTTTCTTAGCATCTTTGTTCTCATAATTAAAAATAAAAAATTAAAAAAAAAGAAAATTACAGACCATGTTCCTTATGAACACAGATGCAAAGATCCTCAACAAAATTCAAGCAATTAGAATATAATGCCTCACCAAGAAGGTCATTCTCCATGATCAAGTAAATTTTGTCCCAGGAATGCAAGGATGGTTTAAGTTCCATAAATCTATTAAAGTAATACACAACATCAACAAGAAAAATAAAAATCACATGATTATATGATTAGATGCAGAGAAAGCATTTGATAAGGTTCAACACCCATTCTTGATAAAAACTCTCAGCAAGATGGCAATGACAGGAACCTTTCTCAATCTAGTTAAGAGCATCTACCACAAACCAATGGCAAATGTTACCCTCAATGGAGAAAAACTAAAAGCCTTCCCTATAAATTTTGGTACAAGACAAGCCTGTCCTCTCTCACCACTGCTATTCATTATACTACTGGAAGTATATACTTGCTATAGTGATCAGACAAGAAAAAGATATCAAGGGAATCCAGATAGGAAAGAAAGAAGTTAAGCTCTCACTGTTTGCAGTTTAGAAAACTCTAAAGACTCTATCAAAAGCTTCTAGAAATAATAGATTTGTATAACAATGTGTCAGGCTACAAAATTAACACAGAAATTAATGCACGTTTTATACACTAATAATGACATTGAAGAAATGGACATTAAAAAACAACTTGATTCACATTATTGTCATAAAAACTCAAATATCTTGAAGTCAACTTGACCAAAGACATGAAGGACCTATTCAAAGAAAACTATGAAAACCTGCTCCAAGAAATAAGAGAAGAAACATGGAAATGGAAGCTCATGGATTGGCAGGATTAACATCATTAAAATGGCAAACATTGTACAGATTTATTGACATCCCTCTAGGGATACCCATGAAATCTTCAAAGAAGAAGATCAAGCAATTCTAAAATTAATTTGGAACAATAAACACCCTCGAATAGCTAAAGCAATCTTTGGGAAAGGAATATGGGAGGCATTGCTTTTCCCAATTTTAAATTGTATTACAAAGCAATGGTTATTAAAACCGCATGATATTGGAATAAAAACAAATCCTCAGATCAGTGGAATAGACCTGAGTATTTAGAGAATGTGCCCCAGAAATACAATCATCTAATCTTTGATAAAGGGGCAAGAAATGCAAAATGGAGAAAGGAAAGCCTCGTCAACAATTGATGTTGGCACACCTGATTAGCCACTTGCAAAAAAGCAAACACAGACTACCAGGTAACACTATGCACAAAGGTCAAATCCAAATGGATTAAAGACCTTGATATTAGACCTGAACCCATAAGGTATATAGAACAACACATAGGAAAAACACTCTATGACATTGAGACTAAAGGCATCTTCAAGGAGGAAACAGCACTCTCCAACAAGTAGAAGCAGAGATAAACAGATAGGAATATATTAAGCTGAGAAACTTCTGCACTTCAAAGGAAATAGTGCCTAGGATACAAGAGTCACCCACTGAATAGGAGAAACTATTCACCCAACACCCATCAAATAAGGAACTAATATCCAAAATATACAAGTCACTGATGGAACTTTATAGAAAAAATCATCTAACCCCATCAAAAAATGGGGAGAAATAATGAACAAACACTTCCTCAAAGAAGAAATACAAATGGCCAAAAGGCACTTGAAAAAATGCTCCACATCGCTAATCATCAGGGAGATGCAAATCAAAACTACAATTAGGTACCATCTCAAGTCACAGAGATTGGCACACAGCACAAACAACAAGAACAATTAATACTGTCGGAGAAGTGGGGAGAAAAGAACTCTTATTCACTGCTGGTGGGAATGCTGTCTAGTCTAGCCTTTATGGAAAACAATATGGAGTTTCCTCAAAAAAAGCTGGAAATTGAGCTCCCATATGATCCAGCTATACCACTCTTAGGGATATACTCTAGGAACCCCAAAATACAATTCAAAAATTCCTTCCTCACACCTATATTCATTCTAGTGCTATTTACAATAGTCAGACTCTGGATATAACAAAGATGCCCTTCAACAGATGAATGGCTAAAGAAACTGTGGCGCATCTACACAATGGAATATTATGCAGCTCAGGAAAGATGAAGTAATGAACTTTTCCTATACATGGATGTATATGGAATCTATTATGCTGATTGAAATAAGTCACTGTGAGCTATAGGCACAGATTAGTCTCACTCATCTATAGGTTTAAAAAAATTAATGACATTATTGTAATAAGGACAGAGACATTAGAGTTTAAGGACAGGAAGGATCAGCTCACAATATGAAGCTCACCACAAAGAGTGGTGAATACTATTAGGGAAATAACTACACTAACAACTAGTATGACTATGTTAATGAGTGAGAGAAGTAGAATGCCTCTCTCAAATACAAGCAGAGTTAGCGGGAAGAGGATGGGCGACATTGGTTGTAGGAATATTGCACTGGTCAAGTGGGGTGTTCTGTTTTTACTGAAATCCAACTAGAATCATGCTTGTCATCATGTTGCTTAAATAAATATTTAAAAAAATTGTAATCTATGTGTGTGTAGGTTTTTTTTTTTTTGGTTTTGTTTTTGTTTTCATTTTTTTTGTGGTGCTTGATGGCTTAATTTGGATCAGGGGCCAAATGAACCAGGTACAAGGCTTCTCTTGCCTGAGCACTCATGACTCAAACCTGATAGAGCTTGGAAGACCATACAGGGTGCAGAGGATCAAATTCGGATTGGGCTTCTGTAAGGCAAACCTTCTACTGCCTGTACTATTTCTCCAGGCCCTTTATAGAATTTTTTTGTCTTTTTTGGGGGGCAGGGTCTTTTTTTAACCACACCTGGCGATGCTCAGGGGCTATTCCTAGCTTTGCTCAGGACGCCTTCCAGGCATGTTCAGGGGGCCATGTGGGATGCCGGTGACTGAACTAAGGTCGAGTGTGTGCAAAGCAAGCGCCCTACTGTTCTATCGCTCTGGCCTCCCTATATAGAATATTTTAAACTAATTCACTAAGTTATGTTGACCATATCCAGGAAAAAATTATGGAAAAAATAGAACTGTCAAACAAAACTTTTATAATTTGCTGAGGTGGTAAATCCCACTGTATCTTCTATGTCTTCTATTTCTTCTTTTTAGTTTCCTACATCTATATAGACAATGAAGAATGGGAAAATAAGTGATAATAACAGCAGAGGTGTGGTGGGAATGGAAAGTAAAAGCAGATAAGTCAGCCACATATTGTTCTATCTTCTTCCCATGTAGGTAAGATACAAAAAGGACTAAAACAAATGTGAAACAGGCAAGTAAGCTATGGGTCCTGGCAATGAATTTCTAGATGGAGCAAGACCAAAACATAATCCAAAAAGGATTAACTAATTCTGCTCCATTGACACCCTCAAAAACACAGTTTAGACCAGATTTAATATCACCTTTAGTGTCAGAGTCAAAATGAAAGAGGAACAAGCCCAAATTCATGTTTGGACTCCCTCAGACAACAATTCCAAAGAAATTAAGGTTGAATGCTGAAGGTCACTATGGCACAGAAACTATTTCCTTCACAATACCTTACTTCACAGGAGTATCATCTACATAAGAAGCTTAATTCAGAATAGTAAAGGGTTTTAAGATTCACTTTGCAAAACAGGCAGTACAAATTCAATTTTGAAATGATTCACATTCCAGTTTGAAATGTGCAATTCATTACTTTTAGGTCCCGAGTCCTCTCTCTACTTCCTCGAATACATTCTCTCCTTAACATGCCACTAACACCCCACTCATGGTTTTCTCTTAGTTTCCTACTACTACAGGAGTATTTGAGTAGATACAAAATCTTTAATTTAGGGAGAAATGAAGTCTGTGATGTTAAAGTCTAAATCCATGGTAGACCTCTGCAAAGTGAAAATGTGCAATTCATTACTTTTAGGTCCCGAGTCCTCTCTCTACTTCCTCGAATACATTCTCTCCTTAACATGCCACTAACACCCCACTCATGGTTTTCTCTTAGTTTCCTACTACTACAGGAGTATTTGAGTAGATACAAAATCTTTAATTCAGGGAGAAATGAAGTCTGTGATGTTAAAGTCTAAATCCATGGTAGACCTCTGCAAAGTGATTGGTTAAATTTATGGGTACAGCTGGTTTGCAGTTGCAAAACCCTCTACTTTTTAATGCAAAATGGCATCTGTGCCTGTTAATTGGATACTTAGGCATACACACATAAACTGTTGGGAATTAGAAGGTATATTTCTTTCTTTTTTTTTTTTTTTTTGTTTTTGTTCTTGGGCCACACCCGGCGGTGCTCAGGGGTCACTCCTGGCTGTCTGCTCAGAAATAGCTCCTGGCAGGCACGGGGGACCCTATGGGACACCGGGATTCAAACCAACCACCTTTGGTCCTGGATCGGCTGCTTGCAAGGCAAACGCCGCCATGCTATCTCTCCGGGCCCAGAAGGTATATTTCTTAAGTCTTGCCCACATCTTGCCATTTTGAGAATCATTGCTGAGATTCAATTTTTCCCCTTTTTACTTTTATAGAGAGGGTAGAAAAATTCCTTCTCCTTCTTAGAAATAAGTATTGTCTGTTGGAAAATATAACCTACCTTTTTCTAATCCAATTTTAATCCTTTCAGCCTCTACTACTACTGAAACTACTGTCTGCTGATGGAGCAGGCACTCTAAATACACTTGAGTTCTGTGATTGTTGCCACCTGTCTGACTAGAAAGGAAAATTTGAAGCTGTAAATGTGATAGGAAACCTGTCTAAGGAGTTGGATTCAAGTGTTATGCAGAGGCCATAGAAAACCAGTCATGACTGAGTGTTGCCTTTTGTATATGTGAGCATTTTAGCTCTTCATTGGTATTCTCCTGTTGGCAATGTGTGGCAACAATAGAATCTAGGCCTTTTCTGTTACATGTTTCATGAAAAAGTTTATTAAATTTGTTCTTATAATTATTGTGAGTCCTATAAAAGATTTGTTGGGTCTATGCTTCTCCTATCTCAGCAGATTGCTTTATCATTTCTTTTCCTGCTCTGGTAATTTCCATTAGAAAGCTTGCTAACCTGGTATTGACTATTACAAGCCATAATCAGAAGCTGAAAAAAGCTCACCCACTCTGATCTGCTGCAAAGCCAATACCAGCTATCTGGGAAGAAAAGAAACACTAGAAAGTAAACACTAAACTGCTGGTGTATCTGCCCCTTTTCTATGAGCACTACAAAGTGTGAAACATGAATGCAAAGAAAGAGAATGATTTTTCAGAGATTTAATCCCTTTAGAATAGAAAGCTTTGGTTGCTGTTTAAGGAGCCTTTTCACCTCAAGGTCACAGCTTGAATCTCATCTGGATTTATGTATACTGTGCACATTCAATTATTTTTGAGCTATTTCTGCAGTATTCACTCCTTGCACTGCATATACTGTTTGCGCCCATTTGGTCTTTTATACATCTGTCCTGCTCATTCTTGTCTACTTTTTTGGTTAATATGCTCTGATGATTTAAGTTAGCTAATTGGGATATGATGAGTAAATTTATTTTCCTCCTTTCTCTACCCATATGTAATTAAATTGAAATTAGACTTTGTAGCCCTTTATAGTTCAATTGAAAAAAATAATATGTACATACTACAGATGACATTAGGTAGTATTTGATAGATCTTGGTTCTTCTAAATATAAAATATTTCAAATATTTTCTATCTGCATAAAAGAGTCAGCAGGGTTTTGAAAAATAGTTAATTCATATTTAAAATATAAGTAAGTATAGCAAATTATAGAACAAAATAGAATTATACATAGTCTAGAAAGTTAAAAGTAGTAGATATGTGCAAGGGTGAATTTTGTGCGGTGGAAAACATGCTATCAAAATCATAGAGAAGAGAGTTCAGAGGTTTGGAGACAAATTAAAAGCATCACATATACTTTTCTATATATCCATGCAATCCTTCCACACTGTACTCATTCCCTTGCTTCCCTTGCTAAAAGAAAAAAGCAGCAGATTGAACACTGTGACCCATTCTACAGAATCCGAAATCCCTTCGTTCTGAAATGCTGAGATAAACTTTTTGAAAAACCACAAGATAAGGAGCCCAACTGAGGATTCTAACAGAAGAGAACCAAGCCTTGCAATGCTCAAATTGTAGTCTGAGGCTTTACATTTTTCTTTCCTTTTCTTTTAGAGCCATCAATCGCCGTCTACAGACATTGAATTCACTTACAAAGTTAAAACAGAGAAATAAAGTGGAATGCAATGATCAGGAAATTCCATTTGTTTTTTTTTCTCCCTTTCATCATTTTGTTGAATGTGTGCAGAACTTTATGAGGTTATTCATTTGTACCCAAACAGGAGTATAGGATTTGCCATATTGGATCAGACCATTGGTCCATCAATGTTGTATTCTCACTGCCTCTGGCACCAGATAATATATGAAGCACTAGAGGAGAGCAAACTCCACAGTCACCCCCACTCCACACACAAAGGAGCAAGTCAATTGTGCAGCAAAATATATGGGGTGAAAGTCTTAGCTGCTTGGAATGGGACTAGATGAAAAGGATATGGATTTAAACATGCCTTAATGGGGCAGAAGCTACATCATTTGAGAAACAATTTAGGCCTCTCTTACCTTTAGAAATTTTGTCCAATGTCTCCCTGCTCACTTCAATTATAAGAACTATTATTTTTCTTGCAATAATAGATTTAAGTAGTGGAACTAAACAGACCCAGTGTAGAAAAATGAAGCACACTCTGATAAGTGGCACATCTCTGCTTTCTTTTTAGAGAAAGCATAGATGTAGTCAATATTTGAATGCAGCATAATAAGCAAGGATCTGGCCCCCTCATCCTTTGGTAATTATTAAAATAGGTTTTCACATTGTTTGATTAATAAGCTTATTCAGTAGTTAAGAATGAGATAGAGTATATTATATAGAAATCTATACAAACTGGAGTAGTAAAAGAAAGGGACTTGTGGGTCAATATAGCTGATTAGTTGAGGCACCGCGAGTCACTATAATATTATTATAAATTGTGCTGATAAAGCACAATTGGTTCCATAGCCTTAGTCAATAAAGTAATGCATTATGGAGAGAACTGAAAGGTCAGTTCTAGATAAGATATTACGTACAAATACAGTTTTAAAATTTTCTTCCTAGATGAGACCCTGAATAAAATTTAAGAATTTATCTGAGGGGATATAGCTATAGCATAGCAGTAGGGCATTTGACTTGTACCATCAGACCCAGGTTTTATCCTCAGCATCCCATATGTAATCCTCCATATCCTCGATTCTGCCAGAAGAGATTTCTGAACACAGAAATTTCTGAGTGCTGCTGGGTGTGCCCCCCCCCAAAAAAAGAAAATATAAGAATTTATTAGACATTGTCCAGGTTCTAATATTAGTGCAATCCAAAAATATTTATCGCTTTAGCAATAAATTACAGGATGAAAAATTTGTTTGGCTACAGATAGGTAAAGTTTTCTTTATCTAGATACTAGATGTAATTTTGGAAAATTATTTTTTATTTTCATCTAAGGTAATAAAACTGAACCATCTTATACCTTTTGATAATTATTATAATGATAGCAGGGCCAGGCTCATATTCTTTGTGACTCACTATCAAATAAAAATTCACACCCCACAGTTAAAAAGGAAGAAGAAAATTACTTAGTAAAGATACTAAAATTATAAAATTAATCCCTTAATTTAATTTCCCTCACTAATGTTATACATGAATTGATTGCTATTTAATGTAATTCTAATTCTGTAAAGCTAAATTTAAATAATTAACACAACTTTGTCCATTATTTATATTATAATATGTGAGTTTAAATGCAAAGATATACTTGGTAGTGTATGAATCAACAATATTACAATTAATATTCTGATCGCAAATATTCATACTATATTTGTTCTTAGAAAAATAGTATAAAGGTTACACAAAATTAGCTCAAGTGTTTTTATTTCATTTTTGATATGCCGGTTTTACCTATAATCTCTATTTTCACTTAGTAAAACGTAGGAAAAGAGGGAAGAAGCAAGGGTTGCACTTTCTTTTTTTAATTAAACTGCTGTGGTATACAGTTATAAAGTTTTTATGCTTGAATTTAAGTAATACAATGTCCAACACCCATCCCTTCACTAATGTACATTTACATTTCTCATCACTAATGTTCCCAATTTCCTCCTCTTCATTCTTCTCCTTCTTCTCCTCCTCTTCCTCTTCCTATTTCTCTTCCTGTTCTTCTTCCTCTTCTTCTCCTCCTCCTCCTCTTGTCTTCTCCTTCTCTTTCTTCTTCTTCTTCTTCTCTTTCTTCTTCTTCTTCTTCTTCTTCTTCTTCTTCTTCTTCTTCTTCTTCTTCTTCTTCTTCTTCTTCTTTTCTTCTTCTTCTTCTTCTCCTCCTCCTCCACATCCTTCTTTTCTACATTCTTCTCTCCTCCTCCTCATCCTCTTCTTCTCTTCATCTACTTTTCCTTCTTCTTCTTCTTCTTTTCTTCTTCTTCTTCTTCTTCTTCTTCTTCTTCTTCTTCTTCTTCTTCTTCTTCTTCTTCTCCTCCTCCTCCTCCTCCTCTTCCTCCTCCATCTCCTCTTTCTCCTCTCACATTTTAGCAAATGTTTCTTTTAGAAACATTTAGAACATTTGTCAATGTTCACACCCTTTTAAAAGTATTTTCAGAATATGCAGCATTTATATCGTTATATATATTTTTATCTATCTTACACAGTTAAGAAATGATACGATAGGAATCCTAGATATTTGATTATTCTTACACTGCAATTGTTTTATTCTGCATACAAAGCAACTTATGGTCAAAATAGAAAATATAGCCCTTTGAACAAAGTGCCCTCACTTATTTAGTTGGTTTATTTTGGGGGGGGGCTACATTCAATGGTGAACAATGGTTATTTCTCTGTGCTCAGAAATCAATACAGGCAGGCTTGGGGGACTATATGGTATGCCAGGGATTGAACAACCTTTTACCCTGGGTTGGCTGTGTTCAAAGCAAATGTCCAACCACTGTGCTATCTCACAGGCCCACTTATTTACTTTTCAATTTAACCAATCTACTTGTACATTTCTGTCTTACATAATTTAATTTACTAGGAATATATCAAAGTTTCATGTTTTTAATAACTCATGAATCTTTAATGCAAATTATGGCAAAACATTGGCAATGATACACATTTTCATGATCTTTGTTCAAATAAATGTTCCATTTTTCCATAAAACCTTGGTTTTAGCTGTTAAGTTAAAAAATTAACAAGTAAAAATTTAAGACTTTTGGATTAAAATAAATACGGAGACCTTTTCAGAGTTCTGCATAGCTGCACAGGTTCAAATTCATAAATATGACCTTAAAAACTATACTAAAATAAAATCTTATCCTTCTTTTTCCAGGATATGTGGTAAGAATTTTTCATATAAAATATACACTGTACTTATAATTTTAAAACGGTTATTTTTCATATGAGAGAATTGCTAATATAGTTATAGTAAAATAATCAATAACTATTTTATCAGTAAGTCTTTTTCTTCTACTTTATTTAAACAATTTGATTACATACATGATTGCATTTAAGTTTCATCAATGTAAAGAACACCACTGATCACCAGTGCAACATTTCCATATCCAATGTCCCAAATCTCCCTCCTCCCCTGTACATCCATGTATAGGAAAATTTCATGACTTCATCCCTCCTGACAGCTGCATAATATCCCATTGTGTATATGTACCACAGTTTCTTTAGCCATTCATCTGTTGAAGGGTATCTTGGCTGTTTCCAGAGTCTTGCTATGGTAAATAGTGCTGCAATGAATATAGGTGTAAGGAAGGGATTTTTGTATTGTATTCTTGTGTTCCTAGGGTATATTCCTAGGAGTGGTATAGCTGGATCATATGGGATCTCGATTTCCAGTTTCCAGTTTTCCAGTTCTCCATATTGCTTTCCAAAAAGGTTGAACTAGATGGTATTCCCACCAGAAGTGGATAAGAGTTTCTTTCTCTCTACATCCCTGCCAACACTGCTTGTTCTTATTCTTTGTGATGTGGGCCAATCTCTGTGGTGTGAGGTGGTACCTCATAATTGTTTTCATTTGCATCTCCCTGATGATTACTGATGTGGAGCATTTTTCATGTGTCTTTTGGCCATTTGTATTTCTTCTTTGTCAAAGTATCTGTCCATCATTTCTTCTCCCCATTTTTTGATGGGATTAGATGTTTTTGTCTTGTAAATTTCTGTCAGTGCCTTGTATATTTTGGAGATTAGCCCCTTATCTGATGGGTATTGGGTGAATAGTTTCTCCCACTCAGTGGGGTGCTCTTGTATCCTGGGCGCTATTTCCTTTGAGGTGCAGAAGCTTCTCAGCTTACTATATTCCATTCTGTTAATCCTGCTTTCACTTGCTTGGAGAGTGCAGCTTCCTCCTTGAAGATTCCTGTAGTCTCAATGTCCTGGAGTGTTTTGCCTATGTGTTGTTCAATATATCTATGGTTTCAGGTCTGATATCGAGGTCTTTAATCTATTTGGATTTTACCTTTGTACATGTTGTTAACTGGGGGTCTAATTTCAATATTTTGCAAGTGGCTAGCCAGTTGTGCCAACACCACTTGTTGAAGAGGCTTTCTTTGCTCCATTTAGAATTTCTTGCTCTTTTATCAAAAATTAAGTGATTGTATGTTTGGATAACATTCAAGCCTATTCCACTGTCATTATTCCAATACCATGCTGTTTTGATAACTATTGCTTTGTAGTACAGTTTAAAGTTGGGAAAAGTAATTCCTCCCATTTTTTTTCCCAATGATTGCTTTAACTATTCTAGGGTGTTTATTTTCCAAATGAATTTCAAAAGCGCCTGATCCACTTCTTTAAAGAAGTATCTTTAGAGGGTATCTTTAGAGGGATCGCATTAAATCTGTACAATGCTTTGGGGAGTATTACCATTTTGATGATGTTAATCCTGCCAATCCATGAGCAGGGTATGTGTTTCCATTTCCACGTGTCCTCTCTTATTTCTTGGAGCAGAGTTTTATAGTTTTCTTTGTATAGGTTCTTCATATTTTTAGTCAAGTTAATTCCAAGATATTTGAGTTTGTGTGGCACTATTGTGAATGGGTTGTTTTCTTAATGTCCATTTCTTCACTATTATTATTGGTGTATAAAAAGTCCATTGATTTTTGTGTGTTAATTTTGTAACCTGCCACATTGCTGTATGAGTTTATTATTTCTAGAAGCTTTTTGGTAGAGTCTTTAGGGTTTTCTAAGTAGAATATCATGTCATCTGCGAACAGCAAGAGCTTGACTTCTTCCTTTCCTATCTGGATTCCCTTGATAACTTTTTATTGCCTAATCACTATAGCAAGGACTTCCAGTGCTATGTTGAATAGGAGTGGTGAGAGAGGACAGCCTTGTCTTGTGCCAGAATTTAGAGCAAAGGCTTTTAGTTTTTCTCCATTGTTAATAATATTTGCCACTGGCTTGTGGTAGATGGCCTTAACTATATTGAGAAAGGTTCCTTCCATTCCCATCTTGCTGAGAGTTTTGATCAAGAATGAGTGTTGGACCTTATCAAATGCTTTCTCTGCATCTATTGATATGGTCATGCGATTTTTATTTTTCTTGTTGTTGATGTTGTGTATTATGTTGATAGATTTATGGATGTTAAACCATCTTTGCATTTCTGGGATGAAACCTACTTGATCATAGTGGAGGCATTTGCCAGGATTTTGTTGAGGATCTTTGTATCTGTGTTCATTAGCAATATTGGTCTGTAATTTTCTTTTTTAGTAGCATCTCTGTCTAGTTTAGGTATCAAGGTGTGTTGGCTTCATAAAAGCTATTTGGAAGTGTTCCTGTTTTTTCTATTTCATGAAAGAGTCTTGCCAGGATTGGTAGTAGTTCCTCTTGAATGGTTTGAAATAATTCATTAGTGAATCTATCTGGGCCTGGGATTTTGTTTTGGGCAAACATTTGATTACTGTTTTAATTTCCTCAATAGGAATGGGTGTGTTTAGATATGCTACATCCTCTTCATTCAACCATGGAAGATTATAAGAGTCCAAGAATTTGTCCATTTCTTCCAGGTTCTCATTGTTAGTGGCATAGTTTCTCAAAGTAGTTTCTGATTACCCTTAGAATTTCTGCCATATCCGTAGTGATTTCTCCTGATGTCCCCAAAATGGCCAACCAATCCTATATAGTCCCTCAGATATGGAGTTTAGAGAAGACATATGGACAATGTTCACAGAACTCAAGGAAAGCATAGATCGAATTAAATTGAACACTAATAAGAATATAGAGGATATGAAGATAGAAATCAGAAAATCCAAACTGAAATAACATGTCTGAAAAACTCAGTAGATGAATTGAAAAACTCAATGGAAAGTCTCTCGATTAGGGTAACAGCAGCAAAGGATAGATTTAGTGAGTTGGAAGATGAGATGCACAACAACTCCTTAAAGCAGAAGAGATTGGAAAAAAGTCTTAAAGCAAATAATAAGACAATGGAAAAATTACTCAAAGAATGTGAACAGATGAAAATAGAAGTCTTTGATAAGCTCACCAGAAACAACTTAAAAATCATTGGAGTCCCAGAGACCTAGGACGAAAATCCCCAGAAAGATTAAACAGTCAAAGACATTATTACAGAAAAAGTACCATAGCTAAAGACTACATGCAACCAAATCCTTCATGCCAGAAGAGTATTAACTAAAAGAGACCCAAGGAAAATCACCCCAAGACACATCCTAGTCACAATGACAAATCCCACAGAGAGGGATAGAATACTAAAAGCAGCAAGATCATAAAGGGAAATTACATTCAAGTGAGCATCCTTGAGATTTATAGCAGACCTGTCACAAGAAACCCTCAAGGTCAGAAAGCAGTGGTGGTACATAGTTGAAAACTCCATGAACTAAATGCTTAGCTTAGAATGGTGCACCCAGCCAGACTCACTTTCAGGTTTTAAGGTAGTATAGATTCACAGATAAACAAAAACTCAAGAAACTTTGCAGTCGCAAAACCCACCTTAAAAGAAAAACTGAACGTCTACTTTAATACAAGACTGACCAACAGACACAACAAACCTTTACATAGAGATGGATTTAAATTCCATGACAACTATCTCCCTCAATGTCAATGGACTAAATGCACCAGTTAAGAGACATAGAGTGGCTAAATTGAACAAAAAATGACTCCCACCTTCTGTTGCTTACAAGAAACACACCTGAATATTCAAAATAAACATAGACTCCAAAATTAAAGGCTGAAGAAAAATCATCCAAACAAACAATATCCTTAAAAAAGCTGGAGTGATCTGCAATTCTATATGAGTTCCTATTTTTTGTTTTTCAAACTTAAGAAATGACATTTATTTTGGTTCACATATCAGCTACCAATAAAATGCTCATATAATCTATAAAAAAAGCTGGAGTGGCCATGCTAATATCAGATGACACAGATTTAGACTCAGAAAAGTTGTAAAAGACAAAATGGACATTTTGTACTAATCAAGGAATATGTACAACAGGAAGAAATCACACTCCTAAACACACCCAATGAGGAACCAGCAAAGTATTTAATACAATTGTTGACAAATCTTAAGAGATCAATAACAACACAATAATTGTGGGAGACCTCCACACAGCCATTGCAACACCTGATGGGACAACTAGACTAAAACCCAACAAAAACATCCTAGCTCTAAAAAGAGAAATGGAAGAAAGTGGACCAGTAGATGTATATAGGGCAATTCATCCTCAGAGACCTGGATACCCACTCTTTTCCACTGCACATGGGTCCAATGCACAGGATAGACTACATGCAGGCCTGTAAAACATATCTCCATAAAATCAAGAAGATAGAAATAATGCATACTGCTGCAAGTGGCTTCTATCTTGCAGCACCAGAGGGATTTCCGTGAATCTGCTTCAGGGAGAGTGGGTTGCCCTGGCGGGTTATGGAAAAATATTGAAAAATGATGACCACACACAGAGAATGTGGGGTCAACACATCTTCTGGCAAGAGTGTGACAAGTTTATTTTCCAAATAGGAGGTTTTATAAGGGGTAAGCCAGTCACAGGTGCAGAGAAGGATGTTTACAATAACAAGGCAAAGTTAATTGCGAAAGAAAAGGTAACACTCAGTACAGCTTTTACCAACCAACCTCAAATGCAAAACAGGGGTTAGGAGGAAGTAAGAAATAACTAGAAATTTGATCTTTCTGAGCTGGGCTCTATTGTTTTTGGGGTCAAGTAAAGGAAGGAACTGAATCCCCTAAAATGTGTCTTCCTATATTCTGAGCAGAGTCAATAGCTAAGGTCTGCTTTCTGGCTTCGTTCTTGATAACCAGAAACTTCAGCTGCTGGGACATAATTGAAAAGGAGAAAAAAAATTGTCTTTCTCTTGTAGGTTCTAAATATTAATCAGAAAAATGGGTTCTCTTAGTAATCTTTGGTTCTGAAATTTCTGAGCCAAATTATTTGATAGAAGCCACAATTTTCCTGAGATTTACAAAGGAGAGATAGCCAAATAATAACCGAAAATGTAATGTCAAGCATCTCTTTGGAAATTCCTCAACCATCCACGCAGGGGAAAAAGGCATCCACAGCGGGCCTTTTGAGGAAACCCCATGGGATTATTTCAGTTCTCCCCCACCAGGAAAATCTGAGGATACATCTGGTTGGTTGAGCTCCCCTAAAGTTTATGTATGCCATGGAACATACTACTTTTGCTGATCAAAAGGCACTGATATTAGACATCTACAACAAAGGGACACAGAAGTAAAACGTTAACACCTGGAAATTAAACATCTTTCTATCACACTGAACAACTTTCTAAACACACTGAACAACCAGTGGGTCAGAGATGAAATCAAAGAGGAAATCAAAACATTCTTGAAAACAAATGACAATAAAGACACAAATTATCAGAATTTATGGGACACAGCAAAAGCATACTGAGAGGAAAATTTATAGCTTTGCAAGCACATATCAGGAAGGAAGAAGGGGCCTACATGCATAGTTTTGTGACACAGCTTATAAAACTAGAAAATGATCAACAAATGGAACCAAAAATTAGGTAGGCAGAAGAAAATAATAAAGTTTAGAGCAGAAGTCAAGAAAGTGGAAATCCAGAGAACAATGCAAAAGATCAACGAAAGCAAAAGTTGTTTTTTGAATAATGAACAAAATTGATAAACCTCTGGTGAAACTCACAAATAAATCGAGAGAGAGAAACTTGATAAACTGGATTAGAAATGAAAAGGGGGAAATCATTACAGATATTGCAGAGATTCAAAGTATAATCAGAGATTACTTTGAGTAACTCTATGCCATGAAACATGAGAACCTGGCAGAAATGGAAAAATACTTAGATTTTTTGTTTGTTTGATTTTTTGGGGGGGTCACAACTGGCAGCGTTCAGGGATTACTCCTGGCTCTATGCTCTGAAATCGCCCCTGGCAGGCTCGGGGGACCATATGGGATGCCGGGATGCAAACCAGTGTCCTTCTGCATGAGAGGCAAATGCCTTACCTTCGTGCTATCTCTCCGGCCCCAAATACTTGGATTCTTATAACCTCTCACAGTTAAATAAGGATGAGGTAGCATATCAGAACAACCCCATCACTATTGAGGAAATTAAAATGGTGATCAAAAATCTTCCCAAAAACAAAAGCCCAGGCCCAGATGGATTCACTAATGAGTTCTTTCAAACCTTTCTAGAGGAAATTTTTATTTAAAAAAAAGGCTCTTTTTTATTTATTTTTTTTATTGTAAGAATTTATTCAAAAGACAAAATTGATTAACATATTGAGGTGAACTAGCATAACATAATATAGTAACATAACATATAATATAATTAATATAATATAATAATACATGTAAAAGAACATTTCTGATTAAAACACAAATTTTTGATCATAATGCTTACATTATTAGAGGCATTTTTAATTTATTTTTTTCACAAATCTTACACAGTGACAATAAATGAGGGCCTTTCCACCACCAGTGTTGCCTCCCTTCATCCCTGTTCCCAAGCATATATCCCTTATCTCCATCCTTTATCCCTCAGAATTCTAGTGTAAATAAAAGCATATATGCAGTTCCAGATATTTTTACTAGTGGTTTCTTAAAGGTTTTGAGTCAAAGGAGCACTGTAAAAACAATGTTAGAGTGGCAATTATTGTTTGCATGGGCCCACCAAAGTATGGGGGTCATGGAAAGGAAAAATTTTGGTCTAAGTACACGGAGACTGTACCCCCTGAAGTTTCTTGACATAAGACCATTTCTAGGCTCCAGGCAAACTAGTTTTTCCAATCCCGGTCATTGTCTATGGTGCCCATACAGTTATATTTTTCACAGTCTCTGTTGTTGATATCATGTTTCTGTACTGAAGATCCTGGAATCTGTAAATTCTACATTGAAGTCAGGATGGTGTGGGGCGGCATCTAATTTTAACTCACAATTGAAGGGCAATGCAGAAAGCCCTGTCCAGTATGCAGGTTGTTGTTGTTGTTTAAATCTTCTAAGTGTTGAGGGAAGACTCTTTTGAGTAAATTGATGTCAGAGCAGCAGTAGGGTCTCCCCTGGTAGAGGATTGCTTCCAGGTGATATCATAGACAATTTTGGATGTTTCTTAGATGGCTTCTCTGGATCAGGGGTGACTGGAAAATGCCCAAACCTCTGAGGCCTGTGCCAGGTCATCATGTCAATGTTCAGGGTGTAAGGTTCCATTGCACCACAAGATATGTGTGTTCCTTTCTGTATTAGATAAGAACTTATTTGTATGTATAGTATTTTCCATTTTAATGTGCCCATGCAAACCAGGAATAATCCAACTAATGTTATCAGTACATAAGGGGTTCACAGAACAAGTCCAACAATCCCCGTGACCTAGTTCAAACATAAGCATTAAACTGAGGGACTCTTTCACCAAAATTCCTTATTGAACAGTTTAAAAAGAGAAAAAAAGATAAAAAGTGGGAAAAAATAAACAATCTAACTTAAAACAGTGGACACAATTGTCATCGTTTAAGAAAATTTGTGTGTTCCCATCTCTATAAGTTAAGAATGTGTTTGTATATAATTTCCCATTTTAATGTGCCTACGCAAAAAAGAACAGTATCACATGGCAAGATTGGAGCCTATGGGGATGCTAGAACAAGTCCAACAATCCAATTGACTTGGTTCTTATATAAATGTTAAATGGAGGGACACTTCTACAAACTTCCTTATTTAACAAATAGCAAAGGGAAGGAAAGATAGAGAGGGACTCTTTCACCAAAATACCTTATTGAACAGTTCACAAAGAGGAGAAAAGATAAAAGTGGGGAAAATAAACAATCTAACATAAGATAGTGGACTCAATTGTCACCATTTATGGGAATTAATCAAAAACCTAGTATGGTAGCAACCACAGTTACAAAATGAGAAAAGACAGAGGCCAAGAGACCGCTGGGAGTAAACAAGTAGGTAAAGAGTACTGGCCTCTTCCCAGCCTGAGAGTCCATCCTCTCATTTTTATTTTGAAAATATATGGTAACCCCACCTGAACTGGTCTCTTTCCAAAACTGAGAGTCCTTCCTAGCGCCTCGGCGCAGTTTTTGAAATGGAGACCAATGAGAGAAAAAAAAAATTATCAGTGGTTGTCATGACGTAATGTCCTGACATACACCAGTGCTGCATCGGCCTGCCATCCACCCCATGTGTCCCCCTTAGTGTCGGGAGAGAAAGGGGGAAAGCCCGAAGACCACGATAGAGTCCATCTGGGCCGGCAACCAGGGAAGGCCTGGAATAGAGGGGGTGGGGGTAATAGAGGGGGAAATAGGGGAATGGCTTGAGGCCTGCCCGCTCTTTTTATTATTATTATTATTATTATTATTATTATTATTATTATTATTATTATTATTATTAAGGCTCTTTCATAAAATTGAAGGAACAGGGACACTTCCAAATAGTTTCTATGATGCTAACATCACCTTGATAACACAACCAGACAGAGACACTGCCAAAAAAGAAAATCACAGACCAATATCCCTGATGAACACAGATACAAAAATTCTCAATGAATTATGGCAAATAGAATTCAATGCATCATCAAGAAGGTCATTCAACACTACCAAATGCAGATTTAATGTGATCCCTCTAAAGATACCCATGACATTCTTCAAAGAATCTTTATGGGAAAATAAAAAACAAAAATTATAAAGTAAATCCTAAGGACAGAGAATAATTCTATGGCTAAATTTTGAAGGGAAGATGTAAACTTTATTAACTTATGCTTCATGTGTTTATCTTGAAATGTTATGTATGTTAATATGTGTGGAGAAAGACTATAACAGAAATATGTATGAGAGTAGGAAAAGATTGAGTGTTTCTGAACTTAGGAGTTATGAAAAGGTAGAAGCAATAGACTAATATCTTATGACCTCAGTGCTATTACAAACCTAAAGTACCCAATAGTAAAATCTTAACTTCTATGATGTATATGAAAATTAATTTAAAAGCACATTTTATTGATAAACTAAAATATTTTGTAAAGTCTATTTAATATTATCAATATTGATTAATATTAACAAGAGTGATTGTACAAAAATAATATAAAATGGGATTTAAAAGAATTCTTCCATAAACAATATTTGTCTCTCATTTGTTACAGAGAGGTCTACAGTCAGCTTCCCAGCTGTAATTCTTTTTGACGACAGGGAAAGTTCTCAAGTAGATTATAAATAATAGTGTGATATCCAGTGAATTACATTTTCTAATAATTGGCAGTACATTATAGGAATTGGGGAGAGTAAGTAAAGGAACTGCAAGGAACCAAGAATTTCTCAGTTGTTTTTAGGAGGGGTTGTACAGTGGAGAAAATTATAAAAAGAATAAAGAATTGAATAAAAATAAAGAGACATAGAAAAGAAGAAAATAAGGAAGGAAGGAAGGAAGGAAGGAAGGAAGGAAGGAAGGAAGGAAGGAAGGAAGGAAGGAAGGAAGGAAGGGAGGGAGGGAGGGAGGGAGGGAGGAAGGAAGGGAGAATGGGAGAAAGAAAGAAAGAAAGAAAGAAAGAAAGAAAGAAAATGAAAGAAAGAAAGAAGAAAGAGAAGAATGAAAGATAGGAAAGAAAGAAAAAGAAAGAAGAAAGAAAGAATAGAAAGAAAGAAGAGAAAATAGAATGAAACAAAGATAGAAAGAAAGCGAGAAAGAAAGAAAGAAAGAAAGCAAGAAAGAAAGAAAGAAAAGAAGAAGAAAGAAAGAAAGAAAGAAAGAAGAAAGAAAAGAGAAAGAAAGAAAGAAAGAAAGAAAAGAAAGAAAGAAAGAGAGAGAGGAGAGAGAGAAAGAAAGAAAGAAAGAAAGAAAAAGAAAGAAAGAAAGAAAGAAAGAAAAAGAAAGAAAGAAAGAAAGAAGAAAAGAAAGAAAGAAAGAAGAGAAAGAAAGAAAGAAAAGAAAGAAAGAAAGAAAGAAGAAAGAAAGAAAGAAAGAAAGAAAGAAAGAAATAAAGAAGAGAAAGAAAGAAAAGAAAGAAAGAAAGAAAGAAAGAAAGAAAGAAAGAAAGAAAAGAAAGAAAGAAAGAAAAGAAAAGAAAGAAGAAAGAAAGAAAGAAAGAAAAGAAAGAAAGAAAGAAAGAAGAAAAAGAAAGAAAAGAAAGAAAGAAAGAAAGAAAGAGGGAGGGAAAAAGAAAGAAAGGGAGGGAGAAAGAAAGAGAAAGAAAGAAAGAAAAGAAAGAAAGAAAGAAAGAAAGAAAGAAAGAAAGAAAGAAAGAAAGAAAGAAAGAAAGAAAGAAAGAAAGAAAGAAAGAAGAAAGAAAGGGAGGGAAGAAAGAGAGGGAGAAACAAAGGGAGGGAGAAAGGGAGGAAGGAACAGAGGATAGAAAGAAGGAAGAAAGGGAGGTAAGGAGGGAGGGAGGAAGGAAGGAAAAAGGAAGGAAGTAAAGAAGGAAGGGAGGGAGGAAGGAAGGAATTGAGGGAAGGAGGTTGGATGGAAGGGAGGGAGGGTGGAAGGAAGGAAGGAAAGATGGAATAAAGGAAGGAGGAAAGGGAGGCATCTAATCCCATCAAAAATGGGGAGAAGAAATGAACAGACACTTTGACAAAAAAGAAATACAAATGGCCAAAAGACACATGAAAAAGTGCTCCACATCACTAATCATCAGGGAGATGCAAATCAAAACAATGATGAGATACCATCTCACACCACAGAGATTGGCACACATCACAAAAAACGAGAACAATCAGTGCTGGCGGGGATGTGGAGAGAAAGGAACTCTTATCTACTGCTGGTGGGAATGCCTTCTAGTCCAACCTCTATGGAAAATGATATGGAGATTCCTCCAAAAACTGGAAATTGAGCTCCCATTTGACCCAGTTATTCCACTCCTAGAGATATACCCTAGGAACACAAGAATACAATACAAAAATCCTTTCCTCACACCTATATTTATTGCAGCACTATTCACAATAGCCAGGCTCTGGAAACAACCAGAAGAATGGCTAAAGAAACTGTGGTATATACACAATGGAATATTAATCAGCCATCAGGAAAGATGAAGTCATGAAATTTTCCTATACGTGGATGTACATGGGAATTATCATGCTGAGTGAAATAAGTCAGAGGGAGAGAGAGAGAGAGAGAGAGAGAGAGAGAGAGAGAGAGAGAGAGAGAGACGCAGAGAGAGAGACGCAGAGAGAGAGAGACGCAGAGAGAGAGAGAGAGAGAGAGAGAGAGAGAGAGAGAGAGAGAGAGAGAGAGAGAGACGCAGAATAGTCTCACTCATCTATGGGTTTTAAGAAAAATAAAAATCATTTTTGCAACAATCCTTAGAGACAATGAGAGGGGGGTTGGAACTTCCAGCTCACTTCATGAAGCTCACCACAAAAGAGTGGTGAGTGCAGTTATAGAAATAACTACACTGAGGAACTACCATAATCATGTGAATGAATGAGGGAACTGGAAAGCCTGTCTAGAGTACAGGTGGGGGTGGGTGGGATGGAGGGAGATTCGGGACATTGGTGGTGGGGATGTTGCACTGCTGAAGGGGGGTGTTCTTTACATGACTGAAACCTAATCACAATCATATTTGTAATCAAGATGTTTAAATAAAGATAATAAAGAAAATAAAAAGATAATTTTAACTTTATTACATATTAGCTGCTATTATTCTTGCTCATTTTATATAAAATTTCCTAATGAAAATGCATATGTATTAGTACTGTAAAGACACAGATGTAGAATCTATTCTTAATAAGCCTATTACATACCATTAGATTATTACCTAAACTTTTCTGAAATAAGATTGTCTACTTCTGACAAGTTGGTGGATTATCTAACAAGATAATACAGGGGAAAACACTTTTTCAAATGTGAAACAAACTTCCTCTTGGGATTTCAACACATCTTGAGAGAGCATCTTGGGAAGAGATTCCTCTTTTAACAAACAAACAAAAAAAAAGACATTTTTTTATGATGGCATTGTGAAGTGTAAAAAAAAAATAAAAAAATTTAAGACCTGAAATCTTACTCCAAAGATGAAAAAGGGTGTCTTTGTGAACAGAAGTAGGGGGTTATATATACAGATAATTTGTCTTATATAGTCAAACTTCAACAAACACGAACTCTTTTTATTAAAGTCTTTTTTGTGCGCTATAAAAATCGAAGTGCAGCATAAACATGGATAGAACCCTGAATAGCCTAATTCTGTCAAATAAGTACAATTATTCTCTTCACTCAACTCTTAAGGTTTAAGGGAATGGAGGGAAAAAAATTTAAAAAATTGTAGACAAAAAAGGAGAAAATTAATGAGAAAAAGGTCTACATCAGAGGAAAAGAAAGAGGACAAGATGAAATGAATACGGATGACAGGCATGATAAAATAATCCAGAATAACAAAGTATCTGGGGCTGGGAACAAAGCTTTGAAAGTTGGAGCACATACATTAATGTGGGGTCACAAACTTTAATTTTGGGACCATATGGGTCTCCTAGCACTGCTAGGTGAGACTCACAATCACTGTATCAAGAGTAAACCTTACACTCCTAGACGTAAACTTCCCAATCCAAAAGCAAACAAATGACAAGAAATCTATTAAGAACAAGCAGATAATGAAAGATTGATTTAGCATTTTATATAAATGTAATAATTGAAAACTTAAAGCATCAAACATCTTTAAAAGTGTATTCATTATGATATCCCTTTTTAATTTTCAATAATTCAGAATATTACTGAAAATCATTATAGATTCTTAGAGCAAAAAATGCTATATAGAGATTCAAACCTGTACTTTGGGTGTTTGTGGGAAATGGTTGAAGCTAGAGAGTTTAGAGCCACACCAGGCTATGCTTAGATCTTCCTCTGGCTCTGCACTCAGGAATTAATTACATCTGGTAGGCTCAGGGAGCCATATGCCATGCTGAGTTTCTAATCCAGGTCAACTAAATGCAAAGCTAGCACCTTAATCACTGCAGAATTAATCATTCTGGGACCTTCATTCTGTATATTGGTGAAATTCCTTACAGTCACAGAAATGTAACTCAACAGGACTGTGATTATGTAGAAAACTTATCCCTGCCAAATTTCAATTTGTTCATTCACTCTTTCATTTTCATCTTTATGGATCAGTATATCAATGGTCATCTAAAGGATAAATTCACCAACTTAATAAGAGGCAAGCAGTTAAAAATAATTAAGAACTCAGAAAAGCGATGTAGTCATGAATTATGTGATTTTTATTACTTTTTATCTATTTTTTCAAAATCATTCCTACATTTTCAAACATTTACAAACCAATGCTTAATAACTATTTGATCCAAATCTAAATTAACAGAAAAACAACAAAATGTTCTATTAGAGAAGCCTAAGAAGCCAAGACTGTGAGTAGCAGAGTGAACTCATAAATCATAAACTCATAATTCTCAGAGATAATATTACTACTAAATGTGCAGTATAAATAATACATTGTCATATCACCCAACATACTACAAATATTTGATTGTTACTTGCACATATAACATGGGCCTGTATATTGAATTATTATATATATTAAGGAATCTGTGACTTTACTCTGCCATAGAAAATGAATCTTTATAGTGTGCATAGTAAACAAAGCAAAAAATATTAGATTTTTATTAGACTATACTTAAAGTTTGTAGTAAGAGACATAGAAAGAACCAAGTTATTTTCTTCATAAGAAAATGAGTAAAATTTCAATATAATTTTTTAATATAATTTATGTTTGTTATATAATGTATATATATTTATATATAATATATAATGTGCTTTATAACATTTTATTTATATAATTAATATATTATATAAATATATATTTATTATAAGTATATATGTTTTATATAATTGTTTACTGGTGTGATTTCTAAAGTTGCATATACCATCTTTCAAAAGAAGAGTTCCAAACCTAAGGATAAACATAGTATGAGGAGATTTTTACTTGTGGACTTAAAGCTTACAAATATTCAATTTATAAGATCCAAAATTCAAAGTATATAAAATAATAAAATATCTTATATTTTTGGAATAATCTTATTTATTCAACTGTGTTTTTGCAATTGAGCCTTAGAACACTTTGAGACAAATTTCTGACAAGCGATATCTCTAATGTTTTGAGTAAAAACATTTTTGTTGAGTAAACTTATTAGTAGCTAAAAAATGGCAGAAGAAATGGAAACTTTGATAAAGAAGAAATACAAATGGCCAAAGGCACATGAAAAAATGCTCATCACTAACCATCAAGGATATGCAAATCAAAACAACTATGAGGTACCATCTCATGCCACACAGATTGGCACACATTACAAAAAATGAGAACAAGCAGTATTGGCGGGGATGTGGAGAGAAAAAAACTCTTAACCACTGCTGGTGAGAATGCTGTCTAGTTCAACCTCTCTGGAAAGCGATATGGAGATTCCTCCAAAAACTGGAAATTGAGCTCCCATACGATCCAGTTATACCACTCCTAGGAATATACCCTAGGAACACAAAAATACAATACAAAAATCCCTTCCTTACACCTATATTCATTGCAGCACTATTTACCATAGCAAGACTCTGGAAACAATCAAGATGCCCTTCAAACTGTGGTATATATACACAATGGAATATTATGCAGCCATCACAAGAGATGAAGTCATAACATTTTCCTATACATGGATGTACATAGAATGTATTATACTTTCTGAAATAAGAAAAAAGAGAGATAGACGCAGAATAGTCTCCCTCATCTATGGGTTTTAAGAAAAATAAAAGACATTCTTGCAATAATTCTCAGAGACAAAAGAGAGGAGGGCTGGAAGGCCCAGCTCATGACATGAAGGTCACCACATAGAGTGATGAGTGCAATTAGAGAAATAACTACATTGAGAACTATCATAACAATGTCAATGAATGAGGGAAGTAGAAAGCACAGGCGGGGGTGGGGTGAGGAGGAGGGAGATTTGGGACTTTGGTGGTGGGAATGTTGCATTGGTGAAAGGGGTGTTCTTTATATGGCTGAAACCCAACTACAGTAATATTTGTAATCAAGGTGTTTAAATAAAGATATTAATAAAACAAAACAAATGAGTGTTTTCTTCAGTGTCTATCTCTCTCCCTTTGACTTATTTCACTCAGCATAATAAATTCCATGTACATCCATGTATAGAAAAATTATATGACTTCATCTCTTCTGAAAGCTGCATAATATTGCATTGTATATATGTACCACAATTTCTTTAGCCATTCATCTGCTGAAGGGCATCTTGGTTATTTCCAGAGTTTGGCTATTGTAAGCAGTGAATATAGGTTTGAGGAAAGGATTTTTGAATTGTATTTTTGTGTTCCTATGGTATATCCCTAGGAGTGTTATATCTGGATCAATTGGGAGCTTAATTCCCAGTTTTTTGAGAAATCTCCATATGGTTTTCCATAAAGGCTGGACAACATTCCCACCTGCAGTAAATGAGAGTTCCTTTCTCTCCACATCCCTGCCAGCACTGATTTTCTTGTTATTTGTGATGTCTGTCAGTCTATGTGGTGTGAGATGGTACCTCATTGTAGTTTTGATTTGCATCTACCTGATAATAATTCGGAGCATTTTTCATGTGCCTTTGGCAATTGGTGTTTCTTCTTTGAGAAATTGTTTATTTATTCTTCCCATATTTTGATTAGATTAGATGTTTCCTTTACTTGTTAAATTCTGTCAGTTCCTTGTATCTATTAGATATTAGCCCCTTTTGTGATGAGTATTGGGTGAAATAGCTTCTCCTAAATATCGGCTGCTTTTGTATCCTACGCATTATTTGCTTTGAGGTGCAGAAGCTTCTCAGCTTAATATAGTCCCAACTGTTTATCTCTGTTTCCACTTGTTTGGAGAGTGCTGTTCCTTCCTTGAAGATGCCTTTAGTTTTAATGTCATGGAGTGTTTTACCTACATGTTATTCTATATTCCTTTTGGTTTCAGGTCTGATTTCAAGGTCTTTAATCCATTTGCATTTGACCTTTGTGCAGGGTGTTAGATGGAGATCTGGATTAGTTTTTATGCAAGTGGCAGACTATTCCCAACACCACTTGTTGAAGAGGCTTTCCTTGCTCCATTTTGCATATATTGCCCCTTTATCAAAGATTAATTGATTGTATATCTGGGGAGCATGATCTGAATACTATTACACTCTTCTGAGGGTCTCTATTTCAATACCAATTTTTTTGGTCCCAACTTCCATTTAAAAGTATCAGGTTTGATTTGTTTTTATATTTTTTTCTGTGTCTCAAATCTTACTTTTTTTTCTTTTTTCTTTTTTTTTTTTGATTTGGTTTTTGGGTCACATCTGGCAGCGCTCAGAGGTTTTTCCTGTCTCTATGCTCTGAATTTGCTCCTGGCAGACTCAGGGGACTATATGGGATGCCGGGATTCAAGCCATCAACCTTCCGCATGCAAGGCAAACACTTTACCTCCATGCTATCTTTCCGGCCCTCAAATCTTACATATTTTTGCACTTAGTTATTTTTTATTTCTGTTTTATCTCAGGTTCTCAAAGTTTCCTGGAAATTATTGTACTAAAATATATAAGAAATCAAAAGTTGGAGCAGGATTTTTAGCCGGCACGGGCGGGCATCTGGCAGACCTCCACATGTGCCAGCGGCCACTTGGCCTGGCCTAGGGTAGGGGGGCCCGGACCTGGGTCACCAGACCCCCCTCTCCCCCTTTCCTCTGGATCTCCAGGTGGGTTCCTGGCAGGAGCTGATGGGGCACCCTGGGTTTTCCCCACTCCCAGGCCGGCTCCAGAGGTTGGCTTAGGGGGTGGAGTTTGATCTGGGGGGTGGCAGATAGCTGCTCAGCTATACTCAGGCTGTCACTGGCAATTTCATACCAGTCTACATTTTGAAAACCGCTCGGGGGCGCTATGTTCTCCTCGCAACCATCAGTACCCCAGATTTACCCTTCTTAACTTCAGTAACACACAGTTCTAATCTCTGACCAAAGACATACAGTAGATCTAACAAATCCCAGAACTATTTAGAAGGACACAAATTGAATACATATTGAACACATATATCTTTTGAAAATTTTATGGGTATTTTCTTTAACTGCTGTAACTCTCTATATATTCTTCTACCATGATGTCTCTATTCACTTTTCATCTTGTCTTTTCTTTGTAAGCTGTTCAGTAAGGATTGTTGGTGGAACTGTCCCTCAGTCTGATGCCTATGATTGAACTATGTCATGGAAATTGCTGGTCTTGTTCCTATTGCCTCCAGATGCACCAATAACGCTTTATGGCATTGATCCTTGTTTGCATAGACACATTAAAATGGGAAAACACCATACATACAGATAAGTTCTTATCTAATAAATCTCAGTACAATGTACCTTACACCCTGAACATTGATATAATGACCTGGCACAGGCCTCAGAAAAATGGGCATCCTCCATTCACGCCAGAACCAGGCAAGCTATCTACGAAACATCCAAGGTCTTTTATAGCAACAGCTGGAAGCAGTCCTCTACCAGGAAAGACACTACCAAGGGTCTGACATCGACCTCCTAAAAAGAGACTTCCGTTTACACTGAGAAGACTTGACAACAACAATGACCTGCTCTACAGGACATGGTTCTTTCTAGTGCCCCTTAAGTGTGAGGTGAAACGAGAGGATGCTCTGCACCATCCTGATTGCAATATGGGATATGCATACTCCAGGATCTTTAATACAGAAGCATGATACCAACAACAGAGACTATGTGAGGAATGGAGGTGTATTGCCACTACAGACGATGACTTGAATTGGACAAACTAGTTTGCCTGGAGCCTAGAGTCAGTCCTGTGCCAGGAAACTTCAGGGGTAGGGTCTCCTTGTATTTAGACCATAATTTGTCTTTCCATGTCCCTTATGTTTTGGTGGGCCTATGCAAACAAATGCCACTTTAATACCATTTTTTACTATGTCCCCTTGACTCCAATCCTTAAGAAAAACAACCCACTAAAACTTTTGAGGTTAACTTAAACTAGTAAGCATGTGCATGGAACTAGATAAATGTACTTTGCCCTCAATGTTTAAGGAGTTACATAAGTCTAATGTCTTTAGATTATATGGTGTGCTGCTAAGAAATAGTATGTACTACAACTGGGGATTTGAGGGACAAAGAAATTGTAGTGTACATGGGTTCAGTTTTGTTTTTCTTAATGTTCTTTGGCTGAAAGTTCAAGGCTGGGATATCATCGATGGGACTACTGAGAATTCTGTTTATGGGTGATTGGACTTCCACTGTAACTTTACCCTGTCCTCTTTCTTTGCATCTTTGTTGTCATAATTAAAAAAAAAAGAAATGAAAAAAGAAAGAAATCAAAAGTCAAGTCAGACATCCATAACCAATAAGTAATTCATGCACTAAAGTTTTTCACACTAATTATTCCTGGGAGCCCTAATGTTACTGAAAAAATTGATGATATCAGAAGTTTCCGTTGTGGCTCCTTTAACCTGAAAGAGAAATTCACTCACTCAAATAGAATAAGATAGAGTGACAGAAAATTTTACTGAAAAGAATAAATACAAAAGTATTTTCGGGCCAGAGCGATAGCACAGTGATAGGGCGTTTGCCTAGCACGCGGCTTACCCCGGATGGACCTCGATTTGATCCCTTCCATCCCATATGGTCCCCCAAGCCAGGAGCGATTTTTTGAGCACATAGCGAGGAGTAACTCCTGAGCGTCACCTGGTGTAGCCCCCCCAAAACAAACAAAAGCAAAAGAATAAAGAAAAACTATTTTCATTACCATTCTCTGCATATTCTCCATGCTTATCATTTCTGCATTATGTGTCTGTATGTCTGTAGACATCCTAAGAACCTTGTAAGAAATTCCTAAATGAGGGGCCAAAGTGGTGTCACGTAGTAGTAAGGAGTCTGCCTTGCTGCCGAGCTTAGGACCGACTGCTGTTCGATCCCCCCCCCCCCCGCATCCCATATGGCCCCCCCAAGCCAGGAGCAATTCTGAGTGCATAGCCAGGAGTAACCCCTGAGCATCACCGGGTGTGGCCCCCCAAAACAAAAATAAATAAAATAACTCCTAAGTGAAAGAGATTTCCTAGATGAAAGTCATTCCAGCAAAAGATTAGGAGTGGGAAAGAAGGATTCAGAGCCGTGATCTAGATAAAATTAATATGTCTGGGGTCAAAATCTGGCATCTTGTATCCCTTATTTTGTGCACCACAGACTAGAAGGTCTCATGTCAGGAAGTCTTTCAGTGTCAGATGTGTGTGTCTACAGGCATTCAATATTTATTATTATTATTATTATTATTATTATTATGTTCTTAGGCATTAAAAGCCTCATACTTCTGAGAACTATGGTTCCCTGGAGCAGTCCTGACCTATTCAAGATCCCAGATGGCCTTTAGGCATTTCTGAGTTGGTCAGCCTCAATCTGCTCATGAATGATTAATTATAACTAAATTATTTTATTATTTATAATGTGTTCCCCTAGCAAAAATATTCACTTATTTTTTTAGAAATGATTTTTGTGTGCCATAATCTTCTAATGGAAAATAATAAATATTTGTAATAACTGTATAATTTATAAAATTAAATTTGATTATACAATTTTATGTTATTTTGATTATAATCACTCAATTATCCATTCATATATGTTTGTTAAACTTTCATTGGCCAGATACTGACTGGGAGAAGATAAGTGGAAAAGAGAAACTGGCTTTATCTCACTGTAACTACTTTCTCTACTGGTCTTTTCTTATCTTGGGCCTCAAGATTGTCTTTGGTAGATCAGTTGAGATATCTCTGATGGAGTCTCTGAACCAACTTATCAAAATATTGCCCTCAATCTAATGGAGCATAAAATAAGTTTAGTGACACCAACAATGTTGTTGATCTTTGCAAATCCTGAACAATTTTGTCAGTCCACATACTCGCTTTTTTCCCATTCTCTCTATACTATACACAATTGCTTTGTTTTTGCTTCCCAACCTACCAAAGTTAAACATCTAAACAGTTAACCCTTATTGTTAATAAGTTATTTTGTGAGAAAGCTAATGCTAAACACTTTCCATCACTTTACAATTGAACACAAATTTTTATGTGAGGAATAGAAACAAGTGACAGAGAAAAAGAGATATAAGACGCAAAAATACAGAAATGCCAGTATAGAAACATGTGCTTTATAGATACAAAAACAACTTAAATTGGGAATGAATTCCACCAGAATGTACTGAAAAACAATCTGAAAGAGAGAGAGTAAAGGTCTGGTTTTGTGTCTAACAAAATGAAGTGATTTAATTGTTTATATATATTCTAGTAGAGTTTCAAGAGACATACCTATTCATGAGGAAAATGGCTAGAAGTGAAACTGAGGACCAGCCAATGGCCATATTTGAATATACAGAAAACGGCAGATAAAAAGTCATGAATGAGGGCAACACTTCAGTATAATATTGTAGAGCAAGAATGCTAGATTTAAAGAATAGTTCTACAGTACAGAATCCACTGGTTGATACTGGACAGTTAGAAGTTAGGGTGCGTATGTGCTTTTTTGTGCTGTCAGACCTAAGAGGGTCAGGCAACTACTCCCCAGAAAATGACTGTCACAGTTTTTGAACAGCAAATTTCACATCATTATAACTTTTCCTGGTTCCAAGAGACTAGATGAAAGAGAATGAATAAAATTGCACAGCCATAATAAAAATAGAGGGAAGGAAAGAAAGAAAGAAAGAAAGAGAGAGAGAAAGAAAGAAAGAAAGAAAGAAAGAAGGAAGAAAGAAAGAAAGAGAGAGAGAGAAAGAAAGAAAGAGAGAAAGAAAGAAAGAAAGAAGGAAGAAAGAAAGAAGAAAGAGAGAGAAAGAAAGAAAGAAAGAAGAAAGAAAGAGAAAGAGAAGAAAGAGAAGAAGAAAGAAAGAAAGAAAGAAAAAGAGAAAAAGAGAAGAAGAAAAGAGAGAAAGAGAGAAAGAAAAGAAAGAAAGTAAGAAAGAAAGAAGAAAGAAGAAGAAAGAAGAAAGAAAGAAAGAAAGAAAGAAAGAAAAAAAGAGAGCAAGAAAGATAGAAAAGAAAGAAAAAAAGAATGAAGGAAAAAAAGAAAGAGAGAAAGAAAGAAACAGAAGAAAGGAAGAAAGGAAGAAAGAAAGAAAGAAATGTACTTTGTTGGAGAGAGTAAAATTCCTCACCTGAATTTTCAATTCGTCCATATATCAGCAAACAGTCCAGCTTAACAGTAAATTTTAAAAGATTAAAGATTGGGATATTTATATTAAAATCATTCTCCTTCATGAATGTTTAAAAATTAATTTAAACAAGAGGCAGTGATGTACGTATTCTTGAATATGAAGTGAACTAAAGCAAGGACAAAATTGTGTTGACAACATCTTTCTAAAGGTCATAATAGTAATTTCTCTCCATCTATTTCCCCTTTAAGGTAAGCATATTTTTCTTTGATTTTAGATGACTTTAGAGATATGATCATCATTAAAGCATTTATGGGTTACTACATACAAACGTTTTTTTTTACACCGCGAAAACAAATTTCTGACTTTTTTTTTGTGTGTGTGTATGGTTTTTGGATCACACCCGGCAGTGCTCAAGGGAAAATCCTGGCTCCATGCTCAGAAATTGTTCCTGGCAGGCACGGGGGACCATATGGGAAGCCGGATTCGAACTGATGACCTTCTGCATGAAAGGCAAACACCTTACCTGCGTGCTATCTCTCCGGCCCCGGCATATTTTGATTACCAAATGAGCCTTAGATTTGATAGAGTCTGACCCTAATATGGATGGATGAGAAAATGGGGAAATGGCAGTAGTTGGAATCTTCCAGCTAGAACTCATGTTTTGTTATCCAAACTCACGTAGCACTATCACCTCACCACAGCTCATGGTCTTGCCTTCTCATTCTGAATGTATCTTTTTAACATAAATATAAGGAAAATTTAAAAGTATATGCCATTTTCAAATAGGAAGAATGGTGGTCATGTAAAAAGAGAAATTCATTGTATTAGTGTCATCAGAGAAGATTGAAAATAGCATGGCAAAGGTGGAATGGAAACAAGATACTGAAAAATAGTGACATAAACATCTTCGCCTATAGAAAATTAACATAAAGTTATCACTAACTCGATAATTTTTTAAAATAATTAAACATAACTATTCTGCATTGATACAAGGATTTTAAGACTAATCTGTTCTGCTCTGAAACATCTCTCTCTCTCTCTCTCTCTCTCTCTCTCTTTTTCTCTGATACTCCTAGAATATATTCTATTAGGTATATGCTTTCAGAGGAAACAATTGCTTTAGCTACTCTGATCTTATTGAATAATTTCACTGAGGTTTACATTTTCTTACTGTTAACTTAAAGAATTACAGAAATCAAGCACTTGTTGTTTTTTTTTTTCTTTTCTGTTTGATTACCCCTCCCAGAGATAAGTATAATAAATAAATACAGATTAAATCTTTGGATTTTACCACCAAGGGGAAATGTGTAGTTCTGGTGAATGTATGAAAAGATAGACATGAAAAAGATCTGTCTGCCAATCAACCCTCTCATTTTCAAGCAGAAATAATTAGAGTGATGGTCAGTGGGGAAATCTGAGCACTTTACAGAGGCATAACAGCAGTTCCTATCAACATGGTTTTATATTCAGGGCAAAGCATAGAACTCTAGGTCCTGAAGCATTGCCTATAATCTTTATTTCATTTTTAGATGTTATGCTGTAATAAAATGCAAAAAGGGAATACATAAAAAGTTATAGAGGTGGGGAAAAACATGGTTTGAAGTTGTATGGCATTTCTTGACAAGGCATGTTCCTAAGAATATGCAGAGAATAACAAATGCCATTTGATATAAGTTCACTAGAGATCTGAAACTAGATTGAAAACCCAAGTCAATTTTCCTGAGTGCCATTTGATTAGCTTTCTTCTATAGTACGGAGGTTTAAACAATGCTGGGCTTCTGAGTGCAGAGGTGTTTGGGATCACAGAAAGAAATGGGTTCCACCCACCAATTTCATTCTGATGGCTTTACCACATTATCTTTTCACATTCTTCCTGTGTTTTTGCAATAATCCATAAATGAAGCAATGTCAGAGAAAATGTGATTGATTGTGGCAAAGCACACACACATCTTCACCGGCAGTAAGTTATTTTTCGATTCCCTTTCCAATTTGTCACTGAGTTGCTCCAGGCAAGTACCTGTAGCCTATTGCCGGTTTTTTGGTAGGAAGAAGAGAGAAACAAAGTTCTGAAGCTTGAGGGGGAATCTTTGCACAGGTAACTAACAACTCAATTGTGCCTAGTGGCTGTTTTCATGCAGAGAGGAATTCTGCCATTTTTGCCAGGATGTTTATTCTAGTTTTTTTTTTTTTTCTTTAAAGGCAGATTAAAAAGAAGGCCTGGGTAGCACTGAGAATTGCTTTTAGAATCTATTTTCTCTATTATTTCCCCGAACTTTCTATTTCCTTAGTTTTATCATTTGGAAGAAAAAAAGAGTATGTTTTATAATGACTTTTCTAATCCCTAACCAAGTAAAGATGATTGAATTTGTCATTAATAGGTACTGAGAAAGAATAATTCTTAAACTGTTGGGTTTTTCCCAGAGAAGAATCCGTCTCTACTTACCCTCTACAGTTATTTGTACTCATGTCCAGTGATTGTAGTTCAACACCCTACTTAAACACACAGGACACACACCTTGCTTCCCTAATCCAGTGATTCTCAAATAGTGGGGCGTGTCCAGGAGGGGGGGTCTCGAGGCTCCGTAAAGGGGGGCGCGTTTGACATCGGCAAACACTGTCCTAACAAGCTAAGCCCGTGTTTATGTCTCTGTATGTCTCTGGAGCCGAGATTTGCTGTGTCCTGCTTCCAACCTCTCTTGGAAAAGCTCTGCATTGCAAAACGTGCTCATTGGAGCCATTCATCCAGACGTCACCTCTGATTAAAAAATCAGCTCAAATTATTTGATATATTTTTGTTTTGCAGGTTAAAGTCTTTTTTAATAAAGATACTATTTACAGTCGCGAGTGGGGGCGCAAAAAATGTTTTCTTCTTCCTAGGGGGCATGACAGAAAATAATTGAGAATCACTGCTAATCCCTTAACCCAGAGCACACACCCTGTTTTGACTCTCTAAACACAGAGCGCGCACCTACTTTCCCAGACATCGATTGGCTGACAAAGAACTCACACCCTATTTTCCCCTAATCTGATTGGTGAGACACAATATATATACCCCATTCCCATCTAATATTAAGTGAGTTATTTCCCCCTGAAGTGGCTCATGGATGTATTTATCTATTTATTTATTTATTTATTATTTTTTGGTAAGCTCTCTCTACTTGCCTGGGATCCGACCTCAACAATGACATTTACATTAACAATTATACTCCTCTCCTGCATTCAACATTCTTGCACCCCTTATATAAGTCATCAATATTTTATAAATTTGTTCCTGTTTTAAAAATTCCATTCTGAAGAAAGTGTTATTCTTACTTCATGACTACACAAGCTCATGATCTATGTCTGAATGATGCTGACAAAATACTGATATAAAAAATCATAAACCAACTTTAGCAGATTACTATCCAATAGTTAATTTGTGATCGCCTTCAAAACATTTTAATTGCCTACAATCATGGGGCTAGATTTTCAACAAGGCAGGAGGGTCTGAGGCATCTGGTTTAGTCTAAGAAAGGCTGGATTTGTTTTTCAAACTACAGTTCTTTAAGTTTTGTTCTAACCTTGCTATCCTCTATCTCTGTGAATGGCATGCATATATTTGGAACATTTAAGTTTTTCCACAATGTCAAATCCTAAGCCTGCTCTTTCTTCTTTCTTTTCCACTAGATATGACAATTACTCTTGAATTGGTAATAGTAGTCTTGACACTAAATCTTATCACCTTATTAACATTAAGTGCATTTTAATAAATTGGTAGAATGACATTTTAGAATAACACATGAGCAGAAAACAATCATACAATACTAATATCTATAGGTCTATTTGACACTACTAAGATATAATTTCAATCACAGACTTTGAAGAAAGGTGGATTACTAAGTTTAAAGTAGAATTGGAAAAAAGTGAATAATAGGATATTTAGTTTATCATGGAGAAAAATTTCTATGCCAAAATAATTTATTTGGTGAATTTAACTGTTTACTAAATAGATTTCAAAATAATATTTTTGTTGTTCAATTTATTTTTAAGTGAAAAACTTAAACAAGAGGCATTGATCTAGATATTGATAAAGTTGTCACAAATAATCTTTATAATTAAAAAAACCTGCTTTCTTTATTTGAGCCCTGGTATGATTCCCAATCAAATCTGTGAATAGGCTGAAATAAAGTACCTGTACTGTTTTTAAGAGCTACTTATGTCTGTTGACTATGTCTTTAGTTAATGTATTTGTTTTGATTTCATGTCCCTGAGGTGCCTGGATTAATTTATCATCATCATAAGATTATGCATTATGACTTACTGAGGAAAAAACAAACACAATACTTGCATATACACACTGGCACCTGATGCTGCAATATTCATTTGCAGCATTTCAGGCTGGGTTTTTGTTTTATGTTATTGTGTATTGTTTTTTACTTAGTTTTCTGAGCTAGAAAAATATATATATTACGTCAAGATGAGATGCTTGCGTTGCATGTAGGAAGCCTGTGTTAGATCTTCTACATTCCATATTTTATACTGAGAAAGGAAGGAAGGAAGGAAGGAAGGAAGGAAGGAAGGAAGGAAGGAAGGAAGGAAGGAAGGAAGGAAGGAAGGAAGGAAGGAAGGAAGGAAGGAAGGAAGGAAGGAAGGAAGGAAGGAAGGAAGAGAGGGAGGGAGGGAAGGAAGAGGGAAGGGTAGAAAGAAGGAATAAAGAAAGGGTGGAAGAAAAGAAGGAGGAAGGAAGGAAGAAAGAAAGGAAGTGTAGAAGGAAGAAATAAGGGTGGAAGGAAGGAAGAAAAAAGGGTGGAAGAAAAGAAGGAGGAAGGAAGGAAGAAAGAAAAGAAGTGTAGAAGGAAGAAATAAGGGGGGAAGGAAGAAAGAAAAAGGGTGGAAGGAAGGAAGGAGGAAGGAAGGAAAGGTACAAGGAAAGAAGGAATGAAGGAAGAAAGGGTAGAAGGAAAGAAGGAAGGATGGAAGAAAAGGAGAGAGGGAGAGAGAAAGAAGTAAAAAAGGAAAAAGGAAGAATAAAATCAGTCTCCATCTGGTCTCTATAAAAGATCTTTTATCTCAAGACTTCAGGGTCTATGTTACAATATAGATTTTAACGCTCCTTGAGGCAATGAATCCTAATGCTTCCACAAGATATCTGAAATTTGGATGAACTCTTGATAGGTTATCACTAGTGCATACAAGAATCAATTTGATTGTGGTTTTGTTGTTTTATTTGTTACTACACAAAGGCAAAGTACCACTTTTTTTTAATTCTCATACTAGCAAGTGATAAGACAAATATTGTTCAGAAATATTTTATTTAGAATTCTGTCTTTTGGGAAAAATTATGAATTGTTCTTCTGGGATGACAATCCACTAAGTTAGCACCTGACCTATTGCCTAAGATTTTGTAATAAAACCAAAAATCAGTGACTGTGTTAGATGGAGCTTTGAAGGCTAAACAACATGTCTAATAACCAACAGGAATAGCTAGTAATTAGCTGGAATGACAAAAATTAACAGAAATGACAACTCTAATAAATGTTGACTTAAGTGTTGTCATATGGCACTTTGGGTTTTTAGATTTCCATTTTAAATATTAATCTCAGTGGAATTTACTTTAGATGAAAAGTCACATTAAGATGGAGAAGGAAGCAATTCTTTCCACACACTCCATCAGACTCTTTTTTATCACTGTCACTTATGCTGTGATCAGTAAAGATGGATTAAGACCTCATATTGTTCCCCAAAAAATATATTCCTTTTGTTTATACCTCATTTATGCAGCTCAAAAACATCCTGCCACAAGGATCAAAGGCAAAGTGGTTGTTTTTAATTTTCTTGGTATCTTCAAAGATAAGGTCTCACCCCTCCCCTACTTTCCCCTCTTCAGCAACAGACAATGAAGGTTAAATCTTATTAGCATGTCCTATAGAGCTAGTTGTAACCTAAGTGACCTGTCATGGCACTAAATACCTACTAGAACTTTCTCTGTACTTGCAAGATGGAAATTTTATGCATCAATGCTTTTATGCATGCATCTGATTTGGGAAGTTCACTGCTTTATGGATATGAACATTGTGATCATGTAAATTGATCTACATAATGGGATTTTGTGTGTGTGCGTGCATATATCTATATGGATATGGATGTATGCAAGTGTATTCTAAAAGGAAATATAATACATGAAATGTTAACTTTAATGATATGAAATGCATTAAATTCAAACTACCTTGCATGTGTATGCAGATTCATTATGTCTCTATCATTGTGCTCTGCAGGGATTTAAGACAGAAAGAAATTTTCTTCATGTACTCTGATGCTAAATAAAAGTGCAACATGCACTGTTCTAGGCAATAAATTATATCCAAAGAACCAAATCTAAAACTTGTGAAGTTTCTAAGAACAATCCTTGTCAAGAATGTGCTTAATAATGGACCAAGTCCAAGCAGTCATATGAACAATGAGTAGAAATAAAAAATGATCAGACTTAAAACACCAAATCCAAAGCCAATAACAACAGAATTGATACCCAATCTACAACAAGCTACACACAAAGGGAACCATTTACACTATCATCCTGGGGGGCAAAGGAGGGAGATATGGGATGCATGCTGGGATCAGGGGTGGAGGGAGGACAACATTGGTGGTGGGAAGGCCCCTGAGTCAATGTCATTATGTACCTAAATTGTTACTGTGGATCATTTGTAATCCACTTTGTTCAAAATAAAAATTATTAAAAAAAAAGAACATTCTCTCATAACAACAACAACAACAACAACAACAACAAAATAGGGGCCTAAGAGGTGGTGCTAGAGGTAAGGAGTCTGCCTTGCTAGTGGTAGCCTAGGCGTGACCGCGGTTCGATCCCTGGTGCCCCAGATGGATTGTGTACTGGAGTATTCTCCATCTTTGGAAAAGCTTGAGATCTCTCTTGAGCCCACTACTCATACCTCTCAATTTCTCTCTCTCATACTTTCCCTTGAAAGTAGCTCCAAATAAAATTTTGTTTTACTTAAAAAAATAATACTATATGCAAGATAAAATAAAGTATCAAAGTACATTTAGGTTCTTTTTTGTTTGTTTGATTTTTGGTTTTGGGTCAGACCCTTTGGTATTCAGGATTATCCTGACTCTGTGCTCAGAAATCCAGAAATTGTTCCTGGCAGACTCAGGGGACCCTATGGGATGCTGGGATTAGAACAACCACCTGTCCTGGGTCTCATGCGAGTAAGGCAAACTCTCTACCGCTGTACTCTCTCTGGCCCCTTTAGGTTCTATTGCTAGAACTAATAATTGTACAAAAAAAAAAAGCAGCATAATTTTAAAAACTGATCATTTGGTGCATTTAGTCAGATGATGTAATTTTATCAAGAGTGATATTAGGTATCTGATTACCTTCTTAATTTGGTAAATATTTATTTCATATATACGAGTATAGTATAATCAAAGACATATAAGAATTTTCTTTCTTTTGTTTTTTTTTTGTTTTTTTGTTTGTTTGTTTGTTTGTTTTTGGGTCACATCCGGTTATGCTCAAGGTTTATTCCTGGCTATATGCTCAAAAGTCCTGGCTTGGAGGACCATATGGAATGCCAGGGATCGAATCAAGGCCTGTCCTGTCTTGGCCACTTGCAAGGCAAACTCCATACTGCTGTGCTATCGTTCTAGCCCCAGAATTTTCATTTTTATTCTAAAGCTACATAGACTATCAACTCTAGAGTGAAATAAATGTTAAATCTAATGTCATAGTTATCTTAAGTTTGTACTCATATAGATGAGTAAATTATATAGATAACATTGGACCTACATTTTAGGGAATGCTAGTGTATTGTTGGATGGTGTCTTCCTGTGAAATTGATCTCCAAGTTGAAGATCAGATTATACTTGGTTCAAATCTAATAACTGATATGTTTATAAAGAAAAAGACCATGTACAGAACACAGAAAATAATCTAAAGTTGGAGAGAATGAAAAACAGACAGGTTTTTTTCTGACCTGTGTCTGACCTGGGTTCAATTCCTGGCATCTTAGATGGTCATTAGATCACCTCCAAAAGCAATCTTCAAGAGTAAAGCAAGGAGTAATTCTTGAGCACTGACAAGTTGATCCCAAAAGCAAAACAAAAAGAAAAGATTATAGGAGATACAGATGTTGATTACAAGAATGTAGAAACAAAGAAAGGAACACCAAGTTGTGTTAGGATTGAAGAGAAGCAAGGAAGAGACATGATATGATAAATTTATGGTGATTTCAGAGAATACTGTTGGTAATTCCTTAATTTTGCAATTTCAGTTTCTAGAAATATAAAAGAATAAATTCTTATATAATGCCACATAATTTGTGCAAGTAATTATAAAAGCATAAGAAATTAATACAGGTGATTTAATTTAATTTAAATTAAAAATTTTTTTATAAATATCTCATACTTTTGCACAATAAATATCTAACTCAGGCTTAGTGTGGGCAGAATTTTAGTTTGAATTTTGATCAATTTAGTCAGAATTTCTGAAAAATATATATGTGTATATATGTAGTAAATTTATTATAATACAATTAATTTTATTTCTATTAAGAAGTGTATATATGCTGATTATATAAGTTAATCAGAAGAAAATAAGTTATAGTGCTAAAACAAATATAGATGTTTTCAAAAATAAGAATGAATGCTTGAGCAGTAGTGGCTAATCTCAGCAGCAGCATCTTGAGGAAACCTGGAGATGCCAAGAGCAACTCATCCTCACATGCCTTGAGTGTGAACAATCCCCAAAACCAGAGCCTGCCGGCAATGCACTGAACTCCTAGAGATGAAGCAGCACCCTGTAACACATAGAAAATGGAGAAAACAAGGTTGCTTTGGTGGCCTTAGGCAGCAGTGAAAGTGTTGGCTGGAACTAAGTGGTGGTAATGCCAGAAGCTAAAGTCTGGCAGTGAGTGATGCCCCAGCTGGTCCCACTGTGTGGCAGGGAGCTTGAGGATCATGCTTCAGGTCCTGAGCTCTCAGGATGGAGATGTTATTGCTGAGGGAGTGCAGAAGAGTGAAGGCAAAGTGAGGCCTGGAAGTAGCTGCATGGTTATGAGATGGTTGGCTATGAGATGGCTGACATCAAGTCTTCTTATTCGCAGCAACAGTGAGTCTGGAGAGATGCTCTATTTGTGGACGTCCCTTGATTTAGACCCAGTCATTATCCCTGGTGATTCTGGCTGGGCATCAGACAGAGCTTGCAGTTTGAAAAAAGGTTAATGCACTCAGAGAAAAGTGTAGCATTGAGAAAGGCAAGACCAGAGACCGGTAGCTATGGTGATGAAGGAATCAAAAGAGCCATTTTGAATTAAGGTTAGTGCAATGAAAGAAGAACATGACAACACTGCTTTGCTCCATGGCCACACATTTCTTCCAGTCACTGAACTTTGCCAAAATACATAAAAACACTACCCCACTGCAAATGTCACAATTGGGAAGGCAATGCAGAACCCTACCACACTTAGTTACAAAAACGATGGTAGTTCTGAGGTTCCACCTAACATCACCCACTTATGTAGCTTCTCTGATAAGGGCAAATTATAGAGGTAATATCATTCAAAAAACAATTGTTTATTTGTTCAAAGAAATTAATGAAACCAATGAATGGTCAGTCATTCAGATTTCAGAGGATATGATAGTAGAAATGAGAAAACATCACATAGAAATAACAGAACTATAAATCTTGGAGGCAAAATGAAAAACTCACTGGAAGACCCCACCAGGAGAATTAATGAGATGCAATATGAGCTGTATAATAGCACCATACATACATAGAAGTTGTAAATTACCTTAAGTTTAATGAACAGAAGATGGAAAAAATTTTTACTATAAGTGAAAGATTACAATAGATCTTTGATATAAATTCAATGAGAACAATGAAAGCATCAGTCAGAGATCTTGATTAAAATTCCCAGAACAAAAGAGTGTATACACCCACATCCTGGATGTACAAAGAGTACAAGATAAAAGAGACACAAATGAAAGCATTCCAAGGCACATCCTACTCACAATGATGGAAACCATAAATAGAAATAAAATACTGAATGCAGTAAGATCAAAAAGGGAAATTACACAAAAAGAAGCATTCTTAAGATTTAAGCAGGTATAGCTGGATCATATGGGAGTTCAATTTCCATTTTTTTGAGGAATTTCTATATTGTTTTCCAAAAAGGCTGGACTAGACAACATTCCCACCAGCAGTGAATAAGAGAGTTCCTTTCTCTTCACATCTCCACCAGCACTTTTTGTTCTTGGTCTTTGTGATGTGTGCCTACTAACAACTAGCATGACAATGTTAAAGAATGTTTTAAGAAATAGAATGCCTGTCACAAATACAGGCAGGGGTGGGGGAGGAGGGGGGCATTGGTGGTGGGAATGTTGCATTGGTGAAGTGGAGTATTCTGTTTATAACTGAAACCCAACTACAAACATGCTTGTAACCATGGTGCTTAAAGATTTATATTTAAAAAAAATGATTTAAGCATGTTTATCACAGGCAACCCTCCAGGCCCACAGGCAGTGGTAGGATACAGTGATAAAACTCAGTAAAATGAATTCCTCACCAAGAATGCTTTACCAAGTCAGACTTTCATTTTAATCAAAGCTTGAAAGAAAGAAGTTTGAAGGAAGCTTCATGGATAAACAACAGAATAGGAACTTTACAGACTCAAGAATTGCTGACAGGTCTAATTTAAGCTGAAACAGACCCCATAAGCACACCAAAAATCTATAAAAAGATGGAACAAAATCCTATAACAAAAATCTTTCTCAATATTAATTAACTAAATGTACCAATTAAGACACAGAGTGGCAAAAAGGATCAGAAAATTGAATCCAACATATTTCAGCCAAGTAAAAATACATTTAAATATCAGAGCAAACACAGATTCAAAGTCAAAGGTTGGAAGACAATCCTTCAAGCAAACAAAATAATTACTTCTTGATCATGATATATTACATTCTTTTTGTGTAAACATAATTTTATCTCTGTTTCACATTTATTCTGGAATCCTCTTTAAAATAGTAGTCACTGTCTGTTTAATGTAAAACTTCACAGAGTCAAAGAAATATGACTTGTTTGTCCTGTATAGGCATTTCAAATATCTCATTCTGGTGAAACCTGCTGGGCTTAGGCACAATGTACAGCCTAGAATAATCAGAAGAATAATTTCATTCTGAGCCCAAGGGTAGAGAACAACTAGTATGTTGTAGTAGCACAAGTGACCATCTTATTTTGCTCAGGATCCTCTTAAACTATTGGCACTACATCTTTTACATATTTATAATCTATGTTTTTAATCAGTGTGTATACAAATTTTGTTGATGTATGTATTGATGGATTGTATTTATCAGGTTGACAGGTAAAGAAACAATTTTTATACCTGTTTTAGATATTTTTCTATTATATATCTGGACTTGTAATTTTACCTAACCTAAATCTGAATTATATTGAAAATACAGTGCTATTAGGAAAAGTATCAACAGAACTTTGCTCATCATAAGATATTGATATATGAAGTAACACAGCATATTTCCCCATTTTATTACTTTTACTTCAAATTTAGAATTTTTAATTGTAATTGATTTTACAAGATTATCAAATTGTATGCTTTTCTAAAAATAGAATCAATATTTTTTAGAAATTCAATAAAAATTTGTAAATTAAATTTTTTACCAATGAAAAACTTACTTTTCTTGGATTTTGAGCCACACCTGGGGTTACGTCAAGATCTGTGTTTAGGAATCATTCCTGAAGGGTTCAAGGGACCATATGGGATGCCAGAAGTCAAAGAGGGGTTGACTACATGCAAGTGAGATCCCTACTTGCTGTGCTATCTCTCTGGTCTGTGAAGAAAAGAAATTAAAAGAAGCAAATGGCCTTTCTTCTTTTTTTTTATGCACAGTGCTTTCTGAAAAAAATAATAAGATACATTCTTATCTCCATTTCATGAAAGAAATATTTTTTTGCTTGTTTTGTGCCACAACCAGCAGTGTTTAGGGATTACTCCTAGCTCTGTGCTTGGAAATTATTCCTGGTATGCTTGAGGGAGCTTCTGGGGTGCTAGAGATTGAATCTGGATTGGCTGCACATTGGACAATTGTCCAACCTTTTGTGCTACTCTCCCACCACGGAAACAAGTCTTTAAATGAATATTTACAAATCAACTCACAATAGACCATTTAGGAAACATTATTCATGAGAAGTTACAGTTACTAACTGAAGCACTTCAGATAGTAGGCAACTGGGTGGACAGAAGTTCCATCATCTTGGAAGAAATCCTCTGCCAATACATATTGACACATAGCAGAATTGCACTTGTCACTGTAAAACAAACAAACATACAAAAAAACCCAACTATTTTCCTAGATCCAAGTCATATTACATTACAGGAGGTAAGTGATTATGAACTTAATCAAATCTAACTATTATCTTTCCTCAAACTCATATCCAATTCCGTTTTTTCTTTACTCACTGAATTCCCAGATAAGGTAATAGTTATAAAATAAATGTAATGCTTTAAATCAAATGTATGATACTTTTAGGGAATACAGTGTGCACCATTAAGAAATTATAAAGAATAAGAGAATAAACAAAACATATATTAATGTGTACTTTTCTTCTGCCTCATAACACAAACCTGTCATCTTATGGATGACATCTTATGAGGATGTCTCAGACTTATTACATTGTAAAATAACGTTGAAAATTATTTTATCTGTATTTTTACTGTCCAGCCATCAAAATTAATTGCAATTGAGAGTGATAAAAATTTTGACAACTCAAATTGTATATTGACTCATTCATTATTCTGTGCTCCTAAATGGAAAAAGATGAGAAAGTATTGACTTTCTTTCCTCTCTCCCTTCCTTCCTTTCTTCTTCTCTTTTTATAATGGTATTGAATTTGCAATATTTACAGTTTTATTGAGAACAAAGAGGCAACCACTATCTAGTCCAGCACACCAAAGACACTGCTTTTGAGATGTCTATGCATACTTATATGAACACAGACAAATTTCACTAATGGCTTTATTTTTAAGACACTGTTATTTTTTTCTATTGATAAAAGAACAAGATTGCTTTAAATATAAGGCTTTGCTATTATGATGCTGTGATGTCAGCATCAAAATAACATCAGCATTTATGTCAGTATCAGGGGAGAGTAGAATATTGGAGAATGGTGAAGCTGAGTTTAGAGGTCAGGTCTCAGGGAACCACTCTTTTCTATGTCATTTACTGCCAAAATGACCTTTGTCAAGTCGTTACAGTTCCCTGGGGTTCACTTTCTGTCTTTTTCAATGGCTAAATGTAATGAAAGTGCTATTAAAATAACTTAACTAAATATCACTTACAGGTTATTCTATACTCTTCAGTTATTACAGGAACAGGTAATAGGGATGAGGGACAAGAATGAAAATTTATTATATAAAAATGTCTCACTTGTCTTTTTTATTATGCATCTCTCTCTTTCAGTATTAGCATACATGCCTATTGATGCTTTGGATGCTGCATATATGCAAGCATCAAAATAGAGGAAATGTCTTAATTTTTTTCTTTTTCAAAGGGTGAACCTACAATTTTTCCTAGTATATGTTCAGATTGATATACATGCATTTTAAGCATACAATATTATGAATAGTCCATAATTAATATTTAATATTTTAATTAATTGGGATAAGGAGAAGGAAGAGGATTGAAAGAGGAAGCAAAGTGAAAAAGAGGAAATGAGAGAGAAAATTAGAAAAGGAAGAAGCCGGGGTAGGCGTGTTTGTCATCCACGAGGCTGACTAGAACGGATGTGGGTTTAATCCTCTGCAATCAATTGTCTCCCAAGCCAGGAGTGATTTCTGAGTGCAGAACCAGGAGTAACCCCTGAGCTCCTACAAGTGGGCCCCCCAGAAAAGAAAAGAACAAAGAATAAAAGGAAGAAGCAATGTAATGGCCCATAAGAACTCAACTGCCTAATGCCAATAACTCCATAAAAACTGTTGTTTTAATGCATTGGAGAAAATTCCAGATATTTGATGTCTCATTTAGTTTAATAAAATTTTTCTAACTATATTTGCTCTTATACCTCAGTGAAAATTAATATTAGAAATTTTATTTAAAATGTTCAAGATAATTGAATGAGAAATATCTAATCTCAAGTTGGGGTAGTGAGTGAATATGTGGAGAAAGGAAAATATTACATTCATTTTTTACCCCCCCCCACATTCATTTTTCTAACTATTACCTTATCTGTGAACTCAGTGAGTAAATAAAAATCATATTAAATTTACATTTTTCAGCATTTAAAAAAAATGAATCAAGGGGCCGGTGAGGTGGCGCTAGAGGTAACGTGTCTGCCTTGCAAGCGGTAGCCAAGGAAGGACCACAGTTTGATCCCCCGGCGTCCCATATGGTTCCCCCCAAGCCAGGGGCAATTTCTGACACTAGCCAGGAGTAACCCCTGAGCATCAAAAGGGTGTGGCCAAAATCCCCCCCCCCAAAAAAAAGAAACAAAATTTAATTAAAATATTTTTGTTTTGGGACCAACCACATCTGGTAGTGCTCAGGAATTACTCCTGGCTCTATATTCAAGAATCAATTGTGGTGTGCTCAGGCGACCTTATAGGATACTGGGTATCAAAACATTATTGGTTCTTTGTAAGTCAAATACCCTAACTGCCATATTGCTACTCCAACTTCCTGGAATTTAGTCATTTAATAACAAATTTTGTTTTATAATTTTCTTATACCTAAAGGAATTTATCACAATATCCAAAGTAAAGTAGAAATTATTTTTAAAGATACATGTAGTGATAGACACGATCCATTGGTCAAAAGAAATTCAATTTGGAAATAAAAATTAAACATTAACTAATACATGTGAAATAACCTATTTGTGAATCTGTAAATTTTAAACATTTATTTATATCTTCTGATATAATTTCTCTTGGGGTTTCTAATTCAAATACAGATTTTCAACTATGGACCATTTTAATAATAAAGTATTTGTTCCTGGTATGGTAGTTGAGTGGTCATTTATATGCGTAAGATAGAAAGATGTCTTAATGACAAGAGCCATTCAAACATGATATATAGCAGGGGTGGCGAACAAGTTCGACACCAAGAACCAAAATTTTAAACTGTGAGAGTCAGTAACCTCACAAACCTCAGACAAACTCTCACACAAAAGCATCTCATTTGAACAATAATCTATGAAACACATATTGCATTTTGCCATTTTGAGTGAGGGTCAAAATCCTGCAGTAACGGTGAGGGTGTGCTGCGTCCTCCACACTACGAACTCACGGCCAGATGTGACCCAACATGTGCCACACGCCCCCCCCCCTCGCTGGCCCGTGCAGTTGTTTCCGAGGGATGGGAGACTGGACTACTGGCATGGAGATCTCTCCTCAGAGGTCCCTCCCTCCTCAGAAGCAGAAGAACAAATTCAAACTTGGCAAAGAGCCACAGGATACAAAATCATGAGAAGTGGCAAAGAGCCGCGTTCTGATACCTAGTTTCCATACTAGCAGAAAAGGAGAAGTGATGACACTTTTAGTGGAAAGTGTGAGACTTCTCAGAGATTTGGGTTCACTATTGTGAAGGAAAGAAGGGTGAAAAGCTCATGGAATGCTAGTTGAATTTAGTTTTCTAAATAGAAGGTATCTGAAAACTTTTCTCTAGGTATCAGGAAGTAAGGTGTTGCTTTTAGACCAGGGGTCTCAATCTCAATTTACCTGGGGGCCACAGGAGGCAAAGTCGGGGTAAGGCAGGGCCGCATAAGGATTTCATGCATCAAATATTCGCAATAAAAAATCGAAAAAATCGCATTAAACATTTGCATACTCCGAACGGAACTGCTCGGGGTATGCGAAAGTTTAATGCGATCTTTTCTTACTAATGCGATTTTTATTGGGACTATTTGGAAAGTGAATACTGCGATATTTGAAAGCCGGCCACGGGCCACAAAATGTACGGAGGGCCGCAAAAGGCCCGCGGGCCGCAAGTTTGAGACCCCTGTTTTAGACTTTAGGTTCTTGTGTATGATGAATGGATGTATGAGAGAAAGAGGAAGAGCGTTGTAGAATAATAGCTAATTAAATGTTGTGTGTTCAGCTGTGGTGTTCAGTAGTGAAAATCTGCTGTGATGCCATTTGTCATTCTTTTTTTTTTTTTTTTTTTTTTTGGTTTTTGGGCCACACCCGTTTGAGGCTCAGGGGTTACTCCTGGCTATGTGCTCAGAAATCGCCCCTGGCTTGGGGGGACCATATGGGACGCCTGGGGATCGAACCGCGGTCCTTCCTTGGCTAGCGCTTGCAAGGCAGACACCTTACCTCCAGCGCCACCTACCCGGCCCCTACCATTTGTCATTCTTAATAAACACTTAGAAAATAATAGTTTGAACTTAAATTCATGGGATAGTGGGATGAAAACATTTTCAAAATGAAAAGGACTAAGTAAATCTATAAAGAAATTTATTTCATTTCAGCTCTGTCCCTTGTTAATACAATTTTTTGGAACAAAGTTCATGATGACAGAAATATCAAATAAATTATCCTGACATTTCTAGTGTTCCAATGGTAGTAGTATCAATACAAAGTCATTGTAAACATAATTAAAACTAGAGGTGAATATCTGATTGGGAATCTGCCAAAATGTGGTTTTTGAGAAAATTGATGGTTTATAATTATGACTCATTATAGATACAGGAGTAATGATTTTAAAAATTAAGATAACTATTAATTTTATTTCTTTGTTTTCCTTCTCTGTATATTTCTGTTTACTTATGCAAGCAAACTTCAACATGATGAAGGCAATAACATAATTTGACCTGTAGCAAGTCAAATGGATTCTTCTGTATTTGTTTATGCCTGTTTCTTTTGAAGTTAGAACTCCAAAAATGTCAGCACTATCAATAATGTAATTACATGCAATATAAAATAAATAATTAGAATTCATTAATCAAATTCTCTATTATTGAGTTTTCTTAGACTTTCCCTCTGTCTTTCCACTTACATATGAGACAAGAGTGTTTGTTTCATTTTCTTCACAATTTTCCACTAAGAAAAGGAAGCAAAGGGCATTTTGGTTTACTTTGGTTCATTTTCTTTTCCTCTTTTTAACTTTGTTGTTTACTTCCTAATAATAAGTGTATGTACTAAACCTAAACAGAGTAAAATCAGACTGTCCAAAGGTGGAAAAGCTGAGTGACAGGCTAGTTTCCTTCATCCTCTGAATCACTCACTCCAAACACGTGATCCAAAAAAGTGATTCAATTTTGTGCCTCAGCAAAACTGCAGATTACTACATGCTATAGACCAGTGGGTTTCAACCCTGGCTGAAAATTAGAATTCCATTGAGAGGTACTTTTAAATACCAATGCTTAGGCTTCCTCTGAGATATAAAACTAGATTTGTTCAAGTTGTTTTCATTTTGTGTGTGTATGCATGTATGTACCTATTTGCATGTATACATATGTTAACAGTTGTGTGTCTGTGTCTATATGTGGTAAGCTTTTATATGCATGAGTAGAAGTAATTGGCCTTTCATATGACTCTAATATATGTAATGATAACAGGATTAAAGTTGTAAATATGTACGTCTTCCACAAGTTTTTACAATGGTAAAATATTAAAATGTCTCCTTTATGTTAAGGGAGCATATTATAGCTTAATATGAAATTAAGAATGTTGAGATAAACAAATAAATATGCATAATGTTTATGAACACTATTAGTAAATGAACATTAAGTTAGGACTTGGAAGCAAGCTAAAATTTTTCATAAAATATCTGGGAACAATCACACTCAACTCCCATGCTATGTAAGTTCATTGCCCTGCTTCATAAATTCATGACTAATCATGGAAGAGATGCAAGCCAAGCCACAAAATATCCAGAGGTGCATGGGTATATCACCGGAAAAATAGGAAAGGGGGCAGTTCAAGTTCACACTCTGTCTAAGGTCCAGAAGAAGCACCAATACTCATCATCACAGCCATGACAGTGACCCAGTTTCACTAACGTGAAACTAATTGTGCAGAGATGCCAAACGAACAAAAAATTCAGGTGCAAAACCTCGGCTGAGTGCTCTGGGTTCTTCTCAGAGTAGGCATAGGCACCCTCACCCTCACCCTCACCTCTCTCCTGCCCCCTGTACTGCTAGAAGCCAAGCAGCTACACTCACATCCCAGCCATGCAAATGAATAGGCCCATATTTACAGATCCTGGATCTCCTGAATCATAGCAGCACAACTCCAAAATTTTCAGTTCTCATAGTCCAGTAGAAGCACACAAAATTAAAAAGGAAAATAGAATAGGAGCTGACTAAGCTCCCTAACGAAAGCAATAACACAGAAGTTTTAACTAACAGCAAAGAGCTCACTAAAGCTTCAGATCATTACTTAATGTGAGGTATAATCATTTCACTAATTTACTGTTACTGGAGTATTTTTCAATAATTCCATGAGCCATTTAGTTGCAACAGTAATATAATATAGATTACTTGCTGAAGAGGCAGGTATATGGATAGGTAGAAAACTGGGACAGAGGTAGAGGGAAAGTCACACTGGTTATCCCATTGGTTTTGGAATACTGAGTTAAAAGAACGGTATGATGAACAACTATTTTCAACCACAGAGTTTAAATAAATAAAAACAATAAAAGATACAAAAATTACTTACCTTGGGGAGCAAATAAATCATTTAATAGGTTTGTCTATGCTTTACCTGTGGGAGAACTGGATTCAATCCCCAGCACCTCATGGTGTGACACCAAAATATAGAGCCAAAAATTTCCACCAAGGATAGCCAGAAGTGGTCTCTTCAACCACACAAATATGTTCATCTTTATCTCTCCCTGTAAGTCAAGAAATAAATAACCAGCAGTCTCATGTTTCCATCAGATATCTTGCCATAAATAAATTTATTCTAAATTTTTTTAAAGTTTTAAATATATCAAAAATCTAATTCATTCAAAAACAGTTTTTATAAAACACATATATTTACACTCAGGTAATTTATATTTATGCAATGTCTAAGAATTCTTTTATAATCTTGCTTTAAAAATTATCTAGCACTGAGAGTGAATACTTATTATATGAGATTAAACAGAGAACATTTTTGGATCAATTTTAATACCTTGTTTCTAGACTTGTCTCATTCTTCCTCATTTTACCCTAAAATTCACTTCTTGTACCTAGAACTTCTTTCATGATCATTATCCTCTTTCTGAAATTGGTATGTCTCAGAGCTTCTGGAACTGCACTATGCAACTCAAATTTATTTTTCAATTTTTAGTCTGTTAGGTTCCTTTCTGAAAATTCGGAGTAATTTCCTTGTGTAAATATTGCTCTATTGTGCCTTGAGTATTTATTTGTTAAAGAGAATCAACCTTTTATTACATCCCACCTGAACTTTGATTCTTTCCATGAAATACATGACGAAACTTACATAATAAACATAAGTTTCCAAATATCTGGGATTCCATTTGCTCCCTTTAAGACCAGAAATATTTTCTGTAATTTCCAAGTCTCACAAGTAAATATAAGATCATTAAATGATGGCTCACTATTTAATATGCTCTGGTATTATTTTCGACATCAGCAGTAAGTGAAGAAGTAATAATACATGAAGTACTAATAAATACATTGTAAATTATTCCTTTTGGTTACGATACCTTAAATACAAATAATCTCATATATACAAATAATCTAATATTTAGTTTGTATACATTTAATAGAAAAGTAATCTTTGCCACTATCCTCAGTAAAAGACATACATAGTTTGCCAAATGTCCACTTCCACTAATGTCTTTTCAGGCCACACATATGACACATCTATGTAACCAGATAACATGTTTATATAAACACTTCAGAATACCCAATAAATCACTTCTTTCTAGCAAGCACTTCTGTTTAGGAATTCTCTGCTACTGACCTAGAAGAGACGGGATGTAACTCCTTTCTTTCATGAGCTCAGAGTTTAATGGGCCAAAAACAACAATGGCACAGCTGAGCAATTTCAAGGAGTTCTCATTATAACTAGGATCTGCATTAAAGAAATTCAGAGGACACTTGTCAGAACACACCTCCTGCCTTTGAAGATATTCTTTATGCAAATTATTATAAACAGTGAAGCATGCATAGAGCTCCTTCTAAAGGTCAAAAAAGGTTATGATTCAACTCTCTGTGTGGGTAGACATTTAAAAGTTTTTATATTTCAGAAAGTTAACTTCAATAAAAGTAGAATCTATTAAAATCTGTAAGTCAACTTGAAAAACATTTGGGAAAATTAAATCAGAATGGATTTGACCACAGAGATAATTTTAACTGGCCTGATAGCTAAATAAAACTGAACAATGTATTAGAACTGCAGTATATCTCTGTTCTCTCTGCCTATGTCACTTTCTGCTCTCCTCTCTTATTTCTTGTGGCTTCTTTTATAATCTCTTTCCTTGTTTTATCCAGAAAACCATAAATAAGAGCCAGGATTAGTAGTGAAGTGTGCTTTAAGACTGAGCAGTTCCAACAAGAAATGCAGTCTTTCTTTCATAGACACAATATCTGTGGAAATACACAAACAACCCCCCCCCAAATTCTTTACTGAATTAATATCAACCACAGTAGCCTCCATGAGGGAAGTAGACACACATTATCACTAAGGCTAAGGGGTGTAAAACCACTGATCCTGCAGATGCAGTGTCATAAAATCCTGTTGTCTCTTTTAGAAGCATTTTTATAACGGACACTTTAAATGCCTCATCTCAGAGAAAGCCAGGATACAAGTGGCTGAATAATTTCATATTACAAAATATGGAGACTCATACTGTCAGGTAAAAATAAATGGTCTCCTAAGTCACTTAAATATCCCAAGCCCAAATAAGCTCAGAAAGATTTTTGTTTGTCTGTTTGCTTCTTTTGTTTTATTTTAAAAATTGTCTTCTTGAAGGAAAACATAAACTCCCCTCTGCTGATATCCAATGTGGTTAGGATCTGAACTAAACTGGGTACCTAGAATATGCCATATCTATTGGTCTTAAATAGAGCTCAATGTCACATATCACTTTTGAAGAGAGAAAAGAATTGGCTCCTCTCATCTTTTATTGCTTCTTGGGTGAAGGTGTAAATATCTGAGGCTCTGCTCACCACTTAATATACTGAAAACAGCTGAGGTCATTTTCAAATACATTTTAATACACATTATTTATTTTATCTACTTTTTATCTATCTATTCATTCATTTAGTAATTACCTTCTATTTATTTTATCTACATTGTATCCACTTTAGCATTTTTCAAATTTACACATACCAATTCTAAATTTTCCAGGTCCCTGATTTCTCTTAATGGTATAAAGAACAAACAATTACAAAAAAAAATCCTTAACAAACACCAAGGAAACTTTTACTTTTATTTCCTTTACTTAAATTAATTTTATTCTTCTTGAGAGACAAAGGCTTGATTACACTTTTTATTATAGTATAATTAATAGGCTTGGTTTTTGTAAAGAGACTTTTAGGAGCACTAATTTAAGCAAATATCATGTTTTCGAATGATCACTAAAATTATTCTATAGGTTTGGATTGATAGCACAGAGGTAGAACATTTGCCTTGCATACAGCTAATCCTGTTTCATTCCTTGGTATCCCACATGGTCTCTTGATTCTGTCAGAAGTAATTTCTGAGCCCTGAGCCAGGAGTAATAACTCTTGGGTGCCACATTGATTGTAAAATAGTTTCCTCGTCCTAGCTAAGTTGCTTTACTGTTGTTGTTTTCTGTTTTTACCTTAGGAAAATTGTTTGCTTGCTGGTCTTAAATGCAGGAAACTAGAAAGCTGAATAAGATGCTCCCCCCAATTCTTTCTTGCTTTTCAATTACTCAGAGAGCAACTCATATAACAGAGATTCTTTTTTTTTTTTTTTACTGATTCTGGAAATAAAAAAAATTAAATCAGTTTCACTTAAAAAATACATACAGTATCCTTAGTCCTACAATGAACCATTGACAACATTTTCACATACAGAAAGCTTAAGTACATTCAACTGTTGACAAGAAATGTCTCCATATAGACTTACATTCATGTGAAGTACATGAACTCTATGACTATTTATGATTTTTATATCTGGTTATCTCTTAAAACTAATATGTAATATGTTCATCAAAGTGAGTTTAGATAGGGTTTGTTAGTAGAGAGGCTCCTGAAGAACTTTAATAGTTGTAGTCCTATGAGAATGAAATACGTTTTCTAAACATAAGCTTAGGGCTAAGTCTTTAGCAATTCAAATTTCTCACTGGCAATGCACAGCATTCTCATGACGTGGAAAGGTTTGGTTTTTAGTTGGAGTTATCTCGTGTGGTTATTCTCTGTGCACTGGGGAGCAAGCACCAAAAAATAAATATTTTTACAAAATAGATGAAATCATAGCACAATAATGTCAATTTTCTTTAAAAATTAATCACTATAACAGAGATTCTTACCACATTGTTCTGTAGTACTTTTTTTTTTTCAAACCAAACAGGCAATTCAAGTTTGCCATTTTCTCCAACTTCTTTCTTTTTCCAGTTTGCTTTTCTACCTCTGGAATGGGTAAGTTAAATGTTTGACTAATGTTAAGTATAAAACCAAGTAATGGGATTTAGTTTCCTCCTTTAATAAGCACCTTTCACCACTAGAGATTTTCTTAGGAGTCCAGGAAATCTTCACACAAAATTTTGAGTATTTGTTCCTTATGCGCAAATATTCATATCTATATCCATATTCCATATCAATATTCCATATCCTGTATGAGATGAAAACAATGAGATGAAAGTATATTGAAGCAAAATCTGTTTGTTCTAATTTTATAAATGTTTCAGCCTCGATATTGTGTGATCTTTTTTAAATTATACATGCTATTAGTAATTTTTCTTTGTAGACATATGAAAATGACTTCTCACATTCATAATACTACTTCCATAAAGTAACCAGGGAAAACATATTAATCAATATTATAACATCCAGCAATATCAAGGAGTTCTACTTAGTTTGTTGAGGAATACGAATTTATACACTGCTTTTTGAACTAGTCTTATATGTATATATAAAAATGAAAATATGCACAATTTCATATTCATTTAAATGCTTTTATATTATATACATGATTATAAGAAATAGTACAATAGGTAGGGAACATGTTTTCCATGTAGCTGACCTGAACTTGATCCCAAGCACTTCTCAGTCTTCAAGGAATAATTCCTGAGCACATGGTCAGGGATAAGCACTGAAGACTGCCAGGTATAACCCCAAACCAAAATTAAAATAAATTAGTAAATAAATAAGTAAATTTTATACTTTATACTATATGTGTGATTATAGATTACATTTAATAAACAGGAGTTCCATATTTGTCTTGTCTGTGAAATTTTATTTGTCTAGAGTTCTGTTTGCTAGTTTTGTTCATTCCTAGGACAATCCTAGGAATGTACAATTCCTAGTATATTCTTACCACTTTCAATATTTTACTCTAGTCACCCTTTCTAGTTAGAGGCAAGGTGAGGTATTTCTGGGCAGCTATGAATTAATGACCAATACATGGCTTAATTCTATGCATTTATAAGTTTTTAGGTTAAAGGAAATTCTTTAAGGTGCTCCTCTGACTTTGTGATTAAGTTAGTTTGCCCCTTTTGCCCTTTTATATCTCTCATCATACTTGAAATTACTTGCTCACTGACTTTGTTCTCTGCTCAATTATATGGTTCTTGAGGACAGGGGTCAATCTCATGGTTGTATCTTCTTCACAGATAAATCCTTAGCACGGAATGCATTACCCTAACAGCTACTTATTTATTGAGTGAATTGATATATGCATGAAGAATGGAAATACTGCCATTAATTTTTATTAGAGTTAGCAACCCTTCATTTGAATCTTTCCTTGGAGCTATCAAAAACACAATTGACTCTTTTTCTCAACATGCATTGATTTGTTTGTATTTCTTATTTTCCTTTATTTATTTTTTTATTTAACCAACTTTATTACATAGATGATTGTGTTTGGGTTCAGTCATGTAAAGAACACCACCCATCACCAGTGCAACATTCCCATCACCCAAGTCCCAAATCTCCCTCCTCCCCACCCAACCCCTGCCTGTACTCTAATCAGGCTCTACCTTTCCCTCATACATTCTCAATATTAGGACAGTTCAAAATGTAGTTATTTCTCTAACTAAACTCATCCCTGTTTGTGGTGAGTTTCATGAGGTGAGCTGTAACTTCCAGCTCTTTTCTCTTTTGTGTTTGAAAATTATTATTGCAAGAATGTCTTTCATTTTTCTTAAAACTCATAGATGAGTCAGACCATTCTGCATCTTTCTCTCTCTCTCTCTCTTTCTCTCTCTCTCTCTCTCTCTCTCTCTCTCTCTCTCTCTCTCTGACTTATTTCACTCAGCATAATAGATTCCATGTACAGGAAAATTTCATGATTTCATCTCTCCTGACAGCTGCATAATATTCCATTGTGTATATGTACCACAGTTTCTTTAGCCATTCATCTATTGAAGAGTATCTTGGCTGTTTCCAGAGTCTTGCTATGGTAAATAGTGCTGCAATGAATATAGGTGTAAGGAAGGGGTTTTTGTATTGTATTTTTGTGTTCCTAGGGTATATTTTAGGAGTGGTATAGCTGGGACATATGGGAGCTCGATTTTTAGAAAAATCTCCATATTGCTTTCCATAAAGGTTGAACTAGATGACATTCCCACCAGCAGTGGATAAGAGTTCCTTTCTCTCCACAGCCCCGCCAACACTGCTTGTTCTCATTCTTTGTGATGTGTGCCAATCTCTGGGGTGTACGAAGGTTAAATTCAAATGGATGAAAGACCTCAATATCAGACCCGAAACCGTAAGATATATAGAACAACACGTAGGTAAAACACACCAGGACATTGAGACTACAGGCATCTTCAAGGAGGAAACTGCACTCTCCAAGCAAGTGAAAGCAGAGATTAACAGATGGGAATATGTTAAACTGAGAAGCTTCTGCGCCTCAAAAGAAATAGTGCCCAGGATACAAGAGCCCCCCACTGAGTGAGATAAACTATTCACCCAATACCCATCAGATAAGGAGCTAATATCCAAAATATACAAGGCACTGACAGAACTTTACAAGAAAAAACATCTAATCCCATCAAAAAATGGGGAGAAGATATGGACAGACACTTTGACAAAGAAGAAATGCATATGGGCAAAAGACACATGAAAAAATGCTCCGCATCATTAATCATCAGGAAGATGCAAATCAAAGCAACTGTGAGGTACCACCTCACACCCCAGAGATTGGCACACATTTTATTTTCTTTTAGAGTTCTTTGTGTGTTTTACAGTGTCATTTTTTCCTATATTGCAGAAGTTTATAATGCATATTAAAAAGTTATAAAGTAGTTTATGTGTGATTTCACATTGGATATATTTCAATGGTTTCAAGAAGAAATAGTTATGGGTTTATTATATCTTCTACAAGTTAAATGTAATATTTCTAAGTACACTGTTTTTAGCAACCTAGAGGCCATTGGGAATATACTCCCAGTTCAATACAACATGTTTCTTTTTGGCCTGTGATCGTCAGAGGATCAAATTTGCTAATCTAGTCCTCAACATGCAAAACATATATCCCAGCCCATTGATGTTTTGTTCTGGACCTTTCTAAGTATATTTTTAAAATCCTTCCTAGGAAAGTGTTTTAAAATGGCTTTAAGTAAATCATATGTTTTCATATTTCTTTAATAGAAAATTTAGATTGTTTTACATTTACTTAGAATAATAAGTTATTTTAGAAAACTTTCTCCTAACTGTGACATTATAAGTTTATAAAAAATAATGATCTTAGACATATGTGGGCAATTTGGTGAGTGCTCTCTCCTTGGTCCTTAGGGAAACATGCATAGCTAAGGATAGAAAGTGGACCTCCCACATGCCAAGCATATGCTTATTGCATATGTTCAGTATTGCCAATACTTAGCTATCTTTATTCTGGCTCCCCAACATACTATGTTTCTGCTCTAGACCCTGTTCGTTTACCTCATCCTCAGCATCCTTCTCAGTGCTTAGTGCCTCCTTCCACCACCTGTCCAGTCTCTGTATCTTTCTTTCTTTCAAGTTTTCTCCTGCTTTTACTAAATAACCTACCTGTTAATAGTAAATATACAAACACTGTTACTAGAGTACAAATCGACCATCTTCATACAGTCCAGTCACTTTATATTTGGCTGATGCATTCTTGAAGCTGTCTATTGAATCTTCTGCTTTCCTAATTAACTGCAGATTAAAAGGGAAGGTCTGAACAACTTTAGTGTGGAAGCTCGGATTCCACTAAATAGTAAATCAACTTTGCCACTGCACATAGAAGCAAATTGGGGACCAGAATACCAAAAAATACACATAAAAACACTTGTACAGAATATTATTTTGTAATTTCATGCAAAATTAGAGAAAATGAGTTAAAAGTAATTACTTAACCCTGCTATATATGTTATTTCTGTTTTTGTCTTATGTTTTGTTTTTGATTCAGCTTCAAACTCTTCAATTTCCCTGCCCAAACCTGGTCTTCAGAGGAAACACCAGAATGCAGCAGCAAGCATCTCCCTGTAACTCCCTCATAACTGTATCCCAGAAAGGCAATCTTTCCCAAACTATCAGAGAAATGCCTCCTCCCAGAAATGGTAGTAGAATATATTTCTCTCTGAAGTTTTGTGGAAGTGGTCAGCTGCTGTCACTAAGGATTAACTGTCTCCAAATACTCAGAAGCATAAATCAAAGTGGGTGCAGAAGAGACAGATCCTCCCTCACCAAGTCTATGAAGGGAAAAGAAATGTAGGTTTCTTTCATCTTCTTCACCACACCCACACGGAGAGAGTGGGCTGCATTAGCACAGTCATCTTCAAAGGCAAAGGACAGCAAAGCAGGGAGGGAGGAAGGAGGAAAAAAAATTCCAATGACTAATTGGCAAACCATCTGTCTATATGTGTTATCTCTCTATGTTACCTTCACAATTTTCCTTTTTAAGTTGTCATTGATCTAAGCCCAAAGACATTAAAGTGTATAATGTATTCTGCTCTTCTCTTCAGCAAAGTCCTCCTAGTGTATCAGGGTTGGATAGACCTTTGTCACAAACCCATGGCTTATCAATTGAGAGAACAATACAAAACAAAACCTCAGGTCTAAAAGTTGGAATGGATCTTGCAATTCCTTAAAATTGAGTGCAGGACTATAAGTTCCATATTCTGACTTCTTTCTTCAAAATTCTTGCTAAGATAATATTTAATTAAATATTATTTTATTTTTACTGCACATTATTTTGTGCCTTAAAAGCTATGTTTTCCACTTTCCTAACTTTAGAGTAGAAATCATGGTTTTTATTTTATTTTTTTCAAAACTTCCAATTAAAAATGCTTTTACATTATTCATCACAAATAATGAAAGATTTTGAATCTTTCACTAACTTTCCTGACAGTTTATTACGCTTAGCAGTCTATTATGAGTGAGGAATAGGTGCTTTTTTGTCCTTGAAGGGGATAGCAACAGAGTGAATTACTGACTTTAGAGGGATGCTTTTGATGCTTCAGTCTTTTACTTTTATATACCATTAGTAATATAAAATCAACTCATCATATTACTTTTTATAAAACTACATGAACATTGCTTAATAATTCTAAGATTGGTAGGTTCAATTTCTAAAGGTGACAACCTGAAAAATTCCTGCAGCACAAAACTGCATTTACTCTTGTAAAGCAGAATATTTGTACTTTACCAGAGAAGAATGTAAATGTTCTCTCTCTCACACAAGCACTCTTTTTTTCCTATCTCACACACTCTTATTTCTATCCTCTTTCTCTCTCCCTCCCCCCTTTGCTCTCTCTCTCTCTCTCTCTCTCTCTTAATTCTGAAAAAATGACTCTTCAATATCATTGCCATTGTCTCCATTTCAAGGTCTCTCTACTCTGCTAGAAACCTCCTGGGGACTCAGAAGAGGCAACACCTGTTTGTCTGTTTTGCTCCCTTTTGCAGAATTTGCTAAAATACGGAAGAAGCTAAATTTTTAATGTTCCTGAAGCTCTGTGTGTGAAACGATGATACTAGGTTTCAGTTGAAGAAGAGTTTCGAGACAGAAAATTTTATACCAACTTCCATAACGCATGCCAAAGTGTGAGACTTTTATGGAATCGTGTCTGCAATTGTGAGCTGCATAATACTACGGCAATAGTATTTGAATATTATCAGATTGTAAATGGTGGAAATACTGTATTAAGTGTTATGAAGAGAGAATTATGCCATATTAATTATATCCTGGAGACCCTGGGAACAGTGGAAACAGTGAGTGGCGGGTTTCTCTGATTTATAAGTTGGGCGAATTGACTGGGTGTGGGGGGAAATCACGATTATTGTGATGTGTGGCAAGGTGACCAGTTCTGGGCTGTACACTGAAGAGAACATATTCAGTGAAGAGGGGATCTCATGCCTTCTACTCGCTCCCTCTCCCCGCACGCTGCAGCACCTGGAAGAGCCTTTACTTGGCTCTCTTAAAGGGAAGTAAGAAACCCAGAGAAATCAATAAAAAATGAAACCACATCCTTATGAACGTGTGGAAAAGGTCGAGCAAATTTGGCGATGTGAAAAAGGAAGGCACAAATAGAAAGGGACCTCAGATTTTAAATACACTTGGGGCATTCCTATAAATGAAGGGGAGAGTTTCTGGACAGCCTCTGGTGATGGTAGGATAGTGGGTCCAATGACCTACAAATAATGAAGACTGGTGGAGACCATAAGTAAAGTTTGTAGTAGCAAAAATGACAAGGCAAAGAAATATAGATCGCCAGAGTCATCACAGATAGTCAAATGATTGGGTAGTTAAAGCAGAACAAGAATTAGGTAGTGGTAACAAAATCAACACAACAATGAATTTAGTGTTCTTATTTCTAGAGATATTAATGAAGGAACAGAAGCAAATATTTTCAACATTGAGTGCAGCTTTCCAAATATCATTAATAAGTCTTGACTTTCACTTGTAAGAAGCAACAATACTTCTAAAGTTTGTTAGCTGACTGTAGTAATCAACAATTATAAATGCCTTCTGCCCCCCCCCCCCATATATCCACATTTCTTTTTTGGGGATGGGAGGAAAACAACTGGTGTTGTTCAGGGCTTACTCCTGGCTGCGTTCTCATGAATTCCTCTTCGCAGGATGCAGATTTGTACCCTTAAGGTACCTTGAGCTTACCAGGAGAGACTCCTGAGCACAAAACCAGGAGTTAGCACTAGGTACAGATCCAAAATCCCTACAGAAAATTAATAAATAATAGATCAATAAATTAAAGTGACTTTATTTTTATGCTATTAGAGTTAATGTTATTCTACCAAGAGTTGATATCAGCAATTAAAGAAGAACTGATTCAATGGCATAATTTAGAATTTCTGCAAGTCTTTTTACTCAAATCTTTGACCTGTTATTGACCTGTTACTGACCTGCCTTAACCTGGAAACTTAAGCACATAGGGCATGTAAAGACAATGACTAATGCATCTGATCAATCTGGGTGACTAGGTAACTCTACCTCTAGAACAATTCCATGTCCCCATTATTGTTCCTCTTCTTAGATATCCACAGATATACAGATATACAGATATATATATATATATATATATATATATATATGCAGATACATGATATGGCCCATAGTCTATGAAATCTGTATTAGCAGAAAGGTATGAACAAATCCTCAAAGAAAAACATAAAACCAATCTAAATGTATGGGAAGCTATACAAAGCATAGAAAAAAATAGAAGCAAATGGATTAGCATAAACTCAAAATACAGTAAGTGCAATAAGCAAGAAAATGCAAATAAACAAATTAATCTGTTCTCTGAGAAAAATAGAATATTCCTTTTACCTTTATAATATTCAAGTTAAAAATTTATCAACTGAAATTTTAATTATTGAATGAAATTTTGCATATAAAAATGAATAATGAGCTATCCAAAAGTTAAAACTAAACATATCATTGGCAAGTAAAGAAATGTAAAAATTCCTGAACTCCTAAAATCTACAAACCCTAAGACCTGAAAACAGATGTTTACATATGTCTCTAGTTCTAAAAATGATCATCAAAAATGATGGGGAAAGGGCTGGAGCAATATAACATATCAGTAGGGTGTTTGCCTTGCACTCCGCAGATCCAGGATGGACCTTGGCTCTATTCCGGGCGCCCCGTATGGTCCCCCCAGCCAGGAGCAATTTCTGGGGGCATAACCAGGAGTAACCCCTGAACATCACAGGGTGCAGCCCAAACAAAACAAAACAAAACAAAAGTGATGGTGAAAGTAGACATAGATCAAACAATAAAACTTTTCAGATTTAAAAAGCTAAACATGTTTTTTTTTTCATTTTTATTGTGACCAAAGTGAATTACAAATCTTTCACAGTAATACTTAAGGTGCATAGTGACAATGAATGAGTGGTTTGGGGCCACACCCAGTGACCCTCAGGGCTAACTCCTAGCTATGCTCTCAGAAATCACTCTTGTCTTGGGGGACCATATGGGATGCCGGACACCTGGGTTCGAACCGAGGTCCATCCTGGGTCTGCATCGTGCAAGGCAAATGCCCTACTGCTGCACTACCTCTCCGGCCCTAAACATGTTTTTATATAAATAATTCACCAAATACTAACTTAAAAGTTTCACCAAAAATAATGTAGCAAAAAATTAAAACCCTCGTGATTAAAAAAATAAAAACCTCCTTAAGAATTTCTTAAAAGAAGTAAGGACTCTAAATGGGAAATTGAACAAATCATCCTAGCAGCACCTTAGAGCCTCACAGCTGAGGCAGTACTCAGTAATGGTTATTACTTAAAAAAATCTTAGAAAATATGGTTTACACTATTATTTACATTTTAGAGGAAAATACAGACATTTTCATAGGGTTGTCATTTTGGGGGGCTATTGTATTTTACTTTCCATAATTCAAGTCTGAAAGAATTACTAGAGCATATGTTTCAGCAAGTAAAATAAATGGATTCTGGAGAAGGAAATAGAGTTTTAGGAATAGCAGCGAGCAAAAAATCAATAATATGTATTGCTAAGGCTTAATGAGCATTTGTACAAAATATCCTCCTGCAACTAAAATCACATGGCACTGATGTTAGATAATATCACTAAGCACATAGCAAAGAGTAATTTACACAGCAATGGTTATTTAACTATTTTATTTTTATTCATGGGCTTAAATAGTTATTTCTTTTGTTCTGGGTATACGATGATTAGGAAATCCGGACTTATTTATTATACTGTTTCAGATAAAGTACAAGTTTACTTTTAGATACTTTGTTTTGCCCTTTTTGAACGTCTTTAGCACCAAATATATTATAACAAAGGAACAACAGCAAAATAAATTTTCAAAAATGCAAACCAATGAAAAAAAATGCCAAAGAAACTAAATGAGTGTTTCACCAGATAAGACATACTGATGGCCAACAGAGACTAAAAAGATGTTCTAAATTACTTATCATTAGAAACTGCAAATAAAATTCGAATGAGATTTCACCTCTTATGAGTTAAACTGGCTATTATCAAAGGTTCAGGAAATGATGAGTTGGTGAGAATATACGTATATATTTATATATGTATATATACTCATATATATGAGTCCTAATATAGGATAGGAATGTTTATTGGTGAAGTCATTATGGATTTCTGTATGTTTTCTTCTAAAAAAAGATAAAATTATCACATGATCCAATAATCTTTTTGGGGGGCCACACCCGACAGTGCTCAGGGGTTACTCCTGGCTATGCACTCAAAAAAGGCTCCTGGCAAGCTCAGGGGACCATATGGGATGCTGGGATTCGAACCACCGTCTTTTTGTATGCAAGGCAAATGCTCTACCTTCATGCCATCTCTCCGGCCCCATGATCCAATAGTCTTATTTGACTGTTTACTCACAGAATATTAAAATGCTAAGTAGAGGCCTCTGTTTATTGCAATGCTTTGCATATTAGGCCAGATATAAAACAACCCAAGTATTAATGATGAATTAGTGGATAAACTTGTGGCAAATAGACACAGTGAATATTACTTAGAAGCCATCTTTCCATTTGTAACATGATTGGACATAGAGAGATCATCATAAGAAGGATTAGGCAAATGAGAAAGATGCTATTATTTCATTCTTTTGTGGATTCAAAAAAACAACAAACAAGACACAACATAACACAAATCTGTAGATTTTGGACAACAGGACAGTAGTTTCAAGTGTGATGGGACCAAAGCACACCAAGTCCCTTTCTCACTGATTCTTCGTGTACTCTCCCCAAATATTTTTTTTATAAGAAGCACACATAAGATAATAGGCCAAACTTTTACTAAGAAGAAAAAGAAAGTAAGTTTAGTGTTTATTTAGGAAGAAAGAGAAACATTCCATGGCGGTAGGGATCTGTGTCTGCGAATAGATAGGGAGACATTGTGAGCTTTCCTGTGATCTGTCTTTGTTTTCGATCTTTTATGCTTCAATAATTCCTGCTCACCCTAAATTGGTCTATTATTAAAGAAAAAAGGTGGGGATATCTTGGGCTCTAAGTTTCTGACCATGGTTAGCCATTTTTTAGTAGCCATGGCAACAACAACAAAAAAGTCATGGTACTCCTGGGTGTGATCTTTAATAGACGGATGTAATTTTTGATATTAAAGTATTATAATAATAATAGAATGAACTAGAGTTTACTCAATAGTCACTTAAAGCTTACCTTAGTTTGCTCCCTTTTATTAAAATAAAAAGAGAAATTTTGCAGGGGACCATCAAACTCTGGTTAAGTTTTTTCACTATTAGACATTTGAGTGAATGTCTTGTTTAGATCTTGCTGCCAGGTAGTCTGTCTTGTCTTTGACTTACCTTATATTCTCATGCCATCATTTACACCACTGCCATTTATATACATAACAGTGATTACTAAAGAAAGGATCTGAAGGATGAAGGGAGCCAAGACTTGGCTTGAAAAGGGAATGATTGAAAGTGGTAAGACGTTTATTATTTTTCTGTATGTGTGTCATTCTAGGTAGTGAACAGAGGTTATTTCTAACTCTGCACACAGGAATCACTCTTGAAGGGCTGGGGGCGTCATATGGAATGACCTAAACTGTACCTAGGCACTGTATTATGCTCCAGCTTCATGGAATTAATTGTTTGAATTGTAATGTTAACTTGATAATAGTAATTTTTGAATGATGTAATAATTATTCAATTAAGAAATTATAAACCTAAAACCTATATATACAAAAGATGTTAATTTGAAAAATACTTTTGTCTGAATTATGTAATAGTAAAGATTCTGGACTCCATCTTAAGGAAAAAATTTTAAAGCATTTGAGAACTAATAAGCTAATTTATAAAAAAAAAAGATGCAGGGGAAGAAGTCACAACTTCTTTATAGCAATGGACAGCAAGAAAACAGTATCAATAACAAAAAAATTTCCAATTCCTCAAATCCTTCAATGTATTCCAACCCCTCCAATCAATTTCCAATCTACTCCAAGGTAGAGATTTTATACGTGATTTAATATCACTCAATTATAACATCAAATGTATTTTATTATGTAAAATGTAAAAAATATTTTTCTATTTGAACTTAACTAAATTTTCAATTTTAAGATCAGAATTAATCAAGATGTGACTTAGGCAGCATTCAATGTAAGTATCTTATTACAGGGATATGATTGAAAATGTATGGAAATTAGGTAATAGAATAGAGATAGAATTATATATTAGAGAATAGAGAAGATCTATGTAAATAACATACATTTTTAGAATATAATAATTGGTAATATAATAAAATTAAGTCTATTTAAGTATACTAATCAAGAAAATAAGCTGCTTAAAGTTTGAAGTTAATATGAAGCTAATAAGAATATTATCTTAGTTATCATAATTATGAGAAGTAAAAATTGTCAAGAGTCTATTTAAAGAACTATTTAAGAATAAGTATTAAACACATATATGATTAATATGCCAATAAATTTGAATTGGTTAAATTCACCTCAGAGATGATCATATCATTTCAGATGCGATTATTGATCACTAACACAATTTTAACTCTAATATTTTTTGACAAGGTAAAAAAGGTGAAAAAAATTAATAGTAAAATATATGGGATGGAAAAAACATGCACAGCAAAATAGATTGAGTTCAATGTTGTATTGACTATGGATATGCATGAGACTTGTAAAAATAATTCAGAAATTAGATAATGAAATGCTAACTAAAAAATAGGAGGCTAAGAACATTTAACAAAAGTAGAAATGCAAAAATTGCCACAAGAGAAAAATATTAACTTCCCAAAACTACATAAACGTGTTTTTTAAATTATAATATTGCTAAAACCAGCCTCACTAAATTAAGAGCTGAATTCAAAATTAAGAGAAATGAAACAAACAAAATGCAAAGTAAAGAGTAGCAAAGGAATGAAAAAGGCATGGCAGTAAAGAAAATGAAAGTAGAAAAGGGAAGGAAAGGGACAGGAAAGGGGGGGCGAAAGAAGGAAGGAGAAGAGGAGGGAAGGAAAGTAGAGGAAAGGGAAAAAGGGAGGGGAGGGGAGGGAAGAAAATGGAAGGAAAGTGGGGGAAGGGAAGGAAAGGGAGGGAAGAGAAGGGAAGGAGAAGGAAGGAAATATAAGGGAGAGAAGGGGTGGGAGGGAATGGAAGAGATGGAAAGGGAATGGGAGGGCGAGAAGGGGAGGTGAATGGAAAAGAGGGAAGAGAATTGAGAGGAGACTAGGGGAAAGGAGGTAAGGGAGGAGAGGAGAGGAGAGGAGAAGAGAGGAGAGGAGAAGAGAGGAGAGGAGAAGAGAGGAGAGGAGAGGAGAGAAGAGGAGAGGAGGGGAGGGGAGGGGAGGGGAGGGGAGAAGAGAGGAGGGGAGGGGAGGGGAGGGGAGAGGAGGGTAGGGTAGGGGAGGGTAGGGGAGGGGAGGGGAGAGGAGGGGAGAGGAGGGTAGGGGAGGGGAGGGGAGGGGAGAGGAGGGGAGGGGAGGGGAGAGTAGGGGAGAGGAGAGTAGGGGAGGGGAGGGGAGGGGAGGGTAGGGGAGGGGAGGGGAGGGGAGGGGAGGGGAGGGTAGGGTAGGGGAGGGGAGGGGAGGGGAGGGGAGAGGAGGGGAGGGGAGGGGAGGGGAGAGGAGAGGAGAGGAGAGGAGAGGAGAGGAGAGGAGAGGAGAGGAGGGGAGAGGAGAGGAGAGGAGAGGAGAGGAGAGGAGGGGAGGGGAGGGGAGAGGAGAGGAGAGGAGGGGAGGGGAGGGGAGAGGAGAGGAGGGGAGGGGAGGGGAGGGGAGGGGAGAGGAGAGAAGAGGAGGGGAGGGGAGAGGAGAGAAGAGGAGGGGAGGGGAGAGGAGAGGAGGGGAGGGGAGAGTTGAAAGAGCTAAAGGAAGGGATGTGAGGGGAAAAGAGAAATGAAAAGAATGCTTTTCTGGGCAAGGACACAACACTATACTTACTTTACACTGTCTCCAATATCCTAAATGTAAGGCAATTAATAATCATCCTTTTATTTTCTAAAAGCCTAAACCTTATTTAATTAATTAAAAATATCTGGGTGGTTCACTTGGTGAAGCTCAGCAATTAGACTTGATTCTATAATCCAGAATCACTCCTGGCAGAGCGTGGAAGACTGCATTGGTCCAGGATATTAAACCCGAGTCAGCTTCATGCAAGGCAAGCGAACTAACAGCTTACTACCACTTGACCCCTAACAATTTATAGTTGCAGAAAAGAAGCAGTGTACCCTTAGGCACTAACTTACAAGGAAACTGCTTATTCCTTCTGGCACCTACAAATCTGCAACCCACCTGAAATCCTGATTTCTATTTCACTGTGGTCTGTAAAAATCTCTTCCTGTGACTGTTCTTTGATAACCTCAATTGACCACTGGCAACTCCCTGTTTTTTGCTAAATAAGGCATTTTCTCTCCTCACTGCCATTTCTATCAATGCATTGGTCATTGAGCGACCATGAAACCTGAACTTTCTGTTACATTGAAACACACATACCATCTCCTTGGTGTGAAATGCAAAGACATTTATGAGTGATAAATATGTCTCTGAACAAACAGTAGGTTTGTTGAAATGAAAAACTATTCATTAATAGGACTAGGTGGAGAGCAGGGTGCTATGTGCTATGTGCTATGTGCTATGTCAGTTTTCTTCTCTTCTGAAAGGAAGAGATGAAATGATTGAATCAGGGGGGCTTATAGGTCTACCTCCCTGGTACACTGAAGCTTTTAACTGGAATCAGATCCCTGCCTCTTCCCCACCCATTATTAATGGTATTCATGTCATGAGGAGGGTGGTGTGATTTAGACTAATTCTGGGTAAGAAGAATTTTCTTGCCTGATGATAAGGGAGTTGGAACTCTTAGTTCCATATTAAGTTTCTAGATCTATTGTAATTTCATAGACTGTAGGGGAGATTATTGCTATCACTTTTGGCATGTGTTTTATGTATAGTTAAAGAGTTCTTGTTCACAAAATAAATGACCAGGAGCTTTCATGTAACCGTGAGTCTGTGGATAAGCTTCTCTGCCCTTGCTAGAGGCTGAGACCTCTCCATGCTGAAATTCATGTAGCCTTATTTTGGGGACAGAACTTCTTGATAAAAGGTGGCATTGCATTTTTCTGTTCCTGTCAATAGAATGTTTATAAATAATGTTTAAAAAGACATAGAAAATACAAAAATATTTATAATGATGAAATATTATGACTGATAAAGTTATACAGATATAAATCTAGCATATGAAAGTGGAGTAAATGATTTAAAGAACAAGGATATATAGCATTAACATATCTCAGACAGGGAATATAGTTTCTCAAAAGTAACTAAGTCAAATTCATAAAATTTGATCATAAAATAAGTTAAGCAAGTATAAGTAATTTATACATATATAAATTAACACAAAGCTCTATAGCAGTGAAATAATATTAACAACCAAAAACTGGGGTCTAGGGGCCAGAGCAATAGCGCAGCAGTAGGGCATTTTTCTTGCATGTGGCTGACCCATCACAGAACTCAGTTCGATCCTCATTGTCCCAAAGGGACCCCCAAGACAGTAGTGATTTCTGAGCATATAGCCAGGAGAGACCCCTGAGCATCATTAGGTGTGGTCCAAAAACAAAACCAAAGAAAGGGTCTTTCCATATGTAAATTTAAATAACACTCCTATTATAACACACTTTAATAAAAGGCAAACGCATCTCAAAAGAAATAGTGCCCAAGATACAAGAGCCACCCACTGAGTGGGAGAAACTATTCACCCAAAACCTATCAGATAAAGGCCTAACCTCCAAAATATACAATGCACTGACAGAAATTTACAAGAAAAATACATCTAATCCCATCAAAAAATGGGGAGAACAAATGCACAGTCAATTTGACAAGAAAGAAATACAAATGGCCAAAAGACACAGGAAAAAATGCTCCACATCACTAATCATCAGGGAGATGCAAAATAAAACAACTATGAGGTACCACATCACACCGCAGAGATTGGCACACATCACAAAGAATGAGAACAAGCAGTATTGGCGGGGATGTGGAGAGAAAGGAACTCTTATCCACTGCTGGTGGGAATGCCATCTAATCCAACCTTTATGGAAAGCTATAGGGAGACTCCTCCCAAAACTGGAAATTGAGCTCCCATATGATCCAGCTATACCACTCTTAGGAATATACCCGAGGAACACAAAAATACAATACAAAAATCTCTTCCTTACTCCTATATTCATTGCAGCACTATTTACAATAGCCAGACTCTGGAAACAACCAAGATGCCTTCAACAGATGAGTGGCTAAAGAAACTGTGGTACATATACACAATGGAATACTATGCAGCCGTCAGGAGAGATGAAGTCATGAAGTTTTCCTATATATGGATGTACATGGAATCTATTATGCTGCATGAAACATGTCAGAGGGAGAGAGAAAGACGCAGACTGGTCTCCCTCATCTATGTGTTTTAAGAAAAATGAAAGACATTCTTGCAATAATAATTTTCAGACACAAAAGAGAAAAGAGCTGGAAGTTACAGCTCACCTCAGGAAGCTCACCACAAAGAGTGATGAGTTTAGTTAGAGAAATAACTGCATTGTGAACTATCCTAACAATGAGAATGTATGAGGGAAGTAGAAAGCCTGTCTAGAGTACAGGTGGGGGTGGGATGGGGAGGAGGGAGATTTGGGACATTGGTGATGGGAATGTTGCACTGATGATGGGGGTATTCTTTACATGACTAAAATCCAACCACAATCATGTTTGCAATCAAGGTGTTTAAATAAAATATTATTTAAAAATAAATTTCTAATTTTTATGAAAAAGAAAAATAATAAATTTACTCTAGCTCATAAAATGTGGGATATTTTAGAGCCATTACCAGAGGACTATTCATAGCATTCCTTTTTATATCAGTAGATATAAAAGTAATAAATGGCATAAGCTTTCTTTTAAAAAATAAGAACTATAAAAATAAGAATAAAGGCAATAATTCCTTCACCATTACAACTTCTGCTTAAAACACTCTCACACACACAAAATAGAGAACACAAAATAATGGTTGAAAATAGTAATAAAGAAAATAAGAAACAGATCTAAAAAGAAATCAAAATCTAGTTTTATGAAAAAATTAGGAAAATACATAAACACTTATTTTAAGAGACAAAGTAAATAAAAATATGCAATATATAACATTACTTCTAACTTTTGGGGGGTTGCACAACCAGTGATGATCAGGGGTTAGTCCTGGCTATGTGCTCAAAAAATCTCTCCTGGCTTGGGGGCCATATGGAATGCTGGGGGATCGAACCTTCTGTCCCAGGTTAGCCATGTGCAAGGCAAATGCCCTACAGCTTGCACCACAGCTCTGGGCCCTGGAATTAAATACAGTTGTAAAGATTACAAGAGACATAGAAATTTACACAAATACGTGTTAAAGCCTAGAAATATTTAAGAAAAAATACTCATGATGCACGAAAGGTTTGAGTCTAGTTTTATGATGTATATTACTCTAAAATAAAATGAGTATACTTCAGAAAATAAGAACAATGATCTAATATTTTTTCACATATGTAAATATAAATGTATTTTAATCAGAAATGTAGTCACCTACTCAGATATATTATCTCTCTTCCTGTCTTATCCAGTCAAACACTACAACTACCATTGACTTGTAATTCAATCTGGGTTCTGAATATCTATTTGACTCTTTGCACTATAGAAAATGTTTCTTCATCTCCTCCCTTTACTTTGTATATTATGGATGGTGGAATAAAAACACAAGCTCCTATGATAAAGATCAGTTTAAGAAGAAGATGCATTTATCTTGTTAAAATGTAAAACATTAATGACTACTTCTATGAAATTCTCTAAGGACTACTCATTCAGCCCAAATAAGGCTTCTTGCTGTGGTTACTCTGAAGTAGATGACAGGCCACTATGTCCTCGAAATGGTTCTCCCACTGGGAGTGAAGGACATTCAAACTTATTCTGTGCCCTCAGGGCAGGTGCCCCATGAAAGGCCCCTATAGAGGGCTTGACTTTCACATCCGCATGGTATGAATATATTTGCCTATCATTTCCATGGTAGTCAGCATTCAGCCATCTAATTACACTTTCTAAAGCCACCCACATACTACTGAAGGTCAGTAATATATGATGAAAAGTTATTGACCAAAATAAAGTAAGTTTTTGAAAATAACTAATAATTATTAATGGATCACTAATATTTAATGAGCACTTACTGAGTGGCGGACACTCTCAAAACTTTATTTCTATTATTTCATTCAATCTTCACAGTATTTTTATGGAGAAACTGATGATTTATATTGGTCCATTTTATGTTTGTTAGTAGATGACAGACTTATTTTATTTTTTACCATGTTGATATATACTTTATTTTTAAATAATAATATTTTTATTTAAACACTGTGATTACAAACATGATCACAGTTGAGTTTCAGTCATAAAAAGACACCAATGCCTCCATCTTCTCCTTCCCCTCCACACACCTATATTCAAGACATGCTTTCTACTATGTTTTTTTAAATTTTATTTTATTTGAGTTTTTGGGTCACATTCAGTGGCACTCAGGGGTTATTCCTGGGTCTGCACTCAGAAATTGCTCCTGGCAGGCTCAGAGGACCATATGGGAAGCCAGGATTCGAACCATCGTCCATTCTGGATGGGCTGCACGCAAGGCAAACACCCTACTGCTGTGCTATCTCTGGCGCAAGTATATTCAGTACCACTCTAAGTTTAATAAGTTATTCGATCTAGAGAGGATGTGAATCAAGGCTCCTAAGCATAGATTCTTTAATTTTCGTGACTTAGAGAAAAACTTGATAGAATGAAGTGGTTATTCATATCTGAAGTACAATATGAGAAAAGCTTAACTATGCGTCACGGTTTAAACTGGTATTGAATTTTATCTTATTGCATTTGTGCATTTTTATAATCCCCCTCCACAATTTAGCAATCTACAAAAACCTTACCTAAATGAGATGAGTCTTTTAGAGTGCTCATACAGAGTCAACAAACTGGATTTACTGTCTCTTTTATATTAATAATGCTGACTCACATTAGTGAAGAGAGATGATTTTCTGAGCACTAATAGGGAGCCAAAGGTTTTATAGAATAAACTTAGAGTAATACATGTTTGTTTAATCATGAAACATTCCAGATTATCTTTTTGGTTTTCTTCCTTTCCTATTTTTATTTTGTTAATCCAGCTTATTATATCGTTTAATTCACTTTTCATTTACACATCATTGTAATACAACACCTATCATCAGACTATCTCCTTTCTCCAGCATCCACATATATCTGAATCAACAAAACTAATTGTCCATGATATACACCAATAAGTTGATAAATATTTATTAAAATACTATATATCTGTCTTATTTTATAGGTATAAATTTAAGTCTATAGTGTTAGTGAATATATGCTAATACATTTAAAATATATATTTTGGGGCTAGAGCAGTGGCAAAGCAATAGGGCGTTTTTCTTGCAAGTGGCTGACCTAAAATGGACCGTGGTTCAAACCCCCAATATCCCTTATGGTCCCCCAAGCCAGGAGCAATTTCTGAGTGCATAGCCAGGAGTAAACCCTGAGTGTCACTGGTGTGGCCCAAAAAACAAACAAACAAAAAATATATATATACATATAATTTAGTTAAAATGTAGATAGGAGAAAATTTTGAAATTAAGGGAAAATGAATAGGCTAATAAAAACACAAAAGTATGCTTTAGAACTAAAAGTGGAATGTTGACATTAAATTAGAAATAATACTATAGCCAGAGGGATAACACAGCAGTAGGGCATTTGCCTTGCACACAGACAACCCCGGCGAACCTGGGTTCAATCCCTGACATCACATATGGTCCCCTTTGTGCCTGTCAGGAGCAATTTATGAGCACAAAGCCAGGAATAACTTCTGAGTGCCACTGAATGTGTGGCTCCAATACAAAATAATAATAATAATAATAATAATAATAATAATAGACAGTGCTTAAGTATATGAATTGATAAGTAAAATGTATAATAAAAAGTTACCAGAAAAATTAACTAAATAGAGAGAAATTTCAATATTAATGAGAGCTTGATTCATTGTGGAAAAAGTAACAAACCTTTAGAAATCTAGGGAACAAGTTTTTCTTAATCTTGTAGAAGGTAATTTACAAGGCCATACTCAATAGAAAATTTTATATAACTTTGTTATCTTTTTAATAAGCCCTTTAACATTTTCTGCAAAAAGTTTCGAAGTTAGGAATTTCATAATACTTTCTTGTCCATGAAGTTTTCTATCATTTCTCCAAATTTGAATGATGATCTAGTCAGATGTTGAAGTTTTATTTTATTTTAGTTTGCTAAGTCAGATGTTGAAGTTTTAGTATAGTTTAGTTTACTAAATTTTAACTGTATAACACTATCTCTGAATCTCACGGGCTGGCTTTCTTGTATGGAATTTCCTTTTGTTCTTGCTGCTTTCAATATTCTTTCTTTTGGCTTTTGTTATTCTGATTTGAATATGTCTATATTGCTGGAACTCTTGGACATCTTGAATCTTGATACTTGCATCTCTCAATTCTTAGAAATTCTTATCCATGATTTCTTTAATAAGTGGTTCATTATAAAACTTTAATTCATGTGTTTATGTCACTCCAATAGTTTTTCTACTGTTCCTCTTGAATTTATTTCATAGTCCTCTGGTGTGATTTTTTTTTTATGTTCAAACTGATTTCTACCTTTTTTTATTTTCTAGAGATTTTGTATATCTCATGTTGGAGCTCCTCAGTCTTTCCTCAGCTGATGTTTTGTTTGCTACTCAAATCTTCTATTTTTTTTTAATATCACCTACTATAGTCTTCATTTTCATACTTCTATGTGTAGTTTTCACATTTGCAGACTCAAAAATTTTAATGCTTTGCTGATTACTATGCTATCATTTCTGTAAAGGCAATACTATTAGAACATTGTGTCACTAAAGCAATTATCTGAGAGTATATAGAGTGTATTAATAGCAGTAGAGCTTTTACTTTTATTATTTTTCAATCGGTGAACTTTGTGAATTTTTCCACGAATTTGCTATTGAGTTTGCTGTACAATGCCCCCTCAGATTCTCTGAGCGACTCCACTGGCTATTACTCTTTAGTTCCCCTACCTGTCTTCACTCAGTGATAGGAAGTCTATGAGTGAACTGTTGGAATAGAACAGTTGCTTTGTTTAGGAAAGATGGCTGTGGGCCTGATGAAATGGTAGAAGAGTGTGGGAACTGCTGGGATCCATCTAGAAGGAGACTCATCACTTTCCATTCCAGAAAGGGCCTTGGGATTTTAGTGCACAAATTCACCTCACTTAGAAAGGTAAGTAGAGCAGAGGTAAATAGACATCAGAAATAAGCCAGTTAGAGACTGCTGAAGTAAAAGGCTGCAAAATCTATCTGAGAGACTGTTCTCTTTTTCACCTCCCCCCAATTTTGATTTTTTCTGTATTTGAATATAGATCTTTTGTTATTGTTGTTGCTGGTTGTGAAATAAGCTACTCCATTTTTTTATAAGGTGTAAGCTAAGCAGAGCAGGGTAAGCCCCACTCAAAAAAATTCTTAACAAGGGTTCATGAATATTTTGTGAAAATAAAAAGATGGCAATCTGTTACTCAAATCTACAGTTTGCAGAAATAAAGCTAACAGGTACTCCTGGATATATATTAAGTTAACTATATTTCAATTATATTCCAATGTTTTGTTGCTAAACTTTTAATCGCACATTTTTTTACGTATATAAAGATATATGCATGACTCCAATAAGTTGTAGATCTTAGACTTTATAAAAATGGGTGTGTCAGTAAAATATCTATTTTCTAGATCTTAGTTTCTAACAATTTCTATGGAAATCTGTCTTCTTAAGAAGGAGAATCTTTATTTTGTAATTCTTTACTTGAATCTGACACCCTTAAGTGGGATGGTCCTAGTCCTGACTGCGAAACACACACACATACGTACATGCACACACACGGACTCACACATACACACAGTGTAAATGAATGCCTTTCATACAGGCACTTTAGTTATTAGTGGTTTAGTGATTCATAACAAGAATTTAACTCATTTTGCTATCCATTTTGGGAGAGTCCGAATATTTGCCCTTTTTTTAAAGTCTGTAGTGACATCTCAATCTGAAATAATTAGAAATCTCACTAATTAGGCGATTTATCTCAATAGTAGAGTTTAATTTTCACTCCCATACAATGCCAATGAACTCAGAAAGAATCCACACAAACTCTCTAGTTTAGAAATGTTTCATAGTTTCAATGACTTAGTCAATCAATGTAGAAAAATAATCCATAAGTCTAAGGTTTTAGAATATATATAACTGGCACATACGGTAATAAGTGTGAATGAATTTTTTTCTTTGAAATCCCAACTTTATTTATGCATATCTTGCATTTTATTGAATGAGATATTGCTATTTGACAGGGATATCTCCCACCTTGAAAATATGTCATGTGGACCCAACTTAGACACCAGGTGATTAGACACTGACCGTCCAGCCTTGACCCCTGGATCCCAGATATAGAAACGACACAGTTCTTCACAACAGCTACAGGAACCAAACCCCATCTGGGATATCCTTAATGCTGCTCTGACACCAACATGTGCCAGCTCTAATATGATATCCTGACAAGTAGGAAATTAGAAACAACTTGACCTAAGAGCAGGTTATCCTTCCTCACCAGCTAACGATAAGACAAAACCAGAAGACTTGTCACCCTTTGGTCTGTGCAAAAGCCAAGATCGCGATCTACAGATGACTGGCTGATAGAACCATGACCAGGCAGTATTTACTCTGGGACCAATAAAAAAGCCCTAGTCTAGGCTTTTATCTATGACTTGCACAACAATCATGGTCTCTAATTCCAGAGGTCTGACTGAGACAAGTGCAACTGAATGGGCCTTCTGGAAACATAACAAAAGACGCTATCCCAGGCTCCATTCTAGGACCAGCGCAAGGACCAAGACTATCAACCACAGAAGACGAATTAAAATGGCACTGAGAGAACAGAACTTCTAGAACCACAAAAAAAGACTTCATCATAAGTTCCACTTCTTGACCTGTGCAGAGACCGAGATCTCTAGATACAGAGGTCTGATGTTATCATCCAGGACCGAGCAGAAGTCTTCCACACACCACAAAAGCACCAAGGGGAGAGTAAATTAACTTGAAAGGAGTCTATAGTTAATCCCATGACAATATACTTCAAGAGTGGAGAAACCCTGTATCTCTTAGGCCAAGGGAATTCCTGTTGGAATGACCCCAATGTTTACTGTGCCTATGCAGGAGGGAGAAAAAAAAAAGAGCCTCTAGAAGGACTCCGCCCATTTTCGGAGTATTTGATTTTTACCCCATTTTACTACTTTTCTCTTCTTCAAACAAAACCGCATTACCTTATCTATCTAGTCCCACCTCCCAATTAGAGGGGGGTATAATGGAGATACCATGACCAAACAGTTGTAAGATCACTAAGTAGTAAGCTAGGCACAGAGGGGACACTCTTTCTAGCAGCCCCGGGGGTGAGGGAGGAGGATATGCAAGGCAGGACTGAACAGAGGTGGAGGGAGGACAATTCGGTGATGGGAATTCCCCTGATTGAATATTAATATGAACCTAAAATATTACTGTGAATGATATGTAAGCCACTACGATTAAAATAAAAATTATATTAAAAAGATATTCCTATTTGTTATTATACAAAATATTTTAAATTACATTTCAGTTTACTATGTTATGCTATTTTATGATAAAATTGAGAGAGCAAGAAGTTTGATGAATTTTATCACTTCACATATTCTCTGCTTTATTTAAAGTTCATACTTAGCAAAGGCCCCACCTGTATGTCTACAGGATATCATCTGGCATATCATTTTTGGCAAGTATAAATACACAATTTATGCTTAATATTTAAACTTTTGAATAATCCTCCCACCTTAAGCCACATGTCCTATGGTATAAGAAAACTTATATCACACCTTTTTTTAAATTTTGATCATAGTGGCTTACATATCTTTCACATTAGTATTTTAGGTACATATTAACATTGAATCAGGGGAATATGCACCACCAAATTTGTCCTCCCCCTTCCCCGTTCCCTTTCTGCAACCCATATCCCCCACCATCAACCCCCGGGCTGCTAGGATAGGATGTCCCTTCTTTGTCTAGCTTACTATCAGTGATCATACATCTGTTTGGTCCTGGTGCCCTCCCTTGTCTCTCCCTTTATTTGAGAGGCTAAGCTAGATAAATTGAGTTATGTGGTTTTGTTTGAGGGAAAGAAAAGCAATAGAATGGGGTAAAGAATAAGAAAAAAATTAAAATATGCTGAAAATGGGCGGAGTCCTTCTAGTGGCTATCAACCTCAGTTTGAGAGAGGACATGAAAAAGGTAATTGAAACACCATAATAATACAAAAATTAATGTCAAATTAAATATCCAGTGAGCCCTACAGCAATAAAGAGAAGCACCACACAATAGTCTCAGTTCTGAATTCAAATCATGCTGGAGTGCAAAAAAGAAAGAAAAAGATAAGATAAAATAATATAAAATAAAAGGGAGATATCAACTTCAATATCTATACCAAAATAAAGACATCAAAAAAAAAACACAATATATATATATATATATATATATATATATATATATATATATATATATATATATATATATATGGAAAAGTGGTTATTTTGTGCTTTTTTTTTCCTTTTTTTTTTCTTTTTCCCCCTGCATAGGCACAGTAACTATTGGGGATATTATAGAGGGAATTTCCTTGGCCTAGGAGATACAGGGTTTCTCCATCCCTGAAGTATACTGTCATGGGATTAGCTATAGACTCCTTGCAAGATCATTTACTCTCCCCTCGGTGCTTTTGTGGTGTATGGAAGACTTCTGCCTCGTCATGGATGCTAAAATCAGACCTCTGTATCTAGAGATCTTGGATATCACACCTTTTTTAAAAAGAGGTTATTTTTAAAATAATAAATAAAAGTTGCCTTGGATTTTCAGTTTTTGAAATCTATTCCATTTAATACTTTAATAAGCCTATAGGCTTCTTCTTATTATTATTATTGTTGTTGTTGTTGTTGTTGTTAGCATTGTGCTATGTATAAGTTAGAAATGCCCTACACAAATCTAATATTCACTCATAGTATGTTCTTAGCATTATTGAATTTTCTTTTGGTGGGGGGCTAGACTCACTGGTGCTCAGGTTAAATTCTGGCTCTGGGCTCACTTCTGGTGGTTCCGTGGACTGTACAGATGCTTAGGATCAAACCATGTGCAACGTAAGCACACTACCTATTGTACTATTACTTTAGTCCCTGTCTCCTTATCTTTAATTTATCCTAAATATTGTGCTTTAGTGAAAATCTGTGCTTCAAACTGCAGAAATTTATTTTAGTAAATAATGTTTGCTGTATTACATGTTAATAAAGGAGATAAAGTTGAAAATGAATGACCTAATTATGCTTTTCTTTGCTTGTTTCACCTTCTAGATAGAAATCCTCTATATTAAAATAATTCACTTTGGGTTCGGAGTGATAGCACACTGAGTAGGGCATTTGCTTTGGAGTCGACCAAATGACACCCAAGCGCTACCAGGAATGGCCACTGAAAACAAAGCCAGGAGGAACAGCTATGCACTGCCAGATATTCTACTCTCCCCGCCAAAACAAAAAACAAAACAAAACAAAACAAAAAACAAAACATTAACTTAAAGAAATAGAGTAAGTCTATCACGATAAACGCAGAATTTTAAGCTTCTAAAGTTTTACATAATGAAGTTTAAGAAAACGAATGAAATATTTGTTTCCATCCATCGTACCATTTAAAATATCTATAAAATATTTTCATTTATTTTGATTTGGTTTTATTTTTATTTTCCAGTTATAGCCAGAGGTTTTCAGGACATACTACATGCTCTGTGCTCATGGTTTATTCTTGGAGGTCCTCAGGGTACTGCATGCAGTGGTGAGAATATAAAACAAGCCAGGTCACATGCAAGGTGAGTATTTTAAGTCATACTATTGCTCTGCCCGTAAACGTTGTAATTTCTTAAATAAACATTTACAAAGTGTGTGATTTTCTAGAACCGCACGAATTATTTTGGCAGGGGCAAAAAGGCTACTGGAAATTACAGGGATGAAACAAGCATAAAAAACAGATGACAATTCATTCTAGTGTTGATGTTTTCTCTAATTTATTGGACTTGGAAATAATAATTTGTGGTTTAGATAGAAGGATCACACTGATCTTTCCATCTGTATGGAAAGTGTTATCGTTCTGAAGGATGTTGGTAGTAGACCCAAGGCAAAGAAGGGCAAGTCAATATCAGAAAATCTAATGGTAATTTCAGCGCTGCCATAAGCGAATCATTTTACAAGTGTGGAGACCAAAGTATTGAACTTGAGAGTAAGCACCTTCTTAAAGTTGCACTTTAGTTTGCGCACTTGGCTCACTCTCATTCTGATATTGAACTCAAGCTATTTGCCAGTTAGTATAGAAATCTCTGAAAACAACAACTGTAAATTATAAATAGGTTAGTCTGGATTTTTATACCTTTGTTGTATAGATAAAAGCAGTCTCAGCTTTCACAGTCACAATACATGACAAAAAATGCCTTGGTATAGATGTTATGATCGGTCTGCAAAATGGAAAAGACTTCTTGTCCCCTTTCACCTCTAACACCGTATACATTCAAAGACAAAATCCAGGTTCATCACTTGGTGTCTCTTTACCCTTTAGTTGCTTCATTGTCTTGCTGGTTTAAATGTGTTTTATATTTTAAAGTAGTATCCTGTTTTAAAACTGTATTTTTTGTAAAAAATGTTCTTGTAATTTTGTTTAAGGAAGTTTTGTAAAAGACTAGGACTTTCCAGTATAAAGTGCTTGGTAAATGGCATTAAGAAATTTTACTTTGTGCTATTTATTTTGTACTTTTTTTTTTGCATAGACATAGTAAAAATTGGGGGAGATTAGAAAGAGAATTCCCCTGGCCTAAGAGATACAGGGTTTCTCTGCCCTTGAAGTACACTGTCATGGGTATAACTACAGGCTCCCTACATGGTCTTTTACTCTCCCCTAAGTCCTTTTGTGATGTCTGGAAGTTTTCTGCTCCATCGTGGATCAGAGACCAGACCTCTGTAGCTAACGAGCTTAGTATTTACACGTATCATAGGCTGGAGCCTAGGATGGAGTCTTTCTTTACAGTTCCAAACTTGCTGTTCATCGCTGCTGTTTTAATCAGTCTTCTGTAGTTGGTGGACTTGGTTTTTGCACCAATTCTAGGACAGATTCTTTCATTTTGTTTCCAGAAGTTATGCTCAGTTGCAGTGGTCTCAGTCAGACCTCTTGAATTAGAGATCTTGGTTGTTGTACAGATCGCAAGCCAAAGTCTTTTTTATTGGTCCCAGGATACGTTCTGCCCAGTCATGGTGGTCACAGTCAGTCTTCTGAAGTTAGCGATCTTGGCTTTTGCACTGATCAAAGAATGATGTGTCTTTTGATTTCATCTTATATTTAGGTGTTGAGATGAGACAACCTGCTCTTAGACCAAGTTGTTGCCGTTTCCTCATTGTCAGGATGTCATACCAAAACTGGCGCATATTGGTGTCAGAGCAGTATTAAGAATGTCCCAGAAGGAGTTTGGTTCTTGGAGCTGTTGTGGAGAACTGTGCCAGTTCTATAACTGAGATCTAGGGTTCAGGCTGGACGGTCACTGTCTAATCGCATGGAGTCTAAGTTGGGACCACATGACATATGTTCAAGGCAGGAGTTTGTTGTATATGAAAATATTTCCATAAGATTATTCTTTGCCTGTTGTCCCACCTTGACCTTCCAGGTGGGGGCGCTGTTGAGACCCAAATAAATAGTTTGGGAGCGAAGTGTTCAGGGTCTTTTGCCAGAGTTGTCTGGCTGGCTCCAGGTGTTTTTTAGAGCTGGCAGTAGGCTGACAAAGGACTCTCTGTGCCCAACCTTTTTACCCCTTTACCTCCTGTCTGTGTGGATTATTTGCTGCGGATAAATATTACCAAGATTTCCCCCCAAAAGGGAATAAGGGGATGGGAATCAATTTCTCATTCTGGAAGCTCATTGCAGATACACAAACAACCAACAAAGGAGTAAATGAGACCCAACAAATGAGGCAACAGGAGGTGAACCTGTATTGTAAAATGTGTGAGTTCTTATCCCTAATAGATAAGATCTAGTTTCTATATGTAAAATTACCCCTTTTTTAGTAAGTCTTTGCAAAAAGAAATGGTGCTATCTTATACTGCTGGTGCATTTGCGGGTGAGAGTGTCAGGCTCCATCTTTTCTGTGCCCTGGATTTGACCTCAGCTTCAATTCCAGGCAAGAGTTTTTCTTGTAAGTTTTTGTACCCAGCAGAGCCAAAACACCAAAACAGATGAAGTTAAGGCATAAAAGAAAACAAAACATATATATATATATATATATATATATATATATATATAATATTATATGTATATATACATACATACATATACACTCACATATTGATATAAAGGAAAAAATAAGCAAAAATAAGTTTAAAAAAGTAATTAAGGGAACCAAGTGTTGCAGGAGACTACCTTGCATTTGGAGATAAACAGGTTAAGAGGTAGTATTATAAAGGACTTAAACTTATAAAGGAAATATAGGCTTCCCCATGGTCTTTTGGGATATTCTTGTGGGGGGTGGAATCCAGGGCAGATTTTCATCACACACTCTGGTCTTTTAGAGCTTTGGAAGTGATTTGCTGCAGAAAGGGCTTGGGTAGAGTTTTTGCACTCAAGGACCTTCTGGAGCTGGTTCTGGTATCAACCAACAGTCTACATTTGGGGTGGGGGTAAGAGGGAGAGCCACAGAGCATGAGTCAGCAGAGTGTTGGTTGTAGTTTCTTGCTGGGGTCAAGATGTGGGGCTGAGTGGGTGTCCCTCCGCTTGGGAGCTGGGTGATGGCTTCTTGGGGCAGGAAGTCAGTCTTGATACTTAATGGATTAAGAACTGAGGGTAACGAGTGTTAATAAAGTGGAATATCAGATTGGGATTGGGCGGTGAAGGGATAATAGGATTTCTGAGGGGGAGGAGGAGGGATAGTATATGGGAGGGGCTATATACACTATACACATGGATTGTTTACAATTTAGGTTTGGGTGTCTTAGAGGAGACCTATCTCTTTGTGCTCAAGCTCACATTTAGACATCCATAGTAATCTATTCTTAAGGTATTGTTAGAGGTCTGAGCTCTTAAGACCTTTTTAATTTTTAATTTTGTAATTGTTGTTGCTTTTTTTTTTTCTTTTCTTTGCCTTTTTCCCCCCTGTGCTTTGATTTGTCTTTATTTGAGGACCGTGGTTAGTGTTTGGTTGTTGTCTTTATTGCTGTGGTGCTCTTCAGGTTGTTTGTTTGTTTTTGTATTTTTGGGGGGTTGGGTTTTTTTGTATTATTTTTATGTTTTCCTTTCTTTTCCTTTTCTTTTCTTAAACTAATTTTTATAATCTTTAGAAGGACTCCTCCCATATTTTGCTTGTTTGAATTGTTGCCCCTCCTCTTTTTCTTTTTTTTTCTTACATTCAAACAGAACCATATTACTTGAACCACTTGTCCTGCCTCACAAATTGAGGGGGAAATAATGGAAAGCACCAAGACGAAACAGATAAATGAACATTGAGTAGAAATAAAAAATGATCAGAGTTAAAGACAAAATCCAAAGCCAATAACAACAGAATCATCGATGCCCAATCTACAACAAGCTAGACACAGAGGGAACCGTTATACTAGCAGCCCAGGGGGCAAAGGAGGGGTGATGTGGAATACATGCTGGGAACAGGGGTGGAGGGAGGACAACATTGGTGGTGGGAATGCTCCTGACTCAATGTCACTATGTACCTAAAATACTACTGTGAATGATTTGTAATCCACTTTGGTCAAAATAAAAATTATTAATTAAAAAAAGAAATTTAAGTGACATATGTATTTTGCAGAAAAGTTCTGTTTTTGGAAAAGGCTGATATTTTAATTTTACACTTTGGACTTAATGCTTTGGGGATTTTTAGGGTTTCACGCCTTTGGCTGGTGGAAGTCAGGAAAACAAAAGTTTGTCTCTTTTTTTTTTTCTGTTTTTTTTTTTTTTTTTCCTAACAAAAACCCAGAGATATAATCCCTGCCCCAACTTGCTTCTTTCTCCCTGGAGAGGTAGACCAGCCATATCTGGAAGGGGTCGATGAAGGTAACAAAGGGGTTGCTCCAAGGGTATAAAGGGGATTCAGTGAGAGATTCAGCAAGAGAAGCCTCTGGAGAAGGTTGTACGATGGAGAGAGGGAGACAGGTTTTAAATGCAGGACAGCTTGGGAGGCTGCTTCAAAGGTTAGCCTAGAAGCCACACACGGTGAGTAGGGCATATCATTAATAAAACTTCATGTCTCCTGAAATGTGACTACTGTGGAACATTTCCTCACTGCTACCCTGAACCCACAGACCCGCCAGCAGGAAGGGATTGCAGGCTCCCTGGCCTGGCAAATCCAACAATCCACCATCATCCAGCACCATCAAGGACTTTTATTAATTTAATTAATTCTACACATCACTTTTCTCAGAAATACTCCCTTGTAGTAGACATTGTGCCATGTCTTCCAGCTTTATTCATTTTAAAGTTTAGGACTTACTTTACTAGATATTGTGAGTTGATAGTGGTAAAGTCATTCTAGTTTGTTTTGAGATCACATCTGGTGGTACTTAGGGGTTACTCCTGGCTCTGCACTCAGAAATCCCTCCTGGCAGGTTCAGGGGAACATATGGGATGCTGCAAATCAAAGCCTGGTCGGCTAAGTGCATGGCAATCACCCTATCAACCTGATGTGATCACTCTGGTTCCCAATAGCTGTAAAATCTATCTGCAGTATACTTCCAGAATGTATGACTAGGAAGAGAGAGACATTGTATCTAAAGTCTCAACCTCTTCCCAAAACACCTTTCATCAAATAGTTTCTCAAATGTGAAACTTACCTTGTTCTTCTTTTCCTTATTCAGATAATTCTGAAAAATCAGTCATTTAACACTGAGGAATCCACATAGGCTTTAATTTATTGTTTTAATTCACTAGAGTTCAACTTATCCTCCTGTGTATTCTTTCTTTTTCTTTTATTTTTTTCAAAATTGAAGATATAGTTAAGTGGCAAAGTACTGCATTGCAGATGTGCAGCCCATATTAAAAGTCTAGCATTGCAAAATGATAATAATAATAGCAGTGATATTAAATAAAATTAAAATAGATTTCCAATATGCAAATTTTTATTTGAGAAGTCCATTTGCAGTAATCATCTGATGAGCAAATTTCCAATAAGGTATCTGTTCCCTCAAAATTCTTCTTCTTATCAGTAAGTTTAAGAGTGGTCTAAGAAAGCTGAGTTGGACAAGGAAATTTAGAACTATCCAATAACTTATTGGTGCTGAGAACACAACCTCATTGTGTTGGGAGATAGAATACTACTAATATCTGCTATGTAGTAGCAATACAATGTGACTATTTCTTTGGGATAAAGACTGGCATGTTGGTGGAAGGGAATCCATAGACTAGAGTAATGTATAATTTATTTTATAATTTGGTTGATTAACTGTTCTAAGCACAATGAAGTTTGAACGCTATTTCTTAGATAATACATTTGGTGAATGATTGAAGGCAATTAATTATTGTGGACTAAAATAAGGAAACCGGGGTCCGGAGAGATAGCACAGTGGTAGGATGTTTGCCTTGTAAGCAACCGACACAGGACCAAATGTGGTTCGAATCTCCGCATCCCATATGGTCCCCTGTGCCTGCCAGGAGTGATTTCTGAGCAGATAGCAGGAGTAACCCCTGAGTGCAGCTGGGTGTGGCCCAGAAACAAAAAAAAATTAAATAAATAAGGAAACTGAAGACAGGGTGAGAGAACACTTAAGGTAATGAAATATGGAGCCATTAGCACTCTCAGAAAATAACATAAGCAAACCGACAGCACAGAATGGAAGAAAATTCTATTGTTAGTACAGTGAGAAGATAAGATACTAGGGGCAATGTAGAAGGGCTGGCAAATTTGAAACAAATTAAAGGCAATAACCTTAAATATAGTGATAATAGGTCTGTGGGATTCGCTACTGTAGGACATCTTTAAATCAAATAACAATGTTGACTACAGGGTAGATAATTTAATGACCAATAACCTTGCTGGTGTTTTGGCTGAAGAAGATACACAACATCTCATGGGCCTGTTCAGATCGGCCCAAGGGCAAGGAGAATTTAATTTTCCCATGAACCAGATAAAGTATTCATCAGAGTAACTAGAGTTTGCTTTCTCATATTACTAGGACTTGTGGACTGGAATCCCAGCTCAGGTATTAAATATTACTTTGCAATGAGCCCCATAGGAAAGTGATAGAATGGTGTCAGTGTAAAAGATAACTTTAATTTTCTTCTCTAGTAGTGGGGGTAAATTATATTGAACCATTCTAATATCCTCTTCTAGTTGACAAAACTTACTAAATAACTGGCTCAAGGGTGAGATTTCAGTTTGTGACCTCAAGAAGATGAACAACACTAACCAACATAGTATTTTTAATGCACTAAAAGCATAAAATATCTAGGCAAATATACACAATAGCTATTAATACTTTTTCCTAATTATCCTGAAATTCTTCTATATTAGCATATGAAGATCTACTTTTTAAAAGTCTTCTCTTTATTTTGCAACTAAACATGTGCAACTAAATGCAGCTACATTTTATAGAAACACAAATACAGGGTGTCAGTAGAAATAAAATATATTTTATATCTTTTTTAACACTGACAACAAACATTGCACATTTATTTGTGCATGTACATACTTGTAAGTACATATGTATAATGCAGATCTTTAAATTGGAATATCAAAGACAATGAATTTAAGATTTTTCTTGTAGTTGTTACAAAATTGCCTGGGTCCTGTACTATTTATTTATCTTTTCTTTTTTTGGGGGGGAGGGATAACCACATGGTTAATTCTACATTTAAATTTATTTAATACCTTCCCTTTCCTATATTTAAGTCCCATTGTTCTTATTTGTTAGAGGGTAATGAATTTTCTAAAATAGCATTTTAATAACATCAAAAAGTCCTAGTAAGTTTTTTGAATCCTATGAAAAATAAACAAACAAACTTAATTCTGGCATGTAAGACTTGCTATCTTGTGTGTCTTGTGTTAATCATGGATACTCTTAAAGGGTCCAAAATTCTGCTTCTCTAACCCTTAACCAATTTTCTTTTTTATTTTTAATTTTCCAAAAGATGCTTAATTTTTTATTTGCTTCACAGAGAACCTTCATTAGCTTTTTATCCTAATTATATCTTTTCTATGGAAAAGTCACCCTTTCTGTTTCTGGTTTCTGACCATCTCTTTTAAGTTCACATGTTTTGTTTCTATATTAACAATGCTAAAATATATGTCTATCATCTGAAGTTCTTTTAAACTCTGAACACACAATAGATTGCCCAACATATCTGTTGGTAGAATCTCACTTTTTTTCTCTATATATTCCTTTTGTGATCAAAAGTCCCTTCTCTCATTATGCTTGCTTCTCAATTTCTAACCAAAATTGTATCTGGGCCCAAAGTCCCACTCTGATGTTCCTGTGAGTCAAACTGCATTTCCCAGAGAGGTCAAGGCATTCCACAATTGACTGACTATTAGCATAAGGCTGGGATGGAACTGAATTATCAGCTCGATTTTAACTGAATGATTTCCACTGGGTTTTATTTTCTGTTTGCTTCTTAATAGAAATGCCCATAGGCAGTGGCCCCAGATCAAAAGTATAGGCCTAATAAAGTCTAAAAGTTCATGTTTAATTTTAAAATCAGACTCCCTTTAGAGTCCTAGCATCGCCAAAATTCATCTGGAAAGCAGAAAATGTCATTTTCCTTCTACCTTCAAAAGCAGCTGAACAAAATTTAAATACATCTGGTTATAACAAACAAGCTAGAAAGTGCACCACAATTGGGACAAGCCTGTGCCCAGATCCAATTTTTATGACTGAGTTAGAAAGCCCTTGAAAAATGGGGCTCATGGAGCAATCCCTGCTGGGGCGTTAACTGGAGCCTCTTTGGCAAAAAAAAAAAAAAAAAAAAAAAAAAAAAAAAAAAAGACTGAAGTAATAAGTATGAGTGACATTTTCCCAAAGCAGGTTAAGTACCCCAATAGAAACCTTGAAGAAATTATACTTTAAGGTTCTCCCAGGCAGTTTGAATTCATTTGCTGTTGCAAGTCAGCCCCTGAAGAGGTTGACTGATGGAGGGATGGAGGATGAGGCCTTTCTCCTCCAGCTCGGACCACACGTCTGTTAACCTGTTCAATCGGCGCTTCTGAGGTGAATGTGGCAGGAAGAAAGCCAACAGGAAGTCAGGCTCCCGAAGAAAACAGCTCTTTATTCCGTGAAGAGGCCGAAGCCAAAATGCCTAAGAATAGGTCCAGGACAAAAAGCCTCTTGCCTTCCACAGACCTTTGTTTTTATGCCCTAGAATCAGGTTCCACCTAATGGTGGGATCAGGTACCACTCAATGGTGGGAGCAGAATCAGGTACCACCCTAGGGTGGGAGTAGAATGCCAGGTCACACCTGGGGTAGGGCACAATCACCGATCAGGGTAGGGTCAGTAACATAATAATCCCATTAAAATGGTTACGTACACAACAATTTGCAACCTCTTCTTTGCATTTTGCATGTGAATTCCTGGTATGGCAAATTACAAGACCCAATTTGTGGACTGATTAGTACTTTCATAAATGTTAACACCACAGCATTTGGAGCTAAATAGAAGTGATAGTAATAATAGAAATTTTTCAGTCATTTGTTCAAAATGCCCCTCTAAAATGTGGCCACAAATTGTTAAGGATAAATGAGATAATTGAATGATATTCATATGTCATGTGTTATGTGTATGTTGAGAAAGGATCTTGTCCATTTTGAGGTTTGGTTGCTGTCCATGGGCTCTGATCTGATTTGTGTTTACCATTAGTGTTTACCAGAGCCTTCACTTTTGGTGAGTGAATTCTTTTTTCTACAATATGCAATTAGGTTGACAGGATAAGCAAGCATTTTCTCAGAAAGAGTATTGACTTAAATGTTCATAAATAATTTCTTTCATATTCATAGTGATCAGGAAAATTTTTCCAGTAGACTGTGAGCCCAGCCATTTATTATTCATTTTATAAATTAAGTATAAACATTAGTTAAAATGTAAATTTTGAAGTTAGAATGTAAAATATGAGCTCTATTGTTTTACTAGCTACAGAAATTTGAGAATGTTCAAACCCTTTGGTTTAAGGTTCTTGATCTTGAAAATGGTCTGATAAAGTTGCCTAAATTTAGAGTATTATTAGTATAATATGTAATACTATTTTTTATCTTGCCTCCTGAAAACATATATAAAATACCTACTAAGAAGGTGTGAAACTGAATTGGACCCAAGAAAATTAGGAGCTGAATTCACTATTAAACATTTGAAAAGGAGAGTTGAGAATGTCAAGAATATCTTTTCCTAAAGTATAATGGGATGAGAACCTTAACCAGAAATCTTTATTTGCAGTCACACTGGAAGTGTACTTGAGGAACTCAAGCACTGAGTGAATTTATTGATCACTCTGTTGTCTACCAGCCTGTAACCCAACCTTCCTAATAATGTGCCTTCTGTTCTCGTTCTCTGTAAAAATCTCCTTTGGTGATTGCACAGATAAGATGGATATTTGAGGCACAAAATCCACCATCTTCTCAGGCTGCTAACACCTGAATAAACTCTTATTTCCTGCATATACTTTTCTAGTAATTTGCCTTTGAGCAAGCGCCTAAACTTGGGTCACTGATATAATCTACTCTCTTACTATCCAAGTCAGTGTTCAGATTGTAATTATTTTATCCTGTTTTGTTTTATGTTTTTTTTTTGCCTTATTTTTGGAAAGAGCACATGTAATTTTCAGTGAAACATCTTTTTATAATGTCTCCTTTGATCAAAGGTCTTATTTTTTTTCCTCTCCCTAATTTATAAAGCTTTCAATTGAAACTACTAATTGATTTTTCTTTCCTAATTTTCAATCATATAACATGTTATATGTGAATAAACATGTTGACTATATTTTGCTACTAACTTTAGAAATAGAAACAGATTCCCACCCATTTATCTAACCTTGTATATTCACATGCATTTATGATGCAAAATCATTGCTTGTAATAGAAATAAATAATTTGATAAAAGTAAGAATCCATATTTCTCAATAGGAATAAATATTAAAAATGATCAGAAGAAAACATTTTTGTGACTTCTATATATTAATTTAATATCATCTGTACTTGGATTTTATCCTATATTCACACACAGTACATGAGCCCATTTTTGGGAAAATGTTTTTCTTTTCCTCATCTCAATTAAATTGAACTGAAAACTATTGGCTTAAGTAGATTCGTTAGTTATTCCTGAGACCAATGCATAATTCAGTTTTTCACCTTGCGTTGAATGGAACTCGATTCAATAGATTGTTTTCTTTTCAAGATTGTTTTCTTGAAAAGAAGGGCTGTAAACTAAATAAGTTTGGGAATATTTGCTAAATGATCTTACATTGTTCCATGGGCCTCCATGGCAATATTTGGCAGATTTGTTTTTCAGTATTTAATTTGAATAGGCACTTTGAAATTCTAGAGATGTTTATTGTTATGATATGTGCTTTATAAATGTTACCATGTGTTGACTTCTTTTTTTTTTTTTTTTTTTTTTTTTGTGGTTTTTGGGTCACTCCCGGCAGTGCTCAGGGGTTACTCCTGGCTCCATGCTCAGAAATTGCTCCTGGCAGGCACGGGGGACCATATGGGACGCTGGGATTCGAACCGATGACCTCTTGCATGAAAGGCAAACGCCTTACCTCCATGCTATCTCGAATCTTTTGTTTCAAATAATTGCTTCATTAAAAAAGATCATTTTGTTGCCATCTCTACATTGCCAGATAGTCTGTATTTTCCTAAAGTTATCATTATTGTGCAGTTTCATGGTTAACTTAAACACTCAAGTCCTCAGGGAGAAAATAAATGCAGCAAATTCTCAGTTTCTGGACATGCTATTAACAGAAACTGTTTATTAAATGGCATTTTGCACTTCTCCAGAAAATTATATTGAGAGTTCTAAGTGATACTTTGTCATTGAAATCACAATACATGTATTGGAATAGGTAAATGGAAGCAATTATTTTCAGAATAACTTTAATTATAGTGACTGTATGCTAATTTTTTGAGAATTACCACTTTGTGCATATAATATATGAGAAGCATCTTCATCTGCATGTAGTAAAATGGAAATCCTATATGAATAAATTATATTTAGAGTGTTGTATATATTTATAGTTTACCTCGAATATTTTGAATCTCTTAAATCTTTATATTAAATTTAATTTATAATTAAATTATAATTCAAAAGTTATGATGTGGACATTTAAATGATGGAAGGAAAAGCAACTCTAAAAATGGTCACTCTTGAATTTTAAACTACATTTTTATTATCATAATCTTATATTCTCATGCATTTAATGAGTCTACATTGTCTCTAGTTCTGAAGAAAAAATATTTAGTAGAGAAGTTGTGATATATCATTAGGAAAGCATGATGCATATATTTGTTTTTGCTTTTACTAGTCTGTATAGGTGACCATATTTATATCGTGTTTCTTTTTAGTATCCTATTAGTATTCCTCATATTTCCTTTCTATTTCTTTCCCTTTCTTCATTACTTTCATCACGAGTCTTAAAATACAAAAGAAAATACAAAATGAATTATAGGAAATGCATCCATCATACTAATAAAAAGAAGAGTTTGGAGCTCAACAAACACAACACTGTTTTTACAGGAACAAAAATGTGCAGAAATAATAATAAAGAGAAAAATTTATCTTGGCTATGAAAAAAGAGTTCATTTCTGTTAGGGAATTTAAAATAGGCGAGCAAGGGGAAGAATGCCTCCATATATTCAAATAGAGAAACAAAGGGAGGCGAAGAGTTTGGAGTAAGGTTCTCTATTTAAAAGTTCAATTGGCAGTGAGTCAGCCCGCACTGTCACAATGAGCCTTTGTACTTATCGAGTGGCTTTTGTACAAAGATCTCAGAAGGCTAAGCACTGCACAGGAATGCCCATTCTCATTTCATATGTATTGCAACTAAATCTAAAAGAAGGGAGAGAATAGTGGCAGATTTTGAACACTTCATTATTGCTTTTCTGTAACTGTAATTTTTTATTATATTTTTATCTTAAAAAGTTAGTTGCATTTACAAATCATATAATGAACAGATATCAAGTGTAAGATTTGGTGACTTTTAATTAAAAAAACACATCCATGGAATCTTGGTCCCTGTTGAGATATAAAGCATGTTTTAATTCAAAAAGTTCCCGTGAATGGAAAATCAATCCACACCAACAGGCACCCCTCGTCAATCACAAATCAGTGTCTTCTTTTCATCAAACATTGCAATAGGCTATTCAAGAAACTAGCACACATGCAGCACTTCAGTCTTGTTTATGACTTTTCATTACCATGTGCTTTTAACATATTTTGGACCAGTTAGTGCATTAAAAAGTATTAGGATAATACAGCTAATTTCCATATTTTGGGCTCCCTGTCTCATCTTGCATATTTCATAGGAGTATGTTTTGTTTAATTCGATACACTTAAAAAATAATACTAATGCATTACTAGTAAGCAAAGTCAATTCCTTATTTCTTATTTAATTCCTCATTTTAATGAGCTTTTACTTAATGTTCAGTTCTTGAAGGATCTCATTCAGGACTCCACATTAAATTTAATCATCTTGGTCTACCATGCTTATGATAACCTCAACAGTTTTGAAGACTAATGATACGATATTCTCTAGACTGTTCTTTAATTGTTTATTTGGTGCATTTCTCATTAGATTCACATTTGGTTTTTCAGAGAAAAGTGGAATTTCTGCTATGTTATGTTTATGGTACAACTATCAAAGGAATCATTGTTGCTGTTGATCTTGAGATAGATCATATCATGTTTTGCTAGTTTTGCCTACTAGCAAAAAATGTTATCCTTTTCCATATCCCTTTAGCATAATAAGTTGAACTTAATAACTTGCCACTTTGTGACACTTACCGATCATTTATTTCTTTGTATTACAAATAGTTTTCTATGACACAGTTGTGCTACATTTATGCAATCAGCACATTGTCAATTAAAATATGCTTTTCCAAGGCCTTCTCCCTAACTTGGGTGCGCTGGGAGCCTTGATAGGCCCCCAGCCTTCCCCTCTTCTGCCCCTGACCTCCAGGCCTTCTGGGGAGGCAGCCCAGGCGGCCAGAAATGGTTGGTCCTAACTTGGGATGTGCTGAGATTTGCTTGGTTGCGCTAAGTTTGTCACTGGCAATTTCTGACCACTCTGCATATGGAAAACCAGTTGGGGGCTAGTGCCCACACACGCACTGCATGTATTAAGAGTATTCCTTATCTTTATGTTATGTTTTGCATATCCAGAATGCCCATTTCGTATTCTGCCTTTCCCACATCCCTACAAAGCTCACTTTACTCCTTAACTTTCTCACACCCCCAAACAACACTAACCCACATTACTCTTTTTAACTTCAGTACTGCACAATCCTAATCACAGACCAAAGCCGTGCATTGTGTGTAACAACCCCAAACTGTTTCAAAAGACATAAAATGGACACGTATTTCTTTAGAATATTTTGTGTTTTTTCTCTGACAGCTAAAAGTCTTACTAAATATTCTCTTATACAGTGACGATTCTAACCACTTTTTTTTACCTTCTCTTTATGAGCTGTTCAACAAGGAATTTTGGTGAAAGAGTCCCCCAGGTTAATGCTTATGATTGAACCATGTCATGGGGATTGTTGGACTTGATCTTATGGCCCCCATATGCGCCAATGCCACGTGGCATTGCTCCTTTTTTGCATAGGAACATTAAAATGGGAAAATACTATACATACAAATAAGATCCTATCTAATAGAGATTGGAACACACAAATCTTGTATTAAAAAGGGACCTTTACACCCTGAATATTGACATAACGACCTGGCACAGACCTCAGAAGAAAGGGCATTTTCCATTCACCCCTGAACCAGGGAAGCCAATCACGAAACATCCAGGTTTGTCTATAACATCACCTGGAAGCAATCCTCTACCACGGAAGACCCTACCACTGCTCAGACATCGACCTGCTCAAAAGAGACTTCCCTTAACACTGAGAAGACTTAATAACAACAACGGCCTGCTTACAGGACAGGGCTCCCTGCATTGCCCTTTAATGGTGAGGTGAAACAAGAGGACACTCCACATCCTGACTTCAATGTAGGATATGCAGATTCCAGGATCTTTAATACAGAAACATGATACCAACAACAGAGACTGTATGCAAGGTGTGTTGGCACTACAGTCAATGTCTTGGATTGGACGATCTAGCTTGCCTGGAGCCTAGAGTTGATCTTATGCCAGGAAACTTCAGGGGTAGGGGCTCTTTGTATTTAGGCCAAGGTTATTCCTTTCCATGCCCCTCATACTTTGGTGGGCCTATGCAAACAACAATTGCCACTCTAACACCGTTTTTACTGTGCTCCTTTGACTCTAATACTTAAAAAAAACATTTAAATTTGAGGTTAACTTAAGCTAATATGCATGTACATGGAAATGTAAAAAACACTATGCCTCTAATGTTTAAAGAGTTACATAAGTTTATGGCTTTAGATTGCCTTGTGTGCTGTTAAGAAATATTATAATGTGTTACAATCTGGGGACTTGAGGGATAAAGTAATTGTACATGGATTCTGTTTTATTTATCTTAATGTTCTTTGGCTGAAAGTTCAAAGTTAAGAAGATATCAGCAAGGGGACTTCTTCTGAGAATTGTTATGGGTGATTGTCCTTCCACTGTAACTTTACCTTGTCCTCTTTCTTTGCATCTTTGTTCCCATAATTAAAAATAAAAAATTTAAAAAAAATAAAAAATAAAAAATTTAGCATTAAAAATTAAAAAAAAAATAAAATAAGGGGCCCGGAGAGATAGCACAGCAGCGTTTGCCTTGCAAGCAGCCGATCCAGGACCAAAGGTGGTTGGTTCCAATCCCGGTGTCCCATATGGTCCCCCGTGCCTGCCAGGAACTATTTCTGAGCAGACAGCCAGGAGTAACCCCTGAGCAATGCTGGGTGTGGCCCAAAAACAAAAATAAATAAATAAATAAATAAAATAAAATAAAATATGCTTTCCCAATTTGCATTTGTTGTGAGCAAGGCTCATAGCATAAAATATCACATGTGCCTGTCTATAAGTAATTTTTATTTTTCTTGGTTAAATATTAATTATAATTCTTGGGTCTTAGGCATAATGCATACATAATTTTATGAAATACTGTCTGATAAATTTGCACAATGGTTATTCTACATTGCCACCAGCCAGACATTTCAATTAATTTATATTTTCTCTCATTCTTAATAATGTAAACCCTTTTAATTTTTGCCTTTCTAGCAGATATATATTTCATTGTTACTAACTTTTTATTTTACAAATGTATTACAAAGAGGATATTTCCAATAATTATTGACTATTGATTGTTATTCTGCTTTTAATTTTCAATTACTCATGGAATTGCTTTGTATCCTCTTAATTTGATTTCATCAATGTACTTAATAAAAGCCAATTATTGTCAAAACTTTATCAATTTATGTATTTTTATTTTATCAGGTTAATTTATTTTAGTACCAAGTCCTTCCGACTTCTTATTTTTCCAGTAAGTCTTTACACATTTAAATAATTTATATTTGTGCTTTATTAAAATATTCTTTTCACTCATAATTTCTATACAAGTATTTATATATATTTAGATTCTACATGTTACATTTCTACCAAAAATGTGCTGTGATTTTATATAAATTTGACTGTCTTGATTAATTTGGTAAATGCTGAAAATTTGGAACCACCCATTTGTTCCCTTGAGCTCTACCAGGGAAGAATACTTTTGAGCACAGAGATAAGAACATATGAAGACTGCCATGTGTGGCCCAAATAAATCTATATTATCAAGCTGTGTGTTTATATTTAAAATATGACTCCTGAAAATAACATGCATTTCAAAATAAATTTTAGTCTGAAAATCTCTATCTCATTTTGAATTTTTACTTTAACTGCTCCTAGTATATATAGTAAGTGATATGACTTTATTTGCCTGTCATGTTGATAGGAATTTTGCATTTTTATTATGGATTGTTTATTTAGTTAATTACATATGCTATGAAAATTTTAAGTGCCAAAAGAAAAAAAGAAATCTATTATGGATCCTTGTTATTTTTACTTTATCAAGAACTCTCTTCTAAAACATATATTTAATTTTACAGATGAATAAACTAGAAAATTGTTTTAATAAATTACCAATGATGTCTTATATTCATGTTTACTATCTTTAATTTTATTCTAATAAAAGCACCCCAAAATTCCATGTATGAAAGTACAAACATAATTACATTTCCTGTTTTCTTGTTCTTATTCTGAGTTCACTTCATAAATAAGTATAGAATGTATATTTGTTAAATATATTTTGATAACTATGCAAGAAAACTTTGTCATATAAATATAATGTTGTCATATTTAATTTAAAAATAATATATGCACATATATTTATACTCAGAAAACTTTGTTATTTTCTTTTGATCTCCACCCTGTATGCCCTTTTTTATGTTAGGAGGACAAGGGTTGCAAACTCCCTTGGTTTTTTTTTTTTTATTACCAATTTGCACATGTAAGCACAGTATTTACCAGATTGGACACACTTCAGTTGCAGAACTCACGTACATTCTTGCTGAAGAAGTCACATTTCTCGTCCCCATGCTCTTTCTGCTTGTGGTAATTTTTGGTAATCTTGCACCCTTTAATGTCAGTGATCACACACACACGTTGCAAGAAAGTCAGAATTTGCTTGAAAAGCTGTCAACGTAGACAGCAGAGTGGACAGGTCCTTTTTCAGGACATGTAGGTGGCACCAGGAATCAAACTTGTAGACTTGAACTTGTCAGACTAGCACTTCAGCTTTGTATTATCTACCAACTCTCAAAAGCCTAAGTACATCCTAAAACAAATGTTCACACAAGTTATTCAAACAGTGTAACAGTCACTCTTGACTTTCTCTCTCCACAAAGAGACAATCCATTGGTTTTTCATTAATGGTTATGACCCATTACACCGATAGATCTGATATGAGAAATATTTATATCTTAACTAAGAACAATTATTTTCGGAAATTGATTCTGACAAATATTAAGATTTCATTAATAATTTGTATCTGTTTCTTTATCCATTGTTTTTCTTTATTGTTAATGATATTAATGTCCTTTGTTTTGCCACTGTATTCCCCTTTGAGATTATTGTCACAACTTAGTTTCCATTTATTTAAAGAAGTATATTTACTATGTTGGTAAATAACACAGAAATTGAAATGAGGAATAAAGTAGTATTAAACAGGGAAAGCAGCAAAGTTTGTCTGAATTTTGAGATGATTTGTATGAACCATAGGGATGAGGCCACGTGTAAAATGTATAGAAAGTAAATATTTAAGTATTCTTTGTCTGAAGGCTACTCCAAGAGAAATGTCCTTGAAATTCCAACCTGCTCTAGAATAAAAGTAATAGGACTTGAATCTGAAATAATAGAGCAAACATAGAGGCAGAAAGCATCCTTGAATCCAAGCATTTATGATAAAGCATAGACTTAAGATGGCACATCAACAACTGAAATCAGAAGAATAAATTCATCTTTAATTCTAGGCTAATATGAATCTTATTGTGGCTGGGATATTTACGCACATTAGGGTTCATGTGTTAGCCTTTGATTTCATTCCTGATGTCATATATTATGTATATATAGAGATATTTGAGCTTGGATCAACACATTGTTTCCAAGTTCCTAGCAGTTACCAAAATTCATGTTTTTTTCTTATACCAGTTTTATCTATGAAACTATATTGCATCTGCTTATAGTATGAGCCTCTTGCATCTATATTAATAATCTTTATATTACTTTTAGTAACTTTAGTAACAAAAATAGCATGCAAATTTGTTATTTTATTTTTAGGGAATAATCATAAGGAAAAGTTTGCGAATATTTCATACAAATACAACCACAGTGAGTCTAATAGCATGGTATGATTTTGGCTGGATAGTTTACTTTCTTTTTTAATCCTAACCCACAGGTGTTTAGGGCTTCCTCAGGTATATTTCTTGGTGTCACTTGAGGGCCTATGTTTGATGCTGTGGATAGGAACAGCGCTGATCACAAGCTATGATGGTCTCCCACCACTGTTCTATCACTCTGGTCCAATTGTACATATTTTTGACTCAGTATTTGCTGAATCTAAGGTTGTAGAACTGACAGAAATGGAAAAATAATTGTTTATATATACAAAGAACAATACACAAATCCCTATACTTTGTATTCTATAGTTTTTCTTAATTTAGATATGAGCAATTTAGAATACCTTAAATTATCTCTGGAACAATACATAAACTCAGGTAAATAATGTACAAGTAATTTTATTACTAAAATTTAAAACACAAATTTCAGAAAGCTACTAAGTGATAGCTAATGTTTAATATGGATAAATAAACACTTTTAAATTTCTATGAACAAGTCTTTTAGATTGGATGCATATTAGTTAATATTAATTAATTTTTACCCCAAATATATTGAATATGCATCCTAAATTTGATGTCATGAATACACATACCTGTTTGCTTGTGGTTAGAACCATAAGTATTTTCGTTTCCATTGCAACTTGAAGTATCCTAAATAAATTCCAAGGTAAATATTGTATCCAGTAAGCATTAATACATTGAAATGTGCTTCTCTAAAAATAAATATACATATCATTTCAACATGGAAAAAATACAACTTTGAGTAATTAGCTGCTCCTCTGTACTGATTTCTAATGAGCACCAAAATTTTTTTTAAGTTCTTAATTTAACTCTCCTTGAGGGTAAAACCGTTGTAAAATTTCACTTCTCTCTACAGGATGAAAACATATTTATGATTTGCTATGCTATGATAAATATTCAGATAGAATTTTGTGGGAATATATTCATTCAAAAATATAACATAGAAAGGGGAAGAGGAGTTTAATTTTCTATAAAATGTAATAAATTTATGAATATGTACAATACCTAGGAATTTTTTTCAAGCTAAAAATAAAATGCCACAATATGACAAGGTGCCAATAACACATGAGAGGTTTTATAAATGTTTTAAATGAAAGCAAGTGTGTGTGGGGGGAGACAGAGGTAGAAAGAGGAGAGATGTTATTGAAAATAAATGGGTGTTATTGTTTGATCTCATTTCGTCCCTCCATTTACATTTAATTTTATTTGATTGCTAAAATGAAAAGTGTTTTCAAAATGATGGATTAATTAGAAGAAAATGCAACCTTTGTTTTATCTTTATAAGATCCCATCGAAAGCCTTCACTCTGCACCATAGTGGGTTTTGAAAGTCATTTACATAATAGCTAACAAAAATGTACTCAGCAAAACACAGGGCTTTCTAAACACAGGAGATAATTACATTGGAAGAATGATATTCCATTGCCATCTACATTTCCAAGGCACGTTTTTTTTCCCTGTACACAGCACAGAACAACCAAACATATTAACAGATACTGCGTAGGTGTGTACCATTAGAGTGACAAGGTATAGATAGTTGGGCTGATGGGGGTTAAGGCGAAGCAAATGCCAGGAGAAGAGAAATACTGCATTCTATTCCTGGCATATATGTACCACCTGAACAGTATTTTTCATTATCTCCTGCACTGGGAACATTCTATTATTCCACTGGGAAGTCATAGCAGAAGAGATATAATTATCAGCAGAGTAATGGGGATGCTCTTGCTAATGGCCAGCTATTCAAATATCTCAATATAATCGTCTTGCCCAATCTCTCCCCATTGCATACTCTTCTGAAGAAACTCATCATTTTTTCCACTTACTCCAGCATAATGAATTCATTTTGCATTTTCTTTGTGAGAAATTAAGAGGAATCACAATATAATGTGTTGACATTTGAAATTCTGCACAGAAAAGTTTAGGCTGGCAATTTAGTTTAATCGCAAGCTACCAGGGAGAGGCTGCTTATTAAACGTGTTCCCTATGTACAGACTGTGTGTTTGTAAACCTTTACTTTTCTACCATTGCTTGTATTTTTTTCTTGTTCTTTTATAAGTATTTGTTATCTGAAAAAAATAAAAACAAAATAAACAAACAAAACAGAATGAAATACAAATATTCCGAACAGAAACATTGTGGTTTTTGTACATGGTCTAAATCAAATACATTGAAGACAAACATTGAGAGCAATTGATAAAATGAAAATAAAGTAAATATGGTGTTTTCTTTAAGAAAAGCCACAAAAGCATGACTTTATTTTCTGAGACAGAAAGTATCTATTAGTTGTTGTTGTTTTTGTTTTGTTTTGTTCTTTTGAACACACTCAGTGGCTCTCAGGAGCTACTCCTGGCTCTGCACTCAGAAATAGCATCTTGCTCGGGGGACCATATGAGACGCCAGGGGATCGAACCATGGCCCATCCTAGGTCAGACGCTTGCAAGGCAAACACCCCACTGCTGCACCACTGCTCCGCCCCAGAAAGTATCTATTTTGGAACAATCTAAGGAAAGATTCTTTCTCTTAATTTGATTGATGTTTTATTTTATTTATTTACTCACACATAAATTTGTGTAATCATTTCTGTGTTTTCTGCCTCTGTTTATATTTTATAAGATTTTCAAGTCATTTTTTCTAATAAGACCTGTAAACCTCTAATAAAACAGTTTTTCCACTTTTTCTAGGAAATGCTAGATATCTAGGCAGGTGATAACATGAACAAGTTATGAAAAAAAAGAAAATAGCCTACATTTATAGAATCACTGAATTAGAAGACAGGTTGACTTTCTTCAAATCCCATCTGAAAAGCTTAGCAAAGTTCAATTGTTTATGGGGTGGAAGACAAGGCTAGGTGTGAAACCTATATCAACATTTGATGAGTAGTAAGAAGATGAGACATAAAAATGGTGTTGCATTTTTTATGATCTTCCTGTCATTTCTCATAATCTTGCTATTTGCTCTTCTAAAGTATTTTCATATTGAACAGTTGTTATTATAATAAAACATTTTTGCAAAAAGCCCAATTTTGGGAAAAAGTATCAAAGGTGCCATTTAAATGCCATTACGAAGAAGATGCTTTTCTTCTCACTTCCTCTAGTCCTCTTTGAACAAGTCACAACTCTGAACAGTTGCTTATCTTCCTTAGTCTACACGAGGATTTTACCAAGAGACAGAGGAAAAGTCTGGCCTCCTAGGTATAAAGGTTAATAAAAGTCAATCTTAGAAACTAGCAAGCAGATGCTTGCATCTTTTGACTTTGTGAAAGTCCACATGTCCTTTGAATCTGACCCTTGGATGCCACCATGTTCTTTGGATTTGACAGCCAACAATTCTCCCCTGTTAGGTGTGTCTTATTTCCCTTCTTGTATTATCTTATTTTTCTTCTCATAGTATCTTGGTTCCAATGATATGTTTGTCCACTACAAGTTTTCCTTTAAAATATGTCTAAGGATGGAAAATATTAAAGTAAATTAAAGAAGTAAAGATATTTTCCTTATCGCAGGTTTAATCCCTGACAATACATGTGGCCCCTGAACATTATCAGCAGAATTAAGCTTGAGCATAATTGCCTGTAAACCAACACCTTCATTGTGATCCAAATAAAATAAATTAGTCTGAAGACAGCTGTTTCCTCCTTGAAGATGCTTTAGTCTTGACGTCATGTAGTGTTTTACCTACATGTTGTTCTATATACCTCATGGTATCCAGTCTGATATCAAGATCTTTAATCCATTTTGATTTGACCTTTGTGCATGGTGTTAGCTTGGGGTCTGAGTTCACTTTTTTGCAAATGTGTAACCAGGTGTGCTAACACCACTTGTTGAAGAGACTTTCCCTCATCCATTTTGCATTTCTTCCCCCTTTATCAAAGATTAGTTGATTGTATGCCTGGGGAACATTCTCTGAATACTCAAGTTTATACCACTGATCTGAGGATCTGAATATATTCCAATACCATGCTGTCTTAATAACCATTGCTTTGTAATACAATTTAAATGAGGAAAGTAATGCCTCTCATATTCCTTTCCTAAGGATTGCTTTAGCTATCCATGGGTGTTTATTGTTCCAAATGAATTTCAGGAGTGTTTGATCCACTTCTTTGAAGAATGTCATGGGTATCTTTACCGAGGAATTGCATTAAATTTGTACAATGCTTTGAGGAGTATTGTCATTTTAATGATATTAGTCCTGCCAATCCATGAACAGGTTATGTGTCTTCATTTCCTTGTGTCCTCTCATATTTCTTGAATCAGGGTTTTGTAGTTTTATTTGTATAGGTTAAGTTGACCCCAAGATATTTGAGTTTGTATGGCACTAATGTGAATGGGACAAGTGAAAGCAGAGATAAATAGATGGGACTATATTAAGCTGAGAACCTTCTGCACCTCAAAGGAAATAATGCCTAAGATACAAAAGCCACCCACTGAATGGGAGAATCTATCCACCCAATTAAGGTAAGGGGCTAATATCCAAAATATGTAAAGTACTAACAGAATTTAACAAGAAAAAAATCTAACCCCATCAAAAGATGGGAAGAAGAAATAAACAGACAATTCCTCAAGGAAGAAATACAAATGACCAAAAAGACACATGATAAAATGCTCCACATTACTAATCATCAGGGAGATGCAAATCAAAACAACAATGAAATACCATCTCACACCACAGAGACCTGCACATATCACAAAGACCAAGAACAATCAGTGCTAGCAGGGATGTGAAAGAAAGGAACTCTCATTCACTGCTGGTGGGAATGCTGTCTAGTCCAGCCTTTATGGAAAACAATATGGGGATTTGTCAATAAAACTGAAAATTGAGCTCCCATTTGATCAAGCTATACCACTCCTAGGGATATATACTAAGAACACAAAATTTCAATTCTAAAATCTCTTTCTCATACCTATATTTATTGCAGTGCTATTTACAGTAGTCAGACTCTGGAAATAACCAAGATGCCCTTCATCAGATGAATGGCTAAAGTAACTGTGGTATATATATAATGGAATATTATGCAGCCATCAAGAGATATGAAGTCATAAAATTTTCTTATATGTGGATGTACATGGAATCTATTATGCTGAGTGAAATAAGTTAGAGGGAGAGAGATAGACAGAGAATAGTCTCACCGAACTGCATGAATCTCACCTCAAAGAGTAGTGGTGCATTTAGGAAAATAATTACACTAACAACTATCATGACAATTTTATAAATGAAAGAAGTAGAATGCCTGTCTCAAATACAGCTAAGGGTTGGGAAGGAGAGAGCAAGGAAATTAGTGGTGGGAATGTTTCACTGGTGAAGGGGAGTGTTCTCTTTATGACTAAAAGCCAACTACAATCATGCTTGTAATCATGGTGCTTAAATAAAATTTTATATGCTAAAATTAAATAAATAAATATACAAAAAATAAATTAGTTTAAAATTTCACAATTCATTCTCCTTACACTTCTCTTTCATTTTCTTGTTATTTTGTTTCTTTGAATGTCCTCATTTCTTTTTTCTTCTCTGCATATTATCATCAATAATAATATTTAGTTACATACTTAAACTGTCAAATAGGTCCACTGCCATAATTATTTTAATATAAAAGATGTCATTATGCCTGCCGATTACCTTAGTCTAAAATATGGAAATTTCACTAAAAAAGAAATTATATCATTTTAATAAAGACCTTACAGATAAAACTTTCTAAATTTGTTAGCAAAAATTCTATAAGCTTAAAATGAATTGAAAATACCACTAAGAGAAGAAACCTAATATAATCCTTTTAGTGGGACAGTCAAACTGCTCTATATGTATATTAATAACTGATTGTAAAACATTGGTATATAACCTATTTTTCATTACTCTTATGCAAAGTTATATTTTGAGAGCACACATATCAAAAAGAAGTTCTGGTTTATACTCTATGTAAAAGGTAGTAGTATGTTATTAAAAAAAGATTTGATCACAAGTAAAAAGACTGTTCTAGTGTTAAATTTAGACATAGTTAACTAGCTATGTGGGTTTGGGGCTGTGGATCAGAGGTTTCAAATTCATCCATAAAATGAGAAATTTATATATTTTTGTGTGCAATACTTTTTTCAATTTAAAGCCACTCTAATTACATTATTTGGATTAAGTTTCTTTCTGATAGCCAGGCTATTAATGACAGTAGAAATAAATTATTATCCATAGTAATTTTCCTTTAAATAATTCATTTCTAAGAAGTTTCCTATAGCAGGTAAAGCAGAGATCATGTAGTTACTTATGAGTGATTTAGTGAAGAAATACGGAAAAGGAGATAATACAATCCATCATGCAAGATTTTGTCATTATTATTAATATTTGTTGACTATATTGCATCAAGTATTATGAATGATAAAAATCATTGTAAAATATTTGAAATGCTAACTTTTTTATGGGAGGGTAAAGCACAATGCAAACAAGATGGAGTAATTAAGTGACAAAACAGGGAAGATATTTGGCTTGCCCCTAGCAATCTAAGTTTGATCCCTGACACCGGATATAATCTCAAGAAGACTGCCAGGAATGGTCCATTAGCTAACAACTGTATAGCCCTGGTGTGAACTCTGAACACCTCCAGGTGTGGGCCAAAATAAAATAGACATAAAAGAGATATAAAGAAGATACACTTTTTCTGAAACTTTTCTGTACTTTTATAGAACTGTTATCAATAATTTATGATAGATGTTTTCAAACTTTTTGCTCTTGATCCACCAAAAGTTTTCCAAAATTATTATATCTTCCATATGCCTTTAGATCACATTAAAAGTTTCATTATAACTTTATATTTATGATTTAGGGCACAAAATAAATGTATTATACAACTTAGAAATTTTTAAGCAAAATTATTACTTAATTATTTAAGTATTTCAAATGTAATTAAATACAATAATTTGCAAGTTTCATCTAACACAAATAGTAGATGACAAATTTTTATTGTTATATTAAAGTTGTAAAGATATAGCTTCCTTCATGGAATTGTATGTTTATACTGTCTGTACTGCAGAATTGTATTCTTTTAATTTTTTTATTTTTCATCAATATCTGACTTTGTTCATGGTTTACTTTGGCTATGTGCTCAGGAAGTAATCCTGGTGTCTCTCAGAGGATGACATGGTTGCCAGAGATTGAACCTGACCATTGAAAGCAGAACCTTTATTGAGCATGTATTTTCTCTCTTGGGAGAAATTTAAAAAATATTTTATGTTATTTTGTTTCAATTTTAATTTAAACATCATGATTTACAATATCACTAATGATAGGATTTCATGCATACTATGTTCCAAAACAGCATGGTCTACCAGATTGTCCACCTGTCTCCATAATTGTCTGGGGTTTGTTATACCTACACACACAAGACTTGATAAAGCAGTTCTATAATTGAGTTCTATTTTGGGTTCTGTTGCCGTTTGCCATTTGTTCTTACCTTACTGTGTTTCTTTATTTTTTTAATAATTACTTTTATTTAAACACCGTGATTACAAATATGATTGTAGTTGTATGATTGCAATCATGTAAAGAACAGTCCCCTTCACCAGTGCAACATTCCCACCACCAATGTCCCAAATCTTCCTCCTCCCCCCCCCCCCATCCACACCTGTACTCGAGACAGGCTTTCTATTTCCCTCATTCTTTATATTCTACAACCGAAGAGCCCTCTCTTTTTGACTGGCTTCACTTGACATGATTCTAGCTCATTCTCATTATGAAGTGGCTAATTGCATAACTTCATTTTTTTTATTAGACTTGAGTTTTCCAGATCTTGGCTTTTGTGAATAGTGCTGTAATGAAAAAATAAAGATAGCTAATATCCTTTTCAAATAGTATTTTTGCCATTTTGATAGATATATACCAAAATGTAAGTCCTGGAAGCCCTATTTTGAAGCTCCCTTTTAACTTTTTTGAGATCTGTCCATATTATTTTCCAAAGAGATCGAACTATCAACACTTCCACCAATAGTACTTTATGTATATATATATAATATGTATATATGAATACTTATTTAAAGTCTTCTACTTAAAAAGTATGTGATATGTAGCTTACAGATAACAGTGTAATATATGGATTTAAAGATCATTTAGTTTATGTAAAGTTCATAGATCACATTATCACATCACAATACATTGTTTCCAGGTAAATGGGAGCAAAACTATAAAAAGTGAAAAGAAAGTAAAAGGACATAAAATAAAAAGAAAAGAAAAAATAAAAAAGAGAATACAGCAACAAGAAAATTTGTAAAACTTATTGTATTTCACAGAGAGCTCAGTAAGTCAGTTTAGAAGATTTAATGAGCTCCTACTGCTAGTTGATAATTCTGTCATTTCTTTTGTTTTTAAACATTAGGTATTTTCTGATAGGCCCCTATGTTGGTGTGTTCTTTTGGGCATGATAGTAATTAAAAACTGGAGTTGTCCAGGAATTTGAAATGTTATTGCTAATACTGTGGTTTTGTGGGACAGGTTTTCAGATGCAAGGGCTTCCAGAGTGTAAGAGAAGGGTTTTGTGCCTGCACTTACTCCAAAAATATCTTGGTCATGTCATCTCAAATATTGGCATGCCTGAACTCTTGACTACTCTTGTAGAGAGTCATAGATGAATGGTGAAGCAGGGCCATTGTCAGACTGCAGTAGTGACTGATGCTGATGGGTGCAATTGGCGTGGATTCAGGTGAGTGGGGACATGGCTTTCCTTCTTGTCCTGAGTTTGCTTTTCAACTACCAAGCCAGTGCATCCATGAATTTTTATGGCTGTCCCATCAATGGTTTTGAGTGTTCCTTTTCGCCACACCTGCTCCAGTACTGGGTTTTTGTTTGTTTGATGTGTGAAAAATTCACAGCTATGATGTAATATCTCCTTGTGGTTTGGATTTGTATTCCCCTGAAAATAAGGGATACAGAGTATTCTTTTTACCAACTATTGGCCATCTATCTGTATGTTTTCTTTTGGTACCTATCTATTCATCTCTTATCTCCATTTTTAATAGTGTTAGTTAGATTTCTCTTTTTAGATTTTATAAGTGCTTCGTATACCTTGAATATAAACCTATACTAAGATAAATTCTAAACAATATTTTTTCACTTTGTGAGATTTCTTATTATTCTAGTCATTGTTTCTTTTGAGGTACAGGAGATTCTTACTTGTCATATTTTCATTGTCTTACCTCTTGCTTCGGCTTGTTTTATCATTAGTAAGATATTTTATTTTCAAAAGTATTTTATAGCTTGTATTTCTCTGCAGCAAAGTAATACATTTAATATAATAAATAAATTTTCTTGATTATGAGAAACTAAGATTGAATATTCATTCCCAATAGTCATTTTAATTATAATGCCACAGTTCAAATTGATAAATCACAGATAACAACAAGTAAGATTTATTTTAATTTTATTCTTATTTTATAGATTAATGAAATAGTCTTTACCTACCATTATTTAATTTAAAATGGATTTTTTTTTGGTTTGGGGGAGAGCCACACCCAGTGGTGCTCAGAGGTTATTCCTTGCTATGAGCTCAGAAATTGCTCCTGGCCTGGAGCATCATCTGGGACACAGGGATCAAAGGGAAGTCCGTCCTCGGTCAGCTGCACGCACGGCAAATTGCCTTACAACTGCGCTATAGCTCCAGTGCCATTTATAATGGATTTTATTTCTGGTTTTGGGTTCTCATTCTGGGATGTTCAGCAATAACTCCTAGATCTGAAATCAGGTATTAATATTTGTGATTGTTCGGTGACCATGTGGGTACCAGGAATTAAGTGCAGATTTACTATGTGTAAATTAAGTGTCCTAGTCAGTCTCCTATGGCTCCATATTGGTTTTGGGGTCACACCCAGCAGCACTCAGGGGTTACTCCTGGCTCTATGCTCAGAAATCATAGAAAAATCACTCCTGGCAGGCTCGGGGGACCATTGAGATGCCAGGATTCAAACTGCCGACCTTCTGCATGAAATGCAAACACCTTACCTCCGTGCTATCTCTTCGGCCTCGAACCACTATATTTATTGCTATCATGACAGTGCCTATCTTTACTTTCCACTGCCATTATTTTATTTAAAAGATGTAAGTAACATGTAGCCTAATAAGCATTATAAAACTTGCAAGTATAGAGATTCAAGAATCAATTTTAAACAATCATTCTATTTCTATTTTGCTTTTGTTTGGAAATCTTTTAATTTAGGTACATGTATCAACATATTTGAACCATGAAACTATGAATTTTTGGGGTGTCACACCTGGTGATGCTGGGGGTTACACCTGGCTCTGCACTCAGAAGTTGCTCCTAGCAGTCAGAGGGGTCCTTACGGGATGCCGGGATATGAACCACCATCCATCCTGGATTGGCTGCACACAAGGCAAACACAGGACCACTGTGCTATCTCTCTGGCCCACTGAATTTTTATTGTGATGCAGTGTGTGTGATTCTACATGATATCTACATGGTTAGACTCTACATACACAAAATCTTGGTGTGAGCTTACACTTTAGATGAACATTCTTATTTACTTAAGCCTTCCACTCTTTTTGATCTTCAGAAGCAGCAATTTTTTCTCTTAGAGCTATTTGCAAACATGAAAGTCATGATCATAAATGGAAAATTATCACAAACTTATTATTCTATATGTTAGGATTTAGAACAACTCAACTTAATCTGCAACACCAACATTTTTAATCTTATTATCTTCAACAAAAATATATGGAAAGCAGTGAGAACAATAAAACTATTTCTGCCCTTTAGAGATGACCATATCATTTTTTTTTTTTTTTTGCTTTTGAATCACACCCAGAGGCTCTCAGGAGTTATTCCTGGCTCTACACTCATAAATCACTCCTAACAGGCAGGGGTGGGCATATTGGATGCCAGTATTCAAACCACTGTCCATCCTGAATTGGCTGAGTGCAAGGCAAATGCCCTACTCCTGTACTGTCTCTCTGGCCTGAGATGACCATATCTTAAATTTTAACTCTCTATTTTGAAAACCTATGTGATTATCTATAGGAAGATAGTATTTTGGTGGGAGAAAAAGTTGGCAAGCATGAATTGTAAAATAATTTACAACAAAATCTTTCTTGGAAAGATTAATTTTGGAATACACAAAATGAATGTAAAGTCAATAATCTAGAAATAATCACATACAATTACCCTTAAGGAATCTTTATGCATTTTGCTATTAAAACATTCCCCATGAAAACTCATTTGATAAAAGAAAACCACATGCCATTCACAAAAATAGATTTTACTTTCGTGATGAGAATTTTTTTGTGTGTGATATCAGCTTGATGCATTACCAGTCTGAACAAGTACAGCATTCTCTAAATCTGTCGTGTAATTTAATCATTCCCATTCTTCCAGAAGATCATTAAACTGGGATTGTTATTTACAATTTATTCCTCTATAAAACCGAGACTCATGGAGGTTAAAGTTTTTCTTCATTTCATTAAAAAGAAAAGGCAAATGTGAAATCCAGCCAAAGCTTCCTAAATCCAACAATCTGCACCCAAAACCTTCTGACACTTCACATAATAAAGAGATTGTGCTTTATAATTCTGGAAGAATATATAGCTTTAACATTCTAAGACCTATAGTAGAAGCTGGAGACGAGCTTTACTTACATAGGAAACTTAGACTGAAAATATAGCCTATACTTGAGACTAAAGACAAAAAAGCAATCACTTTCTGAAGCTTCTTTACTCAACGTGATCATTATATTTTGAGTAACATAGATTTGTTTATTGCTTTTGGAAGTTAAAAAATAATTACAGGGAGGCCGGAGCAATAGCGAAGTGTTAGGGCGTTTGCCTTGCACATGGCTGATCCAGGGCAGGCCTCGATTTGATCCCTGGTGTACCATAAGGACCCCCAAGCCAGGAGCGATTTTGTGCGCATAATTAGAGTAAACTGAGTGCCATCAGATGTGGCCAAAACCCAAAAATCATTATCATCATCAAAGGGGCCTGAGTGATAGCAGAGCCGTAGGGCATTTACTTTCGATGTGGCTGACTCAGATCAGACCTGGGTTAGAACCCTGGCATCCCATATGGTCCACAAGCCAGGAGCGATTTCTGAGCTCATAGCCAGGAGGAACCCCAGAGAATCATTGGGTGTGGCCCCAAAACAACAACAACAAAAATACATAAATAAATAAATAAACAAACCAATGTACCCTGATTTGCTATATCTTATCTTCTCCAGTTAGGCTAGTAAATACAAAATATAATTCAGCTGGACTTTTAAGATGTTTCATTATAATATTCCCATGATTTTATTTTTATGAATGATAAAGAATTTGCTACTAGTACATCTTACCACGAGTGTATGAGAATTCCTGAAGAGAAGTGTATTGATAGAATTTTGAAAGTATTATAAGTAGCAACGTAATTATTTTAATCATTTATCTTAAAAATTGAAAACCGTTTTTGAGAAATTCGCATGATACAGCAGAGAATTTTTTGCTCTTCTCTTTTTAGAAATATAAATACATCAATGTTTACTTCTAAAGTCAAAAAATTCTAAAATTTTTAAGTTTTTCTTTTAATCATCATTATTTACAATTATGTTCATGATAATTCTTGAATGTTATTTTTCAGTCCAATACCAGAGCCAGATTGACAGTTTCTCTCCACAATTGTTTCAAAGATTCCTCTAAAATCCTTTTCTTCCACAGTCACCAGTATGGTAATCTAAGTTCTGTAGTTCAGTTTTCAGGTATGTTGTCTTTAACAATTTATTATTCCCACACTATGCTTCTTTATGTCACACATAGAAAAGCTACCATTCAGTGCCTCTACCTCTGCTTCTGATACCCATCAATACACGATCCATATAGAGACAAATTGCACGACTTCATCTTTTTATAGTTTAAGTACTAAAAGTTTAAGCATATAACTATATACTAGATGTAAATACAGATGATAGTTTCAATTTGTTTTGTATTTTATTGTTTTGGTTTTGTTTTTTTTTGTTTTTTTTTTGCCACATCTGGCAGTGCACAGAATGTACTCCTGGCTTGTATTCATGGCTAACTCTGGGGAGGACTTATTGAATTATTGATGCAAGAGATAGAACCTGGATCAGCCATGTGCCAGGGAAGCATAATGCACTGTACTATTTATCCAAACCTACTATATATATATATATATATATATATATTAATATCCATCCAGTTTATCTGAACACATTGATTGTTCCTGTTTGGGGCTATAATGAATATTGAAGAAAAGAAAATCACTTCTGTGACTAGCGTTTTGAGCCAAGAAGTGGAATTACTGGGTCACATGGAAGTCCAATTTTTAATTGTATATTATTGTCCAAAATAAGTTAAACCAATCCATATTTCTACCAATATATCCATGCTAGCACTAGTTGTTTTGTTCCTTTTAATATTTTACAGTCTTATTGTTGAGATATGATATTTGCTTGTTTTAATTTGTGTTTCCTAATTATATTACTGGACTTCTATATGTCTACTTTGAGGAAACCTCTATTCTACCTTATTTTTATTATATATATATATATATAGCAATAAACAAGTTTTTTTCCCAATTTACTGAGTGTCCCTTTATCTTAATGATTATTTATTTAGTTAAAAATGTCTTAATTTGTTGCAGTTTCATTTGTTTTTCTTCTGTTTGCTTGTTAAATGTCATTTTATTAGTGATATTACTGTTTGATGTTGAAAAGTGTTCTGCATATGTTTTCCTCAATATATTTTATGGACTCAGTATCAAATACTTAAATCTTTTTAAATTGACTTTGTGAGATCTGAATTAGTATTCTAAGTTCTTTTTTTCTCCACATCTAACTAACCAATTTTACTTGAAAATTTGCTCAAGAGGTTTTTCTTACTCCATTTCTTATTCTTAGTTCATTTGGCAAAGCTAAGATGACCTGAGAGTCTATGTATAAACCTGAAATTCAATTGATCTGAAAGTCTATCCTTATTTCAGTATCACTGTGCTTGAACAGCTTTATAGTGTAATTTAAAGTCAAGAAAATCATATTTTGACAATTTTTAAACTTGTCTTTTATTGTTAATTTTGAGGTTTATATTTCAATATAGAGGTATTAACAGTCAGCTGTGTTTTATTTATTTTAAAAAGTTAAATAGAACTGGCTAGCCACTTGTAAAACATTGAACTTAGACCTCTAGTTAACATCATGTACGAAGGTAAAATCCAAATGGATTAAAGACCTCAATATCAGACCAGAAACCATAAGATATATAAAACAACACATAGGCAAAACACTCCAGGACATTGAGACTACAGGCATCTTCAAGGAGGAAACTGCACTCTCCAAGCAAGTGAAAGCAGAGATTAACAGATGGGAATATATTAAGCTGAGAAGCTTCTGCACTTCAAAGGAAATAGTGCCCAGGATACAAGAGCCACCCACTGAGTGGGAGAAACTATTCACCCAAAACCCATCAGATAAGGGGCTAATCTCCAAAATATACAAGGCACTGACAGAACTTTACAAGAAAAAAACATCTAATCCCATCAAAAAAATGGGGAGAAGAAATGGGCAGACACTTTGACAAAGAAGAAATGCAAATGGACAAAAGACACATGAAAAAATGCTCCACATGACTAATCATCAGGGAGATGCAAATCAAAACAACTCACCTCACACCACAGAGAATGGCACACATCCCAAAGAATGAGAATAAACAGTGTTGGTGGGGATGTGGAGAGAAAGGAACTCTTATCCACTGCTGGTGGGAATGCCATCTAGTTCAACCTTTATGGAAAGCGATATGGAGATTCCTCCAAATACTGGAACTCGAGCTCCCATACGATCCAGCTAAGAATATACCCTAGGAACACAAAAATACAGTACAAAAATCCCTTCCTTACTCCTATATTCATTGCAGCACTATTTACCATAGCAAGACTCTGGAAACAACCAAGATACTCTTCAATAGATGAATGGCTAAAGAAACTGTGGTATACACAATGGAATATTATGCAGCTGTCAGGAGAGATAAAGTCATGAAATTTTCCTATACATGGGTGTACATGGAATGTATTATGCTGAGTGAAATAAGTCTAACTCATCTATGGGTTTTAAGAAAAATGAAAGACATTCTTGCACACAAAAGACAAAAGAGAGGAGGGCTGGAAGTTCCAGCTCACCTCATGAAGCTCACCACAAACGGGGATGAGTTTAGTTAGAGAAATAACTGCATTGTGAACTGTCCTAACAATGAGAATGTCTGAGGGAAATAGAAAGCCTGTCTAGAGTACAGGCGGGGGTTGGATGAGGAGGAGGGAGATTTGGGACATTGGTGATGGGAATGTTGCACTGGTGATGGGTGGTGTTCTTTACATGACTGAAACCCAAACCCAAGCATGTATGTAATCAAGGTGTTTAAATAAATTATATATAAAAAAGATAAAAAATAATAAAAATAAATAAAAAGTTAAGCAGAAAGGACCAAAAATGATAAAAATATAAATAAATGGTTAAAATGGTTAAATGGTTAAAACTCAAAACAGTAAATTTAATGCACTATATATGTGAATAAAAAAGTCAAAGAAAAATAGTGTATAATGGGAGAAAAATAGAAAAAAGTTATACCATAGAATTTGGCTTCTTTATAAATACATTATTATCATATACATAGTACATTAGAGAAAGTACAGCAGTAAGGTTCTTGCCATAAAACATTGTGAATGCAAGTTCAATCTCCAGCAATCTCTACAGTCCCTGAGGCTATCTGGGATAATTCCCGAGTGCATAGCTAGAAGTAAGCCCTGTGTATAGCTGGCTGTGGCCCAAACACAAACATGCAAGCACATATACACAAACACACATACAAAGAGTTTTTCCAAATGGTGTGTGTGCCTAAACAAACACAAAAGCATTCATTCACAAGTGTGTGTGATGTACAAAAGATGTATTGTTTTGTTCTGGAATTGAAATCAACCTAGATTTTTTTAAAGTTGTTTCTAATAACTTCTATTTAAAGTATTGGTAGTTATTAAGTGTAATTGCTCTTTTCCCTTTTAAAACATAAATTTGGATTTATTTATAAAATAAAAATATAAAACAAAACTATCATATAAAAGTTGGGGCAGGAGGGATGGTGCAGCGGTAGCGTATTTGTTTTGCACGAGGCTGACCAGGGATAGACCACAGTTCCATCCCCTGGCGTCCCAAGCTAGGAGCGCTTTTGAGTCCATTTCCAGGAGTAATCCCTGAGCAGCATCACCAAAATCCCCCCCCCCCAAAGTTATCTTCTATGCTATTTTTACATTGTTCATAAATTTTCTCTTTATGCAAACCTGAGCTCCCATTACAGGAGAAACAAGAAATCACATGGTATTCAAGCCACAGCACCCCCTATTTATGTTATATCTATAAAACCTTTTCCAGATAATTGAGTTCAAAGGTTGCTCTTTCTTTTTCTCGTTTCCTTTAAAATATGTATTTTAGGTGTAAAGATTTCACATTTGTTTTCTCTGGAAAAATATCGAGTCTTATGAAATATGTGTTTTATTATTAAGAACAAACTTAAGTTGTTACATCATAGACACCATACATAAGTTTATGGTATGAACTGAATCCACAAATTTCATACTGTGTCCATTGTGTGATAGTTTCTTATCTACATATCTCTAGTTAATTATTAGGAAACAATAATTCACTAAAAATAAAAATAAATATGAATATTTTAATTCTATTTTCAGATCATTCTGCTTTTCATATTGATAAAAATAATATTGTAAATTTCAAGATTCTTAGAATATTCAGTTGGTCATTTTTAGTCTTTTATTTCTTGCAAGTTCTCTTTTAATACAATTAATGGAGAATCGTAAATATTCATTTACATTGAAGAAACATGAGGCAAGATGAAAATTATTTGCAATCAATAAACTACTTATTCCATGTTACATTGTTTTGAAAAGCTATAAATAAAGAAACTAAAATTCTGTAACATCCTATATTATATAGTTCCTTAGAAGTAGAACTATTTATTTAGGGCAATTGTACTACGCATAGTGTCTTACTGTGCATGCAGACAAACCAGTTTGGATTCCCAGCACTCCTCATCCTCCTCCAAGTCACTCCAGAGTGACTTTGAACACAGAACAGAAGCAATCCCTTACAATTGTAAGGTATGCCCTTGTCCAAAATAGCTATATTTCAAAATGCTATGTGACAACTAGAATACACCTATCTTTACTTGTTGTACATCCTTTATTTTGTTCTATAATTTATTTTATGTTGTTGTTTTGCTATTTTTTAAAAATATATTTTTGGCAGGATAGCCTAAGAGTGCTCAAAGGTTACTTTTGGTTCTGAGCTCAGAAATCACACCTAATCAGCTCAGGGGACCATATGGAATGTCGGGGATTCAAACCTGGTTGGAGGTGTCCAGGGCAAATGCACTCCCTACTCACTGCTCTATAGCTCTAGCCCATGTTCTATGATTGCTTAAGAAGCAGAAATTCAATACATTAGAAAAATATTAGGTACCTTTTAAAAAACATGGTAGAAAAAAATCCAGTGTAAAAGTACAGCCCAACAACATTTTAAATACTTTACAATGGTCCTCAAACTACGGCCTGCGGGCCACATATTGTATTGATTCCCATTTTGTTTCTTCATTTCTAAATAAGATATATGCCGTGTGCATAGAAATTTGTTCATAATTTTTGTTTTTACTATAATCTGGCCCTCCAACAGTTTGAAGGACAGTGAACTGGCCCCCTGTTGAAAATGTTTGAGGACCCCTGCAATACAATTTTTGTTACAATTTTTGATTATAGGCACCCATAGGTACCCAAGGTTTTGTCTTTATTCAGAGAACTTAAAGCAAAATGTTTAAGCATCCTTCTCACTTAAGATGAAATATACTATAAAAGGACTAATAAAAACACACAATATTTATAGAACCAAGGAGTAACACTGAAATACAAAAAGGTGAAAAGCCCAATGAAAGAAAGTGCTGAACAGCAAGCAAATTTGTGAACCAAGTAGTCTAATCAGGGAAGGTTATTTTTGTGATTTGCAAGGTTTTGAAAATATAGGTCAAAAGCCAAATCAACAAAATAGACATTAACTTAATGACATAAAAGTTTAGAAAACTTTCTTTTCTACAAAATTGAAAAAAACATAAAATGCATTGAGTATTTTAGTGCTTTCTTTATTTTCAGTGTGTGCATTATGGTTGACCAGTATTTAATATCCTTGGCCTTCTCTAAAACATCAATAATATTACACCGCCATCCTATTTTTCTTTTAACATATATTAGCTTGTTGTGCCAGAGAGATAATACAAAAGGCAAAGTTCTTGTCTTTAGCTGATCAAGATTCAATCTCCATCCTATATGATCCTCTGAGCACAATCAGTTGTCTTCCCTGAGCACTAAACCAGAATTAAGCTCTGGGCATGTCCAGGTGTGACTAACCCAAAATACAAAAATTAACTAAAAAATAAAAATGGAATAATTTTGAGACTTCATTTAAATATCACCTCATTAATACCTCATTTGTTACTATATTGATGACATAGTACACAATATCTCTCATACTGAAACATTATTTCTTTATTCTCTATTTAAAAGTTCTGTTCACACTATTTCTCACAATTTATTTTATTTTATTTTATTCAGTCATTCAGTATGTTAGGTATGTTCTTAAAATTATAAAATGAATATAACTATATTATACACTTCCTATAACATGTGCAATGTCTGACATATAAAAAGTACTTGCTAAATATGGACTAAATCAGTTAAGTAATGATAATTTGGTCTTTGGAAATACGTTTTAAGAAATTGACTAAAACCTTTTGTAGATCCACGAAACATCCAGGTTTGACTATAACATCACCTGGAAGCAATCCTCTACCACGGAAGACCCTACCACTGCTCAGACATCGATCTGCTCAAAAGAGACTTCCCTTAACACTGAGAGAACTTAACAACAATAACGACCTGCTTATAGGACAGGGCTTCCTGCATTGCCCTTTAATGTTGAGGTGAAACGAGAGGACGCTCCACATCCTGACTTCAATGTAGGATATGCAGATTCCAGGATCTTTAATACAGAAACATGATGCCAACAACAGAGACTGTGTGAAAAATAAAAGTGTGTTGGCACTACAGACAATGTCTTGGATTGGACGATCTAGCTTGCCTGGAGCCTAGAGTTGGTCTTATGCCAGGAAACTTCAGGGGTAGGGTCTCTGTATTTAGGCCAAGGTTATTCCTTTCCATGCCCTTCATATTTTGGTGGGCCTATGCAAACAATAATTGCCACTCTAACACCATTTTTACTGTGCTCCTTTGACTCTAATCCTTAAAAAAATACCACTTAAAATTTGAGGTTAACTTAAGCTAATATGCATGTACATGGAAATGTAAAAATACTATGCCTCAATGTTTAAAGAGTTACGTAAGTTTTATGGCTTTAGGTTGCCTTGTGTGCTGTTAAGAAATATTATAATGTGTTACAATCTGGGGACTTGAGGGACAAAGTAATTGTACATGGGTTCTGTTTTATTTATCTTAATGTTCTATGGCTGAATGTTCAAAGTTAAGATATCAGCAAGGGGACTTCTTCTGAGAATTATGTTATGGGTGATTGTCCTTCCACTGTAACTTTACCTTGTCCTCATTCTTTGCATCTTTGTTCTCATAATTAAAAATAAAAAATTAAAAAAAACTTTTGTAGAGGCCACCATGTTTCAAGTTACTATTGATGAGAATTGGAAAGAGTGGGGGCCGAAGAGATAGCATGGAGTAAGGCATTTGCCTTGCATGCTGAAGGACGTTGGCTGGAATCCCGGCATCCCATATGTTTCCCCCGGGTCTGTTAGGAGCGATTTCTGAGCATAGAGCCAGGAGTAATCCCTGAGCGTTGCCGGTTGTGACCCTAAAAAAAAAAAAAGTGAGAGACAGAGAGAGAGAGAGAGACAGAGAGAGAGAGAGAGAGAGAGAGAGAGAGAGAGAGAGAGAGAGAGAGAGAGAGAGAGAGAGAGAGAGAGAGAGAGAGAGAGAGAGAGAATTGGAAAGAGAGAGCTTGGAGCCGGAGAGATAGCACTGCGGCCTTTGCCTTGCAAGCAGCCGATCCAGGACCTAAGGTGATTGGTTCCAATCCTGGAATCCCATGTGGTCCCCAGTGCCTGCCAGGGGCTATAGCTGAGCAGACAGCCAGGAGTGACCCCTGAGCACCTCCGGGGGTGGCCCAAACACCAAAAGCAATAAAGGAATGAAAGCTCAATAGACTGAGGACTAACTGTGATAAAGGAGGAGCAGGTGTTGTGTGTGAAACCACAAGTCTTCTGAGCATATTTATGGTTGACAACAATGCTCAGGAGTAAAAGCCAAGCTCTTCTAGAAGATACACAGAAATCGAAAGGGAAAAACAGTTTGTTTAGAATACTAGAAATGTGGAGAAAATCAGGGCTGGAGCAGCAGTACAGCACAAAATGACACTTTCTTGCATGTGGTTTAATTCTGGGTTTAATCCTCGAGAAAACATATGGCCCTGAGCCAGAGCGATAGCAAAGCCGTAGGGCATTTGCCTTGCATGCAGATATCGGGGCAGACCTGGGTTCAATCCTTGGCATCCCATATGACCCACCAGGCCTACCAGGAGCAATTTCTGAGGGCAGAGCCAGGAGTAACATCTGACCACTGCTGGGTGTTACCCAAAACCAATAAATACACAAATAAGCAAATAAATAAATAATGAAAAAAAGGTCCCCTAGGCTTCCCTGGATGATCACTGAGCATAGAACCAAGAATAAATGCTCAGCACCCCGGGGTGTAACCCTAAAACAAAACATAAAATCCTAAAATCATTATTCAATTTGCATTAATCATCAATATATTCAAAGATGTAGAGATAGTCTCATTAAAAGGATGTTTAATATATATGTCTAGAAATCAAAATTATTTTTATTTATGAAAATAAAATTTTAATAATGTCACAAAACTGCTATATAACAACTGTAGAAACTCTTCACTTATAATAGCTAGACCTTTATTTCCTTAATACCTCTTATCCACCCATTTTAAAAACCAAACTTAAAATAATAAAAAATATAAGAGGATTTTTAATAAAATAACTGAATCCTTGTATTGCAAACACTCTTTAGAATTAAATTTTGAGAAATGCATAATCCAAGTTGAGAAATTTGACTAGACAATAAAAAGAGAAATAAATGGGTTTTTAGTGATCTATGTCATAGCTTTAACTCATATTTGAGACAATAAAACAATTAATCACTCTTATACTGTGGAAACAAAATGGATATGTCTTGAAATTATGTAAATGTAGTCTTTGCTTCATACTCTTGCTCATTAAGAAATATAAATTTAAAAAATATATTATAAATTTCTGTGCAAGAGCTTTAATTTATATAAAATTTTTAGCTAGCCATTTTTATTCAGAAGTTGAACTTTTCTGTAGGTAATTTAAAGGATTCATTGATCTCAATGAATTGCTCAAGATTTAGTACAGCTATTGCTAGAATAGGTAAAATGTCTTCAAACTATGGAACTTTCTGTTTAGCCTAATTCTAAGCTCCTTGAAAAATGTTCTTTCTTCTCTCTAAGTTGAAACTTGAATGGAGGTGGGTGGAGAAAGACATGCCAGGAATTAAGATTCAGATATTGTGAATTCCTTTAAGAATTGTGAGTTGGTTCTTCAGAAAAATCAGCACAAATGAAGTCATTTCTTTAAAATAAAAGTTATATGGCTGCAATTTGCATTCCATTAATCTGGTCTTTAAAAGTTTCCTTTCTCTCCTCTTTTCAAGCTGTCATATCACACTATCATGTTAGAAAAGAATCTATTTCTTTGTAAGTATTCCAGAACTTTAGAATAAGAAGGAAAATTAGAGCTACTTTAGTCAAGTACCCTCATTTTCAAATGTGAATCTGGAGACCAGAAAGACTATATGAAGTGCAAGGACCTTACTCAAGTGCTGATTCTCTGGGCTAATCTGAACTGAACTAAGGGACTATCCATATATAACGAATGGGTCTAATGGGACCCACATTTTAAAACAATATGGAGCATCAGTATTAACAAGAAGTGCATGCCTGTGTCTATGAGGTGTCTTGTGAGCAAATACACGATACATGTAAGAAGTTACAGATTAACTTTGATGTGTTTTGTTGTGGTAAATCTTAGTGAGTCTTTTTACGATCCTTTAGAAATACTGATGAAAATTAATAAAATATTTTATCACAAATTCATTGTCAAATGTTGATTTACATTTCTTTTAGTAGATTCATTTTGCTTCAGAGAAAATATCTTGAACTAAAATTAGGACCCCTCTGATAACAGTAACCAGAATTATTACTTTGGTTTGAGAATTACTATTTTTAATAATCAAGCATTTTTCCTTCTGTTTATATAATTTAGTACTTTTTAAAATAACTAGAGAACTGGATAACTAGAATACCGTGAAGTATTGCTTTGCTTGCATATGGCTAATTCAGGTTTCGCCTCCAGCACCACATTTGATCTCCTGAGCATAGTCAGATATGATCACTGAGTACAGAGCCAGTAATAGCCAGAAAAAGCACATCCAGGTGTGGCCCCAAAACAAAACAACAACGAAAAGATTAGTAGGTGAAAATGAGATAATTCTAGGGGCCGGAGCGGTGGCACAAGCCATAAGGCATCTGCCTTGCTAAATCTAGCAAGGGGTTCGTTCCCCTGACGTCTCATATGGTCCCCCAAACCAGGAGCAATTTTTTTTAATTTTTTTGACTCTTCTCATTTTTTTAATAATATAATTTTTATTTTGATCATAGTGGCTTACATATTGTTGACAATAATATTTTAGGTACAATTTACATAAAATCAGGGAGGATTCCCATCACTAAATTGTCCTCCCTACACCTCCGTTTTTGTCCTACCTCCCATATCCTCTTCCCTCACCCCCAGGGTTGCTAGAATATGTGGTCCCCTCTGTGTCTAGCCTACTACTTAGTAGTCTTGCGCCTGTTTGGTCCTGGTGCCTCCCTTATTTCCCCCTCTAACTGGGGGGCAGGACTAGCTAGTTCAAGTTACGTGCTTTTGTTTGAAGAAGAGAAAAGTAATAAACTGGGGTAAAAGTTTAATACTCCGAAAATAAGTGGAATTCTTCTAGAGGCTCTCATCATTGGTTTGAGAGACGAAGGAGAAAAAGAAGATGAAACACTCCACCAGTACAAAAAGAAGTATCAAATATCCAGGGAGGACTCCAACAATAACGATAAACACCAAAAAAAAAATAAACAAAAAAAACCACGCCATGGTCTTGATATAAGAAACATGGCATAGCACATAAAGAAAGAACAGAAAGGAAGAGAAAAAAATAAGTATAACTGGGGATAGCAAATTCAATAATCACACCCAAATAGAGAAATTGACCAAAAATAGATAGGTAAATAAAAAATAATAATAAATGAAGATAAAATAATATATAAAAATAAACAATGTTTTGTGCTTTTTTTTTTGTTTTTGTTTTTTCCCCTCCTGCCCTGGCACAGTAAATATTGGGGTCATTCGAAAAGGAATTCACTTGGCCTAAGAGATATGGGGTTTTTCCGCCTTTGGAGTATATTGTCATGGGATCAACTATAGACTCTGTTCAGGATCATTTACTCTCCCAGTGGTGCTTTTGTGGTGTTTGGAATACTTCTGCTCTGTGCCAGGAGCAATTCTTGAGTGCGTAGTCAGGAGTAAGCCCTGAGCGTCCCCCGGTGTGGCTCCCAAACCAAAAGAAAACAAACAAACAAAAAAGAAAATGAGATCATTCTAAAAGCATTTTATCACAGAATATTGAATAAGAATGATATGACAATAGCATACAGTATTGAAAAATACAGTAATTAAACCATGAAATACAGTATTGAAAACAGATTATTTTTAATACTGTTTTTCAAGAGATCTACAAACCTAAACCTTTTTTGTCTACTGTAATGTTTCTGCTTTGAGTTTCACAGGATATGTCACCTGATTGTAAGAAAACTCGTTATTCCTCATGGACAGAGTTTGTTTTGCTATGATCAACATTTTTGTGCTGTTCATTTTAACAGTGATGTCACATTTGGCTGTGTTCAGAGCTTACTTCCAGCTTTGTACTCGGGATCACTGGCTTAGTCCGAAAACTACATATGATCGATCCTAGGGACCAAATATTGATTACTTGTATGTAAGTTAAGTGCTCTACCTATTGTTTCATCACATGCTTGTGCTTTTTATTATAATTTCTGTAGGTTTGATGTTAATCTTGAATCATCCTTTGCATCAATTTTATTATCTTTGAGAATTCTTTTAGCTCTTCCCTTAAAATTCGATTTGTTAGACCCATAGCTGATTTCTTATGACATATGAACAATTTATGAAAAACTGCACTTGTCTGCTAGCTTCCTCTAAATCTCTTTGACATATAGTATTACTTTTTGTGGTCATATAGCATTTTATTTGAAGAACTTGTAAATTCTACCAAATAATATTTAATATTATGTGTAAGTAACACCTTCTACTCTGTTTTTGTATAAAACAATCCAATATTTTATGAATTTGATCAAATTTCAATAGTAAAATTGCACCCAGTTTTTAAATTAAAATTTATATTTCAAAGAGATTCTAATGAGAAGCACGGTTTTATTCTTTTTTATAGCTTAGAAATCAGTGAACACTTGGTTGAGAGGATAACGGACTCAAGCTGATGCTATTGAGTGTACACGTGGGATAGAAATCCAGTCTCCTGAATACAAGGCCAAAACTTATTTCACTTTCTACTACTTCACTCAAATGCCCAGAGATCATTAAACAAAGAAAAAAAAAGTAGTGTGCCTTGAAGAATTGATGCACAACTTGTCTGGATGCTAGGCTCTCAGGCTAGGCTTCCAGAAGGTCAGCTCTAAGCTCCTTCAAAACAATACCACCTGAAACAAAGCAACAGGCAACGAGGAAAGCTGTCAAGTCCCAATTTGCAGTTTCTAGTAAAGATCACAGCAAAAAATAGACTTCAGATTCAACTTGTCTTTATTTCAACTCCTGAAGGACTCAGCACTAGCTAACTGCTGGAATTCTGCACAAGCATGTTGACCACCTTTATGCTCGCTTCTCCTTCTGCCTGGTTACCCAATTAGTTCCTTGTTAACCACACACCTGCAGTGTCTTTCCCCTCAGGCTCTCCTTCTCTCTGTGCAGCTTTTAACCCCTTCTGTACACATTGTTTAAAACACGGTTAAGATGCCCCCATAGAAGACTGACAGAATCATGGGTGTCCCCTTGGTTTCCAAAGTAATTAGCTTACGGGGACATCTCATCTAATATAAGTGCAAATTCAAAAATAGATCCAACTCCCCTGCTTGTGAGAACTGTTCAAGCACTGGGAATGTGATGCTATTCATTCAGGTAATCAGGTAACATAGTGGCATAGAGAATGTCAGAAGCTAGATATCTATGGATGTAAGTTTAAAGGAAAGGTAAGAAAACTTTTTAGAGCTCCAGAGAAAAAATGCTTTGCAAAGCCAAAAGCCAAAAGATGAATCAAGAAGGAACATCTTGGTGTTAGATTGAAAGCATTTTCACAGCTGCTCCTGCCTTGGTTTATTTACAAAGATTGGAATGAATGATTTCAGGAAGAATATATAAGTTTGCACTGGGGAAGTGGAATGAACTGTGGGTAGGCTTTATAGCACTTATAGGAAACCCTTTGATTATTCGACCCTATGCTGTTTGCTGTGAGAACTTAAACTGGAATTCAGAAACTAATTAGAATTAACCCTCTTTTTTTCTGATCATAAAAAAAGTAAAATGACATTAGTCAAACATTTTTAGAAACAAATTTTATAAAATAAAAATCATCTGAAAAACTTTACCATCCATTTTTGTTATTTAAGAATAGAAACTCAACCTAAGTAGAGAAAAATAGTTTTTCTTTTGTAAAAAAATTATAAAGGACATGGCAGAGAAATATCATAAATGGTAGAGCCCATGTCTAGCACGTTTGAAAACCTGAATTGGATCCTTGGTACTGTATGTTTGACAAATACTAGAGCAATAGCACTGGGACCCCATATAGATAATCTTCTACTATGATTCAAAATGTTTATCTTGTTCCCCCACTAAAATCAGATAGTATTTTAGCAAATTAAAACGAGCAATTTTAATGAAATATACTCAAGAAATATGAGGGTAGAGAAAGAAAGATATATTTCAAGAAATGACATGGCTTCTCCGGAGAGGAAAGCAATCAAGAATACACAAGTTGTAAAGTGGGTCAATATTCAGGGTGGAGAACAAATCCAGATATAAATTTAAAAGCTAACAGCCTGGGACCAGGCAGATAGCACAGTGGTAAGGTGTTTGCCTTGCATGGGGCTGACCCAAGACTGACAGTGGTTCGAATCCCGGCATCCCATACAGTTCCCGAGTCAGCCAGTAACGATTTCTGAGTGCAGAGTCAGGAGGAGTAGTCCCTGAGCATCGCCTGGTGTAACCCCAAAACCAAAAGCCAAAAGCCAAAAAAAAAAAAAAAACACTAATAGTCTGACTGTGTAATAAAGAGAAGAAGCCTGTTTGGTTATTTTATGAAAGACAAACTTGTAATTTTAATTTCAGATTCTTGCAAAAAATGTAATCATGGGGAATTAAAAAAATTACTAGAAAACATGCAAAATTCTCACTTTTCAAAATAAATTAAATTATGAACAGTTTTTCAAAGTTTTATATCAATATTCTTCAGAACTGAAAACTTAAAACAAACATAACCTCCAAGAAGAGATGACTGGATAAAGAAACTGGCATATGTACACAATGGAATATTACTTGGTTTTAAGAAAAGATGAACATATATTTTCCTCCTATTTTTCCTACATATAGATGAAATTGGAGGGTGTCAAGCTAAGTTATATCAGTCATCAGTAGTATAAAGGAGAAATACGGAATGATTTCTTTCATATGTAGATATAAATAAATAGAGTGGGAGTAAAAAAATTGGAAAAGACAAGAAAAACTAAAATCTTATCTAGATAAAATGGCTTCTCCTGACCAGAAGAATAAGTTAAGGATGGGATAAAAGAGAGTGGAAACATGTGGTGGAAATAGACACTCTAGTAGAGGATCTGCTGTTGACATATTAGATGCATGAATTTTATTAATAATATTGTACATCATAGTAAATAAAATAATTTTAAAGATTTGACATTGATAACTAGAAAAATTATGTCATTAATGTTTCCATATAACATATTAATTATACATACACATGTATATTGTCACTAAACTAATTAAAGTTACAATAATCCTATTGTTTGTTCTGTTTTGCTTTTATGATTGATTAGTTTCTGTTTTGGGACCCTATTCAATGGTACTTTGAACTTACTTCTTGCTCTTAATTCAAGGATCACTTCTTTGGGGATTAGAGGACCATATGCATTGCCTGAGAACAAACCCAGGTCTGCCATATGTAAGGCAAATGTCTATCAGCTGTATTTCAGGCCCATATTTATTTATATATTATATTGCTTGCCAGATTGGGAAGTTAAGAAATGCCCATAACAATGTTGTTACATTTTTACTACTTTTTCCTCATGTCACATTTTTAGGAGAATTAGCTAAAATATGTAGACTATTATAATAATGTGGATCCCGATTGAAACATCTTTATTTTATTTTATTTTATTTTATTTTATTTTTATTTTGTGGAGTGGAAGATGGAGCCATAGATAGCTATGTTCAACATTCATTCCTGTTTATACTCAAGGTTAAGTTCTGGTGGGCTCAGGGGTCGTAGTCGTGTCAGTGATCAGACGTCAAACACACATCTTACCCACTATATTATCACTGTACTATCTCTCCAGCTTGAATATTGCCTCTAAAAGAATGAATATCAATTTTGGGAGAATATATAGCTAAAATGCTTCTTTTTTACATGCTGGATTAAGTGTGTGCTATGCATTAGAATTTGAGGAAATAGTGAGCAAGATCAAGATTGGCGAAGACAGACGCTCTTTCATTTTCATTAAGGTTAGATAAGATTGACTTAACATGAAAAATGAGTACTAAATTGGAAATTCATCATTAAATGCTTAGATTGTACTAAGTCAGATAAATGAGAAATCTTTTTTTTTCAAATCAGAAATTTCACATTAAAAAGTCTAGGCATGTGTGATAGTAAAATAGTTAATAGGAATAAATATACATTTTAAAGTAGAATGAAAACAGACAGTGAATTTCTCTTTTGAGTTTTGCTGAATCGAAGATGAAAGTTAGAAGGTCATTATCTTCAAAATATGTAATCCAAACCTGAATCATATTTAAAAGATAAATTTTGCTATTCAAAACTAAAAGGCATTAATTTCATTGTTAGATGAATTTGAATGTTTCATTTTGTTCACAATACACAGTTTTAAAGATAAATTATTTGGAATTAATTTAGATGACAGTCACATGCTCAGAAATCTTATATAAGAACCTCATGATACAAAATATGGAGTTAAGAAATTAAAGGTAGTAGACATGCTCAATTAAAATATTGTGTTTGTTTAAATATATTTTTCTCACAAAACTAGGATTAAGTAATGCAAATGACAAAGACACCAATATATTTGTCAATAGGAAAACCTATTTACCAACAACATAAAATAAGTAGAGGCTGGTGTTTATCTAATATGATGGATAAACGTATATTTTAAAGTAAGTACAATGTGAGTGAGAAGATATTGGACATAATTTAGAACAAATTAAATCTGGAAAATTTTGTGCTTAAGGGGCAGCTAAAATCTCTCATAGTTTTAAAACTCTAAATCTATAAGACTGTTAATGGGATATTTTTCTCTGTGTATTTGGATTCAGTTAAATTTTGCCTTCTGAATTATTATTCTATAACTTTAAGAGATGAACAGTTATTAAGTAGGAATGGTTTCTCCAATGTTTTATGCCTTGATCTATAGATGTTATCTTCTTATAGTTCAAATCCAATAACAAGAGAAATTCACATCTCGGGTAGGTAGCATTTTCTCTCATTTAGTGTACTTAGTTCAATCCAAATATTAACTTATTAATAGTTGTGAAAATGCCTTTTTGTGTGTCTTTTATTTTGTTGGGCAATCAAACTGATATTATCTTAGCTACAATTTAGATGTTTGGTCAATTAAACTTGCAGGTTTTTTTCTTTCTTTCTTTCTTTCTTTCTTATTTTAGGGATCAGGGTGAGAGGCACCTGGTTGTGATCAGGGCTCATTTCTGGCTATGCGCGCTGAGATAACTATTGGACACTAGGGGTCAGATGGGATGCCAAATATCAAACCTATTTTGGTCACATGAAAGGTAAGAGCTGCACTCACTGTACTGTCTTTCTAGCCCTCATTTTCACTGGAGTTTTGTAATCGGACCATACCAGATTTGTCATGGCATAGTAAAGCACCATCTACAACACTTTGGGTTCTGTAGAATCTAAAATAAAGAACAACAAGTAAACTAGTATGATATATATTAATAAGAAAAATAATAACTTGCATACCCAGAGCGTACCTGAGAAAAATCCAGATGCATTAACAATATCTCATGTGACTTAAGATGCTATATAAAAATATTAAGCTAAAACCTAAAGACCTAGGTGTGCAAGGTCTTGTTTGGAAGTACTTGGTAATTTCAATTTCTATATTTGTCTAGACTAGTGAGATATACATGTACTTGCTTTTTCTTAAATTATGTTTTTAGAAGAATTGCCCTTGTATTGCCAGGCACACCATGCTATTTAATTAGTTTTCACTGGTCATTTGTCATTTTAAATATTGTCTTGACACTACCTGTATGTTGTCATTTTCTATCCATTTTTATTCTTGTCAACATACATGTGTAACTTTATTATATAACATAAAAATTATACATTGCATTATTAGTTTATTTAATAAAATACTGCCTTTTATGTGATGCATGTATATATTGCATATATAACTTCACTGAAATTATTTCAGTGAAATTATTTAATGAACTTATATATGCAATAGTCGTTCTCCTATTTTAATTATTTTTAGTTATTACAACTGTACATTTCCATAATGAGAAAATGTAATTAAAATAAACCAAATAATTATATTCTGAATTTATATCTCACATATTATTAAAAATTAAAATATTTAAGTTAATGTAATCAGTGTCCTAATTTTATATTCTAAAAGTTCAAGGTTTACTATAGATTAAAATGATAAAAAATAATACAATGTGAATATTATGGAGTTAAAAGTATTGAAAATAGGAATATGATTTGTTTTAGATTTGGGTTTTTGGGCCAAATGGTCATGAGCAGAGTTTCCTCTAAGCTTTGTAAACGGAGATTACTCTTAGTGGTTTGGGGACCAAATGCAGTTGCCTAACAAGCACCCTCACTGGTAATATATCATCACTCCAGTCTAGAGAATGCAGAGTTGAAACAAGTTAAATCAGAAGGTTTAGAATTTATATCATGACTACTGTGAAGGTCATCCTACTTTTAAGGGCATTTCTTAGTAGCATTACTCCTCTATTCTTGCTTGCAGTGCTTAGAGGGCATGAAGTTAAAGCCTGAAATTCTGTTTAAAAGATTTGAATTTTGCAGCATTAATATTACTTTCTATCTTTAAGATTTGGATGGAAGGATTTCCCTTAAGAGATTCTGAACATTCATTGTCTACATTTAAATGTTCTTTATAATAATCATAGAATTTGTCCTTGGTGGGGACTTGTGGCTATGGGATTCTGAGCAAGGATGATAGCTGGTATTGTTATTTAAGAACATTGTAAACAAATACCAAGAAATTCATGTTGGGAATGTCCTGCCTTGAACTTTGAGATAGGGGATACAAAAGGAATTTTCAAAATTATATTGAGGATTTTTTTGTTAACAGAACAAATGTGGATTTAAAATGGTATAAATAAAAATTGCTGAAAGTTATTTATTGACAGCCTCTACCCAGAGCCATCATGCCAAAAGTCATAATATGGACTATTATGTCTTTATTTAGCAGTTTAGTCAGTTTTACTTTACTTGATTCCACTCTTCCCATTTCACTTCATCTAGCGCCAGGCACCTCAGATTTGCATTGGTCTATTTTATTATCTCTTAGGATGTATTATTAAGGGTTAATACATGTGCACTATGTGTGATGTGCATTAGTTCTATTTATGTATTTAAATTTGAAACAGTAAACTTATTAGATAAGTACATCTTTTCTGCATATATAGTTTTGTTTTATACAGAATTAACCTTCCCTCCCAAATCCCAGAGATGTCTTATATTCCATTTGACTGTTGGAAAAATCATTAATTATTTCTGTTAGTATTAATAAGACCAATTCTTAATATACAAAAAAGCAGTGAAAATTATAAAAATGTGTATTTTAATTGTAGTCTTTTTAAACTTTCAAGGTTGATATTAGTGAAATCTAAGCAGCTTTTTGATAAATATACAACTTAATTATTGCTGTTACTCTAAATCTGAAATAATAACTTATGAAAACTATATTGTACTTAAAATGATACACATTTCTCTATATACAATTTTTCTTATATTATATAAAAAGTATTCTTTTCTAAAGAGTATTTTTTATTCTCAAGCTGTAAGAGCTAAGAATAAGTTGGAATAAGTTAGGTAATTTATTAGGATTAACATGCTTTCTGGCTTCGGTTTTTGCTTGCTTTTAGAGATTCTTGAGTTAACTCCTAGATGACATAAGCCCTGCCATTCCAGGCCATCTGCCATTACGGGCCCTGACAAGTGAGCAATAAACAACTCACTGACCGGGAGGGACCCCAGCTGGCTACCAATGGAGTCAGAGCAATAAGGGATGACACACAGGTAGACGCACCCTAGTCTTAATAATATTTGATTGGATCCTGCCTTTATGTGAAAATGCTTCCACTAGACCCTGAGCCCTATTTGAGATGTGCTGCAGTGTGTGTTTTGGTCTTTGTTTAGAAATAACTACGCTTTAGCTTCTGCACTTTGCTTGCTTGAGAAGTTTAGTTACAGACTGCATTTATAAGGTAAAAGACTAGGCCTGAAGAGGCAGTTAATTCCTAGAACCAGACCTTAGGGGCAGAACAATAGGTGCCACATTCTCCAGTCCTTAGCTGACCCTCAATATAGCCATAAGAAGCATTCCAGCATAAGAACTGTGTTACCAAGGAAACAAGGCCTCCACCCTGCCAGATAAGGACCCCCTAGGACCACCTGGAGGATATAGGCGTATCTTTACAAACCACCAGGATGTGTGCTAGAGTGACTGATGTCAAAAGGGGGTCTGGACGGTTAAGGAATTGCACCTTTTCCAGCTTGCTTTTTGGATACTTTTGATTTGTAACAGTTGTGTGAACCAATGAAATGTTTGAAGTTTGAAACCTTATTATCATATGATTACTATAAAGGCCCTGGGTTTCGAAGACCCCGGGTTCCACTAACGATCTTGCTGTGTCAGAAGATACCAGACCCCAGAGCTCTGGATCAATAGACCTGCTTTGCTGTTGCATTCTCTGAAGGTTCGTGGTCTTTATTTGAGAGGTGGACTTTCTTGAACCCATTAACAGATCCTTTTATGTTAACAAAGCTCAGATAGCACACTTATCAAAGTAAATTAAATAATTATTCATTATAGAGCAGGTATGTAATATTTTAATTTTTTCTCATTTTTGAGTGGTTAAAATGTTCAGGTTATTACTGATTATCTAAATAGATCTATATCTATTTCTCATTAGGCATATATATATGTCATAACATTTTCATAATTAGATTAGCACATTACTTCTAGGGAGAATAAAACATAAGAAATGGTGTGTTTTCTTGGTTTATGCCTTGCCTAGGGGTGAGTGAGGCATCACAGAAAATTATATTGTAGCCCCAAGAAAGCACCACAGTCAACCTTGCCCATGAACTATCCAGTGAGTTGAAAACTCAGATCTGTAGGAATCTACATAGCCACAGGGAAGCATTCATATTTCAGTTTAGACAAATGCAAGAGATCCCCCAGAATGGAGAATACACCATTACCTCTGCCAAGTAAATCATTTTTGAAGGCCTTGCCAAAAGAAGAGCTTAAATCTGTTAATGATTTTCTGGGATATTCTAAATAGTTTGGTTCCAGCTTGCAGCCTTTCTGTCTTCAGCATCTATTTAAAACTCGGGGTCTGGAATTCTGCATCTCAAAGACTTTCAAACTTTTTAAATGGAGCCTGTTTTTGAAAGCTTTCCATGCCTTTGGAGTAATTTGCTTGGAAATACTGTTATTTCCTTACATTTTTACCAGTCTCCACTATTTCCAAGTCTGCAACAAAACCTTTGCATTTGTTGTTAGTTCTAATCTGAATCATTACTTCCATAATTTCAAAGTGCTGATTTTCTAACTCTATGTTTTATACAATATCCAATACTAGGCATATTTTGTCTAAGAGAGAGCTTTCCTATCATTTCATTTGTTTATGGGCTTGTTTACTTGTATAATTCTTATCAGAAAAACCACATGCTTTTGCTTTATAGCTTTAATTCATTGACAATGTGTTTTATACCTTCTTAAAGCAATAATATTGGAACTATAGCTTCTTGAAGTAATTTGAAATCCTATTACTAATCCATTAAAATGGTTACTTCTCCACTAGCTGTATTGTGTAGTACTTTAGATTAATCAGTACTGGTTAAATGTGAAATGTGATGTTATATTTTAATCTGTGCTTACTAAAATATTGTAAGTCTATTTCATATTTGTATTGGTGTAATCACTGATGACTTTCTTCTGATCTTGAACTACTTTATTCTTATTGAGCTTTTAATGAGTAGATATTGGACATAAAATTATCCTTAAATTTCTATGTAAACTGGTAGCATTCTGATGCTACAAATTTTTATAGGCGTTCCTGAAGCTCTACATGACCAGATCAAAAAATTTTACTGCACTGCTTTAGAAAAATTATCAAGTATAAGATAAGCCTTCCTTTAGAAAATTAGACCCACGGTGTTCAGTTGTTTGTAGCTTTTTTTTCCTGCTAACCAATAGCTCAATAGAACTGAGGCATACAGTAGATAGGGAAGCATCCCTGCGTCCAGAAATAAATTCTTAGAATAATAAAATTAGCTAGTCTAAAAGAAATTACAAATGACCAAGCCCTGAAGAGCTTTCCAAAGGATATAGAACAGATCCACAAAAGACTGGTTTCTCCTCCAGGAAAATAAAGGCCATGAAAGGAATAGCAAGGAAGAAAATCACCAACTATTCCAAGCTCTTCTCCTTGGCAACCACCCTAGCCATACACTCTTACTTAGTCAGAAAGCCCCATGTGGGGCAGGTTTAAAGAAACCAATTTAGAACAAAGGTGTACACACATGTCCATCCCAGGCTCATGCACATGGTGCCTGCATGTCTCTATCACCTCATCTTCCTTCTTGAGAATACTTTTCGAATTGCTTTCTGGGGTGTGTATTTAGAACTAACTTCACCCTTGGAGGAATCAAGATTCTCTTTTGAGCAAGTTACTCTCACCCTTTCTTATCCTTTACTTCTTCTTCCTTGGTTTCTCCAATAAAACTTTTTTTCCTTTGCTGCTCAATGTTAGAGAGCAGTGAACATTAGAGTCATAGCATTTTAATTTCCATCCATATGTTTTGTTAATTTAATGAGATACTGTTAAATTTCTGTCAAAGTTGATGCACTTTGAACTATCTTTCCAAGAATTGATAGGTGGGAGGTCCAGCTCAGGTGCTCATTATCAGCCTGATAAATGTAGTGTTTGACCTAGTAAAGATTCTAGTAGGGTTTAAATTTAGGCGGGCAGTTTTTGAATTTTTGACAAGAATCAAACTTAAGACTTCACATATGCCAGACAGATTCTCTAACACTTGACCCATTTGTAAGACCATACAAATATATATATATATATATATATATATATATATATATATATACACATATATAGATTACACTCAATTATTACCATATAATGTATGGCATACCAATATGTATCTCACACTCAAGACTTAATGCAGTGGGCCAAGTACTTGTCTTAAATGTGCATAATCATGGCATCACAAATGGTGCCCTGAGCCCTAAAAGCAGTGATCCTTGAGCACACAGTCCAAAGGAAGTAGGCCAGGATCATAGGTGGGTGTGGCCTCTAAGCATATGTATGCACAAATGTAATATTTGCTATGTAATAAAATATTATCTGTGAGGAATATTTGTTAAGACAGCATAACAATTTCAAAAAGGAAAGAGGATAAGCAATCTGTAGACAATTATAAATTCAGATATTGATATTGTGTTAACTTTTTTTTTTTTACTATTTTTTGTTTGTTTCGGGTTTTTTTTTGATGCTCAGGGGTTACTCCTGGCTAAGCGCTCAGAAATTGCCCCTGCTTAGGGGGACAATATAGGACTCTGGGGGATCGAATGCGGTCCTTCCTTGGCTAATGCTTGCAAGGCAGACACCTTACCTCTAGTGCCACCTCTCCGGCCCTGATATTGTGTTAACTTTGCTTCATCTCCTGTACCATAATCATAGAGGACTTTTGAGGAATAATTGCTAAAGAATTAAAATTGAGTATTATTTTTCGATTGGTGATGTAGCTTGGTGAGTGAAGACCTATCAAACTTAGGCCCTCACTTATTTTCTTTCTGGCACTGGAAAATAAATTGTTGCCAAAAGTGATGTACTTTAAGTTATATTTATCTTTTAGTTTTGTAGGATGGTGACAAAAGATAAAATGGGAAGATACATTCTATACAAGGTGATGGTGGATGATTCTAAAGAAACAGAAATCCTACTGATTGATTCCTAAATCATTCAGTGTGCGCATAATAATTTGAACTTTTACATTTATGTAAAATGCCAAACAATTAGAACAGAATATTTCATTTCAACTATTTTCTCTGATATATATTCTTCAGTTTTCCACTTGCATTGTCATATACATCTAGGTACATCACTGGTTTTATGACTTATGAGGTCCTGCTGGACACACAGAAAGTTGATTTTCCACATGTATTCCCATTATTTATGTATTTATGTGAAAATTAATTTCTTGAGAAGATCCTATTTTAGAGTACATAGTGAAGGGAATGCATGAACATTATTCTAAACTGCAGGGAAAGTATTTAGTAAAAAGAAAACTTCCCTACTTCTTTCAAATGACAATATCAATATACCTCACTATTATTATTTTGAATTTCTATTGTGACTTACTATTTTGTGACTGTCTATTGTGACTTACGTGTATGAAAGCACACTATTAGTGAACTGGGAATGATTCACACATTACTCAATACTTTGTTTTTGTTTGGGGACCACAACTGTTAGTGTTGGTAGGTGATGTGTGGGGAGGAAGGAATTTTGAACAAGATGCTATGGCCTTTCTTTTGGTGTGCCTTAGTGGATCAAGAGGTAGAAGGAATTGAAACCAGGCTTCTAGTATGTAAATTATGCAATTCAGTCTATTGCCCTACTTCTCTTACATTTTCAATATTTTTTTGTTTGTTTTTGGGCCACACCCGTTGATGCTGGGGGGTTATTTATGGCTATGCAGTCAGAAATCGTTCCTGGCTTGGGAGGACCCTTTGGGACTCTGTGGGATAGAACCGCAGTTCGTCCTAGGCTAGCGGTTGCAAGGCAGACAGACATCTTACCTCTAGCACCTCTGCTCCGGCCCCACTTTCAACTTTTCATTCAAAGTGCATTTTCTCTGTGACAGATTTATATGGCTAGAATTTTCTGTGCCTGGCAAAAATAAAAAAGAAGTTCTGCCTATTCCTTTCTTCAATTTCTCATCAGTCACTCTTTTTATTCTCATCGGGGAATCAGAATAATAGACGCAGTTGTGAAATAACAAGTGACATCTAATGCACGATGGGTATGCCAAAAATTTGTTTGAAACATTTTACTTCTAAAACAGTTTCTTTATGTGGATATGCTATTGAATTATATTTTATAGATATTGGGTGATTAATATTTGTATAACATTGTAGAAATGTATTACACATATTATTTCCTTCCTTTTTAATATATTGTAAATAGTATAGATAAATATATAATATATATCATTATAACTATGTATAAAATGTATACGTTGTTATATATTATATAATATATATTAAATAGAAAGGCAAATAATAAATATATATACATATCCATATACAAGTCTAATCTGTCTACCAGTTGCACATTTTCCTATCAGAAGAACATTCGATTAAACAACTGGAGTGTCCATATGTGTGCATAGAAGAGGTTTTTAATCCTATAAATACTGAAAATTAGCATCTGTTTAAATAACTCTTTTTTAAGTCTATTCTTATATGATCACTGTTCATATAGCTTTGCTTTCAGGATTTTCTAAGCACCTTTTCATATATCTTTTTCTTTATAATTGAGCACTTTTGTTTTCCCATATTACAGTTCCTATAGTTCCCCAAGGAGACTATAATCGTGTTGAAAAAGGAGTAAATGACAGAGTTATTTCATAGCTCATATCATGGCAATACCTAAACATTAAAGATGCTTCTAAAGATTTTCTGAAATTCATGGAAATGAATCCACAGTGAGAAATGACAAACACTTTGGTCACACCCATTATTGAGCTCTCTTTTCATTCCTACCCAGGCAGGCTCTACACCTGGCCTCGTACCCGTCACTACAAACACATTTGCCATAGGTTGATGATTGCACAACTATGCAAGAACAGAAGAACTGTTTTTTTTTTTAATTCAAATGTTTGGTACAGCAGGCTCTTCTCTTCAGAAGTGGAATAAATTTTTAAGTATGATTGCTTTTGAAGAGGAAAGTTGAAGAGAAAAGCTAAAACGAGTTTGCTCCTGCTTTGACTGCATTTTTTTAATCATCACTGTTTGCCCCTCCAGTGCGTCTGCCCATTTCTGAAGCCAGGCTCATGATTTGGTGCACCATCATGACTAAATACAGTATATCATTTCAGCAGGCTCTTCACATTGTGTTATTGTTAATGATGCTTTTTATTTACCAGAACCATAGGCAATATGATATTACTCTCATTCACTGAGCCTAGCAGGAGACTTTTAAAAACTGTGATGCATTTGCTCTAATGTCTCTGATCAGGTGGATCTGGCCTGGAAAAACTCCAAGTTGGATAATTACATTTCACTACCTATAATTTCCACCACCCCTTTGAGAGTTTGCTCCATTCTTTTCCTTTCATATGCCGCACATGTGTGGCATTACCGAACACTCGTTTCAAAAGAAAAGAAAATCAGCAGTCTTCCCCTCTAGGATGTGGAGAAAGAATAACCAAAAATGGGAAGGTCAAAATGAACACTTTAAAAATGGTTTTGTCATTGAAGTTTATCTTTATTTCTCCTCATCCCTTTCAAATGTGCTCTTTTTATACATTTTTCCTGATTCTACTCTCACTACAGATAATTAACATTCATATGCTACTATTCTATTAGCAGTATTAGTTGTTATTGCATAACTTTCTCATATATATTTGAACTTTAAAGATAGCTACTGGAATTGGCAAAGCACACTAAAAGAAAGATTTCCAAAAGCAGAATTTTCAAACAACTCTCCTTTTATAAAGATAATGTTCTTAGGTGGTAAAAGCAACACATATACCACAATTTATTTCTTGAGCCTACATCCAAGTACCATTCTGCTTTTGAAGATAAAGAAAATGACCAGAGTCTACATTTTATTGTCTCTAATAGGTTACATTAGCATATAGGGCTTTTTGCACTTAATGTGTGACAAGGTGAAGGAAAATGTTTTTAGTATAAGAAATCTCAGTGTTAACCCAAAGTGTGTGTGTGTGTGTGTGTGTGTGTGTGTGTGTGTGTAAAAGCACCTGAGGTCAGGTTGTAAAGACAAATAGTTAAAACTGTTGTGTATAAAATGGCCTGATCCCAAGATGCATAAAATATCAGGAATTAACTTGCAATTGTGAATGGTAGAATTACAAAGGCTGCCGTGGTGGGTTTGGGTTTTATAATTACATAAAGGGATAACTAAACAGAAACTTTCTGGAGTATATGCCATGCCCTACAGTGACATTTCACTACTTTTTTTAAGCAATACTGTTCTTCCTCCCTTTTCTCTTTCAGGTTACGACTTAGGTGTTCACAATTCCAGTAGTCAGGCCAACCACTCCAATGCCTGGCTCTATGCATTTCTTCAAGCCTTGAGTCACATGCGGTTCAGTATCTAGGAAATTGCTCAGCTGAAAATGAGAGTCAACATCACTGTTACGCAGGAGCCCAGCATGAATTTATGGAACATTAATTCAGACCATTGTATCATAGCTGTCAAAGTCAACTAATGTAGATTTTATTTTATATGTTTTCTCCTTTTCTCATCCTAATGTGTTTTGATTTTGTTGATTCTACTTAGGCTTATGGGGCAAATTTGCTGTAGATCAGTCTAAATCACCTTTACTTTACTGATGTTTCAGGCAGGCACACGTTAACTTTTATCTAGGAGCTGTCTAAAACAAGGCTTAGCAGATTGGTACGTTTCTCTGCTGCACCAAATTCAGGGCAGGGTCAAGGTGACACTTAAGGGAATTGGTCACATACCAATTCATATCTTGATGTGTGGATATCAAGTCTTTTTTTTTTTTTTTTTGGTGTTTGGGGCCACACCCAGCATTGCTCAGGGGTTACTCCTGGCTGTCTGCTCAGAAATAGCTCCTGGCAGGCACGGGGGACCATATGGGACACCGGGATTTGAACCAAACACCTTTGGTCCTGGATCGGCTGCTTGCAAGGCAAACACCGCTGTGCTATCTCTCCAGGCCCGGATATCAAGTCTTGATAGTGGAGGACACAATAAACTTTCTCTCTCTCTCTCTCTGTCTCTCTCTCTTTCTTGATCCACATAGGAATCACATTCTTGGAAATAGTAAATATTTTAAAGTTTAGAGGTGTAGTATTTCAAATGCTGGACAGACAAAGCAAAGAGGAGGCCAAGGAAGATTCTAATTCTGTAAAAAAAAAAAATTGTGTGGTTATAAAATAATACTGCTGCTAAAAATTAAGGTGGTAAAAATTAGTAATCTTGTAGTATATAATTTTTCTCGAATACCAAATATGTGTGTGAAATGCAAACAATTTCTAACTCTTAAATCTTTTTAAAAAGGGAAAGGAGTCTCCCAAGAGATGCTCAGGAGAAGATCCCAGTGTCACCCTGCAGATTCTCTGCCAATTTTGCCATTGGTTTAATTCAAGGGCCAAAGAATTCTGCACAGAGGATTCTATACAGGGAAACCAAGACCACCCAAATGGTGTGTGGAGCCTCGATGGCAACACCAGTAGATGTTTAGGGAACCATGTGGTGGTGGTAATGAAACCCATATCTGGTGCCCAGAAAATCTGCACTTTACTGGCTACACTTTATTGGCTTTATATATTTTAACTGTGATGTATCTTTCTTCTTAAACCTTATATAATGTCCATGTGGCCTACATATCACAATTATTTTCAAAAAGCTATTTTCTTTAAAATCACATAAAGCACATTTATGCTTTCTTCTTAGAAAGAAACCTATTCTGAGTTGTGTTTGGGCTGAATTTTACTCTGAGCACTACTTAAGCAAAGATATGTACTTATAAAAACAAATTTTTAATATATTTTCATACTCATTAAATCTGACTTTATTTTTTTTGATTCCTGATGATTTTTCTTTTTCTTTACATATTTGTATTTAGGAGATTATATTAAACACTGATCCATGATTTCTGACTCTTGACTTTGTCATATCGATGTATGTAAGAACAAGTGTTTGCAGAGCTGGAGAGATAGTATAGAGTGTAGAGCATTGGACTTGCATATCCCTGCATTGTATATAGATATACAATATCTATCTATCTATCTATCTATCTATCTATCTATCTATCTATCTATCTATCTATCTATCTATCTATCTATCTATCTATCTATCTATCTATCTAATCTGCATTGTACCCCCAGGAGTAGTTCCTATCTACAGAGACTGGAGCTAACATTATAGATGGCCATGATTATGCGGGAGCACACAAAATGCCTCAAACTAAAAAGAAGAAAGGGACTAGGTATGCCAGAAGAGTCCGTAAAGACAGACATCTCATGCTAATGGTTTGCTTGACTGAACTTCATGACTTTACATGTTTCAGTAACAAGAGATTAGCTACTAAGTTTCACAAATGTTTCCCAATGCCTGGAAGGGGAAACCAAGGGTGAACTGACATTTAAAAGATGCGTTCTTGGAGCCAGAGGGGTGGCACAGCAGTAAAGCGTTTGCTCTGCACCCATCTGAACTAGGACTGACCGAGGTTTTATCACCTTGGGTGCCGTATGATCCACCCGGCCAGGAGTAATTTCTGATCACATAGCCAGGAGGAACCCCTGAATGTCACAGGGTGTGGTCCAAAAACAAACAAACAAACAAACACAAAAAGATACATTCTTTGGGCCAGAAAGATAGCACAGCAGTATGGCGTTTTGCCTTGCACCCAGCTGATTCAGTACAGTGGTTCAAATCCCTGCATGCCATGCTGAGGGACCCCCTGAGTCTGCCAGGAGGATTTCTAAGTGTAGAGCCAGGAGGAACCCCTGAGAGCTACTGGATGTGACCAATATATATACATTCTTGCTTTCAATGCTATTCAAATAGTTCAGGTGAGCCAAGAATAATCTACATGGGAAATAATCTCCTTCAAATCAATTCTATAAAAAGCCAGTTTGGAATTTGGAATATTTTTATTCTTTGTTTATTTAATAAACCAGTTAAACACTCAGACAAAGATGTCGATATTATTGTCTTGGTGATATATGAAATATAAAAAATTTGAATTAATATTATTGTATCTCAAAGGGTGTGAACCCATGTTTACGATGACTCAAAAGCTATTGTTACTTTGCATTAGGATAAGTCATTTGAAAAGAGTATACATTTGGTATTGCCAGTTTATTCATTCCATGTACCTTTAGAACTTGGAGTTAGTTGTTAGCTTTTTAAAAATTCAACTAATGCTTTGGGCTGTATCTTAGATTTTTGGTTTTTCTTTCGTGTCAACATGAGGCTTTTCCATTGTAGGGATTCAATAGAGATATGTTGACTGATCGATTAAATTTTATCCTCAAGCTACTCTTGAACCTCATAAATCGTTTGATCTCAAATTGATCACATTAAGTACGAGAAAAAGGGAGTGGACAGTGGACCCACTTGTGCCCTGCCTTAGTCACTCATTGTCCTAGTATCAAGTTACAAAGATTGAGTTTTTTAATCAGGCCTGATCAAACAACCCTTCTAACAAGTTAACATTTCAGGTTGTTTTTCCTCATTTTTGAAAATGTATCTTTCACTGTCTTCAAAAAAGAAGTTATTCAGAAAGTCAAGCAATACAATGGGATAGTGTAGTATACTAAAGAAAAAGTTGACAGTTACCAACAATGTGAATAATACCATCTACCCATTTACATCACACTCTAAACACATACACAGAAACAGATGTGAGTGCCCATCTACACCGAAGTACATATTCACATAACAGTCTTCCCCATAATTGACCATCCATTCTGAAATTCAATCAATGCATATGTATTTACGCTTTTAGGGTGCTTACATCTCAAATCCTAAGCACTGAGGAACTAAGTACTGCTTTGTCAAATAGGTAGGAGGTGAGATAGAGTGACTGGGAAATTTCTCATTGAGAATAGAGTGAAAAAGTGATAAGTTTTAGAGATTTGGTAGACTATTCCTTTTGTTGATGCTCTGTGCTGTTTTGTTAAAGAAGAAATATCTCTTCTTTTGTTAGTTTTTGTTTATGGGCTACCTCTGGCAGATCTCAGGCCTTATTCTGGCTGTGTTCAAAGATCATTCCTGGAGGGGCTTAGAGCACCATATGGTGTGCTGATGATCAAACCTAGGCAGGGCATGCGCTCGACAAATACCCTACCTGCTGCACTACATTTCTGACCTGATTAAATAAATCTCACAAATTCAATTGATTAAATATTTGAAATGTTTTCGATATTTATTAAGCATAAATATTATTACATTTCACATATTTTGTTTACTTTCTTCTGTCATCCAGGTTTTCAAACCAGGATTTCATATTAAAAGCCATGTGCTATATAGCACTAAGCCACATGTTTAGCTCAGTGTTTTCTTTTTTTAATAATAGTAATTATAACAAATATCATAATAAAAACCTATATGAAGATAGACACAAACACTGATTTTTACAACTCTTTTTGTTTGTTTTGGTTTTTGGGTCACATGCGACAGCTCATTGTTACTCCTGACTCTATGCTCAGAAATCGCTCCTGGCAGGCTCAGGGGACCATATGGGATGCCGGGATTCAAAACAACAATCTTCTGCATGCAAGGCAAACACCCCACCTCCATGCTATCTCTCCGGCCCCTTTTAACAACTATTTTGAATAAATAGTACTTTATGTTTATTTAACATCTTATGAAAATGGCTTTGTTCTCAAATTTTCATATTAGGTGATTTAACTCTAAAATTTCAAACTAAATTCTAGCCCTATCTGTTCAAATTCTTAGCTTTATTAAATTTCTAATATTATAATTCTGTCTTTTTGAAAATCTCATAACTCTAAAACATTTCTGACTATTTTTCTCTTTGTTTAAAAGTCACATGTTTTCGGTGGGAATCTAAAATTCTTTAAGAACAAAAAACTGAGAGTTAAACTAAAGGACATACATTTTCTCCCTTAACAAGAGCAGAACTCTATGAAGATGCTCATCAAATGATGTGAAACTTGAAAACATTCAAAAGTCATCATCTTATGTGATGTGTGGACTAATTAAAAGCAACATCAGCATGACATCAGTGGTAGATCAGCTTCAGCCGCGAAATGCCATTCTCTCGCATGAACTTGAGGATGTCGGAGGGTTTCGTCTCCATTTCGCCAGACAGAGTACAAAACATTGTGACATGCTTAATATTTCTTCCGCCAAGATGTCCACTCTGATTCCTCACCCTTTCCAGAGTTGTTGATTTCATCCTGCATTTAGGTGCCAAAAAAGCGATTGCGTGTGCAGCGCCAGTAACAAAGTGAAAATGAATTATGCATCAGAAGAAACTGCATTTGAGTCAAAAACTTAGACTTCAGCATCTTCAAATTACAATATGATTTAAGAAGGAATACATTTAAGGAGATAGCAATGGACTGAGGTGAAGGGGTCAGCCTTGGCCCGGTTTAATATAATTTAGCTTTCAATTATTTATTTTTTAAAGAGCTACTAAGCACACTGAATCTCTTTAATAGCAATGTCAAAAGTATGGAGACTGGAGAAAAGCCATGAATAATAGTGACAGATTGTTATGCATGGTAATGTTATAGGGCCTGCTGCAAACTGAAGCATTCACCGGAGCCTGGAGAGCAAACAAGGAGCAGTCCGCTCTGAAAGTCAGAGCCATGGCTCCCTTCCCTGAGCAATGAACATGGCTGAACTCCACTTACTCTGAGATCTAACCAGCTTTGTCACAAAGTCCATTAAGCTCATCTGTCCTCAAGAATTCTGCACTTCTCTTTTGTCAATTGCAGTACATAATTGTTTGCTTACATTGTCTACTTTTAATTGTATTGACAATGAAATTGACTCTAAAATGCTCTCACACATCCTTTGAGCATCCAAGCAAACCAAAACTCAGACTAGAACTGTGAAAAGTGCCTTCAAGGACAGAAGGCAGCAATTGGTTTTGCTTCAGAAAACCAGCTATCAAAAGGACATATTTTAATTCATATAAAATATATAGTTAAAATAGATTAAAGTATAGGGCATAAAAGTGTTAAAAGGCTGATGTAAGTTCAAACCATTAATACAGAGAATGAATGAGGCGGTTATGAAACAAAAGAAACTCTGAGACTAAGATTAGGTTGTCCCCATTCATCCTTCTACTTGAGAAGGACTATAAACTGGGGGCACGCCCTTCATAAGAAAATGTTCCTGTGCACAAGCACTACAAGCTTAGCAGATATTGGATCCATTAGTCTTTCACATTCTGTTTTGCTGTGCACTAAAAAGATCACTTTTCCTCCCTATTCTTAAAGAAGCCTCCCCTGAGTCGCATGTTCCCCTTCCACCCTCAAGACTGTGTTCAGTAGCAAACCAGTTAACCATGAGCAGAGAGTCAGATTGGAGAGAAATACACAAGCAGTTCAGGAAACAGACACTATTGAGAGTACTACTTATTTTCTCACTAAATATTGTCGCCACTCCTCTCTAGCCCTTTCAAAGCATAGTTCTTACTCTCGCGTGAGAGTCAACCAAGTGGACTTCCTATTTTGTTGCCTTTTTTGCTCTCTTGATATCCTGAGATTCATTCCCACTTATCCTGGCTCCCCAAATAATTAGTGTATGAAAAATATCAGATTCTTGTAAGAAGAATCTGGGTCTATAATAAACTAAATAAGGAGCCTGCCTTTTATTCCCCTAGAATGTCTTGTAATTTTGAATATTAAATTATCCCAGATGTTGTCTCTTACTTAGAATTATTCACCATTCTCATGACCACACCTCACTTGGAGGAAACAAAGATTGTCTAACTTTACCACACATTTCTTCATCTTCGTATGATTTACTCTGCCAACTTAATTTTCCTGATTTATTGCCAGGTGCCAAAAGCAGCGCCATATTGAGAGGAGGGCAAGAATGCAGTGTTATGTGGAAGAACAACAGAGTTTGGACTCAGGAGGGTGTATTTCTCGGCTTGACTCTTACATACTTAGACAAGTTTGGGATGTTGTTTATTCAACTTTATCTGAATAGATTATTTAATTGAGTAGTTTGAGGGACAGAGCAATAGCACAGCAGTAGGGTATTTGCCTTGCATGTGGCTGACCTAGGACTTGGGTTTGATCCCAAGTATCCAATGTGGACCCCCAAGCCAGGAGCGATCTCTGAGTACATAGCCAGGAGAATCCCCTGAGCATCATGGGGTGTGGCCAAAAACAAAACAAAAAAAAACAAACAAATAAAAAACCCAAAAATCCAGTGGTTTGAAATAACACATATAGTTTATACTTTATGTGATTTTATGTAATGAAATTATCTCTAGAAGGATTCTCATTCATAAGTCTCTAAGTACTGAATAGACATTAATGAACAGATTCTTGTTTTAGTAAAGCAATGAGTAGTATAAGAACAGAGCAGACATTATCCCCTATCTCCCTGTGTTCTTTTCGGATTGGACAAATAGTGATATGAAAGTCATAGAGAATAGAAGGAAATAATAAATTTTAATTTTAATTACATACTTCTGAAGAATATGCACAAGAATAGGTTCTCAAGCTAATGGGAAGAATTGAGAATATATAAAATACGTTGAAGGGGACTCGGTTTAAGATTGGATATTTGTCGTTCTGTTGGTTTATTCTGCTGGAAGCATTTCTTACAAAAATTTTAATTCTGAGCAGTAACTCCAATCTTCATTTTTCTAGGTACAGTGTGGATTAAAAGTTTTTTGTGAGTCTGCAGAACTGCTATTGGGCTCAACTCTAAATTCTCCAAGTGCCAAAGTGATGAATTGCAGAAGGTCTGTTCCAGTCCTGTTAGGAAGGTGTTTCCTTCAGGAGCACTGGGTGCCCAGCTCCCTTCCTTCGGATTGTTGTATTCCATGAGTGCTCTGCAGAGTCCATCTCTGAGAGAACATGATCTCCAAAGTTTTCAAGGTCTAACATCCTCAGATTTCCTGTCATTCTATAAAATATTTTATTCTCAACCATTACTAACTTAAAACTCATTCTGCTACCATCTGTACCTTCCCCCTCCCCTCAATAAAACCTGAAGCAAAAAGACATAAAACTAAAGGCATTTCAAGGAGACCATTTCTCAGAAAAGGAAACTAATTTGTTCCCAATTGCATATCAGAGTGTTGCTAAATGATTGTCTAACCCGATCATTACAGCACCATTTTGCAGCTCTTAGGATTTCTCAGGCAGAAGTAAGAATGAGCAGAGTGTGTCCATCTCCTAAAAGACAGCTTGAACAAAAGTGAATTTTATCCCACTAATCAAAGAAGATGCAAAGTCATATTTTTTATTTTATTCATATTACAAGCCTCTTTTTGAAGGAAAAAATATTTCCAAAACTATACAGATATGTCTGTGCCCTATGGAACATTTTCAAATTGTATGGTGCTGAAAAGGCAATGCCAACACATTATGAAAATAACATGACAAAGCTACAGTGTAACGAAGTTTTAAATCAGAGATTGAGCATTTCCTCCAAATTATACAGGCCAAATTTAAAAATAAGATGAAAATTAAATAAAATAAATTAATCCATGAAAACATGAACATAAATAATACTTTTTGATACATATATAAATTAAAATATAAATATATCTTTAGGATACAATATTCAGAATGATTAGCTGTCTAATGCCTAGTCCTCCATTAATCAAATTTAGGGACGTTCTTTAATATTTTCAATAAGAAAATAGAATTATAGAGTAAATTGCATCCTACATATTTAATTAAAGGAAATTAAATATTAAAAGAGAATTAGAGAGAAAAACAAAAAAGAATAGTTGAATTTAGAAAAACTGTTAGAAATAAAAGGAAAACTGTTAGAGCAAATGAACCAGGAAACAAAGCTCAATATTTTAATTCTAAGAAAAATGGAGATATAATGATTTTGAGGATTGTAGTTTCATTTTTTTCTGAATGCTGCATGGGAAAACAATAAGGAGTATAGAAACAGCAGAAATTGCCCCCTAATTCCTTGTGCTATATTTGGATTGGACAAATAATCAGGATAATATGATACAGAATATAAAAAATAAATTTGATTGTTATTGCTTATAGAGAATATGTTCAGATGTAGATTTAAATGTTTAATATTTGTTTTCTTAGTAGGTATCCATTTTTTTCATATGTTACAAAGGCTAAGTATCCTGTGCCTTAATTCTTTAGGGGTAGGGAGGTGAAGGAAGGAAAAAAAATTCAGTATAAGCAAACCAATTTTTTTTTGATTTGATTTTTTTTTTATTTAAACACCTTGATTACATACATGATTGTGTTTGGGTTTCAGTCATAAAAGGAACACCACCCATCACCAGTGCAACATTCCCATCACCCAAGTCCCAAATCTCCCTCCTCCCCACCCAACCCCCGCCTGTACCCTAAACAGGCTCTACATTTCCCTCATACATTCTCAATATTAGGACAGTTCAAAATGTAGTTATTTCTCTAACTAAACTCATCACTCTTTGTGGTGAGCTTCCTGAGGTGAGCTGGAACTTCCAGCTCTTTTCTCTTTTGTGTCTGAAATTTATTATTGCAAGAATGTCTTTCATTTTTCTTAAAACCCATAGATGAGTGAGACCATTCTGCGTTTTTTCTCTCTCTCTCTGACTTATTTCACTCAGCATAATAGATTCTGTGTACATCCATGTATAGGAAAATTTCATGACTTCATCTCTCCTGACAGCTGCATAATATTCCATTGTGTATATGTACCACAGTTTCTTTAGCCATTCGTCTGTTGAAGGGCATCTTGGTTGTTTCCAGAGTCTTGCTATGGTAAATAGTGCTGCAATGAATATAGGTGTAAGGAAGGGATTTTTGTATTGTATTTTTGTGTTCTTAGGGTATATTCCTAGGAGTGGTATAGCTGGATCGTATGGGAGCTCGATTTCCAGTTTTTGGAGGAATCTCCATATAAGCAAACCAATCTTAATGTAGGTCAGTTTCACAATTTGGATGCTTTGGCATCTGCGTAACTGCACATCTTAGGTTCCAAAACAAGAATTTTATTTTTAATAACAGTCTCCCCACCAAACAAACAAACAAAAAAGAGCCAAAGGCTAAGGAGTTAGGGACTTATATGATATTTTCTTGTTACTTTTTAGAAACTAAATGAACAATAACAATTAAAAAAAAACTAACACTGAATTATGACTTAGTGAAAGACAGTACAGAGAAAAAATATTGATGTTACTTAGTATTTGTGTGAGAAAGTATCTACATCTTAATCAATTTTTTCAATGCACTATATCTTTCAAGAAGTTTTAATCAGATCAGACAGTGCTTTGGGATCTTAACTTGGGCTGGTTGGTTTGGCTAATATTTCCCATGACAATCTTCTTTTCCACACTTTTATTCCTCCTCCAAAGTGTGACTCACATAATTATGTGTCATCTGATTGATGCTGACATGAAGGGTGACACAAAGATTCAGACTGGGTTATTATAAAATGATTCAAGAAGTAGAATATATGACAGGATATCATATCAGCAATCTGTGTTCCTTCTTCAGACTGTTCTGGCTACACCTTAAAGTAAGCAAAGAAAAGACAATGGAAAGATGAAAAGGTACCCAAGAGAACAATGTCATTCTGTTTTACCATCTAGTATTTTAATAGAAAACTTGTGAGTGAGGCCAGAGAGACAATACAGCTGAAGGGCATCTGCCTTGCAGGAGGCTGAACCAACTTTGATCCCTTTCCTCCCATATAGTATTTGGAGTACAGCCAAGAGAAATTCCTGAATACAGAATCAGATCTAGGAATACTACCTGAAAATTGGCAGGTATGTGGCTGCCAAACAAATGACAGATAAAAAGAGGAAACAATAAAAAGAGAAAACATTGTTGAAAAACTGTTATGTTTAGTACTAATGCCTTAGGAACAGATGTGGATATTCAGGCTGCTGTCCAGACAGTAACCGTACACTTTTATTTTGACCAGAGTGTATCACACATCTTTCACAGTAATATTTTAGGTACATAGTGACATTGAATCAGGGGCATTCCCACAACCAATGTTGTCCTCCCTCCACCCCTCTGTTCCCAACTTGCATCCCGTATTCCCTGAGGAAGGGATTTTGTATTGTATTATTGTGTCCTAGGGTATATCCCTAGGAGTGGTATAACTGGATCATATGGGAGCCCTATTTCCAGTTTTTTGAGGAATCTCCATATTGTTTCCCATAAAGGCTGGACTAGATAGCATTCCCACCAGCAGTGAATGAAAGTTCCTTTCTCTCCACATCTCTGCCAGCACAGATTGTTCTTATTCCTTTTGATGTGTGTGAGTCTCTGTAGTATGAGATGGTACATCATTGTTGTTTTGATTTGCATCTCCCTGATGATTAGTGATGTGGAGCATTTTTTTCATGTGCCTCTTAGCCAGTTTATTTTTTATTTGAGGAATTCTCATTTCTTCTCCCCATTTTTTGATGGGGTTAGATGTTTTTTCTTGTTAAGTTCTGTCAGTGCCTTGTATATTTTTGATATTATACCTGATTTTATCTTGAAGTTAAAAGAATAAAATATTGTGGGTGGAACTCTTCTCTGGGTCACAGAAAAATAGATACATTTATTAAAACTAAAAAATGCATATTTCTCTCTGTGTAACTTTTTTTCTTCAGATTGGAACAAATTCTCCCACCCCCGCATTTTGTCATTTTGTCATTAATGCACTAATTGTAGTATGTTAATCTTTATTTGTAAATCTAGTCAGACAACAGAGGAGAGGACACTCATTTGGTACAGAAGATGCTGATCGTGATCAATTTGAAAGTAACTGGTTCAAGTAGTATCTTAGTCAGGGTAAAAATAATTTCAAAAATAGAAATGGTCACTGCAAAATGATAGCTCTAGTAGGATTGAAAAATATTTTGGAATTTAACTGATGGAAAGTGATTGTCATGCTATCATAACAGTGGGAAGTATTGATCTTTATTGGTCCTTGGGAAATAGACTTCAAGGCGTTGGATGACAATTGGTTTTTACTGTTTTGCTCCTTCTTTCTAGAACTTGTTTCATCAGCATATTTTTCAAAAGTATCTTGAATGTAGATGACTTCTGCTGAGCTAGTCAAAGTGCTTTACATACATTATCTCATTTGTCCTACTCTAATCCTCTGTGTTTGATATTTGATAGGTGTCAAAGTAATGTCCTTTTTTTAATTTCTTTTTTCTTGTGAAATAGAGGAGTAATCAAGGGCTATAGACTGAAAGGGCAAACAACTAATTTCCTAAGGTGGCTTACAGATATGGAATTCCTATAAATAAAGGAGGAAAGGAAAATATCTTGTTTGATTTATTAGGTATTAATTGCCAATAACCTACATTTTCTTGAACCTTAAAAACTGAAATTTGTGTATTATAGTAGTTTATAAAAAGTGGGATAAAAATGATTTCATATTTGACTAAATAACCCCCTCTTCTTTCCATCAGAGGTACTACAAAACAAAGCTTCTGTGTCTGAGAGAAACACACACACACACACACACACACACACACACACACACATCTTTGTATGAAATCAGAAAGTCAAAATGAAAGTCTTGTTGATCAGATACTTTATCACCACAAGTTAAGTCCATCTCACTAACATATCTCATTTGGGTAGCACTTAAGTATAATGAAATAATAATATTTTGCTATTAAAAGTTCTTTGGAATAATAGAGTGTACAACTGGACAAAAAACACATTACCCTCAACAAGTACATTCATATCTATAATGTAGATTTTTGCAAATCAACTATAAGTACAAGTTGCTACAGGGTATTATTTCTAGTACATTTCTATATTAAAATTAATAATTGTATCAATTTTTCTAAATGTAAAAATAACATATGTAAATTGGAAATTATTATGAAATAAAAAGAAAACGAGAAAAATAAATATTAAAATAAATTATTTATTTTCCTGTGTCCAGATATAACTATTGCTATTACTTTGTAGTATTTTATAGTAACTTTTAGCAAAACAATGATCAGCAATTTTGTTAGATCTCTTTCTGGTTTCCCTAACAAGGACTACTGAGGTGAAAAGACAAGAGAAGAAAAATCTGCCCACTTGAATATTAGCTCTGACATAAATACTAACTTCTTGGGAGATTTGAAAAAACCATTTAAAGCTAACTTCTTTCTTTGTTAGATTTTCTATATCATACTCCTTTTAATTGAGATTCTAATGTAAAATTTTGGTTTAGTCATTTTTTATTTAGTTCTGAGTGAAGTTTCTAAAAACTATTAGATTAAAGTTCATTCATCAATTGTTCAATAATCTTAATGTCCAATTTATCACCTTTTAACAAATTAAAAATGATCACTAATAGTAAGCCAGACAAAGAGGGGTCCACCTACTCTAGCAGCCCGGGGGGTGATGGTGGGGTATATGGGTTGTAGAAAGGGAACTGGGATGGGGGGAGGACCTATTTGGTGGTGAGTATTCCCCTGATTCAGTATTAATATGTACCTAAAATACTACTGTGAAAGATATGTAAGCCATTATGAAAAAAAATTGTGTTTTTAATCAGAAACTTTCTTTTACTTACATGTATTATTATATCAATTATATTATATGTTATGTTATGTCACTATATTATGTTATGCTAGTTTACCTCATTATGCTAATCAATTTTGTCTCTTGAATAAATTCTTCCAATAAAAAAAGAAAAAAAAGAATTTTACTAGGAATAATAAATATAATCACATTGTGTATTTTTCAACAAAAACAGAGTGTTGGTATTTCTACATTCTCTGCTTTTACATACCTCAGCTACATTGTTTTCTTTATAATATTTTGGTTCAATTCTCCTTGATAAAATTTATTTTTAGAATAAAATTATTATGCTTCACATTGTCTAATGATTTCATAATAATTTATATTTAATGATTTTTATTTGGTAATTATAATATAAGGAGATATATAGTAGATTTTATGAGGCTATTTACTTCCTGCCTCCAGCAATGTGTGATCAAATTGTTTTGATCAGTTTGCACTAATTACTACAAATCAAAATCTCTGTGACTATTGCAAGAGGATATTTCTGTTGCTTTTTTGGAGTTAAAGTTGCATTATATTTTTAAATTTAAATAAAATACAGTTAAAGTTAATGTGATCAAATTTAGGTTTTTAGTTGCTATTTATAATTACATAATCTACAATTATAATGTATAATTTAAGAGAAATTCTAATTAAATAAATATGTTGATAATGACTACATGGCACCGTCTGACAAGATGGTTTGACGATGGGATGTGGTATGATATTGTGGTAGGCAGGATAGAACATGGGTCTCCCTCATGGAAAGTTTACACTCAGCCTGCTAGCTGTTTCTATAGTTCATCATTGATATTTTAATTATATAGTTATTTGAAATTAAAACATTATATGTAGACATTAAGACCAAGGGATAATTAAAATAAGATAATTAAAAAGAGACTAATGAATAGTGAGTGACCCATGTATCCAATCCAATATGAAAATATGAAAGCCCATGTCTCAGGAGAAGACATTCGAGTGATGTGCTCAGGTGCCATGTACCAATGCAACACATGTACCTGATATTTATTTGATTGGGTTGTATTTATTACATTCTTCTGAAGAAGTTATTTCATGTTAAGATTTTATAGCTCTATGTTTATATTATTTTATCATTAAAATTTTTCATTAAAATTGAGATATTTATGTTAAAAATTAAGTTTCAAGGCTGGGAAAATCTATGAAACTACACCTGCCCAGTGAGGCCCGACCAAGAGAAATTGTGACTGCTGCCTGTGTGTGTCTGCCTCCTGTCCTGTCACCTGAACCTCGTGGGAGTGGGCCAAAAAGAGGCTCCAGCAGAGCACAGCTGCTCCACTTCGCTACATGGCCATGCGCTCTTTCTAAGGAAAGAAGCCATTGAAACAAGAAGAAAAAAATCACACTAAGAACTGTGCTGGATTACTGAAACCCTGCATTTCTCCCCAGACTGTCTTCTCTGCTGTATGCTCGGGCCTAAGATTTGATCCTGTGTGAGGCTTCATCCATGGAGGACACCCCTTCCTTGGAGGCAAGTCAACCCACCCATAAAGGGCGGAGCCAGAGGAGCATGTCCACATATATCATTTATCCAATGAATACCACCACAACATGTAGAAAAACCCACAATACAAGTGTGACAATGGGGGAACAACGCAGAAACAATCAGACATAGAGAATGAAGATGACAGTTCTGATAACTAGAAAACGACCAACCAACTAATCAATCTCTCAGATACGGAGTTTAGACAAGAATATGGAAGATGCTCAAAGAACTCAAAGAAACCATGGATCAAGTTGAACAGAACACTAATAAGAACCAAGAAAATATGAAAACAGAAATCACAAAACTTCAAACTGAAATAACAGGTCAAATAACAGGCCTGAAAAAATCAGTAAACACATTGAATGACAAAATGGATAAGCTCTACACCAGGGTAACAGAAGCTGAGAATAGAATTGGTGCTGTGGAAGATGAGATAAATAACAACTCCATATAGCAGGAGAGATTGAAAAAAAAACTTAAAGCAAATGAACAGACAATGAAAAAATTAGTCAAAGAATGGGAACAGATGAAAATAGAAGTTTATGATAAGCTCAAAAGAACAACTTAAGGATCATTGGAGTCCCAGAAACCCAGGAAGAAAATTTCCAGGAAGAAAATTTCCAGGAAGGAAGAATGAACAGTCAAGAACATCTTTAAAGAGAAACTTCCAGAGCTAAAAAACACATGCGATCAAATCCTGCATACCCGAAGAGTACCAACCAAAAGAGACCCCCAAAAAATACCCCAAGACACAGCCTAGTCACAATAGAGACAGAATTCTGAAAACAGCAAGATCAAAAAGGGAAATTACATTCAAGGGAGCATCCTTGAGATTTACAGCAGACCTGTCACCAGAAACACTCAAGGCCAGAAAGTAGTGGTGGGACATAGTGACAAAACTCAGTGAAATGAATGCTTCACCTAGAATACTGTACCCCGCAAAACTTATTTTTTGGTTTGACGAAAGAATACATGGTTCCATAGACAAAAAACAGCTCAGAAACTTTACAGACTCAAAACCAGTCTTAAGAGAAAAACTGAAAAACCTAATTTAAGACAAGACTAACCAAAAGACACACCAAATTTCGATATAAAGATGGCATTAAATCCCAGGACAATTCTTTCTTTCAATGTCAATGGAATAAATTCACCAGTTAAGAGTGGCTAACTGGAGTGGCTAAATGGATCAAAAAACTCAATCCAACCTTCTGTTGCCTACAAGAAACGCACCTGAATAGTCAGAACAAACATAGACTCAAAATAAAAGGCTAGAGGAAAATTATCCAAGCAAACAATACCCCCCCAAAAAAAGCTGGAGTGGCCATACTAATATCAGATAATGCAAACTTTATACTCAGGAAAGTTGTAAGGGAAAAAGATGGACATTTTATATAAATCAAGGGGTATGTAGAGCAGGAAGAAATCACTCTCCTAAACATATATGCATCGAATGAGGGTCCAGCAAAATAGTTAATACAATTGTTGACAAATATGAAAAATAATATCAATAACAACACAATATTGTGGGGGACCTCAACATGGCTTTATCAACACTGGATAGGTCAACCAGAATAAAACCCAACAAGAATATACTAGACCTGAGAAGAGAAATGGAAAAAGGGGCCTAGTGCATATATATATATATATAGAACACTCCATCCCCAGAAACCTGGATGCACATTCTTCTCAAATGTACATGGGGCATTCTCCAGGATAGACTACATGCTAGCACATAAAACATACCTCCATAATATCAAGAGCATAGAAATCTTGCAGACTACCTTCACTGACCACAAGGCTCTGAAATTGTATGTGAATTCCAAAGGGACACAGAAGAAAAACTTTAAAACCTGGAAGTTAAACAGCCTCATATTAATAACCAGTGGGTCCGAGATAAAATCAAAGAGGAAATCAAAACTTTCCAGGAAAAAAATGATAATAAAGACACAAATAATCAGGACTTATGGGACACAGCAAATGCAGTACTAAGAGGAAAATTTATAGCTTTGCAAGCACACATCAGGAAGGAAGAAGGGTCTTACCTGAGTAGCTTAATGATGCAGCTCATAAAACTAGAAAGTGCTCAACAAAAAGAATCTAAAAATAGGGAAACAGAAGGAAATAACAAAGCTGAAAGCAGAAATCAACGAAGTGGAAACCCAAAAAACAATCTGAAAGATCAACGAAAGCAGAAGTTGGTTCTTTGAAAAAATAAACAAGATTGATAGAACACTGGCAAAACTAACAAAGAAAGAAAGAGAGAAAAACTTGATAACTCGTATTAGGAATGAAAAAGGAGAGATCACTACTGATATGGCAGAGATTCAAAGGGTAATCAGAAACTACTTTGAGAAACTCTATGCCACTAACAATGAGAACCTGGAAGAAATGGATAAATTCTTGGACTCTTATAATCTTCCATGGTTGAATGAAGAGGATGTAGCATATCTAAACACCCCATCACTATTGATGAAATTAAAACGGTAATCAAACATCTACCCAAAAACAAAAGCCCAGTCCCAGATGGATTCACTAATGAATTCTTTCTAATTTTCTAAGAGGAACTACTACCAATCCTGGCAAGACTCTTTCATGAAATTGAACAAACGGAAACACTTCCAAATAGCTTTTATGAAGCCAACATGACCTTGATACCTAAACCAGACAGAGATGCAATGAATAAAGAAAATTGCAGACCAATATTGCTGATGAATGCAGATGCAAAGATCCTTAACAAAATCCTGGCAAATAAAATTCAATGTCTCATTAAGAAGATCATCCATTACAATCAAATAGTTTTTGTTCCAGGAATGCAAGGATGGTTTAACATTTGTAAATCTATCAACATAATATACAACTTCAACAACAAGAAAAATAAAAACCACATGATCATATCAATAGATGCAGAGAAAGCATTTGATAAGGGTCAACATCCATTCTTGATCAAAACTCTCAGCTAGATGGGAATGAAAGGAACTTTTCTCAATATAGATAAGGCCAACTACCACAAGCCAGTGGCAAATATTATTCTCAATGGAGAAAAACTAAGAGCCTTCCCTCTAAATTCTGTCACAAGAAAAGGCTGTCCTCTCTCATCACTCCTATTCAACATAGCACTGGAAGTACTTGCTATAGCAATTAGGCAAGAAAAAGATATCAAGGGAATTCAGATAGGAAAGGAAGAAGTCAAGCTCTCGCTGTTTGTAGATGACATCATACTCTACTTAGAAAACCCTAAAGACTCTACCAAAAAGCTTCTAGAAGCAATAGACTCATAAAGCAAGGTGGCAGGCTACAAAATTAACACACAAAAATCAATGGCCTTTCTATACACCAATAGTACTAAGAAAAAAATTGACATTAAAAAAAAACCCATTCACAGTAGTGCCACCCAAACTCAAATATCTTGGAATCAACTTGACTAAAAATGTGAAGGACCTATACAAAGAAAACAAATAAGAGAGGACACGCAGAAATGGAAACACATACCCCGCTTATGGATTGGCAGGATTAACATAATCAAAATGGCAATACTCCCCAAATCATTGTACAGATTTAATGTGATTCCTATAAAGATACCCTTGATATTCTTCAAAGAAGTGGATCAGGCACTTTTGAAATTCATCTGGAACAAAAAACACCCTAGCTAAAGCAATCATTGGAAAAAAGAATATGGGAGGAATTACTTTCCCCAACTTTAAACTACTACAAAGCAATTGTTATCAAAACAGTATGGTATTGGAATAAAGACAGTCCTTAGATCAGTGGAATAGGCTTGATTACTCAGAGAATGTTCCCCAGATATTCAATTACCTAATTTTTGATAAAGAGGCAAGAAATCCTAAATGGCCAAAGAAAGCCTCTTCAACAAGTGGTGTTGGCACAACTGGCTAGCCACTTGCAAATAATTGAACTTAGACCCCAGCTACCATCATGTACGAAGGTAAAATCCAAATGGATTATAGACCTCGTTATCAGACCCGAAACCATAAGATATATAGAACATCACGTAGGCAAAACATTCTAGGACATTTAGACTACAGGCATATTCAAGGAGGAAACTGCACTCTCCAAGCAAGTGAAAGCAGAGATTAACAGATGAGAATATATTAAGCTGAGAAGCTTCTGTACCTCAAAGAAAATAGCGCCCAGGATACAAGAGCTACCCACTGAGTGGGAGAAGCTATTCACCCAATACCCATCAGATAAGGGGCTAATCTCCAAAATATACAAGGCACTGACAGAACTGTACAAGAAAACAAAATGGGGAGAAGAAATGGACAGACACTTTGACAAAGAAGAAATACAAATGACCCAAAGACACATGAAAAAATGCTCCACATCACTAATCATCAGGGAAATGAAAATGAGGTACCACCTCACACCACAGAAATTGGCACACATCACAAAATGTGAGAACATTGTTGGCAGGGAAGTGGAGAGAAAGGAACTCTTATCCACTGCTGGTGGGAATGCCATCTAAGCCAACCTTTATGGAAAGCAATAAGGAGATTCCCCAAAACACTGGAAATCGAGCTCCCATACGATCCAGCTATACCTCTCCTAGGAATATAGCCTAGGAACACAAAACTACAATACAAAATCCCCTTCCTTACACCTATATTCATCACAGCACTATTTACCATAGCAAGACTCTGGAAACAACCAAGATGCCCCTCAAGAGATGAATGGCTAACGAAACTGTGGTATATATATACAATGGAATATTATGCAGCTGTCAGGAGAGATGAAATCATGAAATTTTCCTATACATGAATGTACATGGAATCTATTATGCTGAATGAAATAAGTCAGAGAGAGAGAGAGAGAGAGAGAGAGAGAGAGAGAGAGAGAGAGAGAGAGAGAGAGAGAGAGAGAGAGAGAGACGCAGAATTGTCTCACTCATTTATGGGTTTTAAGGAAAATGAAAGACATTCTTGCGATAATAACTTTCAGACATAAAAGAAAATGAGCTGGAAGTTACAGCTCACCTCATGAAGCTCACCACAAACAGTGATGAGTTTAGTTAGAGAAATAACTACGTTTTGAACTATCCTAATAATGAGAATGTACGAGGAAAATAGAAAGCCTGTCTAGAGTACAGGCGGGGGTCGGGTGGGGAGGAGGGAGATTTGGGACATTGGGGATAGGAATGTTGCACTGGTGATGGGTGGTGTTCTTTACATGACTGAAACACAAATATAATCATATATGTGATCAAGTTGTTTAAATCAAATAAAATATATTTAAAAAATGTTCTTCTAACTCTAAAAAAATGTTTATTTTTGCTACTGATGTACAAATGAAGAATGTTCAGGATCACAAACTAGAATGTATATTGTAATGTTTTGGATAAGTTGTATTTAAATATTAGACTGCTAGAGGAACAGGTATAAAGTGTTTATTGTATAAAAAAGACAAAAAATTAAGTTGCTTCAATATTTACTTATTTAAGCTATCTTAAATAGTTTATATCAATTTAAACCTAATGATATGAGCTATTGATCCAAACATCTACATCTATATTTTCATAAACCAGCTTACCCTGAAAAAATGTATTTACTAAGTCTTCTCTTCTATACCGAAAAGGTTCTGGATCTTTTCAAATTCTATAGGGTTCATAGATTCTATTTTTGTTTTTTTTGTCCTAAGTTTATGATATGTCTTGCATCATACAAACTATTTAGAATATTTTGTCTTTACATCTAAAGTGAAGTGTTTGCATTAATACCATCCTCTTCTATTCATATTTTAAAATATTCTTATTAAAATACATGGTGCAACTTTTACCGCAATTATATTTATATTATAATCACTTATTGAAAAGCACATATTTTTACAAAGTATGTTTTTATCAGAAATACTGTAAAATGTTTTACTTCAATAAATCTAAATTCCTACAATAGTTATACATTTAATAAAAAAATGCAGACAATATTTTAAAATATTTATATGTATCTTATTTTGTCATGTTCTCTCACTTTTTCAACCTATATTATGTAAATAAATGTATTTCATTTACTTATTTTTACCAATCAATGATTGGTAAAATCATTAATAATTTTCATCAAATATACTCACAGATGTTAATCACATGATAATTTAAATGGAAAGCATTGATGAAAAATAGATGCAAAAAGATAATAGCTAAAAGATACATAGGCATTTCTACAACATCACTCAGCAATAGAAAAAATATTACAAGAAATTTCTTCTGAATGAATTTTTACAAGTTCATCTTTTGTGCCTGTTCACTGAAATATATCTACTGTTTAGAAATTGTGTTCTGCCTTGTTCAGATACCAGGTTGTTTTTTTGTTGGAATTATGCTTTTGGGTCTCTGCGAGACAAAAAAGTAAAATCTAACACCTTTTCTCCACCTCCATCTCTACTTCAAAGGAAACCACTCTGTTTGATCCTTTTCCTGAAGTTCCTATTGACAGGACATCAATCATTTTACTTGTGTACTATTTTTCATAGCATTAAAAGTGATTCGCGGAACTTGTAACATCCCAGTTCCCAGCACAGACTTACAAAATATTTCTTCAAAAGGCAAGTCATCAATCCTGCACTGCTTACTTTTCCAAATGTGCAAAGTTTTAATGGCTGAATATAAAATAAGGGTAGATTGTAGTGTCCTATATCATTGGAGGAGGAGAGAACTCTGCAGTCACCTTTAGGAATTGGATAGACAGTTGTAGGTTTGATTTGACTACATTGGATCAGCTTCTTTAAAGATCTTTCATGGAATTTACTAGTGAAAGATTTATGTCCTTGCATCAACAAAGAGTACAAACATTTGGTAGAGGAACTCTATTTGGTAACAAGTGTCAGAATTTTAGCTAAATTTCAATAAAAAGAACATGAATGTCACTTTTCTATGGCATATTTAGATAATTGCGTATTTTGGGTTATTTTTAATAGGACATTTCTGCTCTAGTCGTTAGTTCATTTATTTACTTTCATATTTTTATTTGTTTTGGGGCTACAGTTTGTTCTCAGAGATCACAAGAGATGTGCCAGGAATTGAATCCAAACCTATTGCATACAGGAAGCATCTGAACTCCTGTATTATCTCTCTGCCTTCTAGTCAGGCGTGTCCTTTTAATTTTTTGAAAGACTGTGAAATAGTGAGTTGTGTGTTCCACAGTCCCCAGAGAGGAAGGGGGATCTCCAAGCCCCCAGTCCAAGAAGAACAAGAGACGCAGGTCCAGCAGCAATTACTACACAGGAAGTAATACACACATAGTTGGGAAGGTCCAGCAGCTCAGAGACTCACACTGCCAGCGGTTCACCCACCAGCCAGGCTCTCCACCACGTGGAAATGGCACCTTTTCCTCTAGGCCTCCAAAGTATCCTTTATTTGGAAAAACAAAGCCCATACCAAAGGGAAGGGGAAAGAGCCAGATGAGAAGGCAATGGAAAACATCTTTGTTAGCATGGAAACCTGTAGCAGGTCAGCCCCTGAAGAGGTTGACTGATGGAGGGATGGAGAATGAGGCCCTTTTCTTCCAGCTCGGAGCACGCGTCTGCCACCCTGTCTAGCCCACGGTTCTGAGGTGAAACGGCGGGTAAACAGCTCGCAGACAATCAGGCTCGTGGAAATATTTGCTTTATTCGGATGGACAAAACTGAAGTCCAAAGACTCAGATTCAGTTCCAGCCAGCAAAAAGCTCCCGCCTTCCACAGACCCTTGCTCTTATAGTCCAGAGTCAGGTCCCACCCAATGGTGGGATCAGATACCAACCAATGGTGGAAGCAGAATCAGGTCCTACCCTAGGGTGGGGGCAGAATGCCAGGTCACACCCTAGGGTAGGGCACAATCACCTAATCAGATTAGGGTGAGCAACATAGTAATCCCCCAAAATATTTACATACACAACAGAAACCAAGGAACCAATTGAAAGACATTTAATTAGAAGGCAATATGAGGACCAATCCAAAGGCCTCGACCAACAGAAGACAGTTTGTCTTTTTTACAACTTTACCTTTCTTGTGTAATCGTCTTTTTATATTATATTTATAATAGGTTTTTAGACTTAGAGTACATTGTATTGTCCTGTTCTACTCAAAGTAAACCTAACTAAATGCATAATTTTAACCATTTTATTCAATATTATTAATATTATTTATTTATTAATATTATTAATATAATAGGTATATTATTCTAGATATATTCTAGAGATATCTTTTGCTTGTGTGTTAATTTGGGGTCTGCAGGGCAGGTACATAATCATAAAGTCATTTGTATAGTGACACACAGATACGTATATATCATGGCTGTATCATAATATTTTATTATTTATATCTTGCTGTGGAAATTTTTATTGTTAAAAAGCTTATATCTATTCACTTGAAAGTTGAGGGTGGACATTTTTTATGTAATTTCTCTTAGATACATAATAAATAATTATTTCTCATTATAGACTTTAAATTTAAAATTACTAAGAAATCAGTCACTATTCTATAAAAACATATATTTGCTTATAAATAAAATTATTAGAAAATTAAGGATTTATTTCAACATATGTTAATAAAAACATGCAAAATTCTTATTTTATTTCTTTAGTAAAATAATTAATGATTTCCAAAGAGAAACATGTAATTGCATAGAAAAAGTATTTCTAGTGTCTAACTTGTGTGAACATATCCCTCTTAACAAATTCTTCTATTCACACATACTTACACAGTCATAAAACAACCTTTAAGCCACATTGTACTAAGCCCTAAAGCAGACTAAAATCAAATGCAGATGTGGAATGGGAATCCAACAGCTGCTGAAAACCCTGTCAGTATCCTAAAGGAATTCATTCCCTATCAAAAAGAAACTTAATTTTTACTATAAAGAATTTGATTATGAATTGTTATACAAAATGTGATTAATGTTTTGTGGTGATTAATCAACTGCAAAATATATAATTATGCCATCTGTATTATTCCAGCTTCTTGTCACATAAACAAATTCTGCAGGGGAGTTGGGACATTGTATGTTGAAGAATGCATGGTTTTGGAGAGTTTTAAAGCAACAGGAGACTTGTTGAGAAAAGAACAATGGAACAGACTTATTGCTGTTATTGTGGAAGAAAGACAGACAAAGCAAAGGTCCCCCAAACAGCCTGACTACATATGAAATGGAGGCATAACCTCCAAGATACCATAAAAATGAGTTCTACTACATTTATATTCATGTGGTCATTTCTTTATAAACAGATCTTAAGATCTTTTTCTTAACTAGTGTTAATATTTCCTAGTGTCTGACAAGGGTTCATCACTTCAGCGGGTCAACAAAATAAATAATGTTGCATTTCTATTCCACTCTAATTCAAGAATAAAATTGGGGTTAAGTTTTATGTCCTGACTGATATTCATGTTTTCTAAAGAAATGAAAATGGTTAGTTGTCTTTACACATATGTTCCAATTGGAAAAGTTTCAATATAGTTGAGAGTTGCTTATTAAGTTGAACTCCGCAGAATACCTAGAGTTTTAATATATTATCTCAACCTAGATAATGCTAGATAATATGTTTCATTGATTTTTTTATTTTCTATTGTTTTGGGGCTACCATTATGTAGAAACAGCTTAAATTTGTTTTTCTGAAAATTTCAAAGGTTCTTTTTGTCAGAAGAGTAGCATTCTCCTCCTGTGCTGATGAGTAGCAAAAAGGCATGTAATGTTTATTAATAGGCAGGTTTTCTTAACCCTGGATAAACCTCAGAAACTTGTGAAATTCATTGTTTTCAATTGGAATCCAAATATTGATGCTTTTACAGGCATCCAGATGAATTCTATTCACCCAGGCTTAACATTAATCAAATTAGTGGTTCAAAAATGATCCTCTGACTGCTAGTATGAGTACAGCCTAAAAATTTCTAAAAATATAAATGGGCTCTACTCCAGATGAGTTGAACTTGAAAATATGTAAAAATGATCTAATAATCTTTAGTGTTCTAACTCTTCTTTGATTATTGATGTATAATAATTATTCCTCAAAATTTAGCCCATGTCTTAGAAGAACACGTAGGTAAAACACTCCATGACATTGAGACTAAAGGCATCTTTAAGGAGGAAACATAACTGTCCAAGCAAGTGGAAGCAGAAATAAACAAATAGGACTCTATTAAACTGAGAAGCTTCTGTACTCAAAGAAAGTAGTGATTAGAATAAAAAAGCCACCCACAGAATGGGAGAAATAATTCACCCAATATCCATTAGATAAGGGGCTAATATCCAAAACATAGAAGATACTGGCGGAAAAGATATTTCTTCAAAGAAGAAATAAAAATGGCTAAAAGGCACATGAAAAAGTGTTGCACATCACTAATCATCAGGGAGATGCAAATCAAAACAACAATGAGGTACCATCTCAAGCCACAGCAACTGGTACCCATCACAAAAAATAAGAATTATCAGTGTTGGTGGTGATGTTGGAACAAAAGAATTTTTTTTCATTGCTGGTGGAAATGCTGCCTAGTCCAGCCTTTGTGGAAAACATTATGAAGATTCCTCAAAAAAACTGAAAATTGAGCTCCCATATGATCCAGCTATATCACCCCTAGGGATATACCCTAGGAACACAAAAACACAACACAAAAATCCTGTCTTCACACCTATATTCATTGCAGTGCTATTTACAGTAGTCATAATCTGGAAACAACCCAGATGCCTGGCAACAGATGAATGGCTAAAAAACTGTGGTACATATACACAATAGAATACTATGCAGCAGCCAAGAAAAAAAATGAAGTCATGAAATTATTTTATAAATGGATGGACATGGAAACTATTACGCTGAGTAAATAAATCAGAATGAGAGAGACAAATGCAGAATAGTATCAGTCATCTGTGGGATTCAAGAAAAATAAAAGACAGTATTGTAATGATAGACACAATAGAGATGAGGGCTGGAATGATCAGCCCATAATACGAAGTTTACCACTAAAAGTGGTGAGTACAGTTAGAGAAATAAGTTCATTAACAGCTATCATGACAATGGTAATGAGTGAGATAAATAGAATGCCTGTCTCAAATATAGGCAAGGGTTGGGGGATGAGGGAGTTGAGGGACATTGTTGGTGGGAATGTAGCACAGGTGAAGGGGGTGTTCTTTTCTCTAACTGAAACCCAACTAGAAACATATGTGTAATCATGGTGCTTAAATAAATATATTGTTATGAAATAAAACTTTTTGCCTATATTTAAATCAAAATTTCTGATAGTTGAAAGTCGAGGGTGATGCTTAAAATCTATCTCTGTAGAGTTTTCATATGAGAATACTGTTGTCTAAGGATTAAAGTGTAACAAATAGAAAATGAATCTAGAAAAGAGCATTCTACAAATGATTTAAGTAGAGCATATGTTACTTTTCTTAATCTATAATTAAACATTTCTATAAATCATTCTTTGTAAAGCCTTTAGCTTTAAATATTACCAAGTGATATAGCTTTTGTTCTAAAAGTTGCATTAATTTTTCTATGTTGCACATTACTGAGATAGGTCTTAGCACTCATTCAGAATTTATAGGAAAAGAAAGGATTTTAAAATATGTTTTGATCATATTTACCTATAAATTCCACGTAAGATATTTTATCTTATATTTTTCCAGGATTGTTATGGTTTTTTTCCCTCAATTTTTATTTTATAATATATATAATACTGATGACTTATACATCATGTTATTAATTGCCTCAAGGATATTTAGAACTGACTTATATAATAGCATGTTAAATGGGCAGATATAAAATAATATTAAATAAAAATAAAGGAAGACATGTTTGTATATTAATAGATAAAAGCAAACTTTATTAAACACAGACTGGGATATACTAGATACTGTGCATAAATGTAGCCCTAAACATTAAAAGTGAAAATAAAAAACAGAAATGATATGAAAATCAGAAATTACCACAAACTCAACATAAAACTTTCAGTTTCGTGACATTTGGGAAAAAATAAGCATTTTTCTTATACATAAAACAAGCATGTCAGGGCTGGAGCGGTGGTGCAGGGTGTAAGGTGTCTGCCTTGCCAGCGCTAACCTAGGATGGACCTCAGTTTGATCCCTAGTGTCCCGTATGGACGCCAAGCCGGGGGCAATTTCTGAGTGCATAGCCAGGAGTAACCCCTGAACATCACTGCGTGTGGCCCCAAAACCAAAATAAATAAATAAATACAAATAAATAAGTAGTAAAAAAGTGAAAACAAATAAAATGAGTACTATGTCTTGGTGGGAGAAGAATCTGCAACTGACAAATCGTGATTAATGGATGGGAAAGTACTTCTGTGTAGACAAGTTTACTTGGAATATTTTAGTATTGCACAGAGGACAAAAAGTTTCAGAGTAAAACAGAACAATAATACTTATGCTAAATTTAAAACAAATGGCACATGAATACTTTAATATAATAGGTTTTATATACTTTAATATAATAGGTTCAAGAATAGAAACTAATTTGAAAAGGGCAAGCAAAAACATATTTTTCTGTGTAATTATTAAGTAGAAAATGTGCATGTTACTTAAATATTTAAGCAATATTTTCCAAAGTTTAATAATTTCTGGAGGTCCAACAGGTAATTTTATTTTTTTAATTTTTTACATTTCAAAATATTTAATGAACATAGAAGTGCCATTATATAACTCAGGTTCAAATAAACAAAAGAAATGTACAAGTTTCTGAATACATTTATTTGTTTTCTGTGAGTAGAATATTAGGTGAGATGGTTGTTATTTGAGAGTTAATAAAAGACTCATCTGCAATATTTCTTTTGTTCAAGGAAAATTGATAGGGGCTCCATTTTATTTAAACTTTCCCCCTTTAAAATGGAGTATTTTTTTAATACCCAATATTTTTTATGTCCTAGAATCTGTCATTCATGATCTGGGCAATACATTTGTTTTTATTTTATTTGGGGGCCATACCCAGTTGATGTTCAGTTGTTACTTCTGACTGCACTCAGGAAAATCTGGTGATGCTTGGGATCATAAAGGATAAAGGGGATCAACCCATTAAGCAGCTTGCAAAGCAAATACATTAGCCACTATATTATTGATTTGGGCCTTCCTGGGAATATATTTTAATACAAAAATAAATTTTATTCAAAGAAAGTCTAAGTACATCATTTTCACATAATGGCTAAATATTAAAATGTTACTTCTTTTACAATAATTTGACTTATTTAAAATAATCCCAATGCTTTCTTACAGAATGTCAGCTTTCCAAAGATACCATAGCATGGTAACCAATTAAAGGAGACTATTCAGGAGCATATTGCAATTATATTTACGTTCCGCAGACAGAGCTTGTTGGTAGATAAGAAGAATCTTTTACATATGGGCTATTTATTTATTTTTACATTTTTATCAGGTTGATTATCACAGTATGAGGCACTCTGTTAGATTAGAAACATTGTGAACTGTCAAATTTAAAAAATGAAAAAGCCTATATGCACAATTAAACAATTATCACTTTCAACCTAGACTCGCAAATGAAAATGAATAGGTAAGGCATGAACACATAAACACTTAGGGGGTCTCAGTTATACTCACTGCCTCTGTGGCAGCTCCATTAACTTGAAACCTTGGGTTGTTATTAAGAAATTACAGTCTTGCCTCAGGAAGGAAGGAGAGCTATGCTTGTTCATAAGACTAGGACATATTTTCTTCATTATGAGGACAGGCATTCTCTATTCATAGGTGGGGTAGATACATATTTTAACATCTGGAATTCAGCAAATACACAATCTGTCTCTTCACAAAATGTGATTCCAAATTTCATTGAAGAATAAACTAAGTTTGCAACTGGAGGCAAAGACCATGCTTCAAATGCACAGCAGTGAAGGAGAAAAGATGAAAGAATAAGCAACAACAACGACAAGAATAAAAGCACTGTATATGAGCTCAAAAATGCACTATATACTTTTATAGATCAGAACTAATGGAACTGATTTAGAGAAAGTGAGCATAGCTATGGTGTCAGTCCTACCAGTCTCTAAATTGTGAGCAGCTAATGGCAATGACATTCTATGAGAAATGAGGTATTAGAGTCACACAGAGGAGAATGTTAAATTGGTACCCTCTAAAATGGACTTAAAGAATCCAGAAACTTGAACAAGGGAAGCATAGAGATATGCTTAGAGATATGTGGTCAGAGCAGAGAACAGACTATAATTGTCTGGTTGATGGGTTTATTTGAATGGATAAATTGCTCAGCAGGAAAGAAATTTGAAAAACAATGATAAAATGGAGGGTGAGCAAAGTCAAAATTATGAGGCCAAGAGGTGAAAAGAGGTGAAGATCTCAAAAAAGGAAAAGAAACAGTGTGCGCACACACATAAATAAAGCATGCTGGTGTAACATTTTTATGAAGTTGTAAAAATAAATGAAAAGCATATATGTTTACTCATTGTGTATATATGTGCATATGTGTGTACTTTGTAGATATAGAGTTATTATAGGTAGCATTAATTTTGTGAAAAAGTCTTGAAATTGTTCATTTATTTTTTGGTTTTGGTTTTGATAATTGAATTCAGGGTCTCACACATGCAAAATTAGTGTTCCACAATGAGTCATATCCCATATAATGCAATATAAAATATAATAAAATAAATATAATATATAATAAAAATATAAGATAATATCTAATAAAATGCACATTCCAGTAAGTATAATAAAGTATAACACAACAAAATTTATAAATCTTTACAAAAAACAAGATTATAGAAAAACAGATGGTAGGAAAATAGGATGCTTCTTAATGACATGAATATTCTATGATATATATTAAGAACTATGTAAAATGTCAAAGAAACATTGAACAATTCAAAGGTTGTGAACATGATATATAAAAGAGGAAAAACACCCATTAAAGGTCTGAACAGAGTTCCATCCTAGATGATAAAATTTTAAATGTTTTTGATATCTTGTGTCAGATTAATTGTAAAATTGAGCAGTTTAATATATTGCCTGCTTCAAATTTTACATTTTGGTAAATGTTAAATTAAATACATGACAATAATTATATATCGCTCTACTACCAATAATATCATAGTACTTAATTTTAAAAACATAAATATAAAAATATCAGATGATAACTTTATAATATAGCTATATAGTTAAAAATACTTCAGTTCGATGATATAATAGCAGTCGTGTGTATCCATAGCACCATGACAAGGCAATGATTAGTAAAGACTAGTATGGACAAATTTTGGCATGACTGTTCTTTATTTATGGTCTGCTAGCTGTAATACTGGGAGGATATGCAATGCCAGGCATCAAAATCTAGAGCTCTTTATGTAATGCATAAGCCTCAGCTTTCTGAATCCTAGTATTGGCATCCAGCCATTTTTAAACTACAATTTAATAAAAATAGATATTGTTGTATTATTGTTGTAATATACTTTTAGGGAACATACGTGCTGTGTTCAGAGTTAACATCAGGCACTGTGATCAGTGATCTCTCTTGTTTGAGCACCATTGGGTGCTTGGAATCATCCTGGGTCAACAGCATGTTAGGCAAACATCGTATCTTTCAAGTGGCTAACATGTGTACTTGTGTAGACTCCCCCAAAGCACAAAACCTTTATCTACTATTTACAGAGAAATTTCAAACTCAAAATTGAGTTTTATTAAAAGCAGGCAAAACAGTTTATCTAATAGGACTAGTTTCATATTTATATAAAGTCTAATTTATATTACTTGTGCTTTTACTTGCATTTGTTTATCATCATGAGCAAAATTTCTAGTCTGAAAAGTTCTTTGTGGATATCAATTTTTCCCATGGAGAAGAGTTACATCAGTGAGATTTGATTTTAAACATCTATTAAAGCTTATTAATTAATTTATTTATTATTGTTGATAAAAAAGATGTTTACAATAGTGTTGTTAAATCACCTGGTCTGAATATACACCACTAAGGTCTATTACTCTCCCCCGTGTGGTTAAACTACATCAAATCCTGTTTTCACCATTACTCTTAAATTATAAGAACAAGGACCATAGAATACTTTCTGATTTTTAAAGCAAGAATTCTTAGTAACACCTGTAATTTATTTTGTTTCTTTTTTTTTTCTTGAAACCTAGCATTTGTGGAATAACCCACCTTTGTGGAGCGTGTTGGATTACTCCCACCCTAGTCAATAGTCATACTCCATTTACGGAGTGATGAGATTATTGGATTATTTTGTATTTGGTAATCCTCTTCCTCCTAAGGATGCTGACTATGTCTTGTGAATAAAAACAGTGTTCAGAGGAAGGCAGGCGCTCATTCTTCAGTCTTCTTTCACTAGGCTGCTTTCCTTCTTAGGGGCCGAAGGCTTGTATGGTGAGATTCATGGTTTGAGAGTTGGATTACTGAACCCATTTTTGTACCTTCTCACTGTGTGGATTATTTCTTGCTTTAACGTTTGTTTCCAGACCCGAATCTCACTAGATCCTTGTTTTGAAGGCTTGGGCTCTGGTTATAGGGGTGGGTGGGAAAAGCTTCTCCATACAGTGCTAAAGGTTCTGGGTAAGGTAATCCAGAGAATACTCAGCCAACAATATCAAACACTTCAATAATAAAAGACCTGGCAATGCCTTTTCACTAATTCTTTTTCACCTTCCTCCCGTGACCCTCTCTACGAGGTAAATTACTTGAAGATGATGTTGAAAGTGTTGAGCTATTCATCATTGTTGGTTTTCTCCTATGTACTTGGAAATATGTACACTCTTAATAAGCTGCATTTGACCTTGTCTTTTATGGATCTGTCTGATTCATGCTTATTTGTTCCATCTCTAAAGGAGATACAGTATAATTTCAATTGATCATACATTTCAAATAGATAAATCTCGTAGTAAAATTTTTCTAATGATATCATGAATATAATCCCAACTCTATATGTGTGTTCAGGGAACACAAAGTACTCTGAGTATATCAGAGGATTGTAGAATTATTTTTTGTGTAGTATTAGACACATTCACAAACTTCATTTATTGTGAAGGAACTCAGAAAACTAAATCCAAATTTCTACTCATATTTAGACAATATAATTTTTAATGGTAGTCTTATTCTCAAAGTAACAAACTTTTAAACAGTGGAGGAAAATAAAAAAGGAGAAAAATAGAAAATTGTTGACAAGTCGGCACCAGAATAAACAAATTTTGGGTGGAATTAATTTCTCAAGGCACAGTCACATCATCCATAAACTTACGTAAAGTAAGGGTGAGACTTTTGTTTTAAGATGAAGAAAGGATGGCTTACTTTAAGACTTTTGGAAAGTCTAAACTGAAGAGAAACTTCTTATGCTTGAATCAAGAACAGTGTCCTTTTCTATTATTGATAGTAGGTTTTAGTACTCCTCATTTTTCATTTCTACTTTCTTGTTACTTTTAAGTTACTTTCTTAACTATATATATAGTTAAGAATATATATAACTATATATATATATATATCAAAAGGCCAACACTAATTTTGTTCTATGTGCTTATCTTCGTATTTTCACATCTTATGTATCCTTTTAATATCTTATCACACATATACATATATTGTTATGTTTGTTTCTATTCATCTGTAGATTGCTTTTATTCAGCTTGTTTTAGCCAAATTTATCTGTGCTGGTATTCTGGTATTCTTCTGGTATTCTGCTTGGGGAATTATTCCTGGTGGTGCTCAAGGGACCATATATGGTGCCTAGTATTTTCCACATGTAACACAAATGCTTTATCCCCTATACTATCTCTGTTCCCTGGATTGTTTTCTTAATAGCATGCTATCAAAAGGTGGAGCTCAATTTTAATAAAGTCAAATATCATGTCTTTCATTTATTATTAGTTATTTCTGAATTCAATGATTTAAACAGACTCAAAAATTCTTCCTATGTTTTTTTAGCATTTTACAATAGTTTTTATATTTAGATTATTATCTATTTGAAGTTAATATTCATTAGTCTATGTGGATAGGTTAAGTTCCCTATTTTTATTTTTTTTAATTTTTATTTTGACCATATTGGCTTACATATCTTTCACAGTAGTATTTTAGGTACATATTATCATTGAATCAGGGGACTTACCTTCACCAAATTTGTTCTCCCTCCACCCCTGTTCCCTTCCTGCAACCCCCCACCTGGGCTGCTAGAGTAAGTGGTCCCCTCTGTGTCTAGCTTAGTACTAATGATCATATGTCTGTTTGGCCCTGGTACCCTCCCTTGTTTCTCCCTCTATTTGGGAGGCGGGGCTAGATGGTTCGAGTTATGTGGTTTTGCTTGAAGGAAAAAAAAAAGCAAGAGAATGGGGTAATATCAAATAAGCTGAAAATGAGTGGAGTCCTTCTAGAGGCTTCAACCTCAGTTTGAGAGAGGACAGAAAAAAGGTAATTGAAACACCGCAACAATACAGAGAGAAATATCCAATAAAATATCCAGTGAGCACTATAGCAATAAAGACAAGCACCACACAATAGTCTCGGTCCTGAAATCAAACCATGCTGAAGTGCAAAAAGAAAGAGAAAGGTAACATAAAAAAAATAACATTGGAGACATCAACTTCAATATCTACACCAAAATTAAGAAGTCAAAAAGATCAATCAATAAATATATGTGTATAAAAGGATTAATTTGTGCTTTTTTTTCCTCCCCTGCATAGGCACAGTAACTAATGGAGATATTATAGAGGGAACTCACTTGGCCTAGGACAGTGATTGGCAACCTGTGACTCCCGAGCCACATGTGGCTCTTTACACTTTTAATTTGGCTCCTCTGTGTGCCAGGAGCCGCTCCAGGAGTCAAGGGAGGGTACCAGGGCCAAACAGACATATGATCATTAGTACTAAGCTAGACACAGAGGGGACCACTTACTCTAGCAGCCCAGGTGGGGGGTTGCAGGAAGGGAACAGGGGTGGAGGGAGAACAAATTTGGTGAAGGTAAGTCCCCTGATTCAATGACTCTGCTCTTAGACTCTGTCAGTGCATGCCCTGTGTGCAGCCTCCCAGAGTGTAAGATGATACCCATTATCAACCCTAAACAAAGGTGTTCCCCCAACGTCATCCTTTCTTAAACCTCTTTCTTTGATAAGTAAAAGTCCACTGAATATGTACTTCTATCTGTCTCTCTCTTGACCTGAAGCCTCCTGGTATTGGGAATTGGTTTTAATAAAGAAAGAGGCGTTCTAGAGTTTTGGGCTCGAGGCAGAGAGTACAAGGTAAAAGGCCACGGACTCCATGATCATCCTTTCCTGGCTAGCTTGGTTTATTATTTCTTTCCTGCTACCCTGCTTCTTCAGACCAGGTTGGGTGGGGTTTAGAAATTCAGTGCCTGGAGTGATCTTAAAACACATATTTTATTTTGCACACGAGTGGGCATCTTCCATGAAGGGATTCTCAACCCAGAGTTTTCTTTTCCGTGGATTCTCATGTTCAGAGAACTCATGATTAAAGTTGTGAGCTAATGCCCTTAAATGCTATTTTTCATATTGATTATGACTTTCTGCATAATATAAGTGCCAATCAGAAATTTTTTGCAAGAGTGGAAACATTGCAATATCTTCTTCTCAGACACAGCTATCCCAGAATCAGATTCTTTTTTGAACACATCCATCTTATGTCTCACTGTAAAATTACTTGTGAAACTCCCCTGCAGAGAAATATTAAATTTATAGAGAAAATGAACAATGTCTGCCAAAAGCTTAGCTACCCATTCGTTGTCCAACTGGGGCTGTACAAAGTCAGAGTTCTGCTCTCACAGGAACTGCACTACTTCTTCCCTCTTGCCAACAAGGCAGAGAGCACCCTTCCCCTGAACAGCCACTTCACTTCTTCATGGAGAAGATGCTAGCAGTGGGCATCCATACTCTCACCCAGGGTGGTGAATAGCCTGGATTTGATCACAATTGTGAATTTCACAAATTATCTTTACTGTGTCATCTGTCATAGAGTTTAGTTCAGCAGGGAGTTTTTTTGAATCCAGTCTATCATGCAATGAGTGGATACAATGTACGGGTGTGCAACTTCTGTTTCTTGTGACTACACAAAAACACTGAGCCATGCACAGTGCATTATCTGTACATACATCAACACATCAGATTATTATTCTGAGTGAAATGAGTCAGAAGGAGAGGTGTAGGCACAGAATAATCATTTGTGACATATAAGAATAATAAATGGCAATACGGTAATAATATCTAGAGAAAATAGGGATGAGGGACAGGACTAGTCCATGATAGGGAGCTTGCCATAAAAAGTGGTGAGTTCAGTTAGAACAGAGAAAGGTTCATGATGACATTGATAGTTGGAATATATCACTCTGGACAAGAACTGGATGCTGAAAATGGATGAGTGACATGCATGGTACTAAACCTCAGTGTCATAAAGAAAAAGAGAGATAGAGAGAAAAAGCAAAATGCCTGCCACTTACATAGGCAGAGGAGGGTGAAAGAGAAGAAAACAAGGGACACTGATGAGGGGGAAAGTGCACTGGTGAAGGGTGGTGTACATTCTATGACTGAAACTCAAGTATGAATAATTTTGTAACAAATATGCTTAAAAAATCATTTTAAAAATGTTTCAGGCACACTATCATAATTCCTTTATGATATATCACCTTGGACGGACCACAGTTCAAATAAGCAAAATTTGTTATTTTTGTTTTTGCTTGGTTTTGTTTTGGTATTTGGGCCACACCCGGTGATGCTCAGAATACTCTTGCCTCTGCACTCAGAAATCACTCTTGGCTTGGGGGACCATACAGGACACAGTGCGATTGAACTGTGGTCTGTCCAAGGTCAGCTGCGTGTAAGGAAATCCCCCTACTGCTGCTCTAGCACTCTGGCCCTGTCAAGTTTGTATTTTAAAATTTGTATTTTACATCATTTCCCCTCTGGAGATGATATAGTCTCTCATATGTGTGTGTGTGCGTGTGTGTGTGTATTCACACACACATATTCACATTCTTCTAAGTAAAACTCATTTAATAAAATTATATTGCTACACATTAAAAATGTAAGAATATAATTATACACCCTATACCATTTTATTTTACAGATAAGTTAAAAAAGATCAGTATATAAATTTCTTTAACAATTCTGGTGGATTTGGGGGCTGTAGTGGTGGCATAAGCGGTAAGGCATTTGCCTTGCAGGTGCTAACCTAACAAAACAAAACAAAACGAAACAAAACAGAAGGGGAGAGCCAACTTTTCACTAAGTAAAAAAAATTATAGAATACATTTTATCTTAATTAAAATCCACCAGAATTGTTGCTGTTGGTTTTTGTTTTGTTTTGTTTTGGGCCACACCCGGGTTACTCCTAGCTCTGAGCTCAGAAATCGCTCCTGACTTGGGGGACCATATGGACACTGGGGATCTAATCACAGTCCCTCCTAAGTCAGCTGTGTGCAAGACAGCCCTAATGCTGAGCCAATGCTCCGGCGCTCTCCTTTTATTTTTATCTTTGATTTCTTTTATTTTTCTTTGTTTGTTTTTTGATTTTTTTCGGCCACACCCATTTAATGCTCTGAGGTTACTCCTGGCTAAGCGCTCAGAAATTGCCCTGGCTTGGGGGGACCATATGGGATGCTGGGGGATTGAACCACGGTCCTTCCTTGGCTAGCGCTTGCAAGGAAGACACCTTACCTCCAGTGCCACCTCACCGGCCCCTTATCTTTGATTTGTTTTGCCAGTGTTTATAGTTTGATTTATAGATTTGTGAGTATTGTTAAAATTATGTATAATAGGTTGTGTTAAATGTATGTATATAAAGTTTTATTTATAGATTGTGAATAATGTTAAATTTATGTATATTAGTTTTTTTCAAATGAACTATTGATAATTCAAATTTTGGTAGAATTCATTCTACTCTTATGTAAATTATCTCTCAGCAATCTAGATCAATTTTGAACTAGAGTTGTTTTCATATTTCACAAGATATCAAATGATACCTTGTACTGATCATTGCTGAAAATTTGAAACATGTCTTCTGATATATTTATTGAGTTCAATGATTTTTTTTTTCTTTTTTTTTTTTTTTTTTTGGGCCACACCCGGTGACGCTCAGGGGTTACTCCTGGCTATGCGCTCAGAAGTCGCTCCTGGCTTGGGGGACCATATGGGACGCCGGGGGATCGAACCGCGGTCCGTCTCCTAGGCTAGCGCAGGTAAGGCAGGCACCTTACCTCGAGCGCCACCGCCCGGCCCCGAGTTCAATGATTTTTATCACTCTATTCTGATCACTGGTATTGGGAAGAGAAGAAGTTTATAGTGAGATGTTATTTTTGTCTAATTGTCAGTGTTAGTAATATGGAATTTAAGGTGATATTATTCCCTAAAATATGAATTTTGTAATCCAAGTTCATGCTATATTGTTTTGTAATTTTGATAATTTTGTATGTTTCTTTTTTTTGTTTTTTGTTTTTTTTTTCGGCCACACCCGTTTGATGCTCAGGGGTTACTCGTGGCTAAGCACTCAGAAATTGCCCCTGGCTTGGGGGGACCATATGGGACGCAGGGGGATCGAACCGTGGTCCTTCCTTGGCTAGCGCTTACAAGGCAGACACCTTACCTCTAGCGCCACCTCACAGGCCCCAATTTTGTATGCTTCTTACAGAGTTTAAAATGTTCTTAAAATATTTTAATTTTAAATATATAAATAAATTACTTTGCTGTAGACTATTTAAATATATGTTAGCATTTATGTAGCAATATGGCTATTATTATCATCATTTATATATTTTTTATTTTTGTCATTTAACTTAGTAGCCATAAATGAACATATTTGCATGTTTTGTTATCAGGATTTGTGCATCAGTAATTTGTTTCTTGTATACATTTCTTTTTGTACTTTGTATATTTTTCTTATGTTTTTGCAGATCAATAATTCATTGCTTTCTTTTTTCCCTTTATATTTGTGACTACTCTTGGCTCTTTGCTCAGGGCTTAATCTTTGTAGGTTCAGAGGGGTCATATGATTACCAGAGATTGAACTGGAATTGACAATTTGCAATGCAAATATTCTACCACTGTATTATCTCATCAACTTCCAAAACACTTTTTATTTTATTTCTATTCCCTTCCTTCTTTCATAGAAAAAAATGTGATGTTGCATAGTAATTGTCTATTGAGAATTAATTTTTCTTAAATATTTATGTTAATGTATATGTTATTACAAAAACACTAATTTCATTGTAACTATTAAAGCTCTCCACTTAGTTGATTGAAATATACCTTATATTGAATAGTCTCTTCATATCTTTACTGTCTATAGGTATGTTTTAAAATATATCAATTTCTTTTAAATTAAATTAAATTAATTTATTAAGTTGAAATTGAATAAAATTAAATTGTATGCTTCATATTTTGTGACTTAATTTGTTAAACTCTACTATTATTTTACTACTAACACATTTCTCTTCTCTAACACAATTTATTTTTGTTTTGTTTTGGCGTTGCACTTGACAGTATTCATGGTAGATTCTCAATTCTGGGTTCAAGCATTACTACTGATAGAGCTCTGTGGACCAGTTGGGGTTCTGTGGATTGAGCCCAGGTCAACTGCAGACAAAGAAAAGTGCCTAAAACCATGTAATATTACTAGAATGAAACTCTTTTTTGTTTTGTTTTGTTTGGGGGGGGCACAACCGTTTGATGCTCAAGGGTTACTCCTGGCTATGCGCTCAGAAATTGCCCCTGGCTTTGGGGGATCATATGGGAAGCCAGGGGATCGAACAGGGGTCCTTCCTTGGCTACCGCTTACCTCCAGCGCCACCTCACCGGCCCCAGAATGAGAACCTTTTTAATTTATATTTTATTTCTTTTTTTGTTGTTTATCCTTCACTTTACTTTTTTTATTCTCTTTACTATCTTTCTGAGTTTAAAACCCAATCAATTTATTTTCATTAATTCTTTTAGTGATAAAGTAGTTTAAGGCCATTTATTTTCCTCTGAGAAAAGATTAAACAGTCTGTTTAATTATATACAATCTTCAGTACCAATCCTTTGTGGATACAATCAATTTATTTTTGTCTTTCACCACAGGCCCCCTCCCTGTAGTTGCAGGATATATGCTGATCAAGAAATAGGGTAGTAGCCTAGCAGCTTTAAGAACATGAGAATTACTCAGCTTAGACAATATGTGCCCAAAATTGATCTACTCTGTATTTGAGCTTAATTAACTCTATAGAAATTTCCCAAATTAGATGAGTGGTGATGAAGACAATAAAAAGAATTCACAGGTGTCACTATCTCTAGTGCCTTTGCTAGCTGAAAATAAAATTATCAAAAAATTTTTAATTTTTGTATTTGACAGTCAAAATAAGTAAGCTTAGAGAACCCAGTTGTATGTTCTGAAAAGATAATGCTTTATAATTCAGCATCTAGATCACTAATCATTCATTAAAATTAAGTCTTCATTGGCATTTTGAAAGATATTTGGCTCCTTATATTCTTATGTTGAGAGATGGTATAGGTTTGACTTCCCTCTTCTCCTCAGCAATGAAGATAGCATCTTTAATTTAATCAAAGATTATTTTATGATTATAAAATTATAACAGAAAATCTGTACAATTTAATGACAGATTAATACCTAATTGAGAAAAAGAAAAATATCTTGGGTAAGCAAATAGTGTCTTTAGAGGACTAAAAGGATACATAAAATAAAATAGCATACCTACACACACACACACACACACACACACACAGAGTCAATAAGAATATTTGGGCTTTTTTGTTTGTTTGCTTGTTTTGGTTTTTGGGTCACACCCAGTGGTGCTCAGAGGTTACTTTTAGCTCTGCACTTAGAAGTCAGAGCTGGCAGGCCCAGGGGTCATATGGGATGCTGGGATTTTAACCAGGGTCTGTCCTGTATTGGCCATGTGCAAGGCAAACTCCCTACCGCTGTGCTATTGCTCCGGCCCCCAGTTGTTAAAGAGAGCAATAACATTGTCAACCTGTGCCTTTCTAAAAAATTCTCCTGTAAATGATTAGCCATTATAAAAAAAAAAGAATGTACCCCAGAGACAATACTGATCCAATTCCTATTCCTTCTGAACAGTTTAGTGGAAAAGTGTTTCACCATTTCAAATTCTTGCAGTTATATCTATGTCCAGCACACAAACAAGTTCTAAGATTTGAAACAAGACTTTTTTGAACATAGCTCAGTTTCCTTGCAGCAAAATTTTAATATAATTTGATAAAATTCTAATAAAACATGAATAAGTTTCTAATCTTTCAATACTCTTCTGATTTATCTGAAATTTATATTCAAAGATTATGTCTACACTTAGTAATAGAGTGATAATAGAGTGATCCCTTTACTTCTTAAATCTAAATTGAAATAACAGAATGTGAACAAATGCAAACTGTGATTGTCTTTAATTTTTTATATTAATGAAGCAATATTGTAGATATACCATATTACAAATGCTAAATATCTATACCAATAATATCTGCACATACAGTTAAGAATCTCTATATGCTGTTGTTTACAGACTACATAAAAACTGTGGACTGTAAATTACCATATTTAAATAATTCATAGCATTAATTTAAGTTACTTTCTCATGCCTTAGTCATAAAGGCAACTAGTCAAATATGGTGGTTAAATAAAGTTTAAATTAAATGCACGAGCTCATTTAGACATCCCAAGTGTCCCAGATTATAACAGGTCATGGATCAATGCATCATGCATCATTTTTTGTTATTCAAGACTAATGCTACATTATTGTAATTCACAAGTTACTGGGTTTAAAGTCTATCAGATGAGTACTAGGAACATAATATCTTTCAAATTTAGCAGAATATGAATATTTTTCATTTCTTTGACTAGAATATAATATATATAAAGAGCCTCAAAAATACTTTTTAAAATTCTAATATGGCATCAAAAATATGTTTTTTTCATATAGTCTGTTATCAATGTATAGATTGTAATTGATTATAGCTTAAGAAATGTCTCCCTTCTTGAGTGCTCTTATGATGCTTATCAATGGAAAGATATTGAATAAAATATCTCTGGTTGAGAAATAAAGCACATGAAGTGCAATATGTAGGAAAAATATACCGACAGCAGGCATTAAGACATTTGACCTTTCTCAGAGATCCTAATAGTATCCCAAAGAAATAATAGCTGCATCTATAAAATTAATACCATACTTTTAATAAAATAATATTCTTAAAAACCCTATAAAATGTCTAAGCTCTCACACAGTAGTCTTTATAATTCCAGCATTGTTTAGTTACAATTTAGATATAATATTGTACAAATTTAGCATGCAAAATAGAGTGATTAGTTACATTCATAGGTTGTGAAATATGACTACAAAATGATAACTAACATCTCAATCACAGGATACACTTAGTTTTTGTATGGTAAGTACACTTCAGGTTTCACATTGTTTTCAATTTCAAATAAAGTCCTGTAAATATAGGCCTTCTATTATGCACTCAGAAATCATTCATCTGAGTGATTGTATCCTTTGACAACTATTTTTCCTGCAATATTCCTTAGACAAATTGTTTTTATTTCATCCAAATATTTAGCTACAATTAGACTTGTTACATCAATTGTTTAGGTACCTATTTTTATTTATTTATTTATTTATTTATTTATTTATTTATTTATTTATTTATTTATTTTGGAACATTCCCAGTGCTTCTCAGGAGATATTTCTGGCTCTGTGTTCAGAAATGACTCCTCTCAGGCTCAGGGGACTCTATATGCCCGCAGTGGTCCTCAAACTATGGCCCGCCATATTGTATTTGTATCTGTTTTGTTTCTTCTTTGCAAAATAAGATCTATGCAGTGTGCATAAGAATTCGTTCATAAGTTTTGTTTTTACTATAGTCAGACCCTCCAATGGTCTGAGGGACAGTAAACTGGCCTCCTGTTGAAAAAGTTGGAGGACCCCTGCATGGGATACTCTATATTGGACCCAAGTTGGCTGCATGCAATACAAGCACCCCTCTCCTCTATCCTTAACATTGTTAGATATTTTTTGTTTGTTTATTCTACTCTAGCTAGTTGTTATTGTTGAGGTTCTGCACCCAGAACTTACTCCTGGCAGGGTCAGAGGTCTATATAGGATTCCATATCAAACCTGGGTTAACTGCATGCAAGAAAATGCCCTTCAAGCTGTGCCCTCACTAGTATAGTTATTTTAATAAAACTTCATATACTTTATTCATAGCAACATGACAATTAATATAGATCCAATAGTTTGTAAGGATTCTTTATTTCCATTTTTTCCTAATTTTTCTATTTTTATCTTTTGATAACATTCAAAGACATATGAGGGTATATAGAATGTTGTAGTTTAGACTTGAAATTTCAATGATGATCAGTAGTTGATTACTTTTCACATACCTGTTGATCATTTTAAAGTCTTTTCTGGTAAAATGTAAATATAGGTGATCTGTTTATCTTAAATAAAATTATATGTTTGTGCATTATTTTGTTTTGTTATTAAATTGTATTAAATTGATATTAATTTATAACATTACACAGTAAATTATCATAGTTTAAAGTTTTAATATTTATACAATTATGTAATCTACACTGCTGAATGTTAATTTATTATCAAAATAAATGCTGTGGGAATAATTTGTTCTTCCATAGACATGATTTTTAAATTTACTTTGTTATGTGCCCTTTGACCATTTGTACTTCTTTTTTGCAGAAATGTCTGTTCATTTCTTCTCCCCAGTTTTTATGGGAGTAGATGTTTATTTCTTGCTAAGTTCTACCAGTACTTTGTATAGTTTAGATATGACCCCCCTATCAGATGGAGATTGGATAAACAGTTTCTCCCATTTTATGGGTGGTCTTTCACAGTCACCATTTCCTTTGAGGTAAAGAAGCTTTTCAGTTTAATGTAGTCCTACTTGTTTATCTTTGCTTTTACTTTCTTGTCAAATAGTATTTCTTCCTTGAAGATGTCTTTAGCTTTAATATTGTTGGGTTAACACCCAATATTTTCCTAAAGTACCTATGGTTTCAGGTCTGATATCGAAGTTTTTAATTCTTTTAGATTTGGCCTCTGTGCATGGTATTAAAATTCTTGATTCACTTTTTCCATGTAGCTGACCATTTTTTCCAGCACCACTTGTTGAAGAGGCTTTCCTTGCTCCACTTTGTATTTCTTGTCCCTTTATCAAAGATTAATTGATCATAAACTTGCTGGTGAGTCTCAGAATTTTTATATCTGTTCTTTATTCCTCTTTTAATGACTATTGCTATATCATACAATTTGAACTTGGGGAAAGAGATTCCTCCCCCTCTTGTTCTAAGCATTGTTTTAGCTAATCATAACATTTATTGTTTTATATGAATCTCAGAAGTCTTTGATCTATTTATTTGAAAATTATCATGCAAATTCTTTTAAGGGCTGCATTAAATTTGTACAATGCTTTAGAAAGTACTGTCATATTAATGATGTTAATCCTCCCAATCTATGAGCTTTGTGTCCTCTTTTATTTGTTGAAGCAGTGTTGTTATCTCCCATTGAGTAAAATTTTTGCGACAGGCTCTGCTTTGTATTGAGAAAAGTTCCTTCAATTTCCACTTTAATATTTTATTTATTTATTTATTTATTTATTTTGGTTATTGGGCTACACCCTTTGATGCTCAGGGTTTACTCCTCACTATGAGCTCAGAAATTGCTCCTGGCTTGGGGGACCACATGAGACACTGGAGATAGAAGCCAGGTCCATCCTGGGTCAGCCACATACAAGGCAAATGCCCTGCTACTGAATTATCATGCTGGCCCCAATCTTAAGATTTTATTTTAATTTAATTTTAATTATGAACGGACACTCGATATTTTCAAATGCTTTAAAGATTCTCAACAACGTAGTAGCAAATAGATTACAACATCTCATCAAGAAGGATGACCATGACCAAGTAGAATGACCAAGTAGAATTTATTCTGGAGATGTAAAGATGGTTAATATATGCAATTTAATCAATATAACACACTGTTAAAAAGAAAAAGCAAATGTCATATGATCATATCAATAGTTGTTGATACAATTATTTCCCATACAGTGCTTTATCACTACAGGAGCAATAAACGTGCTCTATTATTGAACTAACTAGTGCTTGTAAAAATTAAATTAATTTAAAAGCACTAAATTAGTACTTTAGCTGCATTATTTTTCCCATTTTGACATAATACATCATTAGACTTTCTTTATCCTACAGCTCTGGTGAAATGTAATAAGCTTACTATTGAAGTAAGAGACATTATTACTAAACATACTTTAATTCACACTTCGCTAAAATGGTTGTACCATTCATGTGAGTTACAATTCTTAGGTATGTGGATATTAATTCAGGGGGATTATTCTAAATCAACTCTAAAATAATTCTAAAATGTCATACTATATTGTTATTGTTATGAGTTTTGAATGGATGATTGTCTAACATTATTTTACCGATAACATACTATTTAAAGTTAGTGTCTTAAACTTATTTTATTGTATTATAGAATTTAACATAAAATATAAAAATCAAAGGGCTGAAGAAATAGCACAGTGGGTAGGGCATTTGCCTTGCAGGCGGCCAACCTCGATTTAATCTCTGGCATCCCATACAGTTCTCAAGCCTGCCAACAGTACCCCCAGAACTTGCTGCATGTGGCCCAAACCAAGATATAGATATGTACATATATATCTTATATATAATAAAATCAAAACGCATTTTAGATGTACATTTGACTTCTTTAGTATTTTCCTATCTATATTGCTAGCAAAGCTATTTTATAGTATATAGTTATGGATTAATTTTGATTGCTATGGACATAATGTGCAAAAGATTTTACTTAACAAATCAACAAAAATGTTGTTTTAATGCGATTCCTTATATTTATCACTTTTACTGTAGAAAATCACAACTAGGTAGACTGGGGATTGGTCGATTGCTCAAAAAGCTAGAACCATGTGTCTTATATACACAGGACCAATGTTCCATCTCTGGCACTATCTGGTCCTTGAGCATTGCTAAGTGAAGTTCTAGTAGATATAAATCATCAAAGTCTTTCACTGAAATAGAATTATATATTTCAAGACCAATAGTGACTTAATAAAATAGACTTTGAATTGGTTTTGAGTTTTCAACTCAAATAGTTGATTTTGAACACTGAGTATAATAATTATTTCTGTATTCTTTTGATTGAATCTGTGAGTTCTTACTGACTCTTGAAGAGACTATTCTATAATGCTAGTCATCTACCAATAATAGAACATAACTATTTCAAAGCATGCTTTTCACATGCAAACTATTTTGTCTAGAGTCCAAATCCCCACCTTTTCTATTAGGATTTTAGGAATATTACCACTAATTGCTCTCATTAGCATAGTCTCTGTTATCAAATAAATAGGCCTGGTATCAAACAAAGAGGGTAACTCCAATGTGCAGTGCAAGAGAAAATTATTAATATTAATGTATCATAAAATGTCATATCATTATTATGTTCACATGAAAGTCAAATTAAGTGTTCACATTTTCTCCTTGACTTATCTGTCAATTGGTTGATTTGGTGCTTCTTCTTACCTTCCTGCATGAAGTAACATGGCTTGACTCATGATAGTCGACTGTTATCTTTGTATCTTGAATTTGTATCAAGTATCTTGTTCCTTATCAAACAAATACATATGGATCCTTGTAAAAGAAAGCAAACTTAAGTACTTCTCTATTATTAGATTTCTCACTGTGAGATGCTAAAGAAGCACTAAGTTGGAAAGCTCGTGGTTTCCTTCATAGGACAACACATATATTTTATACATATTATACGTTACTATATAGGCAATTAGTAGTATAATTAAAATGTAAAATAAATCTATATAAAACTTACCACAAATTAAAATTTCAATAAGAAGAATTATCATTATAAATATAGTAATCAATATTGGTATGTAATGGGATTGAAAAGAGAGTACAGCAAATAGGGTGCTTGCCTTTTATAAAGCCAATTGGTGTTTTATTTTCAGAATCCCATGTGGTCCTCTGAGCACTTTCAAAAGTAATTTTTTTGTTTGTTTTTGGGTCACACCCAGCAGCACCTAGGGGTTACTCCTGGCCCTGTGCTCAGGAACACCCTGACCTTTTAGCAGGCACAGAGAATCATATGGGATGCCGAGATTCGAAACATAGTGCATACTGAATGGGCTGTGTGCAAGGCAAACGTCCTACCACTGTGCTATCTCTTCAGCCCATTCAAGAGTAATTTTGTGTGCAGAACCAGGAGTAACTCTTGAGCATTTCTGGCTGTGCCCCCTCCCAAGACAAACAACAAAATGTTTGGTATGAAAAATGTATTGTTTATCCAAGTTTTGTTTGAGTGGAGAAGGGGGTGTTCACTAGTAGACTTAAGGCAGGTATAGGTCAGTCCTGTTCAGATTAATTTCACATTGTTTCCATGATGATTCAAAGCTTGAATTTATTTATTTATTTATTTATTTATTTATTTGGTTTTTCAGGCCACACCTGTTTGATTCTCAGGGGTTACTCCTGGCTAAGCCCTCAGAAATTGCTCCTTGCTTGGGGGAACCATATGGGACACTGGAGGATCGAACCGAGGTCCTTCCTTGCTAATGCTTGCAAGGCAGACACGTTACCTCTAGCGCCACCTCGCTGGCTCCCAAAGCTTGCATTTAGCTATAACATGCTGCTTGGGATTTAGCATGCTGTGGACCATCAAGGCAACAACACCTACTTGTGTTTGAGTTCTGGTCAGTGCCAGAGATAGAAATTGAGGCACCTGCATTACATTTTCACCTATCTTCCTAGATCTAGTATCAAATTCTAAAATCTCACTCATACATCACAATTTATGTTGTAATATATAATTTGACATGTCTATCTTTTTTAAAGTCACTTAAATGTTATATCATAGCTATTAATTTTGCGTTAATTTAAACAAAGAATCGGTGATATAACTATCATTGCCTTTTATTTGATTAAAATAAAGAAATAAAATAGATTTGGACAAATATTACATAATTCTTTTCCAACTAAATTATTGGCAATTGACAGTCAGCAATAAAAATATCTATTCACTGATCAGTTAGAGATTTACACAAACTTAAAAAATGTTCACCCAAGAATTCAGCAGACTTCTGTCTTCTTAATTAATTCACTAAAAATGAAGGACTGAGCTAGCCTAAGCTCCTCCTCATAAGTATTCATTACTTTTTTTATAGGTTGAAAGAAAGGGTAAAATGTGAAAACATGAGAAGCCAAGAAGATCAAAGAAAAGCATAAAGAGGCAAGGAAAAAAGACTGATTAAAGAACACATATTTTCTTGACAAAAGGATTCTTGTCACAGCACTCAAATGAAGTAGTTGCAGGATTATGTATGTGGCTTGTAGATGAATTTTCTGTGAATGCTGTGTCTGAAATGTTCTTCACCAAGATACTATTTTCCAAAAGTTTCCAAAATCAATATTCAGCAGTAACTTTATACTGGAATAGCATACAATATGTGCTGAAGGATTTGTTGATAATCTGCCCTGTCTTATTCTCAATATTATAATCAATATCATTAATTGCATTTAATACTTAAATGTCAGGAAACAGACTAAAAATGAGAAATTTTATTTAAAAATTGCTAAAAGAAACAAAACCAATAAAAAATAAAAGAAAAGGGGATCTTTTATTCCTTAAATTAAACAAGACTGATTTTCTTATTAATGTCTAAAGAAATACTGTATTTTAATGGAGTATATTTTATTGTTTCAGTATATCATTGTCAACATGTAATTAACAAATATTTGATCAATCTAGAATGAATAAATGCTATAATTATGACCAGAAATTTAGATAAATTTATATATTATCTAAGGAATAAAAATCGATACTAATTAACCTAAAAAGATATATGTCAAATGAAGCAAAATAAAGTTTTAAAATAAATATTTTGCACAATTAAATAACCCCTGAAGAAGGTTCTTGGCTAAGACATGGAACATTATGCATCTACTAGAACAAGACATTTTGCTCTCATGAGATTTTGATTATAAAGACTAGGTTGATATTTATTTTCAAACTATATTTTTAAAATTTTGACATGAAAAAGAAAGTAGCCTAAATATATTGATTAAGTGAGGAAAGGCTTGGAAAGCATATTAACATTTTGGTATTATAGAGTAGCAAGAATATTATAAAAGTATGTCTTTCCAGAATTATCTCCAGTTGTTTTGCTAAAATCTTTTCCCACATTATTTTTCTCTTCTATTCATTTTAGTTTTTAATTTTATTTAAACTATTGGGATTTATAAATTTCTTCATCATTGAATTTCAGACATGCACTAAAGGGCAAATACCATCACCAGTCTCCACCTCCCTCTCACCAATGTTCCCCAGGTGCACCCCATACCGCCCTTCTTGCCTCCCAGACTGCCAATATAATAGGCCCATGTCAAGTTTAATACTTAAGGTTTGTGGCTCTTTATTATGTCTCATTATTTTTCCTTTGGCTTGGGTACTTAGGTTTGCTCTTTTTTAACCAAAAAATGAACCTGAGACTTTTTTGTCTCCATCTTTTTATTTTTGTTGTTCTTCTATTTTATTCAGTTTCTTTCCTTCTTCTCCTCCCTCTACTCTGGAGCCAATGGTATTCAAGAGTACTGTCATTTAGACCATTATATTTCTTCATGAAGTTATTCTAAATGCCACATATAAGTGCTATAATTATGTATTTCTTCCTCTGGCTTACTTCATTTAACATAATATATTCTAGTTCCATTCATGGTGTTGCAGATTGCATGATTGCTTCATACCTTACAGCTGTGTAGTATTCTATTGCATATATGTGTCATATCTTCATGATACACCTCAAAGTCTTAGCTATTGTACTGAGTGCTGCAATGAATGCAACATTCTTTTGGATGAATGTTGTTCTGTCCCAAGTATAGATACTGCAAAGAGGAATTGGTAGGTCATATGGCAACTCATTTTGAGTTGCCATAAAATCTCCATGCTGTTTTCAATGGGGATTGGAATAGGGAGCATTCCCACTAGCAGTAAATGTGAGGTCCTTTTTCACCACATACCTACCAACTGAGATTTTTCCTAGTATTTTTTATATGTGCTAACCTCACTGGTATAAGATGATATTTCATTGATGTTTTGATTTGGATTTTCCCAATGATGATGATGATCGAATAAAAGATTGATACCTAGGATATACAAAGTACTCACAAAGGTTAACTCTCAAAACCTTAAAACACCATAAAAAATTGGGGAGTAGATATGAACAGATACCTGAGGAAAATCTATGAGTGGTCCTCAAACTATGGCCCGCGGGCCACATATTGTACTTGTATCTGTTTTGTTTCTACATTGCAAAATAAGATATATGCAGTGTGCATAAGAATTCGTTCATAAGTTTTGTTTTTACTATAGTCAGACCCTCCAATGGTCTGAGGGACAGTGAACTGGCCTCCTGTTTAAAAAGTTTGAGGAGCCCTGATAGATGACCAACAGACACATGAAAAAATGCTCATAGTTTCCCACATACTTTAAAATGTAAAACACAGGTATGTTACTACTTTTTGGAAGAAATAATGTTAGTGAGAATATCATTATACTTAAGAGAATTTGAGTGATTGATATAAGTTTTATAAAGAAGATAAAAATAGTAGGCCACTTTAGGAAGAGATGTTAATCTCTCGGGAATAAGTTGTAACTAGGTCAGGTTAATAAATACATCCCAGTTATTAAAATATTAGTACTTTCACTTAATATATACTTTTCTATATGAGACAATAGGCTAGGCAGATATATTCATAGACATTCTAAATACCATGTAAACATATCTAAGATATTTATATGACATTTAGATTCTCATAAATCTCATAAAGGTTGGATAATGATTAAAGGGACGATGTAGCTAATTAAGCATGTGATTTCTAACAGAGTCTGAAATCTGAACTATCACGGGGTGACAAGGAAGCTCACAACACCATCAAATGTGGCCCCCAAAAAAACAAAAAAAAGAAAAAGAAAAGAAAGAAATTCAAGTCCTTTGTAATAACCCTTCTGGGTATAACCTAGGTACCAAAAATCATAATGCAGAGAAATCAGCTAAACTCCCCTTATTTGCAGCACTATTCACAGTACCAGACTCTCAAAACATTCCAAGTGCCTAAGAACAGATGAGTGGATCAGAAACTGAAGGACATCTACAGAATACAAATTCATGCAGCTCTTAGGAAAAAAGAAGTCATGAAAATTGCTTATACATGGATGGATATGTCAAGTATTTTGACTGAGAAAGTGAGTCAGAGGATAGGAACAGTCATAGTATGATTGCTATCATTAGCTGAATATAAAAATAGTGATGTAGTAAAGCCCAAAGACAGTAGAGATGAGATCTAAGAGAAATGGTCCATGGTAGAAAGCTTGCTACAAAGGGCAAGGGAGTAAAATTAGGGTGGAATTGACAATAATAGTTAAGAATGATCACTTTAGGCAAGAACTGGATTCTGAAAGGTGGTAAAGTAATATGCATGTTACCCCATTCAGTAATCATAGTGAAGATCAGTGTTTCAAAGGAAGATAGATATAAAGATTAAATAGATAGATGATAGATATATAGTTATAGATAGATGATAGATAAGTTGATGATAGATAGAAAGATGATAGAGAGAGAGATGAGAGAGAGAAGAAAAATGCCTGCTTTAGAGACAGGCAGGGGAGGCCAGAGAGGCTGGAAAACTGGGGTCACTTGTGGTGGGAAATGTGCATTGGTTAACTGATGGGTGCTGGACACTGGAACTGAAACTCAACCATGAATAACTTTGTAAATATCTCATGGTGATCCAAAATAAAATAAATAAAACGATTGTTAGAGAGAGAAACAGAAAAGAGGATCAATATTGTAAGAGAAATTATCACTGGTATTTTACATAAAAATAAAATGATAAAGGAATATTTAATACATTTATTTAATAATTATTAAATTAGTTGCACTAGATCAAACTAATTAACAATAAGTAGTATCACCTCACACCAGTGAGACTTGTGCTTCAAATGTTTTAAAGCATTATGGACAGTTTCAAAAATTAAGATATGCAGAGCAGGCGAGGTGGCGCTAGAGGTAAGGTGCCTGCTTTGCAAGCGCTAGCGGTAAGGTGCCTGCCTTGCAAGCTCTAGCCAAGGAAAGACCAAGGTTCAATCCCCCTGCGTCCCATATGATCCCCCCAAGCCAGGGGCAATTTCTGAGTGCTTAGTCAGGAGTATCCCCTGAGCATCAAATGGGTGTGGCAAAAAAATAAACAAAAAAATTAAGATATGCAATTTTACTTCTGAACATTATCCCAAAGTTTCATTATATAACAACAAACATACATAAAATATATACATATATTTTATATACACACAATATAATTTTGTTAAATTGTATTAAAAAAATGAAATACACTTTTTACTGCTACATGAATCTAACTGGAGTGTATCATCATTCTGAGCAAAATCAACCAGAAGAGAAGAGAGACACAGAAGGGTGAACAGAAAGATACCTTCCATATGTAGGCTATAGAACACCATACATATTAAGGGAATAAAAAAACAATGAAAGCAAAAGAATCTAAACACTAATCCATAGAATGGAACTTACCAAGTGTGTGAGACTTAGAAATGTTAAGGTGAAGGAAATGTCTTAGGGAAAGCCTAAAACAATATTGGATGAAAACCAGCAATCTACACTTGGATGTGGTACTGGAATGTTGCATTCATGAAACACCACCATTGATAAGAGCTAAAATATATTTGGATGGAATTCATGGAAAATAATCATAACATTAATATGTATCTATAAGGTAAATATAATTAATAATCAATATTAGAAATATATTCGGGGTCTTTTTATTAAAATTCAGACAAAATATCTGCCTTTCTAGACAACACTTTCTTAAGACATGACACCAAAACAAGAAAACACTAGAATGGATTAAAAAAATATATATAGCTTGTACTGAGCCTGTAGCTCTTCCCATTAAAGTATATTTCAAGGACGGAAAAGCTTTGTATCTCTTTGGCCAAAGAAATTCCCTTTCTAATCTGCCCAATATAATGTGCCTATGCAAAAAAAAAAAAAAAAGGCACAAATTAATTGTTTTTGTTATTTTTATTGTTCCTTGTTTTTTCTTTGGTTTTGTTTTTTGTTTATTTGTTCTTGTGCTTTGTTTAGTTTTTATCTCAGGACTGTAGTTATTGTTTAGTTGTTGTCTTTATTTCTGGGGTTCTTATTGCTGGGTGCTTTTCAGTTTTTTTCTTTTGTTTGAATTTTTCCCCTACCTTCTTTTAAATTGATATTTATAGCCTCTAGAAGGACTCCTCCTGCTTTTTTTCCCTTGTTTTTGCTCCCCCTTTTTCTTTTCTTCTAACAGAACCACATAATTTGAACCTCTTGTTCTGCCTCACAAGTTGAGGGAGAAATAATGGAGGGTACCAAGACCAAACAGTCACATGAACATCGAGTTGAAATAAAAAATGATCAGACTTAAACACCAAATCCAAAGCCAACGACAACAGAATCGATACCCAACCTACAACAAGCTAGACACAGAGGGGACCGCTTACACTAGTAGCCCGGTCGACTAAGTAGGGGATGTGTTATGCATGCTGGGAACAAGGGTGGAGGGAGGACAACATTGGGGGTGGGAATGCCCCTGATTCAATGTCACTATGTACCTAAAATATTACTGTGAAAATTTGTAAGCCACTTTGGTCAAAATAAAGATTATTTATAAGAAGATATGTTTGATTTGATCAAGTTAAAAGACAAGCATTTCACAAAACGTATCTATGAAAGTGAAAAAATTACCATACAAGAAAATGTTAGAAGGTCATATGTTATAGGAAAATTACATAAAATAATATAGTTCTATAAGGAACTCTTGCCACTTATTAATAAAAAATGACAATCAAGGGGCCTGAGTGGTGGCATGGAGCAGTAAGAAATCTGCCTTGCCAGTGCTAGCCTAGGATGGACCATGGTTTGATTCTTGTCATCCCATAGGGTTCCCCAAGACAGGAGCTATTTCTGAGCACATAGCCAGCAGTAACTTCAAAGCATCACTGGGTGTGGCCCCCCAAAAAACCAAAATGACAGTCAAAACTTTATATATATATATATATGTCAAAATTTAAAGATATTATCCATATATATGTAACATATATTAACTATGTCCATGTTTACATATTGTGTATGATAAAAGAAAACAATTATCAATTATACATTATTTAAAATATATCCATATTTCTTATGTGAAAATGTCATGAAAAATGTGCAATATATTGGTGTTGGAGCGATGGCACAGTGGTATGGAGATTACGATGCATGCAGTTAACCTAGGATGGACCACAGTTAGATCCCCCGGCATCCCCCAAGCCAGGAGTAACCCTTGAGTGTCTCTGGGTATGGCCTAAAAGCCGAAAACCAAAAAAGAAGAAAGAATAAAAGAATGTGCAATATAATTAACACCCTCAATCACTGTAAAATAAAAAAAATCATTTTATACTTCAAACTTTACATTTAAAACAATAGAATAAAACAAGAATTAGTGTGGCTAAAAGGAACTGAAATATAGAATATTATTTGCATGAATGCAAAATAATACAACTATTTTTGAAAAGTAAGGGAAAGTATGGTTTTTTTTTGTTTTGGTTTGTTTTTTTGGGTCACACACAGTGTTGCTCAGGGGTTACCCCACGCTATGCACTCAGAAAGTGCCCCTAGTTTAGGGGATCATATGGGACGGCAGGGGAAAGAACCGTAGTCTGTCCTAGGTTAGTACATGCAAGGCAAACACCCTACAACTTGCATCACTGCTCAGCCCAAAAAGTATAGTTTAAAATAATCAACATGTAGTTATCATATAAATCAGAAATTATACACTATTTGATATTTAACATTCAATATAAATAAAATAAATCTCTCAAAATATTGTATGTAAATACTATGGCATTATTATTCATAACAGAAAATGTGAAGACAATAGAAAATTCATTAAATAGTACTGGACACATAAAAATGCTTTGTATCCATTTGATAGAATATTATTTTGTCATTTAAGAATTGAAGTTCATAATGGATGACTCCTGAATAAATTATTAAATAAAAAGGTCAAAATAAAGCATCTATATTTGCATAATTTCAGATATATAAAAGTGAAAATAGTAAATTTAAACACATGAAATACTTTATTGAATTTAAAACTGAGGATGAAAGAAAAAAGCATTTTGAATTTACTTAAATTACATTGAGTTTTTAAGATATAAAATTAATTTTTCAAAAACACTAAAATATACACATATTAAAGTATATATTTTACAATTGAATTTATGATATTTGAAATATTTATTATGATATATGAAATATACATTATGATATGTGAAATACACATTATTTTATATAAAACATACATTATATAACTTGTCGATAAGCATACTTGCTATCTAATGGGAGAGCAATATTATTGAAATCACATAGAATTTCTGATATATTTAACATAATTCCAACATGCTAGTCAACTGCTATTAACCAAGCAATACAAGGATACATAATAAATTCTTGTATTTGATGAGCTAATATTCACACAGATAATGGATGCCAAAATTTAATTATGGGTATATAATATGGAATAAGTTGAGAAGTACTTCACATTAGTTGTGTTGAGGCACACATCAGAAACAGGTACAGGGAGAAAGAAAGAAATATTCAAGCCATAGAGTGAACAACATTGAAGTCATGAGACCAAAACTTTAACAACCAAACTTCAAAAAGAGCGTGTTTTGATGGCAGACTCAGGGAAGAAGGGTTCTGAATGTACTCTGGAAACATTGATGGACAGATGTTGATACTGGTGGTGGGATTTTTGCTAAAACACTGTATTTCTTAAACACATTATAAATATTTTTATAGAACAAACAATTATAAGATAAGAAAATATATTTTCTTTTTTTTTTTTTTCAGGAAAACGTGACAGTGAAGAAGAGATTCTCAGAATTGTATATACAAATAAGTAGACAAGTAGAGAGGACAATATAGGTTAGATGAAGGATAAAACTATCTCATACTAAAAAACTTTTATATTTTTAGTGCTATAGGAATTGAAAGAAGGTACATGAGAAAGCTTAAAATAGCCTATTTGAGACAAGAGTATGTTACAAAAATTAAAACTTATATAACTCAGTACAATAAAAAATGACAATCAAAGCCTCTTATAAATACTGGCAGATATCTCAAGATATTCTTGTCCAAATGTGTACTTTTGTTTGCTCAAATGAGAAAGTTTTTTTATTTTTATTACAGAGTTCAGACTAATATTTGACTCTACAGTTGCATAGTCATTCATGAAGCCAAGAAGGTGTTATTTAAATTGTTCTTAACTGAGTTTTGGTTATCTTCTGGACAATGAAGTGTGTTAAATAAATGTCACCTACCTTAACTTTCAGCCCTCAATACAGTTCCTTAGCCTGCTCAACTGTACACATTTCTTAATGATTTATACATTTAATGATTTATATATTTGGCTTGTTCTCAACTGTACCCTGAGGAAACATAGAGTCATTATATGCTCAAATTAAAATTATAGATAGGGGCTAAAAGCAGAAGAATTTAAAAACCCTTAATAAGGGTGTCTACTGAGATGTAGAGATAAATGTGTACAAGAAGTGAAAGATGTGAAAGTTCCCTGAAGAGAAACCAGATCTAGTGTGATCAAAACAGGGAAATATATCTAATGAAAATGATGCTAAATTAGAGAAAGGAAGAATGGAACTGGAGAGAACATGGACAGATTAAGATATGGATGTAAAAAAAAAAGAGAAGACTGGATTAATTTATAGGAGAGTTTAGTGTTTTTTTTAATTCTGTCATATTAATTGTATTACAAGAGAAGTGTGTGAGAGTCATTGGGACTTTTAAACTGTTATCCTCACTATAGAGTTGGAAAAGAATCATACAGGTGTAAAGCTGCAAGCATGATCCTTATATGTTTGAAAAAAATTACCTGAGAATACTATTAGGTACGATAACACATTTTATGTGGTTATGAAAGAGTGGTATTGCAGGGCCCGGAGAGAGAGCACAGCGGCATTTGCCTTGCAATCAGCCAATCTAGGACCTAAGGTGGTTGGTTCGAATCCCGGTGTCCCATATGGTCCTCCGTGCCTGCCAGGAGCTATTTCTGAGCAGACAGCCAGGAGGAACCCCTGAGCATCGCCGGGTGTGGCCCAAAACAAAACAAAACAAAAAAAGAGTGGTATTGCAAAATACAAGAAATTCTGGTTTAGACAGGAGGCAGAGTATTATCTCCTTTAAAAAAAAGACACAGTAAATATTGGGGTCATTCAAAAAGGAATTCACTTGACCTAAGAGATATGGGGTTTCTCTGCCCTTGGAGTGTATTGTCATGGGATCAACTATAGACTCTGTTCAGGATCATTTACTCTCCCGGTGGTGCTTTTGTGGTGTTTGTAAGACCTCTGCTCTGTCCTGGGTGATACTATCAGGCCTCTGTGTCTAGGGATCTCAGTATCTGCACAGATCCTGCGGTGGGAGTTATGATGAAGTCAGTCTTTGTGGTTCTAGAAGTTCTGTTCCATCAGTGTCATTTTAATTCATCTTCTGTGGTTGGTGATCTTGGTCTTTGCACTGAAGCTACCCTAGGTTAGGGCTTTTTTATTGGTCCCAGGCTGTATACAGTCTGGTCATGGTTCTAGCAGCAGTCATCTGTAACTCAAAATCTTGGCTTTTGGGCCTTCCAAAGGGTGACAAGTCTTCTGATTTTGTCTTGTCGTTAGCTAGAAAGGTAGGATAACCTTCACTTAGGTCAAGTTGTTCCCATTTTCTTCGTTGTCAGGATGTCATATTAGAGCTGGCATTTGTTGGTGACCTCGCAGTATTGCGGCTGTCCCGGGTGGGATTTGTTTCCTGTAGCAGTTGTGTAAAACTGTGTCGTTCCTGTGTCTGGCATCCAGGGTTCAAGGCTGGATTGATGGTATCTAAACACCTGAGGTCTAAGTTAATTCCACATGACATATTTTCAAGGTAGGAGATATCCCTCTATTGTAAACAACTATGAGTTCCTATCTCTAATAGATAAGAGCTCTCTTTTTCCCCCCAATTAGAGGGGGAAACAAGGGAGACACCAGGACCAAATAGGTGCAAGACTACTATGCAGTAGGCTAGATACAGAGGAGACCACACATCCTAGCTACCCTGGGGGTGAGGGAAGAGGATATGGGTGGTAGGACAAAAACGGAGGTGTAGGGAGGACAATTTGGTGATGGGAATCCCCCCCGATTTTATGTAAATATGTACCTAAAATATCATTGTCAACAATATGTAAGCCACTATGATCAAAAAAAAATAAATAAATAAATAAAAAAGAAAAAATAGGGTAAAGAAAGTAAAAAAAAAAAAAAAGACAGACATGTTGATTAAAAAATAGGTTGAAGTGAGCCTCTGAACACTTTCTGTCTTTCTCTGTTTCTATTATTTTCTCTTTTCTCCTGTATCATGCACTCACTCTTACTCTCACTATTTTTCGTTCTTTCTTTTTCTTTATTTCTTTTCCTCTTTCATCTTTTTTCTTCTTTCTTTTTTTCTTTCTTCTTTCTTCCTTCCTTCCTTCTTGATTTCTTTCTTTCTTTCTTTCTTTCTTTCTTTCTTTCTTTCTTTCTTCTTTCTTTCTTTCTTTCTTTCTTTCTTCTTTCTTTCTTTCTTTCTTTCTTTCTTTCTTTCTTTCTTTCTTTCTTTCTTTCTTTCTTTCTTCTTTCTCTTTCTTTCTTTCTTTCTTTCTTTCTTTCTTTCTTTCTTTCTTTCTTTCTTTCTTTCTTTCTTTCTTTCTTTCTTTCTTTCTTTCTTTCTTTCTTTCTTTCTTTTTTCTACATACTTAGCAATGCTCAAGAAAACTTTCTGGTTTCATTTTCAAGAATAACTAATGGATATTTGCTAAGGAGTCATGCATGTTAGAGCTGAGCATAATGGATACTAGCAATACAATGACAGTCTCCTCTAGATAAAATATTTTAGTGTAGTCAGTGCATTTTAGCCAGGTAAATTAGCTCTCTATTCCCACAATTAAGTTTTATCTAAAAATTCCTTTAGACAAAGTCCCAAGAAGCAGAGCCAGAAAGACTAGGTATTTGACTCAGAAAAGCCATTTTCATCTCAGGTCAGTGAACCCTACGGAAATAAAAGCACCAGAGATAAGAGAATGGGTCTTCTAGCAGCAACAGCTAGGCTGTAGCTAGAAAACAGTCCCAAGAAACTGAATGAGAAAGAAATATGAGCAGCAGGTCCTCTCTGACAAAGCAGAACCATTTTACTCCATACAATGCACACAAAATAGAAGAGTCATTCAACAATGATATACTGTACTATAATGAAGAAATGAAAGAAAATGTCTTAATGTGTGTGTGTATATATAGTGTTTATATATTTTTATACATAAAAACCTGAATAAACATTCATCTCCAATGCATATGGAACATTCTCCAAAATAGAGCACATGCTGGGCCACAAAATATGCATCAATAAAATAAAGAGACAATATACTGTATTGAATATGTTCTCAGATCAAGATTAATTAAATTTAGAAGTGAATTACAAATAGAAATTTAACACCTTGTAAGTAAGCAGCTCTCTACTGAACAATAGTGGGTCAGGGAGAAAATCAAGACTCCTGGAAAGAAATGAGAATGAAGACACAAATACACCAAATCAGAAATGAAAGGGTGGATGTCATAACATACTATAAAAATTCAAGTGGTAATCAGATTACTTTGAAAATATTTTAACACAATACAAGAGAACTTGTAACAAATATTCTTAGACTCATACTACTTCCCAAAGTTGAATCAAGATGCTATGTAATACCCAAACAGACCTATCACTCTCGAGAAAATTGAAATGTTAATCAAAATGCTTCCCAAAAACAAAAGCTAAGGCTCAAATGGATTCACTAATAAATTCTTTAAAACCTTTAAATATGAGATATATAGAGTATCGTTTTCAGGATTTTCTAGGCAAGTGAAGAAATCAAAACACTCCCTAACAGTTTCCATAAAGCTAACATCACTCTGATCCCAAAACCTGACAAGAAATAAAGAAAAAGAGAATTATATGATGAACACCAATACAAATATCCTCAAAAATATTAGCAAGTAGAACCCAACAATCCATCAAAAATTGTTATATTCAATTTAATCATGACCAAGTAGGATTCATGCCAGAGATGTAAGGATGTTTAACATATGAAAGTCAATCAATATAATATACTATATCAATAAAAGAAAAAATTAAAATCATATGAGCATAGCAGCAGTTGGAGAGAAAGCATTTGAGAAGATCCAGCACCGATTCATGATAAAAAACTCTCAGTAAGATGGAAAATGAAAAAAATTTTTTCAATGTATTCAAAGCTATTTACCACAAGATTATGATAAACATCATAGTCAATGCGAAAAAAACTAAAAGGCTTTCTTATATGATCTGGAAAAATGAAGTTTATCCATTCTTGCTTACCAGTTCTATTCTATATATTACTGGAAGTACTTGCCACAGCAAGTAAGTAAAAGATATCAAGTGCTACCACATAGAAAATGAAAAAGTTAGGCTGTCACTGTTTGAAGATGACATGATATTATATTTTGAAAATGCCAAAGACTCACAAAAAAGCTATAGATTTCTGTAGAAAAATGTCATTTGTGTAGAAAATTGACATTGTTATTATGCAAAATCTATTGTTTTTCTAATTACAAATAATAAAAGTGAAATCAAACATAGTCTCATTCAACTAAAATTTATTCTGCATGATATTGGAATAAAGAAACTTTAGATAAATTGAATAGACCCTGAGGAATATTGATCAATAATATTTGTAAAGTTGCAAGAAATATAAAGTGGAGTAACAAAGTCTCTTTAACAAGTGATTTTGGAAAAACTAGTCCAATACATTAAAAAAAAAAAAAGAACTCGGAGCTTTCTTTAACACCCTGCACAATATAACAAATCAAAATACAATAAAGATCTTGTCATCAGAACTGAAACCATAAATTCAGAGGGAGATATAGATAAAAAAAAATCCATAACATTGAAGTTAAAGGTATCTTTAAGGAAGAAAAACACTGACCAAATAAGTTGAATCAATGATTAACTGCATTAAACTAAAAAGGTTTTTTTTCCCCTTAAAGTGACTAGGATGAAAGGACTGCCTAGAAAATGGAGAAACTGTCTACTTGATATCTATCTGATAATGGGATTACTATATGATAAATAAGGCACTTGTAGAGCTTAACACCAGATACATATCTAACCTTATCAAAAAATGGAAACAAGAGATGAACAGTTTCTAAAAGACAAAATATAGATATCCAAAAGAAAAATTAAAAAATTGCTCCACATCATTAATAATCACGGAGATGTAAATTAAAATATTAATGAGATGTCATCTCACACCTGAGACAGACATCAATCACAAAGAACAGGGGTCTGAGTGGGTAGCACAGTGGTAGGGCATTTGCCTTGCACACAGCTGATCTAGGACAAGATGCAGGTTCAATATGGTTCCATATGGTCCCTCAAGCCAGAAGCAATTTCTGATCACAAAAATCACAAAGAACAAGAACAAACAGTCCTGGCATAGAATGGGCAGGGGGGCAAGGGGACTCTTTTTCTTTTTCTTTTTTTTACCCAGGGGGACTCTTTTTCACTGTTGGTGGGAATGTTGACTTGTCCAACCTTTTTAGAAATAATACAGATATTCCTGAAACATACTAGGAATTGAGCTTCCATATATCCAGTAATACCACTCCTGAGAATATACACTATGAGCCCCAAAATACGATCCATTCCTCTGCATTAATCTGTTTATTGGGAAGTAAATCAGGGACCTGACAAAGGATGAGTATATAAAGATATCATGGTACATCATCACAATGGAAAACTCTGCAGCTGTCAGGAAAAATGAAGTCATGAATTTTTCTTGTACAAAGATGGACATGAAGAATATTATGCTGATTGAAATATGTCAGCAGGAGAGGAATATCCATAGAATGTTCCACTCATTTCTAGGATATAAAAATTACCATGGTAATAATAGGCAGAGATAGTAGAGATAAGGGCCAGGCGAACTAGTCCAAGCAGAAATAATGGAGGAGTGCAATCAAGGCAGAGAAGGGACCACTTTGAAATGTTAATTGGATTGACCATTCTGGACAAGAACTAGGTGTTGAAAGGAAATATCTGCCACAGATGCAGGCAAGGAGATGGTAGGATAGAGGATGGTAGGAAAACTGGGGAGATTATTGGCAGGAAATGTGCAGTGGTGAAGGTGTTATACATTGTATAATTAAAATTCATTCATGAACAACTTTGTAATTGTGAAAAAAATACACATCTATATTGTGAACAATCTTGTAAGCTATGGTTTTAAATAAAGTGGATTTACCAGTCTAAAATTAAAAAAAATAAATAAATAATATAAAAATAAAAATACTTGTGTACTGTTAAAAAGAACATAGATCAACTTGTCACAGAAACAGATGTAGTTTTAACAACCTTCCATCTCTTTAAGAGCTTCAAATAACCAGTTATGCTTACTCAAAGACTGAATTTCCTTCGAAGATAAGTTTTATTATTTTGGTGTTTTTTTATCAGAAATAAAGTTCATATATTCTTAGCAAAATAAATAAAAACGTAAAGCCTCCTTTGTCATCTATAATGTTATTTAAAATATTTTACATATTAGGGACCAGAGAATACAGCAATTAGGACACGTTTGTTGCAAAAAGTTGACATGGGTTCCAATTTTAACACCCCAAATTGTTTCTCAGTCCCATTCAGAGTGATCTCTTAGTGCAGAGTTTTGTCCAAAATACAAAGCAAAATTTATATACTTTACACATATAAAATATTTGTACTGTTGGAATTTAGTTCTTAGTATTTATTTTACTCATTATTAAGGCATTATGTGCCACTTTTTGAGAAAATATAGTATGAGTTGGGGCACAAATACATTTACCAAAATGCTATTAATAAAACTGAAAAAATAAATGTCATATAGACTAAAAAGAGATAGAACAGCATCTACAATGTTTCCATTGCATGCAGTCAACCCAGGTTCAACCCCTAGAACTAGGTATTGTCCCTCAAACACAGTCAAGTGTGAGCTCTGAGCAAAGTCAGTCGTAAGTTCGTAAACATGCCAGATGCAACCCCAAAGCAATGAAACATAGGAAGATACTTATAGAGAAATCCTCCATCGCCATATTTTTTCCTTTTAACAGAACCCCCTTCTTTCCCTAACTTGCAGCATTGTTACCTGTGATCAGGTGTGCTTGAAATACATCCCAGAAAGAATTTAGAGGTGATGTATGATTGAAAGAGTATTGAATAAATAATGTGAATGAACCTATATTCCAAAGAGAAAGAAAGAAAGAAAGAAAGAAAGAAAGAAAGAAAGAAAGAAAGAAAGAAAGAAAGAAAGAAAGAAAGAAAGAAAGAAAGAAAGAAAGAAAGAAAGAGAAGAAAGAAAGAAAGAAAGAGAAGAAAGAAAGAAAGAAAGAAAGAAAGAAAGAAAGAAAGAAAGAAAGAAAGAAAGAAAGAAAGAAAGAAAGAAAGAAAGAAAGAGAAGAAAGAAAAAGAAAGAAAGAGAAAGAAAGAAAGGAAGGAAGGAAGGAAGGAAGAAAGAGAGAAAGAGAGAAAGAAAAAGAAAAAGAAAGAGAAAAATAAAGAGAAGAAAAGAATAAAACAAAGAAAGAAGAAAAGGAAAAAGGAAAGAAATGAACAAAGAATGAAAGGAAAACAGGAAAAAAAAAGAAAGGAAAGGAAAGGAAAAATCTGTGTAAGAGTAAGAAGAGAAAAAGAGGAGAAAAAGATACAGAAAGAATTAGAGGAGAGTGGAAAAGAATGACTGAAAGAGAAAAGACAGCAAATAGTGAATGAAACAAAGAAAACCAAGAAACAGACTTTTACTTATTAATATGAATGGATTACTTTATTTTAATTAATTTAAATCAATAATTTTTATCAAACTTGAAGTATGCTATAGCTGAACTTACTAAAATCATGTATCAAGGGGAGAAATTGTTAAGTTGTTGCTCTCAATTGTAGATATCATATTTATTTGTAACTTGGCACATAATCTCCTATATTTGTCTCATTGGCTACCTGGCACTCTCCGAATTTTAAGTTTATACCCTGAGACATAGGAGGTACTGGTTAAATATTTTAATATTTTCTAAGTCAACGTAAGAGTCCCAGGTCAACTGTATTAACCTTTTCTAATAAAGCTCTGAGAGCTTTGCTTTCCTATTTACTCCATTACTTCTCCCATCTTAGCCTAAATTCAGAAACCTGGTAACTGCCACTTATGAATTATAGTAATTTCACCACAGAATATTGCTTCCAGTCCTCTAGAAGAGGAGGAGAGTGTGCCAGAGCCATTAGTTTCAGTGGAATAAAAATTGCTCATTCATAATTTTGTGTGTGTGGTCTATGAGCTGTAAAGACCACTTAAGGTCACTGCTTCATACAGTATTAGGTAAACATTTAAGAGGTAAATACTTTTATCCATCTTTGCTTCTAGCAAAGAAATAGACCATGAAAACTCCAGAGGGCTGGGTTGATATATGTTTTCACTCTATTATTTTCCCTGAGCTGAGTTTTCAGCTCACTGTGTGTGGTTGTAGGTAACTGAACCATGCTCAGTCTGAGGACAAAATTGGCGGTGTATCTGTGAAGCTATAATATACAAATGTATATGTACATACATGTATTCTTATAATAAGAGAAATAGTCAAAGAGATAAAAACAGAGTTAGAGGCAAAAGACATTATTAGAGATGATTCATAGGGAGAAACTGGGTTCTACATCTATATTAAGGTGCATAAAGAAAAAAAATTTGCCTTTTCAAAATAGCTGAGAATGAGCTGAACATTTATCCATAAAAAGGACCATATCAAAATAAATAGGGAATTCAGTTAACTTTTTAATTTTTTATTCTGTCTTTTCTGTTCTTTTTGTATTTTTCATTCATTCATTCATTATTTTCTTCTTTTTCTTCTCTTTTTTTCTTTCTTCTCTCTTTTTTCTTCCTTTATTCCTTCCTTTCTTCTTTCTTTCATTTCTTCTTTCTCTTTCTTTCTCTTTTCTTCTTTCTTTCTTTTCTTCTTTCTCTTTCTTCTTTCTCTTTCTTTCTTTCTCTTTCTTTCTTTCTTTCTCTCTCTTTCTTTCTTTCTTTCTTTCTTTCTTTCTTTCTTTCTTTCTTTCTTTCTTTCTCTCTCTTTCTTTCTTTCTTCCTTTCATTCTTTTCTTTCTTTCTTTCATTCTTTTCTTTCTTTCTTTCTTTCTTTCTTTCTTTCTTTCTTTCTTTCTTTCTTTCTTTCTTTCTTTCTTTCTTTCTTTCTTTCTTTCTTTCCTTTCTTTCTTTCCTTTCTTTCTTTCTTTTCTTTCTTTCTTTCTTTCTTTCTTTCTTTCTTTCTTTCTTTCTTTCTTTCTTTCTTTCTTTCTTTCTTTCTTTCTTTCTTTCTTTCTTTCTTTCTTTCTTTCTTTCTTTCTTTCTTTCTTTCTTTCTTTCTTTCTTTCTTTCTTTCTTTCTTTCCTTTCTTTCTTTCTGTCATGAAACTCTCCTAAAGTAGTAGCAAAAGCAAAGAAGTATTTCACAACAATGGAGCTTTCTTTGAGCAGGAAAGGGTTCCTACTCATAAATTCAAACCACAGAGATTATATAAAATAAAATCTAGCTTTAAAAACCTACAGAACTTTCAACCATCATGCCTGGTTTTGTTACATGTTTTTTTAACTTTTACTTTGAGATACTAGGACTTACATGACTGTGGATCATACTTTTCATCCATATATCATCAAATAACCATACCTACCACTAACGAGCCTGCTTCCCTATACCACATATCCCAAGGACATCTCTCTACTTCCGTTTAAGTTCTACAGATAGTTTATTTAGATGAAAAATAGAAACATCTACTCAAATAATAGCTTACCAAGGATGTCAAATATATATAGTAAAATTATAGCCATTTGAAAACCACCTAAATCTTACATAATATACTTCTTGTATGATTCATCATGATAATCCTTAGCTAATTTTAAAGTATTGTGAAAAGATTCTAGAGGTACTTACTCTGTGTATGGCCTTACTTGACTGTGCCTTTTAAGTTTTTGCTTTACCCTACCCAAATCATTGATAGTTGGCTGCAGTATCATGAGTTCAAAGTGACAGGGATAGAATGAATAGTCATGGTGTGACCTATTGAATCAACTTCAGCAATCTCAATCAGGATAATATTTCTGGTAACACCATATTGAACTTTTTCATTTTCTTATTTCTCTATATTATACACTTCTCTGTATGTCCTAGGAAGAAGATTAAACTTTATCTAGAACTCTGATTCTTGAAGCTGACGTCAAATAGAATATCAAAAAATGTAAACAAAAATACCAAAAATTTAAAACAGCTTTGCAGTTTTAAATTGCAGTCCCAGAGGAACGTCCATATTTGCATAGTATAAAGTGTAACACCTTTCTTCTACCTTGATAATCTTAAAAAGGTTGTTAAAATGTATCCTTCCCCTTGAAATACTGACAAATCTTGGCACATCTATAACAATGGGGTCAATCAATAAATTAGAAAAGCACCAAAGAAGACTGAAGAAGAAACTAAAGAAGTCAACCCATAAGTCTCAACCATAAGGTATAGTATGTACATAGAATCATGCTTCTGAAACTGGGAAAGACTGTTTCTTATATATATATATATATATATATATATATATATATATATATATATATATATATATATATATATATATATATATATATATATATATATATATATATATATATATATATATATATATATATATACACACACACATAGAAAATGAATTAAGCAAAATAAAATTAGACTACATTTCAATGAAAAAAGATAAAAATATTTCTTATAAAAAGCACATAATTACAAATATTTAGCTATTTACCTGCACACTGAAAATATTACCAAACTGATGCTAAATATACTGAACACACTAACACACATAGACAAATGACCATATTCAAGAAGATACAAAATTAAAAGGGACAAAGCCAAAAGCCTCCTATGGATACATATTCAATTTTATTAGAAATTAAGTTTAAAATAGTGAAACAAATATTTGATAATTCCAAATGTTGCATTCTTGTAATGACAAGATTTCTGTATTAATATGAAAATAGAAGGGCCAAACATTTATGAAATTACATGGCCAGTTATAAATGCTAAATGACTTAAGTAAAAAGATTTCCCTTCTGAAAGTCTATCTTCAAAATATTTATATTAATGCTAAGAAGATATTTGAGAGAATTATCATTAACCTTACCACTGTAATAATAAAAATTGAAAGCATCCAGTTGTTCATCATTGGTTGGAAGAAAATACATTTATTCTAAAATGAAAAACAAGATAGCAGTTAAAATTAGTAAACCAGAGTTACAAATATTAGCAGTAGGAAATGTTAAAAATAAATTATGTAAAATAAAAAACATAAATGAAAACTAACTGGCTATTCAATATTTGAATGTATAGCATTCATATTTGAACCTACATATAATGCAACATATAAATTATGGATATAAAGGTTACATGACTAAATTATGGTACCTTTGAGAACAAATATGAGAAATCAAATTGGTAAGGCTAGGAAAAAGAACAAATTTCTTAAATTTTTGTGTTTTCTTTTCAAAAAAGTAAAATATGTTATTATCCTTTAATAAAATTTGTTTCAATTATCAGATGGAAAATAAATGCCAATTCATTTATACATTTATAAGCATTTTGACAATAGGATAGTAAACAAAATTATTTAAATAAAAATTCAAAACAGACTTAAATATCAACATGGTATTTGATATACCAGTTGATAACATTACATATTTCAGTTGTTGTTGAACTCAATTTCAAAAGTTAAAAATTAAAGGTTGGGGCCGGTGCGGTGGGGCTAGAGGTAAGGTGTCTGCCTTGCCAGCACTAGCCTAGGATGGACCGCGGTTCAATCCCCCGGCTTCCCATATGGTCCCCCAAGCCAGGAGCGACTTCTGAGTGCATAGCCAGGAGTAACCCCTGAGCATTACCAGGTGTGGCCCAAAAACCAAAAAGAAAAAAAAAGACTTTAAAAATTAAAGGTTATTTTATGATGTTTTTAAAGTTTATTTTTAAGTTCCCTGTTAATAGTTTATTCATAAAACTTGGTTTGTGTAGGTAGTATGCTTCATATGATAGTGTTTATGCTTTTTCTTCTTTTGCTTTTGGCTTATAATACTTATATCCATTATGAGAAATAAATTTTTTTAAACATTTAATATATTTTTTTTGTTTGAACATTTTCGTCTTTCTAAATGATGTCAAAAATTGTATCTATATTAGGAATTGGTAATTACAAGTTATATATGGGCAACCATAGCACAGGCTTTTATCAATGGTTCCAAGGATATATAATGAAGATATGAATTAAATTTTTTCTCTCCCTTGTTCTAATTTCTGTCAAAACACCAGAGATTGCAAACATCAGCAGGTCCTGCGAAATTGTTAGAGCTGATAACAGAAAACAAATATCTTACCTTCATTCACTAACACTAAAGTATTGAAATAAAATCGGAAAGAGTATTTTATTATTATAATAGAGTCTTAGAATTGACGTTGGCAGAATGAACTCCGAAGATGCCTTCACTGCAAGACAGACACAAAAACACAAACACATCCTCACGCTGTGTCTTAAACTGCTGGAAAGTGTTGAAGGTGAAAAAGAGGAAACCAGGGACACGTCTCTGCCCATTAACGAAATTAAAGGCTTTACTTTTCCTGGGAGAGTATGATTTAAAGGCTAATCAGCACCATGGTCCTTGCACATTATCTAAGAAAGTAGAAATTACTGGCTACTGAATCTGTGCTCGGAAGCTCCAGGGGGAATCTCTGCAGGCCCTCTGATAACTTTTTATGCCGTGCTTGAATATTCCTCCCCATGTAATTGGGTTTGTTTGCTATATATAAAACGTGGCTGCTGGCTAATCGTCTGATTCTTCCTAGACGCGTTTGAGTAGGGCCGTTTGTTTGTGCAGATTAAGCTTCTTGTGTTCAGTTTTTCTCTACTTCACTGGCAAGGACTCGAACTGCTCTATTTGCTTTGCACAGTCCCATTAAATTATTCAACGGCATTCACATTCATATGTCTTTAGAACATTGGCTCCAGATGAGTCGTATTCAAAAGAAAGGCTTCATTTTTAGGCCATTGAAATCAGAAACTGTTATAGGAAAAATGATTCTGAAAGTAGATTTTAGCTCATTCATGTAGGGCACAACACTCTTTTCAAAGTTCTGTAAGTCGATTGCTCTTCAATATCAAGCAACACTCTTTTTGTGGGTTAAAAAAAAGGCATTTCTCACTTTCATTGAGGCCATAGATGAGGGCAAGGAAATGAACACGAAGGGTAAAGACATCTGAATGCACTCTGTGTTTCTTGCTTTTGGGAATATCTACATGAAATTGCCAGTGTAACCTCTGTCCCTCTTGAGACTGATACAAAGAGCTCAAAGTGAGAATCTTATAAATATCTCATTTGTCATATACATTATACCAGAGAATATCCATCACACTAATCCATTTGTGGAATAGACGAATCTTGCAACCTCCGTGGAGAAAGAATTTTACTAGGTGTAATCACACACGAACATAAGTATGCATGCTGGTGTTCACACGCAAACACACTACCAAGAATAAACGAAGATGAATGCTGCAGTCGTTTGATGGATTTATTTTTGTATTATAGTTTCATGACAGTGTAATTCTGTTTAGATAGTTCTGGTCCTTTTGTGTGAGAAGAGGGACCATATGAAAAAGTCCAAATCTTTCTAGGATCTCCCAGCATTAAAGTCACCTTTAAGAGTCAAAGTAACAATGTTATTTGCTTACTTGTGAAGAATTTCCATTCACATGGTCAAATAAATGAAAAAAGGGGCATATTATCTGTTCTTTAATGAAAAACATATAAAAGCAAAAAATCATTCACAATATGCAGAACCTCCCTAATTTCAACCATCATCCTTTTCTCTTACTCAGTTGATATTTATTTAATTCAGAACCTATTTTTAAACATTGTGTTTTTATTTTCAGTCAATTTTCTGATTCATAGTTTTAGATACAATCATATAAATGGTATGGAGAAATTAATGGTATGGTATCTCAGGTTTTCTAGAACCAGAACAGTAAATCAATTATTTCTTCCAGTTTAACCTACAGTCATCTTCATCTGACAATCATACAATGTATAGAGTGACATTCTTGATTTAGTTACAGTATTAAGAAGAAGAAACAAAGATTTGGTTTCAGAATTGTTAAATGTCTAATCTCAAATACAGTTCAAAATTATGACTAATCATTTGATCCACATCAATCTTGATTTATCTTTTTATAAAATATTCTAGCACATATTTATCTGAAGTGGAATGAAATCATATCTTAAACACTACTGTCTAAATTGCCAAACTTCTTATTAAATTCAAAACTGAACACTTATAATATTTTTTGCTGAGATATATAGAAATTAAAGTCAAATGTGTTGAAGAAATTTGAAATTGAAATGGAAAGAATATTTTAATATATTTTTTATTTAAACACCTTGATTACATACATGATTGTGTTGTTTGGGTTTCAGTCATGTAAAGAACACCACCCATCACCAGTGCAACATTTCCATCACCAATGTCCCAAGTCTCCCTGCTCCCCACCCAACCCCCGCCTGTACTCTAGACAGGCTTTCTATTTCCTTCATACATTCTCATTATTAGGGTAGTTTGAAACGTAGTTATTTCTCTAAAAAAACTTATCTTTTTTGTGGTGAGCTTCATGAGGTGAGCTGTAACTTCCAGACATTCTCCTTTGTGTCTGAAAATTATTATTGCAAGAATGTCTTTCATTTTTCTTAAAACATATAGATGAGTGAGATCATTCTGTGTTTTTCTCTCTCTCTGATTTATTTCACTCAGCATAAAAGATTCCATGTATATCCATGTATAGGGAAATGTCATGACTTCATCTCTCCTGATAGCTGCATAATATTCCATTGTGTATATGTACCACAGTTTCTTTAGCCATTCATCTGTAGAAGGGTATCTTGGTTGTTTCCAGAGTCTTGCTATGGTAAATAGTGCTGCAATGAATATAGGTGTAAGGAATGGATTTTGTATTATATTTTTGTGTTCCTAGGGTATATTCCTAGGTGTGGTATAGCTGGATCGTATGGGAGCTCGATTTCCAGTCTTTGGAAGAATCTCCATATCGCTATCCTTAAAGGTTGAACTAGATGGCATTCCCACCAGCAGTGGATAGGAGTTCCTTTCTCTCCACATCCCCACCAACACTGTTTGTTCTCATTTTTTGTGATGTGTGACAATCTCTGTGGTATGAGGTGGTACCTAATAGTTGTTTTGATTTGCATCTCCCTGATGATTAGTGATGTGGAGCATATTTTCATGTGTCTTTTGGCCATTTGTATTTCTTTCTTGTCAAATTGTCTGTCCATTTCTTCTTCCCATTTTTAATGGGATTAGCTGTATTTTTCTTATAAAGTTCTGTCAGTGCCCTATATATTTTAGAGATTAGCCCCTTATCTGATGGGTGCTGGGTGAATAGTTTCTCCCACTCAGTGGGTGGCTCTTGTATCTTGGGTGCTATTTTCTTTGAGGAGCAGAAGCTTCTCAGTTTAATATACTCCCATCTGTTAATCTCTGCTTTCACTTGCTTGGAGAGTGCAGTTTCCTCCTTGAAGATGCCTGTAGTCTCAATGTCCTGGAGTGTTTTGCCTACGTGTTGTTCTACTCATCTTATGGTTTCGGGTCTGATATCAAGGTCTTTAACCCATTTGGATTTTACCTTCATACATGAGGTTAACTGGGAGTCTAAGTTCAATTTTTTGCAAGTGGCTAGCCAGTTATGCCAACACCACTTGTTGAAGAGGCTTTCTTTACTCCATTTAGGATTTCTTGCTCCTTTATCAAAAATTAGGTGATTTTATGTCTGGGGAACTTTCTCTGAGTATTCGAGCCTATTCCACTGATCTGAGGGCCTGTCTTTATTCCAGTACCATGCTGTTTTGATAACTATCGCTTTGTAGTAAAGTTTAAAATTGGGGGAAGTAATTCCTCCCATATTCTTTTTCCCAATGATTGCTTTAGCTATTCTTGGGTGTTTATTGTTCCAAATAAATTTCAAAAGTGCCTGATCCACTTTTTTGAAGAATGTCATGGGTATCTTTAGAGGTATCACATTAAATCTGTACAATGCTTTGGAGGAGTATAGCCATTTTAATGATGTTAATCCTGCCAACCCATCAGTAGGGTATGTGTTTTCATTTCCACATGTCCTCTCTTATTTCTTGGAGCAGAGTTTTATAGTTTTCTTTGTATAGGTCCTTCACATTTTTAGTCAAGTTGATTCCAAGATATTTGAATTTATTTGGCACTATTGTGAATGGGATTGTTTTCTTAATGTCCATTTCTTCCTTATTACTTTTGGTGTATAGGAAGGCCATTGATTTTTGTGTGTTAATTTTGTAGCCTGCTACCTTGCTATATGAGTCTATTGTTTCTAGAACTTTTAGGTAGAGTCTTAGGGTTTTCTTTTTGTTTGTTTGTTTGTTTTTGTTTTTGTTTTTTTGGGCCACACCTGTTTGATGCTCAGGGGCTACTCCTGGCTAAGCGCTCAGAACATGCCCCTGGCTTGGGGGGACCATATGAGACGCCGGGGGATCGAACCACCGTGCTTCCTTGGCTAGTGCTTGCAAGGCAGACACCTTACCTCTAGCGCCACCATGCTGGCCCTTAGTCTTTAGGGTTTTCTAGGTAGAGTATCATGTCATCTGCAAACAGCAAGAGCTTGACATCTTCCTTTCCTATCTGGATTCCCTTGATATCCCTTTCTTGCCTGATCGCTATAGCAATTATTCCAGTGCTATGTTGAATAGGAGTGGTGAGAGAGGACAGCCTTGTCTTGTGCCAGAATTTAGAGGGAAATCTTTTATTTTTTCTCCAACGAGGATAGTAATTGCCACTGGCTTTTCGTAGATGGCCTTAACCATATTCAGAAGAATTTTAGTTGAGAAAAATTAAAATATACCCTGAAGAAAGCTGAGCAAACAATCACAGATTAGGGAGAAACTTAGGAGTTAATCAAAAATAAGCAAAATAAACAAAGCACTATATAAAAATGATTAATGCATAGAAATAATTAAACTGTTATTATTTTGGTAAAGAGTACATGCTACTGTACTTAAAGTGTTTAATTTTCTTATTCAAGTACATATCCATGGAAATTTAAGATTTAGTCTCTTGACAATTTTAATTTAAGATAGTTCCAAAGCAAAATACCTCAGCATGCAAGAAACAACAAAATAAAAAATTCCAACTTTCTGGAATTCTAACATTTTTAAATTCATTTTTATAGTATGTTAACAGCCCTTACTTGTCTGCCCCATTATTTCCATCTTCCTTTGACAACATCTATCCTATTGTCATTGTTTTAAAAGTTTATTCTCATTGCTCATTGCGTTTTTCCTCTTTCTTTATTGCCACATGTGAATGAGATGATCTAGGATCTAGTATTTTCCTTCTTTCTCTGACAATTTATTTACCACACATTTGTCATTGAGCCTTAGAATTATATTTATATCTTTGATATTGTAAATGAAACTACAATGGACGTAAATGAACTTTAAATAAAAATAAGAACCAAAAAGACATTAGAACAAAGGCAACATTTATCTTGCATGTTTCAGGCATAGACTTGATTTCAGGCAGTGCTCTAAACCGCAGTAGGTATAACCCCTGAGTGCAGAACCAGGAATGCTCTCAGTCCAAAAATAAAAAATAAATAAATAATAAATAAAGCATACCATAATAAAGTTCACATAGGCCATTTCAAGATAATGAGTTATTAAAATATTTATACTGATTTAATATTTTAGAGAAAAGGAAAATCCCCTTTCTTCTCTAACCAACTCCTTTCTAGTGGGTAATTTCACACTTATCAGCATTCATTTAAACCAACAAAATAGACAGGTAGAAAAGTATGTAATGAGTTAATATAATGGAAACTGCCCAAGATATGAGACATTAAGAAAGCCAAATAAATACACCCATATCTAGGGATACAAATGTCAGGTGAGGAAATATGTACGCTATTCTGTAATTATTGTTCACACTAAAATAAATTTTCTCTTCAAATATATAGAACATTAAACACTGAATGAGTTTATTATATAAAAAGATTATATATTATGTTGTTGAAATAATTCTTTTTATATGCAGAGGACAGTTTATCTTTGAGAAGATCAGGGAAGAGAGAGAGAGAGGAGAGAGAGAGAGAGAGTGTGTGTGATGTAATGATCTTTCATTTGAATTCCAGAGTCATTAAAGAAAGGAAACAATACAATAACTCTCTCAGAGAATTGGTTTCCAGGAAACATTATGAGAAATACAGTCATACTATATTAAATCAAAACTCATTCAATAGAAAAATATAGGTGGCATGACTGATGAAAATGAGTCCTTTTAATCATTTCTTTTTCTTATCTGTGGTTTTTACTTTGCTCTCTTATCACCACAATAGATATCAAAGAACATGGAGGAGCACTAAAACTATGCTAACATTTGAAGTTATAATGCTTTTGGACATAGTTTTAAAGCCAGTGAATGATGAGGATTGTAATTTCTAATATCAATTGAGAATTTCTTCCCCACCTTTCCAGCATTCAAAGAGCTCTGGGTTTCAATCTCTTCACTATTGATGAAGTTTGCCATTAGTTATAGAAACTGATTCTCACAACGCCCTCAGCAGGATTTGGCTTTTAGTTGAGAGCAAGTAGAAACAGGCATGTACCCCATCAGCAAAAATAAATAAATAAATAAATAAATAAATAAATAAATAAACAAATAAATAAATCACAGCTCACAATTTAGAAAATGATTTGAAGGTAACTCAGGTGAAGTCAAAGAGACTTCATCGTTAAAAAAAAAGAACTGTTCACTGAACACATGACATTTAAATTTTTGAATAGAGGGTACTATTTTGAGTCCTGGAAATTGTGCTGAGAAAAGCTATATGGATTCCTCATTCATGGAGAGAAACAAATGCCATAAGAAATTAATATTTTTTATTTCTATTGTTGTGGAACTTGCTATGAAGTGCTGAAATATGGAATATAATGGAATTTATCAAAAAAGTACTATCATTTTGATAGTAGTTTTCCCTTGATAGAAGTTTAACAATGTTGATTCAAAATACTTATGATGTGGTTTGAATTCTGTTCTTCAAATATATGGCATTTTAATAACAGTAACCCAAAAGATGATATTATTTAGAAGTAGGTTTGTTGAAGATATAGTTAGTTATATTGAGGTAATATAAAATAGGATTGGTCATCAATAAAATATTCCATTAATATACGAGAAAAATAAAATTCAGACAAAAATATACAGACACAAAATTATGTGAAAATCACAGGGAAAGAAATAGTAAAAAGAAATAAATAGTGACCTTTTTTGTAAACTATATATTTTTTGTTTGTTAAAGTCTTTTTTATTAATATATTTATTTAAATACCTTGAATACAAATATAATTGTAGTTGATTGTAGTTGGGTTTCAGTCATATAAAGGATACCCTCCTTCACCAGTGTAACATTCCTATCACCAATGTCCAAAATCTCCATCCTCCCCACCCCAGCACTACCTGTACTCTAGATAGGCTTTCTGTTTCCCTAATTCAATCACATTGTTATGATAATTCTCAGTGTAGTTATTTCTCTAACTGCACTCACCACTCTTTGTGGTGTGCTTCATGTCATGACCTAGACGTTTCAGCCCTCCTCTCTTGTGTCTGAGAATTATTGCAAAAATGTCTTTTATTTCTTTTAAACCCATAGATGAGGAAAACCATTCTGCATCTATCTCTCTTATTCTGACTTGTTTCACTCAGCATAATAGATTCCATGTACATCCATGTATAGGAAAATTTCATGACTTTTTCTCTCCTGGTGGCTGCATAATATTCTATTGTTTATTTGAACCACAGTTTCTTTAGCCATTCATCTGTTGAAGGGCATCTTGGTTGTTTCCAGAGTCTAGCTATTGCAAACAGTGCTTCAATGAATATAGGTGTGAGGAAGGGATTTTTGAATTGTATTTTTGTGTTCCTCGGGTATATTCCTAGGATCAGTATAGCTAGATAGTATAGGAGCTCAATTTCCAGGTTTTGGAGGAATATGGACATATCGCTTTCCATAAAGGTTGGACTAGACAGCAATCCCACGAGCAAGGAATAAGGGTTCCTTTCTCTCCACAGCCCTTCCAGCACTGCTTATTCTCATTCTTTGTGATGTGCGCCAATCTCTTGGTGTGTAATGGTACCTCATAGTTATTTTGATTTGTATCTCCATGATTATTATTGATGAGGAGCATGTTTTCATATGACTTTTTGCCATTTGTATTTCTGCTTTGGCAAAGCGTTTGTTCATTTCTTATCCCCATTTTTTGATGGGAATACCGTATTTTCCGGCGTAAAAGACAACTTTTGAAACAAAAAAAGTCAACTGAAAATTGGGGGTCGTCTTATATGACGAGTATATTCCAAAAAATATTTCAATATGCCACTTAACGAAAATTGTCTGAAGATTGTCACAAACCGAATTTTCCAACTCGATCCCGCACCAATCACTGCAAGGCTGCTCGGACCACCTCTCTAACTCAGCCAATCCAAGCAGGCTTTTTATGCATGCAAATTAGACAATGTTCTGGACCGAATCTACACTGTCAAAAGCCTGCTCAGATGGGCCAGAGTCAGAGAGGAAGCCTATTACAGTAGAACCTTTGAACCTTTGCTTGTTGTGATCGGCTCACTGTGGTACATGCAGTTGCAGCACAGGATCATTCTGTCTGATACAGCGATATAGGCCTAAACCTATGTTTTAACTGCAAAATTAGGGGGTTGTCTTATACGCTGGCAAATATGGTAGATGTTTGTTTCGTGTAAAGTTCTGCCAGTGCCATGAATATTTTGGAAATTAGCCTCTTCTATTATGGGTACTGGGTGATTAGTTTCACCCACGCAGTGTGTGGCTCGTGTATGCTGGCCATTATTTCCTTTTATGTGCAGAAGCTTCTCAGCTTAATATATTCCCATCTGTTTATCTCTGCTTCCACTTGTTTGGAGAGTGCTGTTTCCTCCTTCAAGATAACTTCAGTAACTTTGCCTCAATGTCATCGAGTGTTTTACCTACACGTTGTTCTATATACATTATGGTTTCAGGTCTGATATCAAAGTCTTTAATCCAATTGGATTTTACCTTCACACATGGTGTTATCTGGGGGTCTGAGTTCACTTTTTTGCAAGTGGCTAACCAGTTGTGCCAACACTATTTGTTGAAGAGGCTTTCCTTGCTCCATTTAGGATTTCTTGCTCCTTTATCAAAAATTAGGTGATTGAATGTCTGGGGAACATTCTCTGAGCACTCAAGCCTGTTCCATTGATCTGAGGGTCTGTCTTTATTCCAATACCATGCTGTTTTGATAACTATTGCTTTGTAATAAAGTTTAAAGTTGGGGAAAGTAATCCCTCCCATATTCCTTTTCCCAAGGAGTGCTTAAATATTTAAGGGTGATTTTTGTTTCAAATTAATTTCAGAATTGTTTGATCCACTTCTTTGATGAATTTCATGGGTATCTTTAGAGGGATCACATTAAATATGTACAATTCTTTGGGTAGTATTGCCATTTTAATGATGTTAATCCTACTATTCCATGAGCAGAGTATGTATTTCCATTTCCTAATGTCCTCTCCTATTTCTTGGAGCAGGGATTTACTGTTTTCTTTGTACAGTTCCTTTCACATTCTTAGTCAAGTTGACTCTAAGATATTGGAGTTTATGTGGCACTAATGTGAATGGGGTTGTTTTCTTAATGTCTATTTCTTCCCTATCATTACTAGTGTATAAAAAGACCATTGATATTTGTGTGTTAATTCTGTAGCCTGCCACATGGCTATATGAATCTATTGTTTCTAGAATCTTTTGGTAGAGTATTTAGGGTTTTCTAAATAGAGTATCATGTCATCTGCAAATAGTGAGAGCTTGACTTCTTCCTTTCTTATCTGGGTTCCCTTGTTATCTTTTTGTTACCTAATTGCTGTACCAAAGACTTCCAGTACTCTGTTCAATATCAGTAGTGAGAGAGGACAGCCTTGTTTTGAGGCAGAATTTACAGAAAAGGCTTTTTGTATTTCTCCATTGAGAATAATATTTGCCATTGGCTTGTGGTAGATGGCATTAAGTAGATTAAGAAAGGTTCCTATCAAGTATTGACAGGGCCGTGTTGAGATCTCCCACAATTATTGTGTTATTATTGATGTCCTCTTTCAAATTAGTCAATTATTGTATTAGATACTTTGTTGCTCTCTCATTGAGTGTGTATATTTAGTAGTGTGATTATGTCCTATCGCACATATCCCTTGATTAGTATGAAATGTCCATCTTTGTCCCTTACAACTTTTCTGAGTGTAAAGTTTATTTTATCTGAAATTAATATACACACCCCAGCTTTTTTAAGGGTGTGGTTTGCTTGGATGATTTTCCTCCAGCCTTTGATTTTGATTCTGTCTGACCTGACTAATTAGGTGTGTTTTTTGTAGGCAGCAAAAGGGTGGATTCATCTTTTTGATCCATTTAACCTCTCTGTGTCCCTGAAATGGTGCATTTTGTCCACTGACATTGAGGGATTTGATTGTCGTAAGATTTAATGTCATCTTTGTGTATAAGTTTGGTGTGTTTGTTGGTCTGTCTTGACTTAAAGTAGACCTTTCAGTTTTTCCTTTAAGGCTGATTTTGCATATGCAAAGTTTCTGGGTTATGCTTTTCTGTGAAGCTATGTATCCTTTCTTCAAACATCAATGTGAGTCGGGCTGGGTGCAGTATTCTTGGTGAGGCATCCATTTCATTCAGTCTTGTTACAATCTCCCAACACTGTCTTCTGGCCTTGGGAGTTTCTTGTGACATGTCTGCTGTAAATCTAATGGATGCTCCCTTTTAGATCTTGCTGCTTTCAGTATTCTATCTGTAGAATTCGTCTTTGTTACTATGATGAGTCTTAGGTGTTTTCTTCCATTTTCTTTTAGCTGGTACTCTTTGGGCATGCAGGATTTGATTGCATGCAGTTTTTAGTTCTGGGAGTTTCCTTGTGATGATGTCTTTGACTGTTGATTTTTTCTGAGGATTTCCTTCCTCGTACTCAAGACTCCAATGATTCTTATGTTGCATCTGTTGAGTGTATCAAATACTTCTTTTTTTTTTTTTTTTTTAGTTTTTGGGCCACACCCTGAAGCACTCAGGGGTTACTCCTGGCTCTCTGCTCAGAAATCGCTCCTGGTGGGCACAGGAGACCATATGGGATCCCAGGATTTGAACATAGTCCTTCTGCATGCAAGACAAATGGCCTACCGCTGTGCTGTCTCTCCTGCCCCAAAGACTTCTATTTTCATCTATTCACATTCTTGAAGTACTTTCCAATTGTTGGATTGATTGCCTTAAGGTTCGTTTCCAATCTCTTTTGCTATATGGACTTGTTCTGCATTTCATCTTCCAGTTCACTGATTCTTTCCTTGCTGCTGTTACCCTTTTGGAGAGGCTTTTCATTGAGGTTTTCAGTTCAGCTGCCATGTTTTTCAGATCTGTTATTTCAGTTTGGAGTTTACTAATATTTAACTCTGTGTTCTGTTCAGCTAGAGCTATGTTTTCTTTGAGTTCTATGAGGATCCTCCATATTTCTATTCTAAACTTCTTATCTGAGAGATTAATCTGATGGTTGGTATTGTTTGGGTCATCCAAGGAATCATCTTCATTTTCTGTTCATGTTGTTTGCCTGCGAGGATTCCCCATTGTCATGCTTGTAGTGTGATTTTTTTCCTGAGTGTTATGGTGAAGTTCATTAGTTAGAAAGAGCATGGCCGCAAAGGAAGTGAAGCAGCTGTCCTCTTCTGGAACCTTTAGGAAAAAGTTTTTGTTGAACGCTTCTCGGCCCTCACAAGAGAGGTTCAGAAGACAGAAAAGTAGAGAAACAGCATAGGCGACAGGCCATCTCAGTCTCTCCCAGTTGGTAATCTCACAGCAGGGGCAGATTCCTCCCAACTGCCTTCACAAAGGATCTGCCTTTCTGCTGGGGCACTGCTGAGCCTCTTTTCATGCACTCAGACCCTCTCAGCCCCTTGGCTGGGTACATCTAGGAGAGAGTTTTTGCAGAGCCCTTCTAGGCCCTCTCAGTAGAGTCAGGAGACAGAAGAGTAGAGAAACATTCACAGGCTACAGCCCCCTCAGTCTCTCCCAGTTCATAATCTCTCAGCAGGGACAGATTCCTCTCACCTGCTTACACAGACAAAGTATCTGGAATAGTGATCTTAATGATACTGAAAAACTGGGAATATTTGGGGTTACCTAAAGCTTAAAAACTAAGAGCTACCTGATGTTTCCAGTATCAACTTTCTGTTATCACATCACCCTTGAAATTATAAATCCTCATTCTGTATTATAATATTTTTGGAATAAACATCACATAGTTAGTGCTATTTTATTAGTCGTCTTTTGAAATTAATTTATCTTTTATTACAGTATTAACTTCATGATACTCAAGTTCTTGTGCTGAATCTTAACAATGTATGTGAAAAATTAATGAGTTCACGTGGAAATAGCAAACATTCTAATGGAGGAAGCATATTTCAAAACTTTTTGCCCTAAAACTAGCTAGTAAATGTGTTAAGAAAAAATATAGGTTATCTTTCAGCACCAGTAAAAATAATTGAAGACATAATGCACTTCTTGTACATTTTACTTCCTTTGAGGACATGACTTTTTAAAGCTTTGTTTTGGTTTGTGAGTCATACCTCAGGTACTCCTTACTCTGTGATTAATGATCACTCCTCATTATTGGGGGACTATATGATTCAGTCCTAGGGATCAATATTAGGTGTTACACATCAATCAATCATCCTACGTGTAATAATAACTCTACATGTAGTATCAACCCTCTGGCCTCAAGACTTGACTTTTAAATTAAAGTCCTAAAAGTGTTCTTGAGTTCTCATCTTTCATTACTAAATCTTTTTTGAGTAGAACTAAAATTGGAGGGTAAATTTCTGATAGTAATACTTTCTCACTTATTTGTTTGCTGGAAAAAAATAAGGGAAAGTAGTGGAGAAGTAGTAGAAAGTAGTGGTGGGTAAGAAATAAATTAAAAATTGGAGTTAATAGCTTATGTAGTTGAGGGCTAAATTCTATTGCTTTATGTCACTGGCCAGTTACTTTTATGGAGGCCCTGATGGCACTCAGCATTTATGGTCCTGAATAGCATTGCATTATTCAGAAAAATTATTTGGCTGAGTATAGTGTGGGTTTGTCTTTGATACAATAAGTACTTTTTGGGATGTTTTCTAAAAAAATATGAAAAAAAAAAAGAAATGGAGGAAGGGAGGCAAGAAAGAATATGGAAAATGTTAGAGAGAAGGAGGGGAAAACACAGGTAGGGAAGAAGAAGGAATTATAGAGAAGGGATAAAGGAAAAGTGAAAAGCGAGGTTTATTATTATGGCAATTGTCTTCCCAAATTAAATACTCACATATGTTATAGATTAATCAGAGCCTTATAACTAGTGTATATGTTAGATATATACACACACATGTTAGTCATATAATGCATATACATATATTATATGCATATATACACATATATATTTATAAATAATTCTTTCTAAAATGCTAAAAATATTTTACCCAAAATCTAGACATTTAAAGAATTTACTAGCATTTTATGTCATGTTAGTATTGATTTTGTGTGATGACCTACCTATTCATCAGAAGAATTTCTTTTGCATGTAAAGTGTATCTTAGCGTGTCTCTTTATTAGTTTTTAAATGGCATCCTAAAGCAACTTTTACTTTTGATAATTAGCCCTAACATAGTAAACTATGTTTATTTATCCAAAGTAAACTATTATTAAACTTTAAAATATTAATTAAAAGTAGTCAAGTGGTTGACCATCAAAAAGAACAACTTCTGGAGAATGAGTACACATCAAATGTATTCTGACCAAAGAAGGTAAAACCATTTAATTCTAAGAACCCTTGAGAATGCTATTTTAGCATTAAAAATAATTTATAAGGGCAATGGTTTCACGAAATAATTAACTTTCAAAGCAACCTGCTTTTTGCATATAACAAGAAGGATACATCCCAATTATAGTTTTTACTGTCTGCTTGGGAGACTACATGCAGAATGAGGACTAACATGCAATTGACTTTATGTACTTTACTTCCTTTACTACCTTTCTGGTCCCTAGAAAATCTAAAGTACACATAGCACATGGTGATAAAGTATATATTATACAAAATGCGGCAATACAATTAATCCCTAGAATTTGAAGATTTCCCTAGCTGATTCAATTCTAGCTGTTGAATAGACAAGTGGACCAAAGACGTGAAGGACCTATACAAAGAAAACTATAAAGCCCTGCTCCCAGAAATAAGAGAGGACACACGGAAATGGAAACATATTCCCTGCTCATGGATTGGCAGGATTAACATCATCAAAATTAAACTTTCCATATGTCACACCCAAAATATAAAAATACATAAACCTCAGGTAAAATTTCTTAGACACATAACTTGATAGAAGAACATATTTTCAGATAATACAAGTAAAATGACATAAACAAAAAAAATACATCATGTATAAAGTACTCACAAAGCTCAGCAAGAATGAAACAAATGGTGCCAGAAGAAATGTGGAGAAAAAAAGAAAGAAACTGACACTTTTGTGAGAAAGGCATATAAATGGTAAATAAGCATATAAAAATGTTTTCATTGACTTATTGTCAAGAAAGTGCAAATCAAAATTACGAGGTATTATAATTTCATATCATCATGCCTTACCCAAAGAAAAACACACACAAAAAAAACCCACAAATACTAGAAATAAACAGTATTGTTGAGAAGTGGTAATATGGTCCATAAAGTCCACTTTATTTAGCATTTATCCACAAAACAAAAACAACACTATTTATGTTCATTGAGGATAAGAATAGATCTATGTTAAGCCAGGATAGAACACATCTATGCTTAACCAATATCTAGATGCCACAGAATTGCCTAATGACAGGGGATTGGATAAAGGACATGTGGCATCTAGATATATGCTTATATATAATATAAATACAAGATTCTTTGTGGCTGTAAGAAAAGGTGAAATAATATTTTGCTGCAACTTGGCCAACAAAGGAGGATGTCATGGGGAAATAAAACTCCATTATCTCATTTATCTGTGATGTATAAGGAAACCTACTGAACCTAATTAAAATATATAAATAAAATAAATAAAGAGCAGGTTTGAAAAATCTCTCATCAACAAAAATAAATAAGACACAAAACTAAACTAAATATAGATTACTATAAGAAAAATGAAACCCATTTATATTTTCCTTGTAAACTTCTCTAATAATTCTATAATAATTTTATAATAAACATCAAAAAATTATCATCTTAAAATAACAAATAACTACTTTTAGTCATCACTTTTCCATATGAATACTGTCATAATACCCCATTGTAAAAATTTATAATTTCTTTATATTCACTTTATAAGTCATCTTGCAAGGTATATATTTTGCTTTTATTTTCATATCCATGTTGAATACTCCCAGTTTATAACCCTTTAAAATAGTAATATTGCAATAATAAATTTGTATTATTATTTATATTTATCTAACTTAAATGTACACATTTTCTGGGCACTTTTTTAAGAGTGTTACATCCAGCGTTGCTCAGGGGTTACTACTGGCACAGCGCTGAGGAATCACTCTTAGCAATGCTCAGGGAACCATAGGAGATGCCAGATGGACTTCATGGAAGGTAAGAGCCGTAAATGCTATACTATGTTTTTGGCCCCTACACGCTTTCTGGACTGTAAATAGACAGTCCAAATGTTCTATTAGTGATCAAGAAACTGGTATTGACATATATGTAGAAATATAAATTAGTAAATTAGAATTAAGAGATCAAACATTAAGCATGGCATACTTAAGTTAAAATATTTTGTCTAATAAATGAATGTCTAAGAATGCCATCAAGTAACACATTTTTCTACAAGGACTAATTAACCAATTAAATACTACAAAAATTTAATTTAAATTTTTAACTTACATTTAACATAAGCATGAAAGAGTCTTATTGAAGTAAATGAATAACTATGAATAAAAGAATACAAAAGAAAAAATTCAATCTAATTGAATGCAAATTCCATTGAAATTAAGTTTATAAAAAATTATTCATAAGAAAGACGATAGAGAGTAGAAGGAAAGGAACTAAGTGGAAGAAAAACACAAATATGAAAGGAAAGTGGCCAGGGGCCAAGTGGTCTCAGGTACTTTGACAGAGTTAAAAAGGGACGAAACTAAATGTCCAACCCAAAGGCAACAAGGACGGAATCAAGAGACCCAAACATAAACTTAAAATGGACCTGTTATGCAGTCAGGTATGGGATGTACTTGGGGAACATTGGTGGAAGGAGATGGGCACTGGTGGTTGGATTGGCCCTAATTCATTGTAGATCTGAAACTCAACTAGAAAGGACTTCATAAATCACAATGGTTTCAATAAAATTAAAATTAAAAAATATATAGAAAGAAACAGAATTTAGAAATATTTAAAAAGAAAAGAAAGACTAGTTGCACTTTGAAAATAAAGTAGGTTTAGAACTTCAGAAACATTTTTACAAGACAATAAGAAAAATATTTAAAATTATAAATATTAAATACCAAATTTAAAGGGGAGTAAAATGTACTTAGTCATTTTTTCGAAGCTTTTATATGAAAAGCTAAAAAGCACACTAAATTAATACTTTTCAATATTGATAACAAGAGAAAGCCACAATAAGGTATCATCATAGACTCACCTTCAAAAGTTGTACCAAATATAAAATAATAATAATAAAATAATTTGGAAAGATAAGAAGAAGCCTATTCTATTAGTAAATACATAAATAAATAAATAAATTATATTTTAAGATATATTGCTGTCATTAAAACTCAGCAGTCTTTGAAAAGTAAATACAAATATTTCTTAACAATTATTTTTTGAGGAGCTCAGTGCAAAGCAAACACAGATCTTGTTGTACCCTCTGTCCTAGTTCCTTATAATTTAAAAAAATTTTTTATAAATAAGTTATCTTAACATATTTCCTTCCAAAATTTATGCATGGAAAAATAAATGGCAAACTTTTTATATAACTGATTAGTACTCTATTGTGCATGTTACCACATCTCCTTCATTATTTAATCTGCAGATCAATGTTTAGAATTTCTCACATAAATCTATACATATATACATATGTGTATGTATATGTGCACATGTATGTATGCATATATAACTACACATGTATTAATAAATAACCATAAATTTGGCCATTAAAGTGTAGCATTAAAAGAAAAACTTTTAATCAAAGGTAATGGAGGGACCAGAGTGGTGGCACAAGTGGTAAGGCATTTGTCTTACACACAACTAAAGTAGGACAAACTGCTGTTCGATCCCCCAGTGTCCCATATAATTCCCCAAGCCAGGAGTGATTTCTGAGCACATAGCCAGGAGTAAACCCTGAGCGTCATTGGATGTGGCCTAAAGTAAAACAAACAAACAAACAAACCCAAAAAAATATAAAAACAAAGAAAACGGTTATGGAAAGCTGTAAAACTCCAAGCACAAAGACAAATAGGTCTCTGTAGTATACCTTATGCAAAAACAAAAAGAAAGAATAAAGAAAAAGAAAAATAGAAAAACACACCACAAAACACCCTCAAAATTCATCAAATATTTTACTATAAGGTATGAAAGCATAAAATAAATAGAAGAAAGCAGCTGACAAATATAGATATCTTTGGTCAGTTGATTTGAATAGTAATAAACACAGAAACAAAAAAGGGATTGCAACAAACCAAAAAGCTTCTGCACAATGAAAGAAATTGTCATTATATTAAAGGGGGCAAGTCAGTATGTCATTTCACTGTTAGGAAATAGATGGAAAGAAATTTATATACAGCATATGTGGAGATGGCTCTGTGCAACTGGAGTTTAAGACAAGGATTAACTGCAAATGAGCACTAAGAAAGTTTTGGTATTTTATCCGCCAAGTTTACAGCCTGAAGACTGGCAGAAAACGTCTTGACTTTTGTCATTTTTCCCCATATGTTATATGAACTACTTGCAGTAAATGTTTTTTTTCCCTGCAAAAATGGCACTCTTATTACTGAAAAATGATTTCCACATTTTTCAGGCCAAGGATTATTAGAAGTGTATTTGTGTGTTCCCTTGGCTTTCTACTACATTCTAGATCTCTCTTTCCAGGCTGAAATACTTTTGAAAAGCCACAGAATGAATACTCACTACAATGCATATTAGTTTGAGGTCATTTGCATTTTTTCAAAAACATCTCTTGTTTGTGAAGCAGATTTCTTTCAACATATCAAAGCTTATACTATCACTGAATCTATTTGAGCTCTTTTTAAATCATCCTTCAAAGAAAAATGCTTTCATATAAAAAAAATGAACATTTCTGTACCGAAGTTAACTTTTTTGTATTTAGACAAAGCAATATAAAATATCAGCTCAAGTGGGAAATGTGGGAAGAAATTATAGGGTAAAGTCAGGAATATTAAATGAGAAATCACTCTGATGTGTGGTATTAATGAAATAGCTCACAGGATCTGATATAAAGATCTAGTTTGTTGCCATTTTCAATAGTGATACCTCTATGCTGTGAAAACCTATGCTCAAAGATAAACATATAAGATTTTGTTAACTATAAATTTTTAATATCTTTACTTAAACACCTTGATTAAAAATATGATTGGGTTTACCCACCTTCAACAGTGAAACATTCCCATAACCCAGTGTTTCTCAAATAGTGGGGTGTGCCCACCAGGGGGGCGCAGGATTCGTAAAGGTGGGCGCTTTGACCTCGGCCAACACTGTCATAACAAGCTAAGCCCCTTGTTTATGTCTCCGTATGTCTCTGGAGCTGAGAGTTGCTGTGTCCAGTTTCAAACCCCTCTTCGAAAAGCTATGCATTGCAAAACGTGCTCATTGTAGCCATTAATCCAGACATCACCTCTGATAAAAAAAAAATCAGCTCAAATTATTTTATATATTTTTGTTTTGCAGGTTAAAGTTTTTTTAAATAAAGATATTACTTACAGTCCTTCAGGGGGTGCGAAAAATGTTTTCTTCTAGCTAGGAGGGAATGACAGAAAATAATTGAGAAGCACTGCCATAACCAATGTCCCAAATCTCCCTCCTCCAAACCCAATCACCCGCCTTTATATGAGCAGGCTTTCTTTCTACTTTTCTCATTTATTCACATGGTTATAATAGTTGTCAGTATAGTTTTTTCTCTAACTGCACTCACCACTCTTTGTGGTGAGCTTCGTATCATGAGCTGGACCTTCCAAACCTCATCTCTTTTTTCTCTGAGAATTACTGCAAAAATGCCTTATATTTATTTTTAAAAACCATAGATGATCTTAGGGTCAGGGCAAAAACCAAAACCACCAACTACAGAAGACTGATTAAAACAACAATGATGGAACAGAACTCCTAGAACGATAAAACTCCATCCTAGGCTCCATCCTTTGACCTGTGCAAATACTAAGATCGCTAGCTACAGAGGCAGGATATTATCATCCACGATGGAGTGGAAAGTTTCCAGACAACACCAAAGAACCAATGGGATAATAAAAGAACATGTATGGAGCCTGTAGTTATTGCCGTGACAGTACACTTCAAGGCCGGAGAAACCCTGTATCTCTTAGGCCAAGGGAATTCCCTTTCTAATTGCCCCAATATTTACTGTGCCTATGCAAGAAGGAAAAAGAGAGAAGCACAATTTAAATTTTTGGGGGGATTTTTTGCTATTGTTGTTGTTTGTTGCTTGTTTTTTTTTTCCCCATGGGTATTCTTTTTTTGTGTGTGCTTTGTTTTGTTTTTTATTTCAGGACCGTGGTAATTGTGTGATTGGTGTCTTTATTGCTGTGGTACTTCTTGAGTTTTTGTTTTATTTTTTTTAAATGTCTTTTTAGTATTGTTGTTATGTTTCTCCCTTTTACCCTTTCTTCTCTTAAAAATGATATTTATAGCCTCTAGAAGGACTGCTCACATTTTTTGCTTGTTTAATTCTTGCCCCATTTTATTTTATTTTATTTTATTTATTTCTTTTTCTTCAAACAGAACCACATAATTTGAACCATCTTATTTCACGTCACAAATTGAGGGGGGAATAATGGAGGGTACCAAGACCAGACACTGCATGGATATTAAGTAGAAATTAAAAAATGATCAGATTTAACACCAAATCCAAAACCAATGACAACAGACTTGACACCCAATCTACAACATGCTAGACACAGAGGGGACCACTTATACTAGCAACCTGGGTGGTAAAGGAAGGGGAGGACAACATTGGTGGTGGAAATGCCCTGATTCAATGTCACTATATACCTAAAAATTACTGTGAAATATTTGCAATCCACTTTAGTTAAAAAAAAACAAACATAGTTAAGTGAGACTATTCTGAGTATCTCTCCCTCTGGCTTATTTCACTCAGCATAATAGATTCCATGTACATCCATGTAAAAGAAAATTTCATGACTTCATTTCTCCTAATGGTTGCATAAAATTACATTGTGTATATTTAACGCAGTTTCTTTATCCATTTATCTGTTGAAGGGCATCTTGGTTGTTTCCAGAGTTTGGCTATTATAAACACTAATGCAATGAATACAGGTGTGAGGAAAGGATTTTTGTATTCTATTTTTGTGTTCCTAAGGTACATCCCTAAGAGTGGTATAGCTGGATGATATGGGAATGCAATTTCCAGTTTTTTGAGGAATCTCCATATCTTTTCCACAATGGTTCGACTAGACAGCATTTCCACCAACAGTGAATTACAGTTCCTTTCTCTCCACATCCCTGCTTGTTCTCGTTCTTTGTGATGTGTGCCAATTTCTGTGGTTGTTTTGATTTGAATCTCCCTGATGATTAGTGATGTGGAGCATATTTATATGTGCATTTTGGCCATTTGTATTTCTTCTTTGTCAAAGTGTCTATTCATTTCTTCTCCCCATTTTTGATGGGATTAGATGTCTGCTTCTGGTAAAGTTCTGTCAGTGACTTGTATATTTTGAGATTAGCCCCTTATCTGATGGATATTGGGTGTATAGTTTCTCCCACTCAGTGGGTGGCTCTTGTACCCTGGGCACTATTTCCTTTGAGGTGCAGAAGCTTCTCAGCTTAATATAGACCCATCTGTTTATCTCTGCTTCCACTTGATTGGAGGGTGCTGTTTACTCTTTTAGGATGCCTTTAGTCTCAATGCTATGGAGTTTTTACCTACATGTTGCTCTATATACACATGGTTTTAGGTCTGATTACCAGGTCTTTAGTCCATTTGAATTTTACCTAAATACATGGTGTTCACTGGGAGTCTGAGTTCACTTTTAGGCAAGTGGCTAACCAGTTGTGCCAACACCACTTGTTGAAGAGGCTTTCTTTGCTCCTTTTAGGACTTCTTGCCCTTTATAAAAATTAAGGTATTGTATGTGTGTGGAACATTATCTGAGAACTCAAGCCAATTCCACTTATTTGATAATTTGTTTTTTTCCCAATACCATGCTGTTTTGAAAACTATTGCTTTGTAATACAGTTTAAAATTTGGGAAAGTAATGCCTCCCTTATTCCTTTTCTCAAGGATTGCTTTAGCTACTTGTGGGTGTTTATTGTTTCAAATGAATTTCAGAAGTATTTAATCTACTTCTTTGAAGTATTTAGAGGGAACACATTAAATATGTACAATGCTTTGGGAAGTATTTCCATTTTAATGATGTTAATCCTGCCAATCCATGAGCAGGGTATGTGTTTCCATTTATGTGTGACCTCTTTTATTACTTGGAGCAGGGTTTTATAGTTTTCTTTGTATAGGTCCTTCACATCATTAGTCAAATTAATTCCAAGATATTTGAGATTGTGTGGCACTAATGTGAACGGGGTTGTTTTCTTAAAGTCCTTTTCTTCTCACTATTATTGGTGTATAAAAAAACCATTGATTTTTGTGTGGACGATTTGTAGATTACCACATTGCTATATGAATCTATTGTTTCTTTATCATTTTGATCCATTTAGCCTCTCTGTGTCCCTTAAATGGTGAATTTAGTCCATTGACATTGAGGGAGATGATTGTCATGGGATTTAATGTCATCTTTGTGTATAAGTTTGGTGTGTCTGTTGGTCTGTCTTGTCTTAAAGTACACCTTTCAGTTTTTCCCTTTAAGGCTGGTTTTGCATATATAAAGTTTCTGAGCTGTTGCTTATCTGTGAAGCTATGTATCCTTCCTTCAAAACTGAACGTGACTCAGGATGGGTGCAATATTCTAGGTAAAGCATCCATTTCATTCAATATCCCACCACTGTCTTCTGGTCTTGAGAGTTTCCTATGACATCTGCTGTAAATCTTAAGGAAGCTTCTTTGAATGTAATTTCCCTTTTGGATCGTGCTACTTTCAGCATTCTATCTCTATCTGTAGGATTCATCATTGTGACTAGGTTGTGTCTTGGGTTGTTTCCGTTAAGGTCTCTCTTAGCTGATACACTCCAGGCATGCAGTATTGGATTTTATGCAGACTTTGGCTATAGGAGTTCTTTTAGATGATTTCTTTGACTGTTGATTATTCCTGACAATCTCCTTCCTGGTTCTAGGAACTCGAATGACTCTTTTTTTTGTTTGTTTGTTTCTGTTGATTTTATCAAAGACTTCTATTTTCTTCTGTTCACAATCTTTGAGTAATTTTTCCATTGTCTGATCACTTGCCTTAAGGTTGTTTTTCAATCTCTTCTGCTATATGAAGTTGTTCTGCATTTCATCTTCTAGTTCACTGATTCTGTCCTCAGCTGCTGTTACCCTGTTGGAGAAGCTTTCCATTGAGGTTTTCAGTTCAGCTACCATGTTTTTCAGATCTGTTATTTCAGCTTTGAGTTTACTGATTTCTATCTTTGTGTTCTGTTCAGCTAGAGCTATGTGTTCTTTGATTTCCATGAGAATCCTCCATATTTCTATTCTAAAGTTCTTTTCTGAGAAATTATTCAGATGGTTGGTATTTTTTGGGTCATCAGAGCTATCATCTTAATTCTCTGTGCTTGGTGTTTGCCTACATATTTTTCCCATTGTCACCCTAGGAGTCTGATTTTTTTCTGAGTTTTATGGTGAGGTTCATTAGTAAGAAAGAGCGTGCGGCCCTAAAGTGAAGCAGAGTGGGTGCTCACTTCTGGAGCATCTGGGAGACAATTTTTGCTGAGCCTTTCTTGGGCTCCTCAGGAACTTTTCAGGAGACCAAATAGAAGAGAAACACTCAAAGGTGACAGGTTCCCTCAGTCACTCCAGTAGCTAAGCTCACAGTAGGGGAAGACACCTCCAACCTTCACAGACAAAGGAGCTACCTTTCTCCTGTGGCGCCTCTGGTAGCCAGTTTTTACTCAGTCTTTCTTGGCCTTTCTGCTTGGGAGCCTCTAGGAGATTGTTTTTGCTGGGCCTTTCTTGGCATTCTCAGGAGAGTTTCAGGAGACAGAAGAGAAACATGTAAAGGTGACAGGTCCCGTCAGTCTCCCATTTACTAAGCTCAGAGCAGGGAAAGTCCCCTCTTGCCTCTACAGCAAAAGAAAGTAGCTACCTTTCTGCTAGGATGCCTCTGATACCAAGTTTTCACTCAGTCTTTCTTGGCATTTCTGCTTGGGCACCTCTAGGAGACAGTTTTTTTTATGCATTTCTTGGCCTTCTCAGGAGAGTTTCAGGAGGCAGAAGAGAAGAGAAACACACAAAGGTAACAAGTCCCCTCAGTCTCTCCCATTTGCTAAACTCACAACAGGGGAAGACCCCTCCTGCTTTCACAGACAAAGGAGCTACCATTCTGCTGGGGTGCCTCTGGTAGCCAGTTTTCACTCAGTCTTTCTTGGCCTTTCTGCTTGGGCACCTCTAGCAGAGACTTTTGCTGGGTCTTTTTGGCCTTTTCAGGAAAGTTTCAGGAGACAGAAGAGAAGAGGCAGAGTAATTTCTGCATGCATAACCAGGAGTAATACCTGAGCACTCATCCTGCGGGGTCTGTACTCTTCTGCACAGGTACTGACTTGCTCTGGGTCACTTCTAAGGATGGAGTGTGGCTTCCCATTCTGGCGCTGAAGATTCTGTACACTTGCTATACACAATAAAGGGCTCCTGCCCACATATGCCGAGTGTCTTGAAGATGCAATAGTGACTCTACGCATGTACACATGGATTCAGGGGTTTGGCATAGAGGCAGGGTCACACACTCCTTGATAGTCATTTTATAAAGCATACATGTGTGAAGCATTACATTGTATATTTTAAATGAAATATTTTTATTTATAACTTTTATTTCAAAAAAATTGAAAAACGTAACAAGGGAATATACTGAAGAATAACTTTGGAGGTATTTCTAAAGTTAGTTCAACACATAATAGTAATTTTGCTGTTAGTTCAACACATAATGGTAATTTTGCTGTAAGCAATACATTATTAGTAGTTAATTAAAATTGCAAAATGAATTAATTTTACTTTGAAAAATTTTAAAGTGAAAATGTTCCCTAACTCATTCAAAGTACCAACATTATTTAAAAGTCTATTAATATAAGTCTGAGTTGTTATAGGGTGTATATTAGATGAAAATTTTACATTAATAAGTTTTATATCCAACTTTACTAATATTCCAGTAAGAATCATGAAATTATGTCTAATCTTTAATGGTATAATCCATAGGGGGAAAATATCCTGTTTTTTTTTTTTTCCATCTTACATTCTCTGTCTGGAAAGCAATAAAGCAAACTGATAAAATAAACATAAGAGGAGAAAAAACAGAAGTTAACATGTATGGCATGTAAGTATTTATGAGGGGATTCAATAATGAGCAACCTAAAGATGTTGGAACTTGAATTTATATTCCATTTTAGTGGTAAAAAATAAAAAGAGGTTTGGACTTCTGGACTGAGAAGTTAAGTTATGGGAAGATGATTAAGAAAGCTAGGGCTTTTAATAAGGTTTATTATGCATATTTATGACTTGGCCTTTTCTAGTGATAAGAGTTATTAAGAGTTATCTTCCTGTTAAGGGAGTGGGAGACATCTTTACAAATGTTAATTTCATTTACAGGATAATTTACAAATGAAAACTTCTTTTACAAAAAGAAAACTTGAACTCTGCTTTAATAGATTTTTCTTTTCTGGCACTAGTCGACTTTATCTCAAAATAATCCAAGTAGATCTTACTCATTTTTTGAAGTGGAATATGCTTACCCTTCAATATATAAATTATATGTAAAGTTATAGTGATTACCTGAAATCTGTTTAATTTTACATCATCTAAATATCTTTAGGGGGTAGAGAGTTGCAGATTGAAAAGGCACATAGCTGAACTGGACATTGATTTATGAATGAAATAGAAAAAAATTAGCTCAATCAGCTAATTAATATAAAAATTAGCTAAAAGGACTTCTTATATCTCCCCTTATTCATGCCATTTTCTTTACTTAGTTTCTACTTCCATTATTATATTCCTGTTCTTATTATTTTTGTAAGAAAAAATTTTCATCTACATCCTTTGGCATCAGAATTATTTCATAGGAAGAACTCTGAATGCTGATGATAATTGACCTTTTGAGAAAAATATTAGGCATTAAAAGAAATCTCCATTTGTAAATGTACATCATTTCCAGTACCAAGAAAAATAAATCCCTTAACTCTAAGCAATGGAGAAAACAACGGCTATATTCTGTGCCATATACATGTGTCTTACTTCCCACCTTGAATTTTGTTCTATCGAATAATACTTATGCAAACAATATGTACTTGATGTCAAACTAGCTCCAGCCGTAAATAAATAAAAAGTTGCAAATACTATATCTTCTTCTGGAGAAATGCTGAGTAAGTATCATGTATATCCGAGGATACTTGATTATTTTTTCTTGCTTTACAAATAGACCACCATTTCTCACCCACCCCATTTTTGTTTATTTATTAAACAAATAATGCCAACCAGTCAATCATTCCCCAGCTTCTTTTCTCTGCTAGTCCTCCAATACATTTATTTTCTAACTTAGTTTCAAATAAATTCTCTATGAATCTTTACCTCCAATCTGAAAAGACAATGTTTTTGTTTTCTTTGTTTGTATATTTTGGTATGGTGAGAAAAGTGAGTCCATCATCCTACCATCATCTCAGTTTGTTTACACCCGAATAAACATGATTTTCTAGCACCCATGAGTTTTGCTTAAGTTTTGAGAGACAATACTGAAACTAACCACTGAGACCTTGGATATATAAAAATAAACTTTGATAGCAGAAATTACTTCACACATATGAAATTGTCATGTCTGCATCAGGCCAATTCCACAGACTGGCTCTTTTCTCAAATGAGACATAAGCCAAGCCATGAAATTTCCTGGGTACACTAGCCACACAGTTAAAAGCTGAGCATCTAGGGAGCAGAGGGTGCACCGAGTCCCCATCCTACTGAATCCAAGCCTTATACCTTCATCACCCATAATCACAGCTTTCCTATGACCCTGTTTCACCACTCCACTACTCTTCCCTGCAGACCCCCCAATCTGACCAAAACTCCAGTTATGCCTGTCTTTGGACTGATATCACCAGGACATGTGGGAATGAGCACAGGCACCCTCCCCCAACCATCTTGTAGTTCTGGAGGATCTGGCAGTCAAAAACAGGTCACACAGAGGCTTGATTATCAGCAACAGAGCTTGGAATTCCTCGACCGCATGACTACATTTGTGCCCTAGTTACTTCATTTTGGTTTGATACTGTCATTGCCATTGGAACATAACAATATAGATTCCAATATGTAGCTGAGGTCACGTAATGCTCAGAAACAAATGAAGTAACAGAATGGCCAGCTAGCAATCAGAGTGTACAGAACCTTCTGAAAATGACTAAATAACCTTATGGGAGACAAAATGATTTTCACAAATTTGCTTGTTGTTGTACTTCTTGTTTTTAATCTTCTCTTCATTCTGTTATTATTCTTCTTTCTATTCTTTTTTTATACTTTGCTCTCACATATCTAAAAATAAGTACATTTTAATTAACTGTGCCAACTGTGTAATGCATGCTTAATAAATAACTTTGAAAAAATCAAAACTATCTTTTTACACTGTGCCTTTCTTGGTGTTTTCCATAAGTTAACTTTTCTTCTCCAACTTCCATTCCCCCTAACTTTGTTTATAGATCAAATTATTTAAATACATGCCTCTGTGCTACTACTTCCTCCTCAAGTGTTTTGTTTGTTTGTTTTTATTAGGTTTTTGCTGTGGGCACAGTGGTTACACATGTATTTGTTTGTTTTTGTTATTCAGTGTTAGTGTGACTATTTTTTAAGCTAAAAGAACCAAGATGGAGCAAAAGAGCTGTCTTTTGCCACTTTATGGTTTTAATATCTTCCTTTATTTCTTAAGCAAAAGCAAACTAGATTATGCTTCACTATTTAGATGTACTTATATAAACTGATCACAGTCATCTCATGTCTATAGATGTTTTACATACAAGAGGTAGAATATTTTGTTTGCTTAAAAGAATAAACACATTATGGAACTCTATTTCCCTACCAAAGATATATGGTAGAGACAGAAATGTTCCTTTCTTGTATTCATTAACACTCCTTTGTTACTGTTTTTAATATAAAAGGTAGCTACTATCTAGCAGAAACTGTTCTAGAACTAAGACTTGAGAACACACTTCAAAATTTGCTGATTGCAAGATCACAAAGAAGTCACAACCTGCAATTTTCATCTCTCAAATCAGATAAACTTGTACTACTCTATTATTCTTTTATCTCTTATATTCATAAACATTCATAATATAGATAATGCTTAATCATCTTTATGATTATATCAAACTCAAAATCTTGTCAATACTCTCTGTTTTTATTCTTACACATATAAATTTATTTTAAAACATTTCATTTGCCTAATTTATTCCTCGATTATTCTTATTTTAAAAACACATGTTTCTTATGTAAATATATGTACACACAGTTTCTAAAAATGCATTGGTTCACTGGATTATTTTTATTTATAATAAAATGTTTGTCCTTCAGTGACTGTCTGTCTTTGAGAAACACATAAATCCCAATACAACGTGTCCTGTTATTGCCCATCACTTTGCTCTTTAAAATTTTCTAATTTGGTGACTTCTCTGAATAATAGATATGAATTAGATACCCTGATCAAAATATGAGACACAAAGCTCTATATGGTTAAAGAAGAAATATGTCATTTCTCATTAGAGTTCACTTTCCTAAACTAAAATCTTTGTGAGGAACTTTCCTCATCAAAATAATTCTGTGCTATTTTCCCAAATACTAAAATAACTGTCACTATCCCTTTGAAAACTTACAAATTTCAAAAAAAAAAAAAACGTTTCCTTCTGTTACATTCACCGTGAAGTTTAAGAATCCCATTCAGTATCATGTCAACAATATATTTGGGGACTTTCACAAACAGTATTTATTTATTAATTATTTATCCTGCCAGTTTAGAACAAAACAATAATGGATTTCCATCTGCTGCCTGCAGTTTTGAAATTAAGGGTAACACTGACTTTTCAGTTCATTCACAGTGTGAAATGATCTATAAGAGATGATGTTTTAGTTTGTTTTGCATTTACCATTTATTTATTTATTTATTTATTTATTTATTTTCGTTTTGGGCCACACCCGGCGGTGCTCAGGGGTTACTCCTGGCTATCTGCTCAGAAATAGCTCCTGGCAGGCACGAGGGACCATATGGGATGCCGGGATTCGAACCAACAACCTTAGGTCCTGGGTAGGCTGCTTGCAAGGCAAACGCCACTGTGCTATCTCTCCGGCCCCTTACCTTTTATTTTAAAGATGTTACTCAAGGAAGAAGTACAAGGTGATAGAATTTACCATAATATATTTTCCTAGGATCTCCTTTTGTCAGCAATCACAATGGTATACTATATATTCACTTGACTTTTGGACTTACCAGGTTTTTCTACAAAGATCCTTTTCTCAAAATTAGAATCCGATTTCAAATTCCATCATTTGCTATAATTTTATAGTCTTTCCCAATCTAAAATAGATTGTCATCCTCTTCTTCCCTTTTAACTTTGTTTTCTAATTGTTTCTTTTCTTCTTGTGATTGTTTCTGTTGCTGGCGATCAGGTGCTGCCTCCTATAGTGAGTGAGGGAGAAACTCAAGGTTAAACCCTGTGACCAAAGTTAGGAATTTGTCAAGAAATCAATGGATCAAATTCAAGGCCTCACTTATAATTTTGCTCTACCAGTTCCATAATTTCTAACCTTTAACAAATAGCAACACTTTAAAAATTAACAATGAAATAATGCAGTTATAGTCTTACAAATTTTCATGAAAATATGTTACTATAATATTTATATTAAATAACTGGTTCCAGCAATAATAATTAAATTATCCATTTTAAGTTCAGGATTTTTTAATTAATAGGCTATGGAGATCACTGAGTGGGTTGGAATACTTCCTTTGTAATCAGTAAGCCATGTTCAAATACCAGCATCACATGATCCTCCAAGGAATGAGTCAGAAATTGTTGCATAAAATAATTAACAATGGGGCTGGATGGCGGTGGATGGAGGCCTTTGTGATTAGGCCCCAACCACGTGGCTTCATCCCCATCCAGCTGGCGGATTCCAGGCCCAGGTAGTCAGCGTAATCAAGACTCACTCACAGTCAGGCGTCAGGAAGCAACAACTTTATTCAAGCCCTAGCCACCACGTGTGTGTGGCCTATTCATAACCTTTCAAGCACAGCAATATTTAGCTAGCCCTGCATCTTATCTCCTGTTAGCCATCTTCCCTTTGGGCTCCATGCGGCCCAAAGATCCAAAAGCCAGGAAGCCAAGCCGGGCCAAAAGAGAAACGGCAAAAGGGCAAAAGGGCCAAAAGCCAAAAAGGGCCGAATCCCTTTCGTCCCAGAATAGCTCCCACCATTGCATGATGTGGCCTAAAATCTTCTCCAAAAATAAATAAAAGAAGATTTTGCTTAGAAAAATTTGCAACTGTGTACTGGACCTTAGTTCTACCTCTAGTGCTGGAACATAAACCGCCCATGGCCAACGACTGAGTTTGTTTCCCTGACTCCTTGACCACTGCTACTAGAACTCTGACAGGTCTGATCACTGGGGTAACAAGGCAGATAATCACTGAACATTCCAATTTCACTTTTCTAACACTGCTAGAGGTAGCCTAGATAAAAAATAAAAATGTATTTTGTACTTATAATATCTTGAAGCATATAAAGGGGATTTGTGTAATAGCTTTTGGCATTTGCAGACTTAGTGTTTAAGTAAGGGAATAAAATTTATGTTATAGTAAGAAAAATGGGAAAAGATTATGACATATTTCATTTCTAAATAAGTTAATAATGTCAGAATTGCTTTTGTAAATTTAAGTTTTTAGTACTTTTGAAAGATTATAAAATCTACAAAGAAAAACTTTGAATTGTTCTTGAACTAATACAGTTTGAAAAAGTGTAGAATCATACTTGATATATTCACACAGCAATTTACTGTATTTTATAATTAAAAACTCTTAACTATGCATATGAGTATAATTTGTCAATTCCTCATTGATAGCCCTTTATACATATTTGAGGATCATTTTGTTTTATCATACCTATACTAAGTTCAATAAGTCTGACTTCAAAAACTATTAAAATTGTTATCAACTATTTTTATAGTTTAAATAACACATTGATGCTATATTCCTAGAGAATAAGACTGAATATATGAATGGTCACGTTTGTTTCAGGCTCCAAACTCAGAAATGGAAGTGTTAGATTCAAGTAGACCAATTACATGAGTTTATATGTCAAGGCTTCATTTATTCCTAATGGGGCCATCAGTGCCTTTTGTGATCTCAGTAATTAAGAAGCCAGTTTGATTCCTCTGATTATGGACTTCCTAAAAGCTGGCTGCTAAGTCATAAAGGAAATAGAAAGACACTTTGGAGAACTAATCGCTACCTCGTGTGCTGAGTCAGTCTTGAATTTTATGCAAGACTATGCTGACTTAGGCAGGATTCCTTTGTGTCTCTGAGATGATCTATTTCAACATGTTAGTTACTTATTCTTAGATCATTTTCCCTATAGAGACATGGGACATTTATGTAGAATTACAAAATTAATTCTGTATGAGGAAGAGAGAAAACTAGATACAACAATACAAACTCTAAAGTAAAACCATATGTATGGAGGCCAATAACTGGGGAGGAGGCCTAAATACATGAATATCATATTATTTAAATTAAAGAACAGATATTAGTGCTTCTAAAATGTATCACCATTATATTTATATTAGTTAGAAAAGAGCAGAATGGTTTGAGGGTTCTCCAGAGAAATATATTATCCTACTTTCTATCCCACCCATTTGTAATTTTGTTTATGTCTACCTAAAATACTTTAAAGAAGAAAAATCATATGAAGGGGTCATGATATTCCCAAACATTAAAGAAACATAAATCATGGAAAATTTCATTAACTAGAAACTAAAATTAAAGACACAAACCAGTGAAAAATTGTACCTCTGGAGGTTGTTCTAGGACATTGTCTGTTCTAATTTCAGAAGTTAATTTGACAGAAATCTTTAAAGTATGGTGTATAAGAGGAATATGGTGACCCAGAATAAAAATCACAGTGAGAGAAAAAGAATATTTATATGGTTTTCCTTTACAGTGTCTGCTTTGATTAGACTAGTGCTATGAAGTCACATTTAGGATGATACTGAAGGTCTTGTATATAAAAAACTAAAAAGGTTGTCTGTTCATTGTTCTACCTAGGAAGCATGTGTGGATATTTGACAGATTTTTTAACTGTATAAATTTTCTTCTGAATTAGCTTTTTTGAATCATAAGAATGATTCCTATAATCATTCCTAAAATCAAGAATATTCCTTTAATAAACAGATAGCAAGAGGGGAAAGATGGGAACAGAGGGACAGAGGAATGAGGAACAGAGGAAAGAAAAACCTTATTTTCTCACTAGGTGCATGTTAACTAATATGCGCTAAGTTCAAATAAATGCAGTCTCACATAATAAGAGTTAAAGTATATAGAAACTAAAATGAATGATCTTCTTTGTCACTGGTCCCAGATAAGGAAGCAATAAACAAAAATGTCACTGTAGAGAATACTACAATTGTATCTACAGAACAACAGCAACTGTGATGACAAGAGGCTACTTTTCCTTTATTTTCCTTTGCTTGTGTGCAGTCCCCACTGTATTCACTGGAGATTTAGTCGGTATAATATATAGCTTATACTTCCTTATTCTTATTGATTATTCATATCAATATTCATTGATATGGTTAAAGTTTGGGTTATTAGCAGAGGTTTGCTGGCAATCGGTGAAGCTAAACTTTCCTCTCCCTAGTCTCATCCTTAGACCTCTGTGGGTGCTGTGTTTGTTGTATTCCTCGTAGCATCGTTCCAGGCAGGAAGCTTCTCTTCTTGGCTCCAGCTCCAAAATTGCTATTAGTTTTATCTATTTTATCTATAATGTTTTAGCATCCTTGGAGAAATATAGAAATGACTATTATTAATTTACTAGTTTATAAAAATATTTTTCACATCTAAAAATTTATTTATAGAACAAAATCAGATTAGGAAAAAAATCTTAATTCTAGATTCAGCACGTCAAGAACTCTAAGTAATTCCATTGTAATTGGAATTACAGTAATTCAGCCTTGCTGTTTTAGATGATGAAGAAACAATTCAATCCAATCCCAAGTAATAGGCTGATAGTCAACCTCCAAACAAAATGGCCAAACTCTTTATTTTGAACTCTTTCTATCTTGGATCTAGATAAAGTCTATATTAATACTGACTGATAGACTTGAGAAAGTTTACTTCTGAGACTTCCAAGCAATGGGTTAAGAAAAAATTCTACTCAATTTTTGATACATAACAGACTATCTGTGATACAGAAAAACCTAGAAGAAAAGATTTAGGAAGTGAAATATGGAAAAGAAGTTTGCACTTAAAGAAGCACAGAGAAAAATGTTTGTGTGTCTGACATTTTGCTACAAAAGTAAATAACTTACAAAAAAAGCTCAGCAGTGAAACCGTCATATCTTATCCATATAAGATATGATATTATTAAATTTTGGGGTGATTGATTAAAAACATTAGATAGCTATTAATAGATTATCTACTTACCATCGGTGTCACTATGAAAGGTACTTAAAATTCCTGAGGCTTTATTTTATCATTTCCAAAATGTGGATAATAATAGTTAACTATATTACAAATTACTTTGAGATGTAAACTATAAATGAGATAAAAACTTAAAACAGTAATTCACCAGAGTCTAGGACACATGAAATATTCATTCTGTTCTGATTGATAGCATTATTATTACCTTTTTAATCTTTCCCTTTTTGTACAAACATATGCAATAGTCATTCAAAAACGGTTATTATTTAAAATATTTCCTTACTAGACTGCATGTTTGAGAATGTAAGTTAGTGGAAAATGACAAGAAATATTCAAATGGACTCATCACAAAGGGTTGTGGACACAGGGAATTGGAAATGACTAAATCTAAGATAAAGTAAAAATGATTGAGAGACAGAGAATGAGAAAGAGAGAAAAGATAGAGAATAAAACAGAAGTAATCAACTTTATATAAAAGGGCAGAGGCTGTTTAAACTGAGTGAAGAGAATCTATTTTGGAAGTATGAGTTCTGCAAAGAATATTCTAGAATAAAATAATCAGGGCCATTGTAGGGTAGTCCCAAGGGAGATTTAGTCTGGAACTAGATGGAACTAGATAAAAGAAAATCAAGAGAAGGTGTGGGTAACTGCAGAGTTACTGAATTCTGCTGTGATACCAGTTTATAATGATGCCTAGAATCATTATGAAGTGTCTTATACATTCTTTTCTATATTTGTAATGCATCTTGTAAAAGAGAAAGACCTTGCAATGTACATCCAAAACAACTGAATTTGAGAGCAATAGATTTCAGACATAAGATGTGACTTTTACAACCTTTTGGTTGCCTGAATTGAGTACAGTTACAAGACATGGAGCGAAGGGGAACATGCAGAGAAAGGCTGGCAGAGATTAACAAGATATTAAGCAAGTGTACTGTGGGTCTGAAATGTAGATAAAATTGTGGGTCTCAGTTTTCTATCCAAAATTATTCATAACTGAAGGTGCCTTTCACCATGAAAGGAAATCTAGAGAAAGAACAAGGAATCCTTTTCTACTATAAAATAAAACAATAGACGTAGGCAGAGTTAAGATAATCACTATTCTTAACTTTTTCTATTGCTGTAAAACTTAGAGGACTTTCTAGTTGGGCTCATCTCCCAAGTATATAATCGGTGCCATCTATGTCATCTAGTGATCAGATTCTGACAGAAAGTGAATCAACCTATTGTGTGAACCATTGACGACTTGAATCGTCTCTAAACCAAACACTACGGTAGGTTATGTGTCTGTTAACTTTGAACATGCCTTTACAGGTGCCCAGTAAAAGCAGAAGCTGACACTTTCTTTTACAATAGAGTCATCACAAGGCAAAAGGAACAAAAGCTTGTTATAACCATTATTCTCTTCTTTCATTTAACACTCTGCCCTCTTTGAGCCAGGGGAAAATTTTCTCCTCCAAGGCCTTATATTCTTTAAAAATGTTTTCTATCTATCTATCTATCTATCTATCTATCTATCTATCTATCTATCTATCTATCTATCTATCTATCTATCTATCTATCTATCATCTATCTATCTATCTGATTTTTCTTTCAGATTGACAACTCTGAAACCCAATAAAATGTTTCTTGGACCCAGTTAAAATTGTTAGCATAAGATTTCAAGCCCTTACATATGCAGAATCTGCAACCTTTTATCAGCATTAATAAATGTCATTACACAGACTTTCACCATTCCACCCCCTAAAAATTTAAAGGGGTAAATTCCCTTAGGGAAACATGATGCAGGCAGATGGTTAGGGGACCCTGGCCATCAGCCTGTTGGAAATCATTAAGCGTAAGAAGAAATTGCCTAGCCCGAGGCATGAGGAACCTAATTTTTTTTGGGGGGGGGGCACCCCATTGACGTTCAGCTTACTCCTGGTTATATAATCGCTCCTGGCTAGGGGGATCCTATGGCACACAGGGGATCTATCCACAGTCCCTCCAGGATCAGTCTCGTGAAAGGTAAACGCCCTACCACTGCACTATTGCTCAGCCCCAAGGAACTTAAATTTTTGACATACAAATAAATCTTGACCTCTTTGGAGTTAGAAAACTCGAAGCAGTACCCAGATAAGGTTGGTTCTCTCTCTCAGAAATGAAAAAACAATAGGAAAATCTGAAGGTCCTGAATAGTGGACAAGACCACCAACAGTTCAAGGCTCCCTATGTAATATCACCCAGATTAATTCATGTTTGTTAATTATCCAGGTCCACTAATTTCGAAGAAAATATATATAAACTTCTCCCAAAAGCCAATCGTTTTTTTGGTTGTTGTTTGTTTGTGGTTTTGTTAGAGATACTTATGTTCTCTCTTGATCACACATCTCTGTCTTTTTTGCTTGTCACATTTCTATAAATCTCTTTAAATATAAACTATTTCATGTCACTAAAATATTATTATTATATTTTGAGGGACAAATAATATGGGTTTATACTTTACAAAGGCCATGAACTGTATGTTTTCTCTAGTAAGATACATATCATATGACTAGATATGAAGTGAGGGATGAGGAGCTCAGATAAAGACTTTTTGGAAATACCAACTGTTAAAAAAATAAGAGGACAAATTATTGTGTATATTTAGCAGGTACTAGTACAGAAAAACATATGTTAGCAGAGAAGAATGCCTAGAGTGTGAAATAGGAATGGAGGGAAAAACAAAAGGGAGTTGGCATTCAAGTAATATGCTATTCAGAGCTAAAGGAGGCTAACAAATATAAAGTGACCATTAGGTTGAGAGCTAACAGATATAAATAGTTTGAAAATCTGGAAAAATCATAGAGTTTTAGACAGAATTGTGGCTGCCCTCTCCAGCACCCCAATTAATCTTTAACTTCAGGAAGTAGGCAGAGAGCATAGGAACCTCGGTGTGTTACAATAATAAGGTGACGAAAACACGAAAATCTATAGCAGCTTTGCCATCATCAAGTTATTTCTTACACAAACTATTCTTTACAATTCTCATTCTTCTTTCTGTCTAAATATTTGTTCTTAACCAAAATTATGCGAAAACAAGATGACTTTGATTTGCATTAGAAGCGATTATAAATAGTTGCAGTTATCTGAATATGTTTATCCTTAGTAAACAGTGTCAAAAACTGCAAAGACCTAGCCTCCTCAGGCTCTCACATTTAGCCTAACTCTATCACATGGATGTTCGTAAGTAGGAGACAAGAGGTTAAACCAACGCACTTAAGGCAATGGCACTGGTCAGATTATCTGCATTTCAGGACCTGGCATATTGCTCCATGGTTGGTAGAAGTTAGTATGATGATGTGGATTTGATCCCTGGTATACATAATAAATAAATAAATAATAAACACAAAAATAAAAATTAATATCATATCTTTTAATTATTTGTAAAGGGCCAGCTCTGAAAGGATTTTGCAGTTAATTGATACCTTCATATGTAGTAGATTGCACTTCTTTAGAGAAATTTTAAGTTTAGGGAATCTAACCCATTTATAAGAGTAAGTCAGATGTGCTCTCTTGAGTCCCAAAGGAACAAATTTCATTTATTGTTACTATGCATTTCAGTTCTGGAGGGAGTCCCTGTAACTTGCAGTGAAGTAAGCAAACTTGTCCTTTGCTCTGGAGGAAGATACTCTATCTTCTTAAGCTGGCATGTTTGAATACTCTGGAAAAAGTCGTGCGCCCCTAAATTTATAAAATACATTGAAATACATGGCACTCTTGGAAAAAGTTGTCACAAAAAGACTAAAATTCTAATTATATGCTCTCATACACAACTGTTCAAGAGTTTATAAAAGTATTATCCTTAAGTATTATACTCATTTATCAATTGTTTAAAAAATTTACAAATTTGTGTTTGAAATATTTTACAAGCATTTGAATACAGTATTTTATTTTTTATTTCCAAATGTTATTTTGAATTTATAATTTAAAATAGTATTGGAGATACATATGGGGAACTCACATATGATCAAAGAGAAAAATTATTTATGGTAATAAAGGTTATGCTATTTTTATGTCTTCCTAAGGTTTTATTCTGAGAGACTTATTTCCAACGTTTCAAATACACACATCTGAAATGCAGAAATAACTTTAGATGAAATGGTGTTTTCTGGAGGAAACATCACAGGTTTCTTCTTCATGTCTGTTCAACCAATAACTTGCTCCCACAAAAAGCAATTTTTAAATGTTTAATGATTTATTTTGAAGGCCGCTTCTAAGACAAATCTTCAAGTACCATTTTTAAATATATAAATTAAAGGATTACCAATTAATTCAATTATGAAGGATAATTATATCTCCTTTTCACATTTATTATCATAGGATATGGAATGTTAAATCCTGACTTAATCACAACAAATAATATCTCCTATTTTCCCACTCTTTCAGCTAAGTATTTTAACATCTTGAGTATATCTTCCTTCACCTTCACTAACTTTACCCTTCCAACTCCTGTTCCTATATTGATAGCACTTCTTTTGTTTTCTGAAATCACAATTAAGTATTTTATGTTTGCTTAGTAGCAACATTTCTCAAATCCAACTGCACATCAGAGTCACCTGGGAATGTTGAAGAATACTCTTGCCCTACTGTTCTCACCAGAATTCTAATTTAGTAGATCTGAGGGAGTTAAGGTATTGTTACTCTTCAAAGCTCCACAGAGACTCAAACGTTCAGTCAGAACTGAGAAGTAATGTCAAGAGGGTGCTTCAGTTAGCAAAATATCAATAAAATGATTTTAAATAACCAAGGCTACATAAATGTTCATAGCAGCAACTGCTGAAACTAGATTCTATATTTTAATGTGAAATTTTTGTCCAATTAATTTATTTTCTTAGGTTTCTCATTATTTTTTGTTCCTGGACTTTTTATCTTTTACACCAAACTCTTCATTACTAATTTCATTGAGTTTACTCATATTATCAAAGACACTTCTTTTAGAACTCAACTATACTACTGTTCTGATCAAATATGAACACTGTTATAGATACGCTTCCTGAATCTTACCTCACTTAAATCTATTGTTTCTGATATCATCATATGTGAAAAAGATAGCAAAAATATACCTCATTGTGAGAAATAAAGAAAGGTTGCTCCTGCCTCTGTGCTTGGAGGTCAATCTCATATTTATTGTTCAGAGAACATGCAGGGCTGGTGATCAAACCATATTTGCACATATTTTTTTAAACCCCTATGCTAACTCTTCACTGTATGGAAGTGAAATTTTAAAAAAATGATACAATGGATGAAGTAAAGTTTACTTCATGGTGGAATAAAATACACATTATTTCTTGTTTCAAGATAACTTTATTTTTTTATTAAATACCAAACTTTGGTTAGTGTAGAAAAGAGAAATTTTTTCTTTATAGAAATTATTTTATTATTTTATGAATCTAACTTACAAATAAAATTTAATAATAAATTTACTATCATTTTTATTTATTTAAATATATCTTGATTTGCTTAATGAAAACAACTGAATACACTATATTTTCTAATTTTATGATGACAAATTGATATTATCTCTCACTTTTATATCAAATTATTATTACTCCTTACACATTGTACATGGATAACCATTTTTAAGAAATTCTGATTTAGAGGCTGGAGCAATAGCACAGAGGTAGCATTTGCCTTGCATGTGGCTCACCCAGGATGAACCTGGATTTGATTCCCCAGCCCAAGAGCAATTTCTGAGCGCATAGCAAGGAGTAACCCCTGAGTGTCTCTGGGTGTGGCCCAAAAACCAATAAAAGAACAAAAAGAAAAGGAAAAAAAGAAAAAAGAAGCTTATAATTTGATACAAGAAACATAAAAAATCCCATCTCACAAAAATAAAAAAACTAATAATCAAAATATATAGAAATATGTGGAAAATATGTTGATATTATTTTTGTGCTCTACAGACTGAAACTATACTATTTGGAATATACCAATAAAAATGGACTCCTATCTGATATTTTGTAGTCTCAGATGCAGTAATGATAACAGTAAGCTTAAAGGAAATTAAGCAAGACAATAATACACACATTTCAAAAAATGAATAGATGAAAATTTAGGAAAATGAAACAAAGCCTCAAAAATTTTTATTTTCCAATTGTGTGTGTGTGTGTGTGTGTGTGTGTGTGTGATGTGTGTTGTGGAGAATAACTGCATGCCATTTGAAAGAGAAAATGAAGGAAAATGTCTGAAAATAATAAAAATACTTTATGGCTGAAGTACTGCTGTTCATGTCATTTTCCTTTTTTGTTTTTTGTTTATTTGTTTGGGACAACACTTTGTGGTAGTAAGGCTTACAAAAAGTGCTCAGTGGACCCTATAGGATCCTGAGAATTGAATTCTGGTCACCTATATGCAAGACAAACCCTCTACCAGCTCAGCTATTCTGCCACCCCCATATTTATTTTGAATCAATTTTTTTAACTCTAAAAGTGGGTGACAAAATAATATTGCAGGAGCGATTTTTTTTTTCGGCTTTTTGGGCTACACACTGTGACACTCCACTTAGGAGTTACTCCTGGCTATCCACTCAGAAATTGCTCCTGAATTCTTTGTTTTTTGGGTAACACCTGGAGGCACTCAGAGGTTACTCCTGTCTCTGCACTCAGAAATCACTCCTGGCAGGCACGGGGGACCATATGGGATGTCGGGATTTGAACCATTGTCTGTCCTGGATCTGCTGTGTGCAAGGCAAACACCCTACTGCTGTGCTATCTCTCAGGCCCCAGGGATTGATTTCTGAGCACATAGTCAGGAGTAATCCCTGAGCATCACTGGTGTAGCCCATAAACCAAACAACAACAACAACAACAAAAAGTTCCTGTGTTCCTGTGAGCTAATAGATACTATTTTGTTAATAGATATTTTAGGATTTTACTAGTTTTATAAGATGAAGCTATCTCCTAAATATATTTAACTAAAAAGTCAAACTATTTAAAATTGACATATCCTTTATTTTATTGTTTTTTAATTTTTATTGTGGTCAAAGTGAGTTACAAATCTTTCAGAGTAATATTTAAGATACATAGTGATAATGAATAAGGAGAATTCTCACCACTAGTGTTGGCCTCCATCCCTTTTCCCAGCATATGTCCCACTTCTCCCTCTTTTACCCCCCAGGATGCTATTGTAACTGGTCCCCAGTTGAACAGCTTGTAGATTGAATATCAATTTTGTTATCGTTGACTTTTGGTTTGATGTTCAAGTCTGATCACTTTTTATTTCCACTAAATGTTCATAACTGTTCCTAAATTCAATCAATAAGTTGACAAAAATCCTTTGTCTCCTTTCCAAAACTTTATATACTCTTGTTACAATTCCTTATTAAAATGTTGAAAGTGACTTTCTTTTTTATGGTTGATTCTAATTTAATTTTTAAAGATTTATTATTTTGAGATTCAAGAAACGTGATAATTATGGTCCAACCACGATCATGGTGATAGTAATAATCATAATGACAATATTGTTAATAATAAAACATAATGTCAATGAAAATGACGCTGATAAAGGCAAACATTTTGGATGATAGTATGTGATTGGTTATCTGGTATATACAAAATGATATGCTATATTGTTAAATATAGTTGATACAGGGCAAAGCTTTTGAGGAGCATTTAAGGAACTTGTTATTTAGGTTTTTGAGCATGATCTTTCATCCCATACTCTCTGAGCCAGTGCATGTCTACACCCTCTGTGTACACTTGAAAGAACACCTGATCCTTCCCAATTAAGGCCTACACCTGTGGTGGTCAAGCTTTTCTCCCATCAATTGCTGCCTTTAACATTCTTTTTATCCCTGAGAATCTTCTGTAACCATAGAATCAGCACAAAAAGGCAGTTAGCCCAGGATTCTGAATTATTCAGACACAAGCAGCACTTGAAGAAATATATTGGACTTTCTTTTCTTGGCTATCAAGTGTTCTGTTGTAGTCTTGGAGAAACATGGTCACCAAGATAGGACTGGCTAGAACTGTTTTGTTTTTCCAAATGATCCGTCAGTATGAAAGGTATGAAAAGTTAAGGCACAGAGGAGTTTTTTGAATTGAGCAAGCAAATGAACAAATAACCCAAAAGCCTATATGAGTGAGGAGAAAAGTGGTGAGAGTTAGCTGATATTTTGTTGTATATATTTTGCAAAACTAGGTTTGAGTTTTGAGAATCTCATTTCTTAAGAAATGCTTTCAATCCTGATCATGCCTTAAAACAAACAAGAATGTAGAATTGAAGTTTATTACAACAAGACTATCTCAACCACTTCAATCCACAGTCAGTCCAGGCACTTTATTTGGTAGAGTTCCTCACTGGTTTCTATGATCAACTCCTTCCAGTGGTACAACTACTACAAACAAGCTAATATTCTCCTTAGAAAATGGGAGTTTCACTTTATTTAGATTTTGTTGGGTGGCTACTCCAGCTAAGGTTCAGGGCTTATTTTGGCTCTGTTTCATGAAGAAGAGGTCAGTCCTCATGGTACTTGGTGAATATATGTGGTGCCAGTGATTAAACTCTGATTGACTGCATCCAAGGCAAATGCACTACTTGCTGTAATATCTCTCTAGCCCACATTTAAGTTTTGAAAAGTGAATGTCTAAGAGTTGACTTCCCCATGGCCTATGGAGAATGGGATAATTTATTTCCTCTAGCCAAGGAACAAGGTCTGAGAAATTATTCTTAAATTGCCAGAATTTCCAAAATTTATCTGTCACATGAAATTTGCATTGATATGCACAAATTCATTATTTTATTATAATAGCACCAATGACTTTAACTTTCATTTCTTATATATATTTTTCTAGTTCACTGAATTGAGACAAAATAGGTTGTGATAATCAGCAAAAGGACCTGAATTGTGCTTTATAAGCAGTATTTATTTCTGGAGGAAATATTTGTATATATTGCTTGGGTTACTTTAATTACAAACTCAAGGCAAAAATGCCTTAGCCACTCTACTTTTTCAAATGAAACATAGGTTTGAAATATTAGATCAATCTAAATCACTCAAAGTAATTTCTGAAAAATATGAATATTAATAGATTAATATTGCTATTATTGTACCATTTAACAGTTAGAAGTTTTCTGGATACATTAGCAACTCAGATCTCCATCTTGCCTTCCTCAGTACATTTTCTCTTCTCCTTAGGCCCTCAAAGTAGAATCAGATAAGCATTATTGTGCTGACTATGCTCGCTCAGTAAAACCAAACAAATCACTACAACTCTACCAAATTGGTATGGTTTAAATACATTAAATAATTTAAAATTAAATAATATATTTCTATATACAATCAGCAGTCATTATTTTTGTCTAAAATTTTATAATTTTATTATCAGTATGTTTCATTTTGTAAGAAATTACAGAAAGCATTTACTAAAAAAGTAAATGCAATAAATAAATAATAAATGAGATTGAATCTTTAACATAGTTCACTTGTGTTTTGTTTATTTATTGGTTTTTTCAAAAATATTTCCAAGAAATAAAATAAATATATTCAATGATGTCCTTAAATGGGATAAGATGGTGAAAACAAAGTCTTCTACACAGAACCAGGCAAAGCTGATAAATATGTGGACAGAGTCAAATAAAAGCTCTTTTTATTTTGAGAATGTACTAAATGTTGTTACAGTTTAGGTAATTTGGTTACAATGTGTTTAACTTTATGATGTTGATATAAAAGTTACTGATTTAAAAGTCAATAATGTTGATATAAAAATAATAAAGGACCTATGATCCTACACCTCTCTACTATGTCCTTTCTGAGCTGATCTTCTTTTCCATCTATTCCCCCCACAATTTGTTGACCAGTTTTACAATTCAAGATCAGGGATTTGTCATTGTTTGACATATTCTATGAAACTGTTTTTTCCCACAGATAATTGAGATTATCTTGAATTTGTTCTCTTATTTTATTTAACATGATAGTGGAGGGTTGGAATTTTGTTTGTTTGTTTGTTTGTTTTGTTTTTGGGCCACACTCAGCGGTGCTCAGGGGTCACTCCTGGCTGTCTGCTCAGAAATAGCTCCTGGCAGGCACGGGGGACCCTATGGGACCCTGGGATTCGAACCAACCACCTTAGGTCCTGGGTAGGCTGCTTGCAAGGCAAACACCGCTGTGCTATCTCTCCGGGCCCAGGTTGGAACTTTTTATTATAACATTTTTTGTTTGTCTGTTTGGGAGCCATGCCTGACTGTACTCAGGTATTACTACAGTTTCTGTGTTGAGGTCTAATTCCTGGCAGTACTCAGAGACCCACTTATTGTGCCTGGGACATGCCAGAGATTAAACCTAGGTTGGCTGAATGCAAACAAAGGATTTTATTAAAAGTATTGCCTCTCGGGCCAGAGAGATAGCATGTAAGGCGTTTGCCTTGCATGCATAAGAATGATGGTTCGAATCCCAGTATCCCATGTGGTTCCCCAAGACTGCCAGGAGTGATTTCTGAGAGTAGCCCCTGAGCACTGCTGTGTGTGACAAAAAAAAAAAAAAGAAGCACTAACTCTTCTCTCCATCACAAAATTTTTATAAGAAGTCTGAAAAATATTGTTTTCATCCTTTTTTTGTGAACCATTCTGTCTTCATCTTTTCATAATATTGCCAATTGCACAATAGAATAGAAAATCATATAATTTAATTCTTTATTAGAAAATATAAAAATGCATTTAGAAATTGGGAGATTGATTTAAGGAAATGGACACTGCTAAAAATATCAATGTTGAAACATTATATGCCTAAACATGATCATAAATACCTTTGTTATTTTGGGGTGATGAAATAAAAAAATAAAATATATTTTTAGATTTTGTCTCATTTAACTTTATGGTTTCCCAAAGGTACTTAGAATGAATACATAAATGCATCATGATTTTTAAATCATTTTGTATTAACACTAATATGAATTTATTTTAATGTAAATAGAATAGAACTTACTTACAAAAAGTAAAGTTTTTCTTTTGTTTGTTTGGTTTTGGGGGGGGTCACAACCATTTGCGCTCAGGGTTACTCCTGACTATGCCCTCAGAAATCGCTCCTGGCTTGGGGGGACCATATGGGACAACGGGGGTTTGCATTCTGTCCTAGGCTAGCGCTTGCAAGACAGACGCCTTACCTCCAGCGCCACCATTCTGGCCCCATGAGTAAGTAAAATTTTATTCAGAGATTTTTTTTTCCACAAAGTAATTTAAGTCCTCTTAATTCAAGTACTATGGTACATGCTCAGCACCCACATGTTTTAATTTTCTGCCCCAATGTATGAGGGAAACAAGAGAAAAGTATTGAAGATTTGTATATGTTTAAAATATCATAGTGATCTCGAAAATTATTGAAATCATTTTAGGTTGCGCACAGATACTGCTTAGTGTCTTAGTATAAAATTTGTTTCTGGATTCAGCAGAATTGGACACATTCAACTAAATCGCAAATGGGAAATGTTGAAAATTGCATGGATAACTTAGTAGTATCTCTACATGTGGAAAAAAGACATTTATCCCTAGTCACAAACCGTTCTTTACTTCAGTATCCTTTTATATTCCAACATATTCTTGATCTCTGATTAATATTCTATTATCCGTGAAAGATGTTTATCAGCCTTATAATTATACGTCATCATGTATGAAACTTCATAATTTACATATATCAGATGGTTAAATTAGAAAATAGATGAAAAGAAAAGAAAAGAAAAGTCTGAATTTCCTTTACCAAAGTTAAGCTATGTTCATATAGGCAGGACCACATTATAAAAGAGGAAAGATGTCTACAGCCAAAGTATGATATTGTCTAACTCATATTTTATAACCTGAGGTCTTTATATTTTGCTTCTTTCCTTCCTCTTCACTTATTTGGAAGTATTTCATCTAAATCATTACTTGTTGGACAGTCCTTTGTGAATCATAATCTGCTCTGATACCACTATCAGTGAAAATGGTGCTGTCAACATTTATGTCAACTACGAGGTTGTAATTTTTGACAGTTATATTCCTAGGCTTGATCTAAAACTCTTTGTTCACGTTGACAGAGCTGCTTGTCAGAGTCCCTTCTGTATGACACTACTAAGTGACTGAGGACTTGTTGGAACTCATTTTGGGAAGAAATCTCATTTCAAGTTCTCCCATTATATCTATGGCTCAAGTGAAAGCACTACCTATGTTACCAAGAGATAATGAATGTGCAAGATCAAGGGCTGGGTCAGCAGTAGGTTGCTGTGTAATGTTCATAAATATCAAGAGAAATAAAATATACCAGTGGTAAATCTTTCCTAAAGGCTAGATCTTGTCAAAAACCAATGAATAAATCTAAAACCCCATTAAAGGACATTCATATTACCACTTATTTCAAATACTATGTTCAACACAGCTTACTTCTTTTTCCAAACTATAAAAAATTATGCTCTAAGATTTTATGATTTGTATGACTAAAGTGCTTCTCTTTCAACATGTCTGCTATGCCCCAAATGTGCTGTTTCTTCTCTTTTACATTTTTCATCATATAATTAATGTTCACAAAAGGTAATTTATACATCCTATTCAATTTTAAAGAAGAAGCAATTTAGGGTTATATTACAAACAGGTTGATATTCTAAGGAGATCATTGAAAATAATATTAGAAATTATATGCAGAAGAGTTGGAGAAATACCACAGAAGGTTGAGCACTCTGCCAGGAGTGATATCTTATCTCAGTGAACTGCCAGATCTGACACTAAAAAAAAAAAAAGAAAAGAAATGAAAAGAATGAATCAAAATTATATGTAGAAAGTTGTTCATTGCAGTATTATTTATTATAGTTAAAATTTATTAAAATAAATAACCAGTAGCAATATAATATGCATGTTATAGCTAGGTTGTTTTATGAAATAGAGAAGTTTATAAAATATGCTAGATTATTTTATCCTCTTTGATCACATCTCAATATCAATCTTAAATTACTTTATTTTGTGAAATCCAAATATATCTATTCTCTAAATATATTCATGCACTATTCTGGATTATAGCATGAATAAGAATTTTTCTGTAATAGGGCCCTTTCTACTCTGTGTAAGAGTTCATTATTTACTTAAATCATCATATCTTTATGGATAAGAACTGCTCATTTTTAACCTCAGAAAAATGTTACTGTAGATATGTGCCTTGCACATAGCCTACCCAGACTTCATCCCTGGCAAACCATATGGTTCCCTGAGTAACCCAGAAGTCAAATCCTCGAGCACAGAGAAAGGTCCCTGAGAAGAACCAAATGTGGAAAAAAAGGAAAAAGAACTGTGCATTTCAAGTGTTTTTCTTTGAACTTAAAATATTACAGACTATCAATAAACTCAAATTTAAAATCTTATAATTACTTGGTAAGTAACAAAAATGCAAATAGATATTTACACTATTGTAAAGGATTTGAATTGATTTATGAGAATACAATCAAATGTACTAAAAAGAATAAAATAAAATTATATTGCAATTATATTACTCTATGAATGATGTATATTTAGCATATTATTGATGTTATAAATAAAGTGTCACAATTATATGCTACTCAGTACTTAATGGTATGGAGCAGTTTATGAATCCAATTTAAAAAATTAGGATATGATTTCTTAATTTTCAATATTGCCACTTACTCTAAATCTATGACATTTAAGAGTTTAGCTCCTGTGATAAATCAGTGAATTCATCTGAGATATGCTTCCTCATTTACAAAATATAGATACTATAAAAGCACCAAAACAAACTAACTTGTACTTACCTAAATATGATAGAGTTAGGAGCTGGAGTGAAAGCATAACAGTAGGGATTTGGTCTGCATTTGGCCTACCAGGAATGGACCCACGTTTGAGTCCCGGCATCCCAGGTGGTCCCCCAAAACTGCCAGGAGCAATTTCTGTGCTCAGAGACACGAGTAACCCTTGAGCATCAATGGGTGTGGCCCCAAACCAAAAATAAATAAATAAATATGGTAGAGAAGTTCTATTTTCAAGAAAGAAAAAAACTAGACAAATTTGTTTTCAATTTCCTAAGAATGTTTATATAAATATTACATATTTCAAGTTTGGCCCCCAAAGAACAAAACTGTAATGTTTACAATCACACAAATTTATTTTTCTTGACACACAAATGGAAAAACAACTATAACACAATATTTTCTTTTTAAAGTTAATATAATAACATGATTTTTAAAATTTTTGAAGAGTGCATCTTCTTGAGTTTTTGCAATTAAAAAAGATTAGGCTGCCAAGCTGAGCGATAGCACAGCAGAAGTTTTTGCCTTGCACGCAGCCAATCCAGGATGGACCTGGTTTAATTCCCAGCATACCATATGGTCTTCCAAGTCAGGAGTGATTCCTAAGTGCACAGTCAGTAGAAACCCCTGAGAGTCACCTGGTGTGGCCCAAAAACAAACAAAACTAAACAAATAAAAAAGCAAATTAATTCACTTGATTGTACTAACTGATACACTTGGATGATAAACACAATATAACTTAAATTAGTTCACCTATATTTTTGAAATACAAATTTTAAAATACATTTGTAAACTTGTGAGTTTTCATAAGACCATGACATAATAAAATACCTTCATAATAAAGATATTACATAGTTCCATCAATATAAGAGTTTTGTTTCCCCTTTGTAAAGAGTTTATATCTAATCATGAAACTATTAAATGTTTCTGTAAGTTTAATTTATTTTTCACAAACCTATAAATGTGGCATTTAAATTAAATAATAGCTTAATTAATTTACTTATAGTGCTTTTGATATGCACAAATAAAAGATATAAACAGTCTTATTTTGATGAATAATGTTATCTTAGTGAAAAATTCAATGTACCTATTTTTCTATAAACAATGTAATAATTTTATTTTCAAACATAATGATAGTTTTATGCTTCCAGTTTGAGACAATTTTTTTTAGTTCTTTTTGGGCCACACCCTTTTGATGCTCAGGGGGTACTCCTGGCTCAGCACTCAGAAATTACTCCTTGCTTGGGGGGACCATATGGTATGCCGGGGGATCGAACCGCGGTCGCGGTCCTTCCTTGGCTAGCGTTTGCAAAGCAGACACCTTACCTCTAGTGCCACCTCTCCGGTTCTGACAATTTTAATTTGTTATAAACATTAATATAAAGGGTCATGTGTAAACAGATACTATTTTTCTCATATTGCGGGATTTGGACTTTCTGATCACACATTAATATGTCAAAAATTTATTTCCAGGAGATATAGTATGGTGGTATGATATGTGCCTTGCATGCAGATGGTTGGTGGTTCGAATCCTGGCATCCCATTCGGTCCCCCGAGCCTGCCAGGAGCGATTTCTTAGCGTTGAGACAGGAGTGACCCCTGAGCGCTGCCAGGAGTGACCCAAAAATTAAAAAAAAAAGAAAAAAAATGTTCCCTACCAGTAAATCTTTAAATAAAACTTTTCATCTATTAAAACCCAAAATAGCTATATGAAGTTATGAAAACAATAGCAATGGCATTTAATTTCATTATGCTTAATTTCCATTAACATGGACAACGAGCTCTATTAGACTACAATACATTGAGTTACTTATTTAAAAAAAACTTATTTGAATTGGTATACCATTTTGCATTTTCTCAGACAAAAATCTCAAATATTTATTTTCTTACAAAAACCTAATTATAAGTTAAATATAAGATGGGAAACAGCCTCAGCTCTCAACCATTTGGTGTGTTTTTGTTAGAGAAAATGCACAAGTGAAACTGAGAAAAAATATATCCAAAAGAGTAGTAAGTGACAGTGTAACGTTTTCACAAACACAATGATTGAAATTAATATAAAATAAGGCATGTTTTGCAAATGCAGTGGCAAAGTGGCAAAAATGATGGCGATGGTAATAATTACAAAGATATCAATGCCAATGTACAGTGTGACACCGGAATCAATAGGGAGACGAGAGTGAAAGAAAGGAGTGCTAATTAGATGCTGGAGAAAAAATAGAAGCTATCATCCAGTAAAGGACAAAAATGAAGGTTGAATTTTGCAACCAAACAAGCTCCGTGCAAGTTATAGATGTGAATGTCAGGAAAGATTTCGACGTACATAACGCACACAGCCAGGGGACTGGTGTTAGAAGTGTATAGTCCAGCAAGCTGAGGCCAGGTAATGTTGAGATCATCCTACTCAGCCCAAAGTTCTTGGTAATAAGGCTGAGAAGAAGCCTCGGTTTGAAAATAAAGAAGCATTTAGGACCTAGCTCTAAGAGTCAGTGCCTTTGACTTTGGTCAAGATAAAACATAGACCAGGGCCCTAGAGGTCGCATGGAGGTAGAGCGCTTGCCTTTCATGCAGAAGGTCATTGGTTCGAATCCCGGCATCCCATAGGGTCCCTCGAGCCTGCCAGGAGCGATTTCTGAGCCTGGAGCCAGGAGGAACCCCGGAGCGCTGCTGAGTGTGACCCACCCAATAAATAAATAAAAATAAAGATATTACATAGATATAATAGCATTACATAAGGAATGGACACTTTTTCTTTGTCAACCACTAAAACACACAAAGCCAAAGCTCTTGGAAGGGAGCTATTTGTACTTTATCTAGTCATGGAAAATAAATGAGCAGTTCAATAAAACTTTACATGACCATACACGAGGGATTTGGACAAACTTAATTAGGGAAATCGAGTAAAAATGTCACTAATTAGTGTGGTATATTGATTTAGAAATGTTATAGGTATTTGTGATATCTGATATTCAGGATTTTATCAAAAAGAGCCACACACACCCTTAATGTTATATTTTGCCTGCACTTAGTCCCGAAGATTGTCTTTTGCCTCACTGGTAAAATGTAGTCATTTTCAACTGGTAATTACATAACTTCCCTTCCTCCCCAGGGGGAGAGTCCATTTTACAAATGCAATATCCAAATAAATAAAGGCACCGGTGGAGTTAGAACTGCAAGCTTTTAGAGAGCCGATAAAATTTGATTAAATTCTTCTTTTGTTGTTATTATGTTTTCATCACCTTTGTCATTGTGTCTACACTTCTGAACTCCACCTGGGAGCAGCGGTAACAAGGTATCACAAAACTGGCTTTTCTCACTCTAATTCCAACCTGCCAGAAGCAGCAAACACAAGAAATCTCAGGAGAAAACCCCTTGTCATACAATTTACTGCCCAATTTTGCAAACCCAAGGGGTTCAGTACTAGTAGTTTCCAGAGTTTCAAATAAGCTTACTAGTTTGGGGCTATTTATCCATAACAACCTTCTAAATATTCAGGGTTTTGATATTAGAGTAGACTGATGAATATTTTTAGGCTTTCAGGAAAAGAGATGAAACTTATGAATATGCCATAGGACTCTACTGTTACTACCTAATATTTACAGTGAAAATTATACCACTGAAGAAGCAAAAGACACCTTAGAGATAATCTGATTTAATGAGCTCATTTTGTAGAAAGGTTTGAAAATGATTTACCCAAGACAATGCAGTTATTTAGTGGAAAAAATAGGAATAGGAATCCAGGTTTATAACTCTTCTCAGGCTATGTTCCATTCAGAAGTTGAATTGAATTCACTTTGGTGGAGACTCGGAGCTGTTATACAAAAGAAATGAAAGCAAAATATTTTCCCCAATAGTCTATATTGTCTGAAAAACACATAGGCAGTATGGATAATTCTTTGACTGAATACGATTCTAACCTAAACTGAATCCATTAGAAATATAAAAACAAATATGTTCTTCTCTAGAAATCGTATTAAGAAATTATTACATTAACCCTCATTGGTACATATGTAATTTGTTATGATAATATATGTAGAAAATATATATACATTCATGAGATCTTAACAAATGTAAAATGGGATCACACACACATATAATAAAGAAAAAATGAAATCATGTTTTCCAACTAAGATGCAAACATTTTAGGATAAAAAACTTAATTTAGAATCATCTGTGCTTTTTGAAATGGACTGCAGAAAAGGTCAATTGAATCTAAAAGTATTAATAGTAACTACATATGTTATTCATTTATTATAAAATATAAATATCGAATTTCCAAACCTGGGAAGTTGGTTGATCTATACTCTAACTAACTTAGAGTGTTTTGTTTGTGTTTGGGCCACTGATATCAATACTCAGGACTTACTCCTGTCACTTCACTCAGGGATCACTTCTTGTGTGGCTCAGGGAAACATGTGGAGTGACAGGAGATAAACCCAGGAGGATTTCATGCAAGGCCATTATGCTACTCAATATATTGTAACTCTAGCTCCTTTTGTTAACAATTTTAAATATATATATATAATCGTGAGAAGATGTGAAACAGAGTTTTATGTAACTTAATCTCCCTATTATTCTCATTTTTATGGAAACATTTTATTATTTAATAACTTAATATGTCTATCTTATTTGTCTATCCATTTATTTTAAAATTTTATTACTTTCTCCATTCTGAAATATATTTTATCATAATTTGGCCTCATATTTTTTTAGAGAGAGAAAAAAGACATTTATTTAATACTAGATTATTTAAAGTTTCTTCTAAGTAAAAGGGAAAAAATAAAAGAAAAAAATTTACACGGATAGTTCAAAAAAATAGAATCTTTTGCAAAACACTGAGTTTGATTTTTGCCCTACATTCTGCATTCTAGGCATCTCCAGGGTGAGGACTACCCACCATTACATTGGGGACCTTAGCCCCACAAGATGTAGAATATGTAAACAAAATATTACAAAACACTGTAGTTCCCTAGAGAAGGAAATTTTAGCTCTAAGCCTAAGGTGCAAAGTTATAATACCCTCAAAGATCTAACCTATTCTTATGGAAGTATTGTAGCAGAAAGAATAGAGCAATTTTGGGAAATTGAATGTACACTATATTTTAATGGAAATGTATATATCAAGGTGTGGAATAAACAGTTTCACTCATCTTTTCTCCTGTCTTTATCCCCTCCCCAACAAAAAAAGGAAGATCAGAACACAAAGAATAAGAGAAAGTAGTCAAACAATTTGATAGAAATTGAGTACACTTAACACTGTTAGGATGAACCTAAACTAAGTCAGAGAAAAATATTTCTAGAAAAATTCTTTAAATATATGGTAAACAATCATTGAACATTGAACATTAGATTCTTGATTCAGCCATTCGTCTGTTGTCAGACTTCTTGAAAATAGGTACATTATTTAATAGCATCAGGGCAACTTTATAATTACAGTTCTAAATATTCCGTGTGATATAATGACAAAAATGTAGAAGAAAGTTATTATGAGTTAAAGAAGCTAAATTTTATATCATAGACATTTAATATTACAAATAAATTTACTGAAACACTCTCATTTTGATCCTCTAATATTTATAAATTCAGAGAATTAAAACATGTTAGCATAATTATTTTCCTCTGAAATTTAGTTTTTCATGTTTAATCCAAACTAATTTATGATACACTTTAATGTCAGGTAGGGTGAATAATTTGAGATTCTGTTTCTTCCCAAGATGTATTGGGAACTAATTTGGATTTATTCAAGAAAAAAAATTAAAAACAGAATATATATTAAATTCAATGAATATGTTCAACATTCACAGAAAGTATTTTTGAGAACAAATGATGGCAGTGGGTTTTCCCAGGTGAGTTACATGCAGTAAGAAGAGAGAGACTGGCTTGGAGAAGTGAACCTGCCACATTTTCTGGACCCACATCTGCCACTTCTGGAAGTGGACCAGACTACCTCGGATCCTGGGCCTCGCTCTGGCAAGGAAAGCCACATCCGTGCTAGATCTGACCCATGACTTTCAAGTTTATCATCTTCCCTCACAGAAAAGAATTTCAGGAGGAGATGAGCAGAAAAGTGAACATATGAGAGATAAAAGAGAATAACATGCTCAAGGAAATATATAGCCTTCTCCAAAGGTGGAAAGCGTGCAGGTAGATGACTCAGCAAGAACATATGAAAGTACGCATCTCAAAGGGGAGATGAGGGTGTCATGTTTTCAGGCACCATGAACCAAGCAATGCATGTATGCGCCTCTTGGTTCTAAGTTGATTTTCATAGGCTTTTGCTAATCTGCTCTATGTAGGGCTTTCTACCTAGGCAAGAGTCCTGTTTTTTTTTGGGGGGGGGGCAGGGCAGACCCGGTGGTGCTCAGGCTTACTACTGGCTCTGTGCTCAGAAATCACTCCTGGTAGGCTCTGGGGACCATATGGGATGCCAAGGATTGAACCTGGCTCGATCATGGGTCAGCCACATGCAAGGTAAATGTCCTAATGCTGTGATATCACTTCAGCCCCAAGAGTCCTGTTTTTAGGGTTGTTTGTCAGGAGAAAAGGTTGATGTAGTTGATGGTCTTTGATAATTCCTGGCTTTAGTCCCTGCTGGAGTGTCTCTTGATATAGGACCAGTGTTTTCTAAATCTGCAGTGTAAAAATCTTATCACTGACTAACTCTTCCAAACCCAGTCTCTTGTTTTTATAGCATCCAAAGATTCATTACCATGGAGGGCCCCTGTTCTATCAGTCTCCCTGCCTGCTTCATATGGAAGTAAAGTAACCCTATCTCTCCTCTTATTCTCTGACTACTTATAGGTGTTTTTATTGTGTGTGTGGCACCAGGAAGTTTTGTGTACATCTACATTTGTGATGAAACACTGATTTTAAGAAGACAAAGGCAAAACTGATTTATCATCTGTTTTCATCTATAGAGTTTCAGGGTATAGCTTAAAACATCTATATGAATCGCTGTATTCATCAATTGTATAGTTCATATTGTATGTTCTTTTCAATAAAGGATGCTGGCAATTTGGAGAAAGTTCCTCTTAATAACACAACAGAGAATTAATACGATATAGACATACAGAAAAGTACCTCAGATGAAAGCAAACATAAAGTGTAAGAGTTAGAGAAAACTAGGTTAAATTCAACCACTTAATGGAGGATAATGGAAGTACAACATTTGGAGAAAACATATAATTCATTGACATTAAGCAGAGTACTAAAGAAGTATTTGCCTCCACAGATTAAAATAATTATCCACACACAGCCTTTGTTCTTTGTTCTAAATAGTTTTACAAACTATTTATAAAATAGTTTAATGATCTATAAAATGATATAATTGAGACTTGACACTTTAAAAATTCTCTAATTGAGAATTGACACTTTAAAGAATAATATGGTATGCCAGAATAAACCTCCCCCAAAACATTAAATGAATCCCAAAATACCCAACACTCAATCAAGCAAATTTTATAGTTTCTGACATTCAATTCAAGAACAGTAGACACAAATTAAAGTAAAAAATATTACCTACTTTAAAAATATAGCACACAAAAGATGAATGGCTAAAGAAACTGGTACATATACACAATGGAATATTATGCAGCCATCAGGAGAGATGAAGTCATGAAATTTTCCTATACATGGATGTACATGCAATCTATTATGCTGAGTGAAATAAGTCAGAGAGAGAGAGAGAGAGAGAGATGCAGAATGGTCTCACTCATCTATGGGTTCTAAGAAAAATGAAAGATTTCTCAACAATTTTGAGAGACAAAAGAGAGGAGGGCTGGATGTTATAACCAACCTCATGTACCTCACAACAAAGAGTGATGAGGTTAGTTAGAGAAATAACTACATTGCGAACTATCCTAACAATGAGAATGTATGAGGGAAATAGAAAGCCTGTCTAGAGTACAGGTGAGGGTGGGGAGGCGAGGAGGGATATTTGGGACATGGTGGTGGGAATGTTGCACAGGTGATGGGGGTGTCCTCTTATATGACTGAAACACAACCACAATCATGTTTGTAACCAAGGTGTTTAAATAAAAATATCAAAATGACATTAAATATATATATATATATATATATATATATATATAGAGAGAGAGAGAGAGAGAGAGAGAGAGAGAGAGAGAGAGAGCACGGAAATTATGTAAAGAAACGTCTGAATTTTGGGTCTCACTTTTGTCTATAGCATTCTCTGGTACAGAAAGCTCCTAATGCAAAACATTCCCTTAGCTCCTAAGAGTTTTTTTTTAATATGATGATCTCTTTTTAACATAACAATATGTTTCTTATTGGATTCAGAGAGTTTAAAATTAACTAAGCATATCAATAATTTAGTACAGTTGCAACAGGCAATTCAAGAATATGAAAATGAGGTTTGTTTTACCCATAAGAGAATTAACCCAACCAAAAATTAGCCTGAGAGGACCTGAAATTTAGAAAAGTGGCTAGTACACTTTGCTTGCTTGCTACTGAACTGGATAGATTCTAGTCTAGGCATCCTATATGCCCCCATCCCCATCCCTCCGGGAGTAATTCTTGAGTGCAGAGCTAGGAGTAACCCCTGAGCATTTCTGGTTTAACCCAAAAAAGGAAAAAGAATCAGTCTGATAGTTGAGTCTTACTAAAAATCTGGAAAACTGTTTTCCATTTCCCATCAATTACTGCCTAAATGGCAAGGACCTTACCAAGTTATCTTAAGCACCCACTGCTGGAAATGTAATAGAATTCCTACATAAATGTATCTGTCCTGGATAAAATCTGTTCCATCTACATTATCCAGGGAGTAGTCTCTGACAGAGAGTCAATCAAACTACCCACGGAAGACTTGAAACCACTCTTAGTATTACTTTTGTTTTATTCTCTATCTTTTCTCTCTTTCTCATTCTCTGTCTCTCAATCATTTTTACTTTATCTTAGATTTAGTCATTTCCAATTGCCTGTGTCCACAACCCTTTGTGATGAGTCCATTTGAATATTTCTTGTCATTTTCCACTAACAGCTGTTAGCTGTACATATGTCTTTACAGGTGGCCTGTAAAAGCTGAAACTAACCACCTATTTTACAGCTGACTACTCAACACACAAAAGAAGGAACAAGGGTTTATGCGTGTGCTATCATTTTTTGAACTACTATGCCCATTCTGCATCAGGTAATCCTTTTCTCCCGTACCCAGTATATTTTAAACATATCTAAGATATTTGGTTTCTCATTTCTTCTAAAAACTCTGGAACTAAGATAGCATTATCTAGGCTTCATTAATAGTAACTTAACTTTTAACTTAACTTACACTCTATTATATCATATTCTGCATCCTTGTGTCAATATAAAGTTACTAACAGAAGACAGACCTCAGATAGATAGAGGCTACTGATAATGCTAGTAAAGAGCTTTTGGAAAATAAACAAGAAGAAAAGAAGAAGGAGGAGGAGGGCGAGAAGAAGAGAAAAAGAAGATGAAGAAGGAGGAGGAGGAGAATAAGAAGATGGAGAAGAAGAAGAAGAAGAAGAAGAAGAAGAAGAAGAAGAAGAAGAAAAGGAGAAGGAGGAGGAATAGGAGGAGGAGAAGGAGAGGAAGAAGAAAAGAAGGAGGAGGAGGTGGAGGAGAAGGCGAAGGAGAAGAAGAAGATGATGATGAAGGATGAGGAGAAGAAGAAGAAGAAGAAGAAGAAGAAGAAGAAGAAGAAGAAGAAGAAGAAGAAGAAGAAGAAAAGAAGAAGGAGGAGGAACAGGAGGAGAGGAAGAAGAAGATGAAGAAAAAGAAAAGAAGGAGGAGGAGGTGGAGGAGAAGAAGATAAAGAAGGATGAGGAGAAGAAGGAGGAGGAGGCAGAGGAGGAGGAGGAAGTGGAGGAGAAGGAAAAGATGAAGAAGATGAAGAAGGATGAGGAGAAGAAGAGAAGAAAAGAAGAAAAGAAGAAGAAGAAAAGAAGAGAAGAAGAAGAAAAAGAAGAAGAAAAGGAGAAGGAGGAGGAACAGGAGGAGGAGAACGAGAGGAAGAAGATGAAGAAGAAAAGAAGGAGGAGGAGGTGGAGGAGAAGGAGAAGAAGAAGAAGAAGAAGATGATGATGAAGGATGAGGAGAAGAAGAAGAAGAAAAGAAGAAGAAGAAAGAAGAAGAAGAAGAAGAAGAAGAAGAAGAAGAAGAAGAAGAAGAAGAAGAAGAAGAAGAAAAGGAGAAGGAGGAGGAGGAACAGGAGAAGGAGAGGAAGAAGAAGATGAAGAAAAAGAAAAGAAGAAGGAGGAGGAGGTGGAGGAGAAGAAGAAGAAGATGAAGAAGGATGAGGAGAAGAAGGAGGAGGAGGCAGAGGAGGAGGAGGAAGTGGAGGAGAAGGAGAAGAAGATGAAGAAGGATGAGGAGAAGAAGAGAAGAAAAGAAGAAAAGAAGAAGAGAAAAGAAGAAGAAGAAGAAGAAGAAGAAGAAGAAGAAGAAGAAGAAGAAGAAGAAGAAGAAGAAGAAGAAGAAGAAGAAGAAGAAGAAGAAGAAAAAGAAGAAGAAGTTGTCCTGCCCTGCATAGAGATGCAAGAACCAAAGAATCCATCAGAAAAGAAGGTGCCTTCCAGAAGCTAAATATCAGAATAAGTATATGGAACTACCAATCAGATTTCTGTCTTTTCCCCACAGGAACTCAGATTATCTTGCGGTTTTGTTTTGTCTTGTTTGTTGTCTGTTGTTTGTTTACCCTTATGTACTCAGGAAACTTCAGTTCAAGACAATTTAGAAGAATTATATAGATTTCTTTGCTCTAAAAGCTATTCCAGGCTTTTTTTCACTATGGAGAAAAAAGTGTTCTCTGTTTCTCACCCCTCTCATTTTTCTAAATTCTTTCAAAAAAAAACTATTTTGCTTCACACATAAACACATTTCATATTTATAAGATTAATATTCTCTTTTATTATGTCAAAGCTGATAGAAACTGACTGGCATAGATAATACAATTACAAAAGTATGAAAATCATTAGAGTAACTTTTACAACTGCATTCCTAGTCTTCAATAGTTAAACAGAGATATGAAAGTGACCAAATAAACATGAAAATAAATAAATGAATGTCTCACAGAAATAAAGGAAAAAGTTATGGAATTCAATCAATACATTATATATACATATATATATATATATATATAAATATGCAATTAGAGTTTGTTCCACGCAACCAAAAAGGTAAGAGTGAGCAGAAAAAAATTCATGACATAATCGCCTTGAGTTTTCTAAATTTGATGAAAACTATAAAGCCACTAATCCAAGAATCTCAATGAACCTCATGAAAAAGAAATCTGAAGCAAACTGCTTGAAGGCATATTGTAATCAAATTGCTTAAAACCAGTAATAAAGAAGAAAATTTAAAGCAGCCAGAGTAGAAAAGAATATATCTTTCAAAAATAAAAATGAACTAAAAACAATTTCAGTCATATAAAGTTAAAAAAATTATCAGCAACCTTCCAGCAAATACTCCAAGAAAAAATGTAACTCCTTCATAGAAAGAGGTAAATTTATAAATATAAATCTCCGCAATGTAATAAAAATACTGCAGTCATTTTTATCATCTTAAATGCATATGGCATAAATGGACACTGCTATTTTGAACACTTTTAGGTTTGCAGTTCAGTAATATCAGAACCGTTTTATCGATATCATGTAAATTTAACATAGAAAAACAGGCTTTCAGCAATGATGCCAGAATAATTTTATTCATTCATAATGTATAGATAATCATACTCAAAAAGCAGAAGCAAAATGAACTAAACTAAAATTATTTAACCACTATATTAAAGTATACTAACATACATTTAAATATGTCTTTATATGTCTGATAAAGAAAAAAGGGGAGATTCTTTGGGTTAAGCACATATTTCATAGATTTTTTAAAAAAAATCAACTTCATTGATATAATATCTAGGCTAGAGCCTAACATATGCAAGAAGAAAATGTTCTCTTGCTCAGTCACATTCCTGGCCGTGAAAATGTATTTCATTGAGAAACTGCTTTAAAAAAGAAATAGAGGGTAAATAAATAATATAGGACAAGTTCTTGTAGGCATCTTTACAGGGTTAACACCCCAGCATTTTTAAGATCCCTTGAGAACTGTCATTAGTGATTCTTGAGTGCAGAGCTTGAATTTAAACACTGAGCATAGTCAGATGTAGTGTTAAAAATAAAGAAAAAAAAAAAGAAACAGTGATAACTATCACTGGGAATAAATATTTGCAAACTGTTAAGGTCCAGGTTTGGAAGAAGAGACCACACAATTGGACTAAAGTTGAAAAAAACTTTAATCTGTCTACCAACAGTTTCAAACTGACTGATCATGGTCCCACCTAGGTCATGAATAGGATTATGAGGAAGGGGATTTAGGGGGTTCTAGCTTTTTGATGATCTTTAACATGATTGGCTGTTGTCTAGAGTACTTTCCTATTGCTCTCTTGTGTCCTTTTCTGATAGGCTACCTGATATGGCCAGGTACCTTGGGTTGGTATTAGTGGAAATAGGCTTGAAAGCCTGACATGTGGCTTACAACTGTGGTCCTTACAAAATGGCACCTCTCCTTCAGAACCCAGGACCCTACATAAACTCTATATTTAATAGTGAACCGTGTCCTACATAGATGAAGAAGTTTAAAAGATCATTAAGTAGAAAAGAAATCAAAAGTTATCAAAATACTTGAACTTTTATTTTGATATGCAAAGTCTTTTATTTGAAATCAAGAAAAGTTAAGACTCAAAACTGCCTTAGCATAGGCCGGTCTCCGTAAGCTCTTTAGAAATGAAGCCTGGCTTCAAAATACAAACACTGAGGTCTTTGATTCAACCTTTATTTTTTGAGGGGTGGGAGGTCAGATCCTCAGTAATTACTCCTGGCAGGCTCTGGGACCATATGTGATGCAAGAAATTGAACCAGGGTCCATCCTGTGTAGGCCACATGCAAGGCAAATGCCCTACTGCTGTGCTATCACTCCGCCCTGTCCCAAACTTATAAAAAATCCTCTGACTGGGGCCAGAGTGGTGGCACAAACGATAACCTAGGACCAACCACTATTCAATTCTCCCAGGGTCCCATATGGTCCCCCAAGCCAGGAGCGATATCTCAGTGCAAAGACAGGAGTAATCCCTGATCATCACGGGATGTGGCCCAAAAAAGAAAAAAATATCCACTGATGTACAAAAATGTCAGTATGACAATGACAACATATGAAAATTATGATCTAAAGTCCCCTGGAGCACACACGGGGTGCATCCACTTGCCCACACCCTTCCTGACGTGGAAGCATAAACTAAGGAGAGAGATACCAACAAGTGATTGTCATCCCACCAAGCAAAGACAAGTTTCTATTCTAAGTGTCACAAACAAAAGCACCACCTCTTCCTAGTCAGAGGCAAATCCTCACTCACAGTGGACCAGTACAAAGAACCACTGCAGGAAGAGCACAGAACACTTCCATTTCAGAGAGTCGTTCATGAGGAGAGTCTCAATTCCAATATAAGGAAAGTCCAACAAAGTCCTTCTTCTCAAGCCAATGCTGTCCTTGCCCATAGAGGCCTCGGTCAACAACCTCATCATTATCACCTTTGGTCAGAAACTTGATATGTCCGTTTTGCTTTTCATGAATCTTAAAGACTCAGTACACTATCCGACTCTCTCTTTGTTCCATCCTAAACAATTTCTTCCACACGAATTCTGGACCTTTGATGAGATTTCTTAAGGAAAAGATGGTCCCCTCTATGGAAGGGAGGTTGGCAGGTTTCATGCTGCCAATGAACACCACCACAATGGAACTCTCACTTCTAGTTATCACCGTTAGCTCCTTCTAGAATAGATCATTAGTGCAGAAATTTTAGGTTTGCTAATACAGCTACCGCTTGTTCACATGCCTTACATCTTCCAGAAAGTCTAATGACAGCATGACTGGGCCGGGGAAGCACTTAGGAGGCAGCAGAGGTGGCTCAAGGACGTGAGTAAAATATTTGAATTTGGGGAAAGGGGCAGACCAATTGCATGACTGCACAGCGGTGAGGCATTTGCCTTGAATGTGTCCAACCCAAGACAGATGCAGGTTCGATACCTGGCATCCCACAGGGTCCCCTGAGCCTGCCAAGAGCGATATCTAAGCTCAGAGCCAGGGGTAACCTGAGTGCTGTTGGGTGTGACTCACCTCCCCAATTAAAAAATACTTGAACTTTTTAAAGGAAGATAAAGATTGACAAGATAGTATGGGGCATGTGTCCAATCCTGATTTCTTATTGGAATCCTCAATGAACCTTAACTATGAGGTACATACTTGAAAGTATCTGAGCTTTCTGAGTGTCACTTTTGTAGTTCCCAGAAAGAGATCCCATGAAGGCCCATAGACTCACATCCCTAGTGGACTGAGAATTGTTGGGAGCAAATTCCAAACTTTCGTAGCATTGTTTGGAAGAACTCTACCACCTTGAGGGTTTGTCATAAGAACTTGCAGATTCTCCATATTCATGCAGTTCATAATTGGGCTACTCATATACTATTGTCAGACATTAATTTCTTCATTTGTACTGATCCAGAAGAACCTTACTCAAAAGGAATACTGACCAATGCCTGACAAAAGCAAGACTGTTAAATAAGTAATCGGAAGACCGGATTGGAAATCTGTATAGGTTAGAACTATAGCAACAGGAAAATTTAACTGGAATGGAGTATGGTATATTTGAAACGACAAAAATCATTTGACTGCTGCAGAAATAATAACTCTCGCCATTTCTACTAGCCTGACACTCCTCTTTTTTTAGCCAGTCAATTGAGAGTTTTTATATTTAGTCAAAGGGTTTCCTGCTGTTCTTTGGTGCTCTTTATTGTGTTCTGTGCATCTTTATTTCTCCTGCATGTGGCTACCTTGGAAAGGTGGCTTTCATGCTTAAATCTTCGAGTAAATACCAGTATGAGAGCCTACCAATTCCTGTTCAGAAAAATGCTATTGAAATTTTAACTGGTTTCTAGAAGACCTCATAGAGGAATAGTTCCTTCTTCATTCTTTTTTGTTAGAGATTTTTTCCTTAAGATTCTAACTGGTCTCTTAAAACATTTTTTCTCTTAAGCTGTACCACTGCATGGCTTCTATTATAAGTGTAGTTAAGTAATTCTTAATAAATTCTCCTTTATCAGCAAGACTCAGCTCTAGTGAAGAGGATTTGCTACTTTTAATTCTGTATGGAACAAATGGGTCACCAAATTGTTCTGTGCTACTGACAAGATATGTTGCCATCCTATAATTACATTAAATTTTCAATTATTGAGAGTCTTCTTGAAGGTATGTAACTGTACATATTGTATATACAGATTTAAAAAGAAGTGTCTAAAGTCCTGTAGTAGATTTGGCGAGGTAATTATTTAAAGAAGGGTAATTTCCGGGAGAGTTTTTGCCTTGACACTGAAGTGAAACAAATTACTTACCCCCCAAATATTGCTATTTGGCACATAGGATCTTTTAGGTAAAAAGAAAAAGTAGACATAGAAAATTCCTAAAAAAGAGAGGTTATCTGCTATAAGACTATTTACGTATATGAGAAAAATTCTCCACCAATTAGTGTCTCCCTTATTTAAGAAGATAGCAATATTATTAATGTTATCTACAAAGAACAGATAGTTTATATGAGAGAGGGAAGAAATTCCCTTTTCTTTGCATTGTTTCTGCAGAGTCAAGCAATTTTTTTGTTTATCAGCTTATTACTCTCCATTTTTAATTATATTTTTGTTCTTATATTGGGACCTTATGTCCCAACACTTTTCTTTTGTCATTAACCAAAGAAGGTATATAAGGTGATGACTTAAGTAACTTCAGGGAGTTTCTTAGGCATTGACATACACATGCTGTTAAACTTTTTTTTTCTCCTGATAATTTGCTTTTATTTTAGTAGTTGTCTTGGAAAAATCCTTCAGACTTTAGAGGGAATATTTCCACTCTTCCAAATAAGTAGTCTCCAGAGCTAAATTGCAGCATTAATAAAAATAAAGTATGTTTTAAAACTGATGAAATTGGAGATATGGAAATATTTCTTCTTTGATTTCAGATTATTCTAGGCTGGAAAATAATCAAGTTACAATAGACAGGTTGACAGGACACAAAAATTAAAAGAAAATTTAATAATAGTGTAGATATTCTCTCTGTATTTGGGAGAGCCCTAGAAAACAGAGAAACTCAAGAAAATGGTTTAAGTTATTTTTTTTTAAACAACTTTAGTTAAAGAAAGCCTGAGGACATTCAGGAGAGGAAATCAGAATTTCAGGACTGGGGTACCATAAAAAGAACAGAAAATAAAGGCATCACATTTTGTGCCAATTTTATCTCATAATTTATCCATTGAGAAGAGTTAGTCACATAATGTTAATGTCATGGAAGAAAGATACCATTATACATGGTGATTTTCCTTTATATATCTTATAAAACTGCAACTTCCATCCTAATTTTAGAGCCATTCCTACAAAATAAATCAATAATGAAGAATTATTGGGGTAGTAATTGGGTTCCTCTATATTAGACATAAATATACAAAAATGGTAATAAGATTATAATTGAATAGATATTTGTAGATGTTAGTCTTTGAAGCTATATCATTGAGAATTCCACTTATGGGATGGTTCAAAAGAACTACTGAACATTTGTGAACTTATCCTCAAAATAACCCCAATAGTTGTATATAGAAATCATTTGTTGTTAATCTGTATATTTATAGTGATCTGGATCACAACTAAAATAGCTATTGACACATTTTGTTTTTCTCCAAAATAAGTAACAGAATTTTTAAGGGCAAAAACTGTGTTGCTTGGCTTCAAGAAGTGAAGTATTCTTTACATATGGAAATAAAATCAATATTAGACCAGGAAAAATGTTCTTGCCCCAGAGACTAAGAGAAGGACTTGTCTTCAGTTTATCTACTCCCAAAATTTCACCCATTGCTTGAATGAAGATAAGATGGAGTGTACCTCAGGGAAACAGTCATTAGGGGATTTTATTGTTCAATCTTTTGCTCACTAGTCTGCAGCCCACCTTTTCTTCCTTTTCCTCCATTTTCTTTCTCGATACAAATCCCTTCTTGTAATTGGTGTCATGAAGATGATAGTTTTGAAAAATCAGTCTGCCATCATCGAACATAGCAATATGCTGCCAATTAAGCTTTTCTCCCCATCTGTCACTGTCCCTTTACTTCAATTGACCTTAGAATTGCAGTGGAAAAGAATCTTCATGGTTCCACTTCTAGTTTGCTCCCAATGAATATGTAAATTTTGCTATATTACTTTAGAACAGAAATGGTTTGCATGATGACTAAAATTGAATTAAAGGGAAAATAAAATTTTGAAAATAAAAAGCACAACAATGAATATTTTCTACAGTTGACAAAGGTTAGCTATAGGAAAGCAATGAAACCTATTACATGTAGGTACCAAATGAATTGGGGAAATGAGAGGTAATTAAATATTAGTTAATGAAAGTAAAAGATTTTAAGTTTTTAGATCCATAAAATAATGCATATTGGCTTTTAGATTTTATATTTGCATTTGCAGAGGCAGAAAGTAAATTCTCTCACTTTGAGTGTCTTATTGGTTGATTCAACAAAAAGATATCAAATAGAGTAGTAAGAGTAGTGGCATACATAACTTAAAATGTAGAATAAGAGGATATATCCTGAAACTAATGAATACATGGATATCTGGGGTTTCAAGGAGACATAAGGGAGTTGTGTAGAGTAAGAAGATGATTCATATAACAAATTATAGTTATTTCCCCTATTGAAAATGAGTATCTTTTTATTTTAAAATGTTACTTTTGGAATTGTCTTAATTTTTATTTTCTTTTATTCGGGAGACGTCTAACAGGTTTTCTTGAGTGGTTACTTCTAGTAATAGTCAGTCAGTAGAATCCAGATTTGAATATTAGGCCCTGAACACGCAATAAGGGTTAAGCCCTAGAGATCATTAACACCATGATGGTGCTGCCTGGGGGCCATCTTGGCAATAACAGGTGGTAATGAGTAGGCCATACAGTTACATGGATCAAACCTGGATAAGGCAAATGCCTAGCATTTACTATCTCTTGTTCCAGTGATCATCTTTCTTAAGAAAATGGCAAGAGTTTTCTAATTCTGTAGGACCTATATTAATCTTAGCTCTAAATACCACTAAAAGATATATTATAAAATGTCTCTGCTGAACATATTGGAAAAACTCTACCTAAATCTATATAAATCTTTAAGAGTTTTATGTTTGCTTCAAGGAGGAAACTGCACTTTCCAAACAAGTGGAAACAGAGATCAACAGATGGGAATACATTAAACTGAGAAGCTTCTGGACCTCAAAAGAAATAGTGCTCAGGATACAAGAGTCACCCACCAAGTGGGAGAAACTATTTACCCAACATCCATCAGATAAGGGGCTAATCTCCAAAATATACAGGGCACTGACAGAACTTTACAAGAAAAAATCATCTAACCCCATCAAAAAATGGGGAGAAGAAATGAACAGACACTTTGATAAAAAAGAAATACAAATGGCCAAAAGGCACATGAAAAAATGCTCCTCCTCACTAATCATCAGGGAGATGCAAATCAAAAAAACGATGAGATGCCACCTCATACCACAGAGATTGGCGCACATCACAAAGAATGAGAACAATCAGTGCTGGCGGGGATGTGGAGAGAAAGAAACTCTTATCCACTGCTGGTGGGAATGCCGTCTAGTCCAACCTCTATGGAAAGCAATATGGAGATTCCTCCAAAAACTGGAAATTGAGCTCCCATTCGACCCAGCTATTCCACTCCTAGGGATATACCCTAAGAACACAAGAACATAATACAAAAAACCCTTCCTCATACCTATATTTATTGCAGAACTATTCACAATAGCCAGGCTCTGGAAACAACCAAGATGCCCTTCAACAGAAGAATAGCTAAAGAAACTATGGTACATATATACAATGGAATATTATGCAGTCATCAGGAGAGATGAAGTCATGAAATTTTCCTATACATGGATGTACATGGAATCTATCATGCTGAGTGAAATAAGTCAGAGGGAGGGAGGGAGGGAGAGAGAGAGAGAGAGAGAGAGAGAGAGAGAGAGAGAGAGAGAGAGAGAGAGAGAGAGAGAGAGAGAATAGTCTCACTCATCTATCATCCTCAGAGACAATGAGAGGAGGGCTGTAACTTCCAGCTCACTTCATGAAGTTCACCACAAAGAGTGGTGAGTGCAGCTATAAAAATAACTACACAGAGAACTACCATAATCATGTGAATGAATGAGGGAACTGGAATGTCTGGAGTACAGGTGGGGGTGGGGTGGTATGGAAGAAGATTTGGGACATTGGTGGTGGGAATGTTGCACTGGTGAAGGGGATGTTCTTTACATGACTAAAACCTAATCATAATCATTTATGTAATCAAGATGTTTAAATAAAGAAAATAATAGTAAAAAAAAAAGAGTTTTATGTTTGCAACCTTTTCCTCTAGATGGCACAGACTAAAACCAAGTTTTCTCAGGTTGCTATAATAAGGAACAAATTTGTGGCTTAAAATAATAGTGTTCTGTCTCTTTTTCTATTTTTGTCTATTTTTCCTAGACATCAGAAACCTGATGTCAGTACCACTATGTAAACTCATATTTCAGCAAGACCCCACATTTTCTTTTGAATTTCAAGGAAAAGACTTTTTCTTGATGCTTCCAGCTTTTTGTGTTTATTGGCAATCATGCTTTCTGCTTATAAAACTCGAATTCTGCTGCAGTAATTATATTGTGTTCCATGTGTGAAGTCTTCTCCGTGCTTCTCTCTTATAAGAAACACTGTAATTGCATTTATGAACACAGGTTACCATAGATGATCTCTTGCTCTCAAACCCTTCTTCTTTCAGTGATACAGGCAAAGATCCTTTTCCCATATAAGGTAATATTTACAGGTTGCGCAGATTAGATTCTGACATTTTGCAAGCAATTATCAACCTACCATAACAACTATCATAGCTTTACTAAATGTAGCCATCATATTTATATCTTTCACTTTGTGATTAGACAGAGTTGAGTTCACATTTCCTGTACTTCTGAAGTTATAGCAAGAAAATTATGTACCTTTCTATGTTTCAATTTCTCCATCTGTTAAATAAGATATGCTTGGATAGTATCTCATAATATTGTCATAATGATTAAATAATATAGTGTCTATAAAACTTTAGCAGTTTAGACATAGTAAGATGTCAACACATCAGAGCAATAATTATTTTCATCAAATTAATAAACCCCATTACTTATTCAAACAAAATTTCAGTTAATTGAAGAGTCCTAAAGGTCATAAATCTTAGATAATTTTAATTGGATAGCTGAAATTAAATGTCTGTATACAAAAGTATAAAAAGAAGTTCAAAAATGCGTACCAGATATCATACTGGTAGAACTATTCAAATACAATATTAATAAAGAGTCTAGCAGGCTTCTAGAGTCAGGGTTTAAATCAGTAAGATCAAGAGGCAAAAGAGCGACTTAACATGGGATTAGGTTTATGTGGCAATAGGACAGGAAAGAAGGCAACTGTTTGGGGCCGGAACAATGGCGTGGAGCAATAAAGCTTTTGCCTTGCAAGCGCTAGCCTAGAAAGGACCTCGGTTCGATCCTCCGACGTCCCATATGGTTCCCCAAGCCAGGAGCGATTTCTGATCGCATAGCCAGGAGTAACCCATGGTTGTCACTAGGCGTGGCCCAAAAATAAAAAATAAAATAAAAAGGAATAAGGCAACTGTTCTGTACAAACTGGAGTAAATTATTATAATAGTAGATTAAAGGTATATCATGGTCAGTATAGTACTATCTTAAAAGCTTCTTAAAAGACAATAGTTTGGGGGCAGTAGCGATAGCACAGAGGTAGGGCTTTTGCCTTGCATGTGACCTACTCAGGACAGACCTGGGTTCGACCAGTGGCGTCCAATATGGTCCCCCAAGCCTGGAGCAACTTCTAAGCTCATAGCCAGGAGTAACCCCTGAGTGGCACCGTGTGTGGACAAAAAGACAAACAAACAAAATAAAAAGCAATAGTTTTTTATTTAACTTAATTTTTCACTTCTCTGCCTTGCATATGCATGCACATGCACAAATGCAAAAACATAAATATATTTTGTGCCCTTGATTCTATGAATGTTGAAAATTAGTGCCTTGCTAATATAATTATTGAAAGAACATTACTTTTATAACTGAAAGTGAATTGCAAAAAAAATGTTTCCAGATGTTGGAACTCACTGGGCAAATAAGTTGAACTAAGGTATCTAAATAGTAACACAGTAGGTATCTTAGATTTTGATAAGTCTCTCTTGGGGTAAGGAGAGGTTTTCATGTACATTATGAAATTTTGTGTGTTGATATCATTTATAGGATCTAATGATATTAATAATAGCATTTTTATATTATGACAGCCAAATATAACTCAGATGTGTTGAAAAGTTCTTCAAGAAGCGGTGGAAACATCAGCCAAAGTTAAGAATAATTAAGTTTAAATAAACAAAATATGATAGTATTTACCTTCAGTATTTTTCAGTCAAAATATAATAATAAATCCATTAAACAAATAATTTATTGACTTAGTAAAATCATGATCCCAATTCCCCTATCAAATTGCAAAGTTTTGAATAAAATTTAAACACATAATGATCACAGATTAAAGTGGTTTTTTTTTATTAAAATTTACTTAAGTGTCTTTATGGTACATGTTTTCAGAGGGGAATATTTTTATAAAATGTGAGATACCAGCCTGTCAGCATTGCTTAAAGGTCCAACTCATGCACTTCAGCACCTCATGTTTTTTCTATAGAAGAGGACTGTCACGCAGGGGTGCCAGTACATGTTTTGTTATCAGAACTAGACTTGCTTTAAAAGGAACAAAGAAAACACCCATATTGATTTCAGTTGCATTAAATACATTTACACATCAAAGAGAAAGAACACAGACATATTTCCATTTGAGTTACATACTTAAAATTCCATTATTAAAAAGAAATCATTCCATAGTTTCTAGAATATTTGGTTACATTATTCTTTTTACACTTTCATAGCCAGTTTCCATTTTGTGGGTTTCACTTTCTAAAGTACAAGGAAACTGGTCATTACTACAAAAACACAAATATGCAGTTATCTGCCTGCATACAAAAATAAAAAATGAATTAATAAATACCTCACATTATAAAATTTGGTATTAATATTTCTAGAAAAGTTAATATTTATTAGCCCAAGGTAATAAACATATAAATCTGGTAAACTAAGGTCACAGTAACACACAATTTTTTTGTCTTAAGTGTTGTGTATGTAAACATTTTCATAGGATTATTATGTTACTGATCCTACCCTGATCAGTGATTGTGCCCTACCCTAGGGTGTGACCTGGCATTCTGCTCCACCCTAGGGTGGTACCTGATTCTGACGTTTAAAAGCAAGGGTCTGTGGAAGGCAAGGGCTTTTTTTGAGGGCTGATTCTGGGGCTTTTGGCTTCAGCCATCTCCACCGAATAAAGCTGATATTTTCTGAAGCCTGACTGCCTGTTAGCTTTTTACCCGCCGCTTTCACCTCAGAACCGCCGGCTGAACAGGGTGGCAGACGGAAGCTCTGAGCTGGAGGAGAAAGACCTCATCCTCCATCCCTCCATCAGTCAACCCCATCAAAGGCTGGTTTGCAACATTAAGTACTATTTAAAAAAGTTTTCTCTTCAGTAGAATTATAAAATTGTTGGACCACAATGATATGGTACAATGGGCAGGATCTATGTCTTCAATGAGGCCAATCTGGGTTTCAACCCTGACACCTTGATTCTGGCAAATGTGATCAATGTGTGAATAGATAAAAACCCCTGCACATACTCAGATGTGGCTAAAGCGAAACAGTCAAAAAGCCCAAATTAATTAAAATTGCTAAAAGTCTTTGTGACTGGGTCTCCTTTCATTTCTCTTCAATAACCTATTTAACATTTAAAATAATTAATAAATCCTGAGAATCTTCTATCTTGGCATTTTATATGAGAAATTTACTCATAGAGTGAATATTTGATAATGTGTATCAGACATAATATTCAATAATTACATTATTAACCTGAAAACCTAGATTCCTTCTTGTCCTTGATCTCATTTTTCTCCTTAATTAAGGTTTTGTTGTCTAGTCTCATGTACCCCAGGTCTTTGTTCTCATTTATATACTAAAGTTCTATTTTAAGTTCATAATAGATAAAATATGACAAGCATGTTTATATAGGATGGATCTTTCTGATAGAAAATATAATATAATATTTTAAATTAAAATACTGAAAAATAGAAATGCGAAATAAAAGGAGAATGGAGTCAAAGTACTTTGTACTGTGGGGGTATATCATTTGAATACATATATGTATTCAAATTCAAATCAAAGACAATTACACTGAAAACATAAGATTCAAGCTACAGCAACCATACTTAAAAATATGCCTATAAGTGGAATGAAGCAATAGTACAGAGGGTTGGATGCTTGCTTTGCACATAACATTGCAGGGTTGAATCTTGGGAGCCCATTTAGTCCCCTGAACTCTCCCAGGAGAATTCTTGGCTGCAGATTGAGAAGTAGCCCCTGATTAAGGGGCTTCTGTGGAGGAGGTGGGGAAGGAATTTGGGGACACTGTTCAAAGAAATGGACACTGATGAGGGACTGATAGCTAGAGCATTGCATGTATACAACTTGATTATCAATAACTAAATGATGATTCCTTAATAAAATTTTAAAATAGTAAATAGTAGTTGCATTTTAAAATGTGATATGATCTTTTGGGGGAGTCCCACATTACTTAGAGTTATTTGGACAATATGCTCCCCAAACTCACTTTGTTTAGCAGGGGAAATAAAGAAACCTCTTTCATCTTTTTCTAAAATTATTCTTTTATTTTTTGATTTTATTTAAACATCGTGGTTGCAAAATTATTTCTTATTGGGTTTTAGTTTTATATTGTTCACCACCTTCACCAGCATACATTCCTGACACCCTCCCACTCTTTCTCTACCGACCTCTGGGGCATGTACCCCCTCCTCTCTCTCCTCTTTCTTACTCTCTCCTCTACTCTTTTTTTCTCTTTTTGACAGTGTTACCCTTATAGACACTGTGATTTGTACTATTGGTAATGAATGGATACTGTACCTCTCAGTCATCTGTTCTGCACCCAATTCTTGTCCAGTGTGATTAGTTTCAATTCTTTTGTCTTTCGAGAGAGAGGCTATTGGAGTTTGGGTTGTTTGGGCAAAATAAATTAACCAGTATTTGAGTTCAGAGCAGGCCTAAGCAAGGTGTTCAAAAGTGACAAGCTAATTAACTAAATTGAATTTGCTAAAGAAGCAGCATATCAAAGAAGGTTACTTTTACCTTTACAAAACCTTTATGGAACGTAAACCTTCCACATGAAAAATCTCTTAATCTAGATCCAATGATGGAAAAACATGTGTATTAAGACACAGTTTTTAAGCTGTTTAATCTGTCTTGTAAATAAACTTCAAAAATCATTTCAAAATCTTTGTACTGTTTACTCCTCACAAATAGTTTTCATTCCCTAAAATGGTTGTAAGTTGGTGCTTTAGTCATAGTTGGGTCACATATTCAAATGAATCAATTGAGCATACTGCACTGGTTCTCTTCTATTGTTAATTGAGTTTTTGTCAACTAATATCCAATCTAAAGGTCCTATGAAGGTCTGGAAAAAATTTCGTTCTTAAACACAATGGTAAAACGAAAACACAATATAGATATAAACTACTCTCCTTAATTTCTTAAGTGAAATCATCCACTTTTCCATGACCCAACTCATTGACATTTTGAAAGTTAAGATAAATGTAATTTATAGTTTAAACTAAAACAATAGTGAAGTAACACTGAATAGTGTCTATATATTTAAAATTAACTATTTTATTATAGTTTAGGTAAAGAGTTAGAATAATGCTAACATCTACAATGTTGATGTGCAAAGAATGATTGCGTTAAAATAGTTTCAGGACCTGTGGAGAAGAAAAACTATATCATAATTTATTTCTCCATGGAGCAGTAAAGTAATGAAACTATGACTCAGGGTGTCAAAGTGGATGGAGATCAACATGAGTTGCTGTACTCTGTAAAGACTCTGGTGAGTTTTGCTGTATCCTTTATCTTTCTGTGTGTCATAACGAAAGGAATGTGCTTTAAGGTGATTCAATTATTCCAATTTACTTTTATTTACAGTTGTGTAGTTCCTGAGGATAATGTTTGAGCTGAATGCATTTTGACAGCACAACAATACAATTCCCATGTTCGGTGTGAGATTACACAGTACTATACAGATCTGTTACCTGCTTTGTTACTTTTTCCTATATCTGGTTATCTACCATTCACAATTCAGTACATAATTACCATCTTATTACATTTCTATGTTAGACTGCAACAAACAACAAAACCAAGGAAATATGAAGAGTATCTAGACAATTTTATTTCATTGAGCCACAGTGAAATGTAATTTATATTTTGTAAAATTGCATGTATTCAAAAAGTTTCAGATCTTAATGATAGTAGAAGGCAAGCAAGTTCAGGAAATACTTTTTAATATATTCAAAGAATGGTTCCTATTATTTGGAAGGGTTGGACCACACCCAGAAGCACTCAGGGTTTCTTTATGGATTTATGCTCAGAAACTGTTCTGGTAGGCTCAGGGGACACTATGGGATGTCAGGTACTGAACTGGGTAGGCTGCATGCAAAGAAAATGTCCAACCTGCTGTACTATCATTATTCTGGCTCCCTGGTTTCTATTTTCAGTATATGTATAATTCTTAAATAGTTCTTATTGGTTATGAGCTATTCCGAGTAATTCTCAGGGCTTACTTCTGGCTCTTTGCTTAAGGATTCCTTTGGGGGGGGGGGCTCAGGGTAGCATATGGGTATCAAGGATTGAATCCTGGTCATCCACATGCAAGGCAAACATTGATCTGCTGCTCTCTCTCTGTCTTGCCCTGTCTCTCTGTCTCTTCTGTCTCTGTCTCTCTCTCTCCCTCCCTTGTATTCCTCCAACCACGTTCCATCCTCAGCATCCCATAGGGTCCTGCTAGCCTTTTAATAATGATCCCTGAGAACAGAGCTAGAAGTAAGCCCAGAGAACAGCCAAGCACAGTACAAAACCAAAAAGCAAAAAAGCAGAGCATTTTATTTGGAGATGATCGATATGTGTGTGAGAGAAAATGTCTGAAAAATATAAAATAAAATATCTATATCACATATTGCATGGAAACAAAAGTTTCTCATATCGTGATCTTATTTTTTTAATGGCTCTGCAGCACATGCTTAATTAGGTTGTGTAAGAATTTGAGAGTGGTCAGATGGTTCTCTGTTAGATGCTTCTCTTTTCAAATATATCCTTCCTACTGGTTTTCCAAAAACTATAAAATGTATATTTAATATCCCTTTTAGTTAAAACATTAATGCTACTTACTAAAATGCAAATATATTATTAGTCATCTTATTACTAATTAATCACTTTTCTTGTCAAAGGGAAGCACCTGAAGAAATAAGATAGGGCTCAAGTCAAGAATATTTATGAGTTGAAAGTTTAAGAAAGGACTATGTCATGGGATAATGCATCAGAAAGGGTAAATTGAGGTAGTACAGAGGAGAGATTCTAGGAAGGCAAATGACATTCTGGGATCATTAAATCTTAAATGAGTGTCATGCATCCATACTTCAGTACTCATTTATGTTAGAGCAACCAGGGATCTATAGTATATATGTGTAGGAATTGAGGAGAGGCAAAAGCCATGTTAAACATTGTTTGGATTTACTTCTAATCATTTAGATTTACATCATAAAAATTACATGACAGAATTCAAAACTTATCTAAGTACAAACACTTAACTTAATAAATAGAAAAAACATAATTTAGGGATATTATGTTTTTAAAGGATAGTGAGAAGGCAAATTAAAACACTAATAAATGTTAATAATTATTGTAGTAGGCATAAATTTTGAACAGAAACCTGTGCACAGAAAGTTACCATACAAATTTGAAAAATTATAAGGAGGAAGAAGGGAAGCTCAGACAGCTGGTAAGGATGCCAAAGGTTGGTTCATTTCTGGTCCTTTAGATGTAACTCCTTAGAGAACACTCTAGGCAGTAAATCCTAGTTCCTCTGGCTACTTTTATAAGTGGAGCAATAATATCTAAACATCTTGGTTAATATCAATAATAACTAAGTATTTTGAATTCCTAAATATACCAAACATTATTCAGATATAGAGGACATTTCAGACATGTTAAAATATTAATACAGATAATAGTTGAAAAACTTAACTAGAAAGATAATAACTCATATGAAAGACATTTATATGTAGTCAGTTTCCAAGATGGAGAAAAAGCATAAAGAATGGATCACATATTTGAGTAACTAAGGTCCAGGTTTTATTCCTATACAACATAATCTTCCTAGACTCTCCCAGTGTAATACTATTTTCTCCAGTATTGCTGGAAAAGCACAACTTTGAAAAATAAAATAAATATAGGCAGTTTAGTGATTTACACATATTTTCCAGATATTATGAAAAATTGTACTTTTTGTCTCAAAATCTTTTTTTATCCTTCCTCTCCACCCCACACCGGCCTGTACTCTAGATAGGCTCAATTTCTTAATAATATTAGTTAATACTTTATTGTCATATTACATTTCCAATTCAATTACTTACAACTCCTTTATGCTTAAGAAAATGTTCATAACTTTTGTTATAATGATTTTGGGTAATCAAGGTCTCATTTGTTGTACTAGATATTTAAGACAGGTTTCACATATGTAAAGCAAGAACTGATGGTTGCCCCTGGGTTCTCAACTTAATTTTAAACTTCTTATTTAGTGTTTATAACATCCTGAGATATAATTACAATGAAATCTATAACAAATTAATAAATTTGGGGAAAAACTCACCCAAAGTTTTTGATTTAAAGCAATTTTAGTTACAGGCAGAGGGAGAACTCTTAATTATATGACATTTTCAGAGATTCTGCAGTACTTGCAGATCTAAGTCAAGTTTATAAACAGAAAGATGTGGTACTGAAACCCTACAGTCTTTCCTATATTTTAAATCCTATGACTCAGTCTTAATGAAGTTATAGAGTAACACTAACTTGCATGTACCATAATAGATTGGCTTTAATAGTAACTAACAAAGTATTGAGGGAACTCAGGCCTCAGCCAGTTGCTGCAGTAGGCAGCGGGGGAAGCAGGTGGCCTGCATCTTTGTCAGGGGCTGGAAGGGAACTCAGGACACGGTCTTAGCCACACACAGCAAGTGTGGTGACTGGGGAAGCTGGTGGCCCGTGTTTTGGTCAGCTACTGGGAGGGAGCTGAGACCTGTGATGATTGCCATATTTGCACATAGGGAAGTAGAGAGCCCACTCCTCTAGTAGGTACCAGGGGTTTTGAGACAGGCAGTCAGACACCATACTCAGCACTTGGAGACTTCACCTTCTCACAGAATCCCAGAGGGAGGAGCCCTAGGGTGGGACCAAACCTCAGCAACCTCAGCCATCATACCTGCCTAGGGTCACACTCTAGAGTAGGGACTCAGCCACACACCCCAGGTGATCAAGGAGGACTGAGAACATGGGCAGACCAATCTGAATCACCAAATGCAAAGGAATATGGGGAAATCAAGGAAAACACTAGCAGCTAGGGATATGGAGAGAAATCCTAGCAAGTTTCCAAGTCCACCAAAAAGCACAGGCCCAATAGATAAAGACATAAAAGTGGCATTGAAAACCAAAGGAATCACTTGCCAACAAGTTCAAGAAATCCATATATGAACAGGTCAACCAATTTAAAGATGAATTCTTACAGCAAATGAGAGATTCCATACAAATGTAAAGGAAATAAAAAGTGTTCTAGCAAGCCATAGTAGCAGAACTACTCAGTTGAAGAATAGCATAGAAGAACTTGAAGAAAAACTACAAACCAAAAATGACAAAAAGGCCAATAATGGAAAAAAATGTAAAGCATTGGAAGAAAATGTTAGGTATTTAATGAACAAAGACAAAAGAAATAGTCTATGAATAGTAGGGATACCAGAAGGAGAGGAATAGGGAAAGGGGAAGAACAAGTGCTGAGGGAAATAATAGCAGAAAACTTTCCCACCCTCTGCAATGAGGCTCCAGTGCAATTCAAGAGGGAAAATAGTCCCTAACAAAATAGACCCTAATAAACAAACACCAAGACATATAGTAGGGGCGGGAGAGATGGCATGGAGGTAAGGCGTCTGCCTTTCATGCAGAAGGATGGTGGTTCAAATCCTGGCATCCAATATGGTCCCCTTTGCCTGTCAGGGGCGATTTCTGAGCATAGAGCCAGGAGTAACCCCTGAGCACTGCCAGGTGTGACTCAAAAAAGAAAAAAAAAGACATATAGTAATACAAATGGCAAAAAGAAAAACTTATAGTAATACAAATGGCAAAAATAAATAAATAAAACCAAGAAAAAAAAAGAAAAGAGGAAGATAAATTTCTTAAAGCAATAAGGGAGAAAAATACCTCAGGTACAGAGGAAGGAACATAAAAATCAAAACAGGTCTCCCACTTGAATAATTCAAGCGAGAAGACAGTGGAATAGCATATTTAAATCACTGAATGACAGAAACTTCCAACCTAGAGTCTACTACCTGGCAAAACTCTCATTCATGTGGGAGGGATAACTAAAAACATTCTCTGACAAGAAAGAACTCACACTATTTGCACTAACAAAACCAACTCTAGATGAACTACTCAACAATGTATTACAAAACTCAAACCCCCAATTGTAAAAACAGCCACTCTCCTCAATACAATCACACAAGAAACCACTCTGTCAATAATCTCCTTAAATGTCAATGGCCTAAATTTACCCATTAAAAGACACAGAATAAAAGGCTGGATCAGAAAACAAAAAACAGATAACTGCTGCCTTCAAGAAACACACCTAAGAGAACTAATAGACACAGGCTTATAATAAAAGGATGGAAATTAATCATTCAAGCCAATGGAAAACAAAGAAAAGCTGGGACACGCATACTTATTCAGATCAAATTTCAGTTAAGCTCAAGAAAGTGTTCAGAAACCAAGAGGGTCACTACTTACTGATCAGTGGAACATTAGACCAAGAAATACTAACTCTGATCAATACTTATGCAATAAATATAGAGCCAGCAAAATATGTAAGGCATTTATTTGCCCATAAACCTAGAGAAACATATGTAAGGTAACGTGATAGTAGTAGGAGATTTTAATATGCCACTATCACCAATAGACAGAATCACAAGACAGAAAACTAGCAAAGACATGAGAACCCTAAACAAGAAATCAGAAGAAATAGGGCTAACGGACTTATACAGGACTCTCCACCCCGAGGAAGCAGAATACACATTCTTTTCAAGTGCATATGGAACCTTCTCTAGAATAGACCATACCTTTGAATATAAATCTAATTTACACAAAGTCACAAATATAAAGATTATTAGGAGTACTCTACCAGATCATTATTCAACAGAGATCAAGATTGAATGTAAAAAGAAACTGGAGAAAATCCAATATCTGGAGATTAAACAACATGCTACTCAACAACAGTTGGATCAAAGAGGAAATCAAGGAAGAAATAAAAAGATTCCTTGAGACAAATGACAATGAAGAGACAAATTGTCAAAAATCTGTGGGACACAGCAAAAGCAGTAATTAGGGAGAAGCTCATAGCAGTGCAGGCCTATGTCAGGAAAGAGGAAAATGACAAAATCAACAGTCTACAAGGACACTTCAAGGATGCCTAAAAATAGCAGCAGAGGAACTCAAACACAGCCAGGAATAAAGAAATAATAAAAACAAGAGCAGAAATAAACAACGGAGAAGCAAAGAAAACAATACAAAAAAATATGAGACCAGGAGTTGCTTTTTGAAAGAATAAACAAGATAAGACAAACTGCTGGCAAAACTCACCAAAAAAAAAAAAGAGGAAAAAAACCCAAATAAATAAGATCACAAATGAAAGGGGAGAGATTACAACAGAACCACAAGAAATCCAAGACATCATAAGGGAGTATTACGAAAAACTGCACTCAGCTAACCTAGAAAACATTGAAGATACTGACAGATTTCTGGAAAAATATCATCTTCCAATACATGAGAAGGAGGATGTAGAAAACATCAGAGCTAAAGAAATTGAAACAATAATTAAGAAACTCCCCAAGAACAAATAGTCTTGCTTCAGATAGTTATACAGGTGAATTCTATCAAACATTCTGAGAATTACAAACACTAATCCTCGGGCTCTTCCAAAACATTAAAAGACAGGAATCCTTCCTAATTTCTTTTATGAGGTGAATATCACACTCATTCCCAAAAATGGAAAAGACACCACCAAAAAAAAAATACAGACCAATCTCATTAATGAACACAGATGCAAAATTCCTCAATAAAATCTTAGCAAACTGAATCCAATAATACATCAAAAAATTATAGACTATGACCAAGTGGGTTTCATCCCAGGGATGCAAGGATGGTTCAACATATACAAATCAATCAACATCATACATCCCATCAACAAGAAGAAAGCCAAACACCATATGATCATATCAATTGATGCAGAGAAGGCATTGGACAAAATCCAACATCCATTCCTGATTAAAAAAAAACACTCAGCAAAATAGAGTTGGGAGGAACCTTCCTCAAGATAGTTACAGCTATATGCAAAAAGCCTACAGTCAATATTATCCTGAATGGTGAAAAACTGAAAACATTTTCACTAAGATAAGGAATTAGGCAAGGCTACCTACTTTCTTCAGTCTTATTCAACATAGTTTTAGAAGTACTAGCAATAGCTATTAGAAAAGAGAAGGGAATCAAAGGAATCCAGATAGGAAAAGAAGTTAAACTGTCAATTTTTGCTGATGATATGATGATAAACATCAAAAACCCTAAAGAGTCCACAGTAAGACTCCTAAAAAAATTAAACAATACAGCAAGTGGCTAGTTACAAAGTTAATACACAAAAGACAGTAACATTCCTTTATAAAAATAACGAAGTTGAGGAGAAAGAGATTAGGGAGACTATCCTATATAAACCAGCATCCAAAAAAATTATGTACCTATGAATCAACCTTACAAGAAAAGTGAAAGACCTCTACCATGAAAACTTCAAAGCACTTCAGAAAGAAATTAAAGACGACCTAAAGAAATGGAAGAACATTCCATGCTCATGGGTAGATAGAATCAACACTCAAAATGACTATCTTACTTAAACTTCTATATAGATTCAATGTGATCTCTATCCAAATTTAGACTTTATTCTTGAAGGAATTAGAACAATTAATTATAAAATTCATCTGGAACCAAAAGAGATCCAGGTTTGCCAAATAGATACTGAAAAACAAGAACCTGGATGGCATCTCTTTACGTAACCTGAAGTTTTACTATAAAGCAATAGTAATCAAAACAGCATGGTACTGGAACAAAGATAGTGTCTCATACCAGTGGGTTAGAACAGAATATCCAGAGGTAAACCCCCAAATATACAGTCAACTAATTGACAAAAGAGCCAAGAACTTGAAAAGAAACAAAGATAGTCTCTTCAATGAATGGTGTTGGAACTGGAGAACCACCTGCAAGAAATTAAAGTTTGATTCATACCTCACACCTTACACAAAAGGGAACTCAAAATGGATTAAAGACCTTGAAAACAGACCCAAATATATAAAGTTTATTGAGGAAAAAATAGGCAGAACACTCCAGACCTATATATCAGACCTATATATTCTATCTTGAGGATAGAATGCCAATGGCAAGCACTTTAGCATCAAAACTAAATAAATGGGACTACATCAAAATAAACATTTTCTGCATGTTGAAGGAAACCCTAGTTAATACTAGAAGACAGTTAATGAAATGGGGGAAAAATTTGCACTCAAAACGTCAGATAAAGAGCTGATATCTAAGATATAAAAAGCCCAGAAAGCTGGGCTCCAAAAAATCTAATAAAGCCATAGAAAAATGGGGAGAAGAAATAAATAGAAACTTCTTAGAGGAATAAAAAAACATGGCCAACAGTCTCATGAAAACATGCTCATCTTCACTCATCATTACGGAAATCCAAATCAAGACAACAATGAGGTACCACCTTACACCAGTGAGGATGTGTCACATCAAAAATAATGAAAACAATCTTTGTTGCATGGGATATGGTAAGAAAGGAACTCTTTCATCCACTGCTGGTGGGAATGCTGCCTGTCCCAACCCCTATAGAAAACAGTGTGGACGGTGGTCAGCAAACTCAGAATTGAACTGCCATATGACCCAGCAATTGCTCTCCTGGGTATCTATCCCCCCAGTCGGAAGGACATTCATCTCAAAGGATGTGCGCACCCCACAATTTATCGCAGATCTCAGTACAATAGCCAAGATTTGGAACCAACCTCGATGCCAAACAGATGAGTGGATCATGAAGATGTGGTATTTAAACACAATGGAATACAACATAGCAGTTAGAAATGATACAGTCATGGATTTTGCAGCAACATGGATGAATCTACAAAATATTATGTTAAATGAAGTAAGCCAGAAGAAGAAGGATAAATATAGAATGAAAGCACTTTTTAATCTTCTTAATCTTACTAGGTATAAAATAACTTCTCAGCTTCTCTGCCCACAGGGGCTCTTGGGTACAAAGGGTGAACACCCTAATTTGACAACTCAGATACCCCTTTTCTCTGCTTTTCTCTGGTTTATGTCCTCTATTAGGACTTGAAGCATATTCATATTCATTCAGACCAATGAAACAGTCAACTGCGAACCACAAACTTATAGCACAGGACCTACTCATCAAACACGTTTGGGCAAATTACCATTTCCTTTCTCTCTCTTTTCTTCTCTTCTCTCTACTTCTTTCCTTCTTCCCTTTCTTCTACCTCTTCTCCCTCTTCATCATCAATTCAATCTATGTCAAATAAAACCCACACTGTTAGGTTCTCTTTAGGAAAGAAACTTTGATACATAAGATGCAATGGACAATACCACATAGGGTAGCCACCTACATAGGTAGCCCTCATTAACACATTGTTTAGTACTCGAAATGTGTATCCTAAACTGCTCCAACCATTATTTAATCCTGAAACCTTCATTTAGCAAGGCCCAACCACACTGACGAAATGCCTAGAAACTGGGAAAACCTTCCAACTCTGACGAACCGACTGCTGCAGGCGTCCTGCATCTCAACAATTCTAGTGGGTCATAGTACTTCACGAGAAGAAAGTGGGAGCACAAGTGGCTAAAAGGAAAAATATTGCAGAAATGATTACAACACACTAAGTATGGAGACTCACGTCTGACGAGCATGCGACAAGTTTAATTTTTTGAAAAGGGGAATTTATAGGGGTAAAATTAGTCAGAGGTAAAGACTAATTATAATCACAAAGCATAGTACAACAGTAACGATACCTAAGCTATGGGTGTGACTGTAAAAATTCTAGTTTACAAAGAAGAAGGTTACAACTGAAGGTAACTCTTTGCAAGCTCCCTTTAAACGCAAATTAGGATTAGGAGGAAGTAGAAAATATCTAGGAACTTGATCTTTATTAGACTGGACTCTACTGTTTTGAGGTTAAGTAAAGGGAGGAGCCAAATCCCAAAAAATGAGCTTCCCTATTTCTAAAGGAGGGTCAATAGTCAATAGCCATGATTTGCATTCTGGTTATGCCCTTGATTACCAGAAAATGCAGCTACAAGGACATATTTAAAAAAGAGAGAAAAAGTATTGTCTTTACTTTTAGTGCTGGCTATTATCCAGAAAAGGGGTTCCCTTTCTAAGCCAAATTATTTAATAGAGGTCATAATTTTGCCTGCTATTACAAAGAAGAGATAATCAAATACTGACTGAAAATGTAATGCCAAGCATCTCTTTGGAAATTCCTCAACCATCCACACAGGGGAAAAAGGCATCCACAGCAGGCCTTTTGAGGAACCCCATGGGGGTTATTTTAGTTCTTTCCACCAGAAAAATCTGAGGATATATCTGGTGGGCTGGGCCCCCCTAAAAGTTTATGTATGCCTTGGAAAGCGACCCAATCTCTTTTATTTGATTTATTAAGTTTTCAACTTTATTTTTACCATATTTACCTATTATTCTGTTCTCTCTTGTATTTTGTTCTCCTTTCCTTTTTTTCATAAGCTATACCTAAGCTAATTATTTGTCTTAATTCAACCTGTTCTTAAGAGCTCAGTCCCATCCTACTAGGGTCATCCTTCTAACAACATCTTAAGAATAGATGACTAATGTATGTTTATATGTACATAGAGAGAGGACTCCTCTATGAGAGCCAAACCCAAGTTGTAAACAATACATGCCTATAATGTATATAGCCCCTATATATTATATATATTATAAATATATTATATATAATGTATATAATCCCTCTTACCCTCCTTCAGAAATCCTACTATCTCTTCATCCTCCATTCCCAATCCAACATCCTGCCTTATTAATGCTTTTTCCCTCCGTTTTTAACCCATTAGGTATCAAGACCGACTACTTCCCCAATAAGCCATCACCCAGGTCCCAAGTGAAGGGAACCCACTTAGCCCCACATCTTGTTCTCCAGCAAGAAACTACTACTAACACCCCTGCTCTCATGCTCTGTGGCCCTCCTTCTCACTCCCCCACCCATATGTGGACTGTTCCTTGATATCATACTCAGCTGAAGAAGAATCCCCAGTACAAGAACTTAACCCGAGCCCTTTCTGCCGAACATCATTTCTCAAACTCAACAAGACCAGGGTGTATGATGAAAATGTGCCCTGGATTTCACCCCCCCCACACACACACACAAGAATACCTCAAAAGACAGTAGGAAAGCCTATATTTCAGTTATAAGCTTAAGATCTATATAATACCACCTCTTAACCTGTTTGTCCCCCAAATGTAAGGTAGTCTCCTGCATCACTTTTTCCCTTAATTACTTTGAATAAACTGATTTTATCTATCTTTTTCCTTAATATATATGTGGGAATAAGTTATATATGTGTGAGAATATATATAGATATAGATATAGATATAGATATCTATATATATATCTTTTTTATTTTATTTTATTTTATATTTTGTCTTGATTCTGTTTTCTTCTTCTCCTTAACTTCACCTGTTTTGGTTCTGCTTGGTACAAAAACCTAAAAGAAAAACTCTTGCCTGGATAATAGATCAGGTCAAAACCAGGGCACAGAGATGATGGAGCCTGACACTCTCACCCCCAAATCCACCAGCAATATAGTATAGCAAAATTTCTTCTTGCAAAGGAATACTAAAAAAGGGGAAATTTTACATATAGTAACAAGCTATTATCTACCAGGGATAAGAACTCATACATTTTACAATATAGGGGCACCTCCCACCTTGAACATATGTCATGTGGACCCAACTCCAGGTGATTAGACAGAAATAGTCCAACCCCAAACTCTAGATCTCAGACATAGAACCAACACAGCTCTCTGCAACAGCTCCAGGAACCAAACTCCCTTGGGGACATTCTTAATACTGCTCTGACACCAATATGGGCCAGTTTTGATATGACATCCTGACAATGAGGAAATGGCAACAACTTAATCTAAGAACTGGATGTCTTAACTCACCACCTAAGGATAAGATAAAATCAGAAGACACATCATCCTTTGATCTGTGCAAAAGCCAAGATCACTATCTACAGAAGGCTGACTGTGACAACCATGACTGGGCAGAACTCATCCTGGAACCAATAAAAAAAGACCCTAGTCTAGGCTTTGGCCTATGATCTGTACAATAATCAAGATCTTTAATTCTAGAGGTCTGACTGTGACAATTGCAACTGAGCAGAACTTCTGGAAACATAATGAAAAACTCTATACTAGGCTTCATCCTAGGATTGGTGCAAACACCAAGACCACGAACTACAGAACACTGGTTAAAACAACAAAATTTGTTGTTGGAACAGAATTTCTAGAACTGTAAAGACTTCATCATGCTACATCAGATGACCTGTGTAAATACCAAGACCTCTAGCTACAGAGACCCAATTTTATCATCCACGATGGAGCCAAAAGTTTCCAGCCACCACAAAAGGACCTAGGGGAGAGTAAAAGAACATGTAAAGAGCCTGTAGTTATTTCCATGACAGTATACTTCAAGGGTGGAGAAACCCTGTATCATTTAGGCAAAAGGAATTTCCTTTCTAATCTCCCCAATATTTACTGTGCATATCCAAAAGAAAAAAAAGAAGCACAAATTATTTTTTCTGGTTTTGTTATTGTTGTTGTTTGCTTGTTTTTTCATTTATTTCTCTTTTTTGAGCTTTGTTTTGTTTTAATTTCAGGACTGTGGTTATTGTATATTTGGTGTCTTTATTGCTATGGTGCTTTCATGTTTTTTGTTTGATTTTTTTGTATTGTTGTTATGTTTTTATTTTTTCCCTTCTATTAAACTGATGTTTATAGCCTCTAGAAGGACTCCATCCATTTTTGTTTGTTTGGTTTTACTCCCATTTTATTTTTTTTTTCTTTCCTTCAAACAGAACCATATAACTTGAACCATATTGTTCCGTCTTGCAAATTGAGGAGAAAATAATGGATGATACCAAACCCAAACAGTTGTATGAACGTTAAGTAGAAACAAAAAATGATCAGACTTCAACACCAAATCCAAAGACAATGACAACAGAATCGATACTCAATCTACAACAAGCTAGACACAGAGGGGACCACTTATACTAGCAGCTGGGGGGCCAAAGGAGGGAGATATGGTATGCATGCTGGGAACAGGGCTGTAGCGAGGACAACATTTGCAGTGGGAATGCCCTGATTCAATGTCACTGTGTACCTAAAATATTACTGTGAAATATTTGTAATTAACTTTGATCAAAATAAAAATTATTATCAAACAAAATGAAACTAATAAAGTATTATTATCACTTTAAAATAATTCTGTTAGAATGTATAAAGTATGCAGATTCCCTGAGGTCAAAATGTATATATGATATTTTTTAATAATAGTACTCTATCTGGGAATAAATTTAATATATAATATAATTGATTATATTATTTTAATACAGGTTAAATAGTAAACACTGATTAATACTAATTCTATTATGCAATTACAGAATAATTAATGATAGTGAAAACACATGATACATAGAACAAATAATAAATCAACATGTGAATACTATAATAGACTATATATTATACATATATAAAATACACAAGTATACTGTCTTTAAAGCTGAGTGTACGCCAGCACTACTTAGGATTCTGTGTAAAAGAACATTACGTTATTTATATTTCTAAAATGCATCAATAAGTATTAATCTTATATCAAAAATAAAGTATTTTATTTTATTTATAGGGCGGGTTGCACACCTGGCTTACTTATACCTGGCTCAGCACTCAGATATTAATTCTGGCAGAGATAGCTTCAAGGACCCTATGGGCTACCAGGGTCTGAACATAGGTTTGCTATATTCAAGGCAAGTACCCTATTGATGCTCTATCTTTTTAGCCCCCCCCCAAATAAAGTATTTTAAAATAAAGTATATTCAGCAATATATTTCTTTCTTTTCATTTTTTTTTATTTTTTATAAAGGCCTAAGCTCTCAGCTCTCATTTCTGGATCTCCTAGAAATCAATGGTATTTTTATTCTTAGAAATCATAGTTAACTCTTTATCTATATGTGTACCTATATGCATATTTGGAAAGGTCACGGATATTTCCTGCTAGACAGTATATTTGTGCCACCAATTTGCACACGGATTAAAATCCTAAACAATATAGACCAATTAAATCCATAGCAATCTTATTCAGATTCTAATAGTGCCAAATATATTGCTTCTACTCAATAAATTTTAAGGCCATGATAATCAATACTAACGATGATGATGAGGTGATAAAGTATAACTGAAGTCACTGACTGGTGAAAGTCAGGACTGGTGAAATATCTCTTCATGAATTGTCAGTAGAGAAAGCAAATTGCTAGCAAACCGAGAAAGGGCTTAGTATATGACATGACAAATCTTCCAGGACAACTTGTAAATCAGAACCAATCTCAAGCATGCACTTATCTGGATGTACCACATTATGTTCCGAGATTATTCTAGGAATGGGGACTATTTAAATACCATAAGGAAAGTGGAAAAACAACCTGTGAGCTCCAATAAGCTTTGAAAATACTGTTTGAAAATTTAAGTATGTCAGGAATATAGAAACAAACGAATGACTTTGTTCCATTGTAATTCATATTCTCTTCAAATATGCTATCCACAGATGATAACCTAGGCCAGGGGTGGCGAACAAGTTCTACCAAAGAGCCAAAATTTTAAACTGTGAGAGCCAGAGAACCACACCACGCAGTGACCTGCCAAAACAGACAAACTCTCACAAAAGCATCTAATTTTAACAATAATCTATGAAACACATATTGCATTTTGCCATTTACAGTGAGGGTCCAAATCCTGCAGTGACGGTGAGGGTGTGCTGCGTCCTCCACACTAAGAACTAACGTTAGGCCAGATGTGACCCAACATGTAACATAGGGGTCCCTGCTCGCCGGTGCAGTTGTTTCCGAGGGATGGGAGATGGGAGGATGCAGCCTGGGGGCGGGACTGCTATCTCCTTGGGGGAGATCTCTCCTCAGAGGTCCCTCTTCTCCTCAGAAGCAGCAGAACAAAATCCAAACTTGGCAAAGAGCCACAGGATACAAAAGAATGAGAAGAGACAAAGAGCCGCATTCATTTTGGCCAGGAGCCGCAGGGGGCTGGAGAGCCGCGTGTTCACCACCCCTGACCTAGGCTTTTCCACTTTGATTCTTTATAGTATGATTCTTATTAATGCTTAAAATAATTTGTACATTATATGTATTTTGCATTTAACTTTATTCTTTCTTTGTAATATTTTAAAAGTTATAGTTTCATTTGATTTTTTAAATCTTACCATAGTGTATATTAGAAGGAACTCTACTCTTAGAAAGCAGTAGTGAAGAAAAAAAAGATTTGTTAGACAATAATTTTTATTTCTACTGTTTCTTTCTTTTTTTTTTTTTTTTTTTTTTTTTTGGTTTTTGGGCCACACCTGGCGGTGCTCAGAGGTTGCTCCTAGCTATGCTCAGAAATAGCTCCTGGCAGGCACGGGGGACCCTATGGGACACCGGGATTCGAACCAACCACCTTTGGTGCTGGATCGGCTGCTTGCAAGGCAAACGCCTCTGTGCTATCTCTCCGGGCCCCTACTGTTTCTTTTTTTAATAGAAAATAATTTGTATGATGACTCAGTTTTGCTTCATTTACAGTGATACCTTGATAAATAATCTTTTTGTAAATCACTTGGTAAATATTTCTGAATAAAATATATACTATTTTAATGCCCTTCCAAAGAACATATCATCATAAAAGGAAAATTTATCTAATTTCTAAGGAAATCTTTTAAATCCATGTGCTTTGACAAGCTCTCTGGGGAAGGCTAATTGAGAACATTAGGGTAAAGCTAACAACCCCTGTGAATATATCAGGGAACTGTAAAAAGTTAATTCAACCTCTCAACTTCTGGCACTGACCTGATTAATCTCTGATACTTAATTGTAACAGATCAAATATTTTTCCTTGTCTATCTTTCATTAAGCTTTTTGATCTAAGACATCAACTTTAAGTGCTAAATCCAAAACAATCATGATTCCCCAGGACCTCAGCTTATAAAAGCATCAGAAAATTGGTTATAAAGTGATTTCATGTCATTAAGAGCTTTTATTGATAAACAGCCATAACAATAAAATTCTGCATATAAAAAGTAAAAACATAATAATATCTTTTACTAAGCAATATCTTTCTTTTCCACAGGAATTGGGTTATACATTTTCAGTGAACTTTTACAACTATATATGTATGTGTGTGTGTTATGTAAAATAGTATCTATGCATATGTTGAATAAATAAGACTGTTCTGACTTACCTTGACCCCTGTTTTAAGTTCTACTGAAAGTTACCATGTGACCACAATTTGAATAGTAAAATGCATAATCAAAAATACAAGGAGGCTGATGTTTATTGTTGACATTATGTACCAAAAATAGTATGCTCACGTACTTTTAAACATTTTCTCATGTACTCTAATGCTGGTGGCAATGGTATGTATGTGAAAGTGCTCTGTAATATCTATGCAGAGATCGGTAGAGGAACAGGCACAGGCACAGGACATATGTCTGGATTGTTAACATACTGTTTGAAGGACTGCTTAGGATCTTCACTATGAACAACCATTGCTTTTTTACCTCAAAAGATTTACCTATCCATTTAAAATTCATCATAGATTTTCTTTTTCAAAACTTTCTTAAAGATAGTTTTACTGAGTTATCGTTAATACATGATCCTCATTGACTTCACACTGATCAGGAGGTCATCTAACAAATTTTGAGATGGAAAAAAAGGAAAAATTACAAATTCAAGGTCTGTGTTTTAATAGCAAAAGTGAAGAGGCTAGACCCCATGTCAAATAAATACAATCAACCTTATTATTTGAAAAAGAAAATGATACTTTTCTGATCCAGTGTCTATTTGTGTCAGAAAGCATTTTTATTTAAAGACAAGAAATATCTAAGACCCCCATCTCTGCACCTGAGCCTCTTTCACAGTCCAATTAAAATCACATTTTCTTTAAACACACACACACACACACACACACACACACACACACACACAAAGAGGAAGTGTCTGGGCACGTATTGTACATTTACTGTCTGGTTCTGCAGACAGTTGCATTTGTCATACGCCAGGGAGCAAGATGACCACTTCAGTTTATTAATTGAGTAGCTTATATATCTAAGATATCCACATTTTCTTATTCCACTTCTTGAAGGAGGAAAGAGATCTTTCTATGTATAAGCAGGAAAAGAAAAAATAATCTCCTCGGTTTTATTGCCATCTAATTAAGCATGATGGGCATGAGTGATCCTACAGCAATGCATCAGACCCAAAACACTGACAAGGTCAATTATATTCTGATAAGCCCTGCACCAGCAAGGATTAATAATCTGACTAATATTAATTGAATGCGAATTCATTGAGTTTTATTTCTTATTTTAAAGTCCTCTTGGCGGGTGTACATGCCATGGTGCACAGAGAATGATGGATGGAAATGATGGAATCACTAATAAGCCTTTGGACCCTATGGCCCACACTGGGCACATTGAGGATGCAGGTTTGATTTTTTTCCTTGATTTTCAGCTACCATAACCTTGGTAAGGACTGGCAGGAAACTGAAAAGGGTCTAGTTTTATAATGTAATTTGTTCCATGAATGAAACAAGTGCAAGAGATTTCAGACCTGTGAATTCAGAATTTCCCAAATGGAACTGAAATTCAACTATTAATGTCACATAAGATGAATTGGGCCTATTTGATTTGGATAGAAAAAGAGGATAGAAAATTTTCCTTCCATGAGTTTCATAATCAGAGATCAGTGGGCTATTGTTTTTCTTAAATCCCACAACCTTTTTTTTTAATGCTGTGCACATTTGTTATGAAATTGAGAAAGAATATCCATAATGATGGGGACACATATTTTCAATCCCTAGAAATTGGAGACTAATTTGAGTTGGGAACTGTTCTCGTGCAATTTTACTGACTTAGGAATTCAGATAATATTATACTCAACTTTTTATTTAATAATAATAATATTATTATTATATTATATTATTATATATTATATTATATATAATAATATTAAATAATATTATTATTATTTCAATTTGGTTTCTTTTGGGTCACATTTGTGGTGGGTAGAAACAATTTCTTGTAGTACTTAGAAGGTCATGCTGTGTTTTGAATGGGCTCCCACATGTACTGTTGTCAAATGAGCCCTGTTTCTATAAACAAGTACCCCTGGGTTTTGGGCCACATCTCGTGATGCTCAGTGAATACTCTTGGATATGCACTCAGTACTTACTCAGTAATTACTCCTGACAGTGATTGGAAAACCAAATGAAATGACACTTTACCCATTATACTATTATTTTGACTTTTATAATCAAGATAGCATGGAGGTAGGGCGTTTGCCTTGCATGCAGAAGGGTGGTGGTTCAGATCCCGGCATCCCATATGGTCCCCTGAGCCTGCCAGGAGTAACCTCTGAGTGCTTCTGAGTGTAACCCCAAACCCAATATAAGGTAGGAATATAGGAAGGTAACCTTCCTTTTATTATATCATGAGCTCATGTTTCTTTTAGGATGATGTTGGAAATAATACAAAAATTTATAGAATTCTTAACACAGAGAATACCAGTATAGAAAACATGTGGTTTTGAATTCTTATCTCTATAACATAATAGAGCATTTTCACAAAGATTTTATACTTTAAGCACTTTTTGAAAGTGCAATTAGTAAAAATGTTTTCCATTTTACAATGAGAATCAATAAAATGAGCTAGCTTAATCAAATGTCACAAATGACTTAAAGTGATTTGAGAATAGTTTGTTTTAAAATATTAATTAGTATTAAAATTTAAGCATAATGTAAACTTCCAAATTAATTTGTCTTTAAATTTTCACTTCAATTAATGTGCAAATTTTCTCCTCCAAACTCCAAACTGAAAACTGGTGAGATAACTGGAAACTGGCTTTATTAGTTTCAAAACTGCCACCATAGATTTCAATTTATTTAGGTGTATATTTAATATTTCATATATGCTGACCTTGTATCCTCAATAAAGTCCATGATTGAGGGGACCATTTCTATACTGGTTTTCTATGCTGTAGAGTATTGAATGAGACAAGGTATATGCTAGGTGCTAAATGTTTGAGTAATTAATACTCCAATTTGTTCAGCATTTGAACTGTGATGAGAAATCAATGACAGGCATATGCAAAATGCATGTGGAAGTGCTTTTCCTCAGTTGACCCTGATAACTCTAGAGAATAATTTCGATTTAGCAAATGAAGATCATGCTGGGAGAGGGAGAAGAATCAATGAAAATGGTACCTACTATTCAAAACTAACATAGCGCAGAGGGGAGAGAGATTAAGGGGGCCAGGGAAGCAACAACATTGACTGCAGAAAAGAAAGTAAAGAAGATTCATTAGTGGCAAAACAAAGCCATAAGCCAGACTCCTCCAGAGGCGCCAGAAGTCGAGAGCAATGAAAAGGCGCTGGAGAGGTTGGAGCCATCTGTAAGTTTACATGTTCATAGCTTGGGGGGAGGGGGGCGATTGCAATTGTTCAGAAACGCTGATGAAAAGCTTCATAATCAAGGGGAGCAAGAATGAACAAGAATATAGAAAAAGTCATTCTTCTCTATTTGACTTAGTTCGTTATCCTTCTTATGTTCAACCCTTTAGCTTCGTTTAAGAAAAATGAAAGATCCAGGGTGTTGCTAAAATGTCTAATTCAGAACCTGCCCAGTGTTTTTTTTTCTGTGTATTTTCTATCTTCTGTGAATGAGTTGCCAATGGCCTCTCCCAAGAAGTGACAGCAGACGATGCTAACATATTAAAGACTCGTGCCTGTGACTGGGGTTCCATAAAAACACATCAGAAAAGATGAAAGCCTTCTAATTCCGTTGCACATTTTGCTCTGCAATTTTCAAAACCACTGTATCGAGAGTCTCTATTGAAACACATTGCAATGTCCCATCACCTGTGTCTTTTAGAAGATGCTATGACATTACCTTCTCCGTTTCCCATTTTCTCAGTTACATTCAAAGCATATTTGTAAATGATATTTATTTTCTTGCAAATAGGATTTGGATTTTTTCCCATTTCATAGCTCTGTGTTTTACCTTTGGCCTTTCACTACATTTCTATGGAGGACTTGCTATGGGAGCTCAGCTATAAACCCATGAGGGTTCAGAATCACGCTTTGTGTCTATTGTTTGGAAATACACATTGTTGAAATGATATTTGACTTTGCTATATAATGTCTATTTGTCCTGAGGCAGTTATTTACAGTTATCCTTTCTAGTTCTGCAAGATAATAAAGATATAGAGGGGGTTTACAGAAGGCCTTCTAATATTGGAAGAAGACAATTCTTTATTTTAGCTTAATACTTGAAGAACTGTGATTGATTTTTTTCTTCCAGACGTCAATATTTGAATCTATGTTTTTCTGTAATAAAAATATGAAAATCATCTTTGAGACTTTGAATTTACCTTTTCAGAGAGGTAACTTTTCCCAGCTTGTTATTCAGAGTACATTTTTCTCAATTTATAGTATGAAATTCAGATAGTTGGGTGGGTGGGTGAAATGAAATGAAAACTTGCATGCAATGTTAAGTAGAGTACTATCAATTTTCAATGGTGTATAAGGTATTTACTTAAAATTTAAGTCTATATTTAAGATTTAAAATTCTTTGCATAAGTTGTACATATTTTTGAGACTTTTTTTATCTATTAAAGAACATTTGTATGTATCCTGAAATGTGATAAAATTAAATAAAACAATCTATACAAAGAATGCATTTTTTATTTTGGTTTATGGGCCATATGGCCACTCTCAGGGGCTTTGCACTTAGGAATCGCTCCTGGCAGGCTCGGAGGACCATCTGGGATAATTGTGATTGAAACCAGAGCCCGTCTTGGGTCGCCAGAGTGCAAGGCAAATACCCTACCACTGTGCTATCACGCTGTCCCCAAGAATACATTAATTTTTTTTAAAAATAAGATAAATAAGGATTATATTGAGATCAATTAATTCTTCTGGCTCCCAAATTTCAGATGATACAATGATAAGTGTGTCTAATCAAATAACATTGGGCATTTTATTAGGCTTGTACTAATATAATACTTCATTAGTAGTGGTTCATCAACTCTACAGTGTCAAAATCATTATTGCTTCTCTGTAAAAATTGTTCAGAAATTGAGGCTTACAAAGTATAAACCTTAATTCTGATAGTAGTTTGGAAAAGTAAAAACTATTTGATATTAGAAGGTGATTCTCATTCACTGCAGCATGTTTTCTACACATTGTCATCTCATTTAGTGTTTAAGTAAGAGGTGCATCTTTTAGATTCATTTTATGATATAAAAGATAAAATCCATGGCATATGAATTCTGAACTACTTCAAAAATATTAGTGGGAAATTTTATCCTAAAGATAATCCTCGTATGTGCAGAAATGTCTTAGTCAAAACAGATTATTTGTTTTCCATGAAAATCTGAGTCCTTCGAGCACCTTCCTACTGAATGTAATTATGAGTCCAAAAATTTTTAATGGTATGTTTGTTTGTGTATGTGCATTGTGTGTGTTTGTAGCTTAGGAATATTCTTAGGTCTGTGATCAGGAGTGATTGTTGATGGTGCTGTAGGTCAGTCAAACTGGGTTCAACCACTATAAGAACACATGTTATACTATTTCTGATCCTTGATAAGATCTGTTAATCTTTCATTTATGTTGCTACAAATATCACATTAAAAAGCAAGAATAATTTGGGACCAAAGAGATAATACAGCTGTACAGTATTTGCCTTATATACAGCCAACCCAACTCTATCCCCAGCATATCCAAAGATCCCCAAGCCTACATAGAGTGATCTCTTTATGAAGAGCCAGGAGTAAGCCCTGAACACATGGGGATGTGCCCCCTTCAAAACAAACAAACAAAATCACTATCTATATCTATATATATAGATATATATATATATATAGTCATATCTATATCAGTTAAATTTTTGGCCCATTGATTGCCAGTAAGAAATTTTGAATGATTTCAGTTCCTCTCTATTGCCAGTTCTAAAATAAAAGCTCATGTTTACATGTATAGAGGTTTTGGAGGTGTTAGTGGCTTTTTCTCCTTCCTTTCAAAAAAGTTTCTTAGAATAAAAAAAGCAATTTTAATGGTCTTATTTTGCTGAAAAGGAAAATGATATGCAGCATTCTCAGTGTCTTACTTGAGAGTTGTCTGTAAAATAAAGTAGCAGATTAGAGTAGAGAAAATATTCTCATATAAGTATGAAGTAATAAGAAAGAAGACAATGATAAAGATGGCAGAACTATTCATGTAAAATAAAAGTGCTACAAAATACAGGATTGAGGATCATTCCCATAGGGACTGGATTTTAGGTTTTATTTCCACTGACTTTATAATTTTTGGTTGTGAAGTGACTTTCAGATACAGATGAAGTAAGAAATGATTTCAATGCTTCCAGTAAATTCAAAATTAAGAACTCAAAATTTATTAAAAAGATAATACTCCTGCCCAAATTTTGACATGCATATTCTTTATTTCTTTGCTTTTTATAATAAAATAGCATGAAATGACTAAAAACATTGTAGAGTTGATGGACCAGCATTATTACAATTGTAAAAGCAAATCTATTTCAGTCTGCATTGCGTTTGATTGATTACTTAAGAAGACAAAAATATGGAGCATGAAGTCATTATTATCAGTAGATTGAATGTTTTCAAATCATGATTCATCTTGAGTACTTTAAAAAAATGTTGAGTAAAGTGTGTTCTTTCAAGTAGGAAACTAGAAACAAAAATATATCACCACAACACAGGATAACTGACTAGACTTCCAGTGTTTGTATATTCAGATAAAATAATGATTTACATCAAGTTAAAAAGCTTGATAGTACCTGGTATTATTAGATCTATACTGGCAGTCTATGGTTATGTGCCCTACAAAAGTAAGGATGCATCTAAGAAAGATTAAAAACCTCTACTTTTGATAAGAAATAGAGGAAACACAGGAATACAAGAGATGTTTAAGTAAAAACAATTTCAGATTTTTCTTCTAATTTTTGACTTACATTGCAAGTCACCAACTCTGTTGTAGACATTTAAAAAAAACTGTGATGCATGGGTTCTTAAGTGATATTAAAGGAATATAGAATGTGGCAAAGAAGAAAGATCAGGATATATATACACAAATGGAGTGGGGTATTTACTGTGTAAATTGACCAGAGAAAGAAAAAGTCACAGTGCAATAATAATTTATGTGAATCTTATTTTTCAGAGAGCAAAATAATACATTTTATTTTCAAATATGATATGGGAGAAAGTATGAGAAAGTCTTCACTGTTTTTAAAAAGTTCAGATTGGACAGAAATAGAAGTGCTGAGTACTTTGGTATAATGGTTATTATAGTTTTAAAGATTGCAAGTTGTCCCCAAGATTCTAACTGATAATTTAACTTTGGGAATCTGGAATCCCTTCAGACACTAAGTGATTTCTTTAGTCTTCATTAGCTTGAGAGGAAAAAAAAAACCTCTTAAATGAGCTAAAAAATCTCAGAAACTGGAGTAACTTGTTCAAATTATATACTAAGTCAAGGGCCAGTTACAAATTAACCAGGTTTATCATCATCCTAGGATCCTTGAATTAATATATCCTCATCACATTCAAGTAGATATGGTTTTTATTACAGACATCAAATTACCTTCATATAACTTTCCCAGCAGCAATAAGCTTTGAGGCAATACGATAGCAGGAATCTTCTTCTACATCTCTTTACCCCTAATCTTTATTGCCTGTGTATTGTGAGAACAAGCATGAAAAAAATAAGACAATTTCCAAAGACAAGATAAAATCCCGAAAGGTAAGATATAACCATCTGGAGTACAATAAGCACATCATATTTTCTTTCTTTAGCAAGACAGTTCTGAATTTTATGGAAGATATCCCAGTAGGCAAAGACCTACTAGCTGTTTGAAACTCCTTAAAACATTAAAAAAAATAATGAAACCACAATGTTTCTTTAATGCCACAGTCTGAATTATAAGCAGAGAGTTGGCACATCTCTCATTTTATTCGTTCTAATTACAATTGCCTTGTCACTGAGATGCCAACCTGACGAAGAGCAAATCAGGTAGTGAATCCCCGGGGGCCGCTTAGTAGAAGGACGGATGTCTCCAGTGGAATCAACATGACAATTTCTTCTTTCCCCCTTCAAAGTCGAGAGTCCCCCTGGACAAATTCACATTTGATTATTTTCACTAGGCTCTCTGTCTTCAACTGCTTGATTAGCATCTTACTCACCTAAGAAATTAGACTAAAGTTTGTGACCATTAAAAGGAAACCAAAACACAGGCACAGGTGCCTACTCATGCAATGTATGTAGCACCCAAGAAACATCGTTTTCTTAGTTTGGCATCAAGAGTTGGCACAATACAACATGCGAGAGCCAGCATGTGTGTGTGTGTATCTGTGTGTGTGTGTTTACAGCTCTCTCTGCTATTATTAAGAGGTGTTATCTTTACACATCAGCCTACAAATATGAAGTTATAATTTTGAAAACATAGAGTAGGGTGGGCAACCTGGGATTTTCTCTCCCTAATGGTTGGGTTTTGGAATATGACACCTATGCCTAGTGATACTAAAATATGAGTTAGAAAACTATGTTCTCCAGGAAAAACATGCAAGAATGAGTGAGTCATACTAAAAGAGTATACACATACATATATGTACATATATTATATATACATATATATGAATATTATATATGTATAATATATATTGTTTTTTTATTTGCTTGCTTTTGGCCATACTTTGCTGTGTTCAAGGCTTATTACTAGTGGTATGAGGAGCCATATGCAGTACTGGGGAATAAACCTGGACCAGCTGTGTACAAGGCAAATGTCTTTACCCATTGTACTCTCTATCCCCTCATCTAATTTTGGTTTGTTTTAGTTTTGGGGCCACACTTGGTAGTACCAAAAGCTTCCTGAAGCTGCACTCAGGAAATTATGCTTGTTTTCACAGAATCATCCATAGTGCTGGGTTTGAATCCACTAACAAATTTGGACTCTCTACTCACTATACTATACTACTACAGCTATTATCCCAGGCATCTAATCATATTTGTAACATTTCTGAGAAAATTAACAAGATAATCTCTCAATTTACCACCAAGTGTAATAACAATTAAACAGTAATGCAGGCTATACTGTAGAAAAGGACCAGATAGAGAAGGATCCAAAATTCTTTTAGAATTATGCATCGTGCCTCTTCCCTGATGCCTTCCTTTATGTCCTCCATTCATAGGATAATGAATTTAAGACCTTGATGCATATAAAGTGCAGAGGTTTCAATACCTGACTCAGAATTTGTGCTTAATTAGAGGTGAAGTGCAGTCCATAAATTTACATTTTAGTAATCAAAATTGGTTATTTGATTAGAAACACTACAATAATAATTCTGTTACAAAATTATAAGAATAAATCCAAATCTTAAAGTTGGATCACAACACAAATATCAAGATCTCTAGCTACAGAGGCTTGATTTTATAATACACAGCTGAGTGGAAAGTTTCCTGGCACCATAAAAAGAAATGTGTAGTAATGAGCATGTACAGAGCCAGTATTTGGTCCCATGGCAGTATGCTTCAAGGGAGGAATAACCCTGAGTCTCTTAGACCAAGGGAATTCCCTTTCTTACTTCCCCGCCACTTAGTGTGCCTTTACAAAAGAACAAGAAGAAGAAAGAAAAGAAGAAGAAGAAGAAGAAGAAGAAGAAGAAGAAGAAGAAGAAGAAGGAGGAGGAGGAGGAGGAGGAGGAGGAGGAGGAAGAAAAAGAAGAAGAAGAGAAGAAGGAGGAGGAGGAGAAGGAGAAGAAGAAGAAGAAGAAGAAGAAGAAGAAGAAGAAGAAGAAGAAGAAGAAGAAGAAGAAGAAGAAGAAGAAGAAGAAGAAGAAGAAGAAGAGAAGGAGGAGGAGGAGAAGAAGAAGAAGAAGAAGAAGAAGAAGAAGAAGAAGAAGAAGAAGAAGAAGAAGAAGAAGAAGAAGAAGAAGAAGAAGAAGAAGAAGAAGAAGAAGAAGAAGAAGAAGAAGAAAGAAGGAAGAAGAAGAGGAAGGAAGGAAGAAAGAAAAAGAAGGGGAAGAAGAAGGAGAAGAAGAAGAAGAAGAAGAAGAAGAAGAAGAAGAAGAAGAAGAAGAAGAAGAAGAAGAAAGAAGAAGAAGGAAGAAGAAGAAGAAGAGGAAGGAAGGAAGAAAAAAAGGAGAAGAAGGAGGAGGAGGAGGAGAAGAAGAAGAAGAAGAAGAAGAAGAAGAAAAGAAAGAAAGAAGAAGGAAGAAGAAGAAGAAAAAGAAGAAGAGGAAGGAAGGAAGAAAAAGAAGAAGGAGTAGGAGGAGGAAGGGGGAAGCACAAAACCTTGCCATACCAGCACTCCTCCCTTTGATTTTTGTTTTTTGTTTTTATTTTTTCTCTTTTATCTTCTTTTTCTTTTCTCCTTTCTTTTTCATTCTTGTGGTTATTATTTGTTGATTTGCTTTTTTGTTTCTGGGTGCTAATTTTTAAAAAATGATATCTTTATTCAAACACCATGATTACCCATATGATTGTAGTTGGATTTCAATCATGTAAAGAACATCCCTGTCCAACAGTGCAATATTCCTATCACCAATGTCCCAAATCTCCCTCCTATCCAACCCACCCCACCTGTTCTCTAGACAGGTTTTCTACTTCCCTCATTCATTCACATTGTTAGGATAGTTCTCAATGTAGTTATTTCTCTAACAGCACTCTTCACTCTGTGGTGAGCTTAAAGTTGTGAGCTGGACCATCCAGCCCTCTTCTCTTGAATCTCTGAGATTTATTGTAAGAATGTATTTCATTTTTCTTAAGACCCATAGATGAGTGAGACTATTCAGCACTTATCTCTCTCCTGCTGACTTATTTCACTCAGCATAATAGATTCCATGTATATCCACATATAGAAAAATTTCATGACTTCATCTGTCCCGATGGCTGCAAAATATCCCATTGTGTATATTAACCACAGTTTCTTTAACCATTTACCTGTTGAAGGGTATCTTGATTGTTTCCAGAGTCTGCCTATGGTAAATAGTGCTGCACTGAATATTAATGAGGAAGGAATTTTTGTATTGTATTTTTGTGTTCCTAGGGTATATACCTAGGAGTGATATAGATGAATCATATGGGAGCTCAATTTCCAGTTTTTGGAGGAATCTCCATATTGCTTTCCATAAAGTTTGAGCTAGATGGCATTCCCACCAGCAGTGAAAAACAGTTCCTTTCTCTTCAGATTCCCGCCAACACTGCTTGTTCTTATTCTTTGTGATGTGCACCAATCTCTGTGGCATGTGATGATACCTCATAGTTGTTTTAATTTGCTTCTTCCTGATGATTAATGTTGTGGAGCATTCTTTTTGTGTGTGTGCCTTTTGGCCATTTGTATTTCTTCTTCGTCAAAGTGTCTCTTTATTTCTTCTCCCCAGTTTTTTATGGGATTAGATGTTTTTTCTTGTAAAGTTCCATCAGTGCCTTGTATATTTTGGATATTAGCCCCTTATTTGATGGGTATTGAATGAATACCACCACTCAGTGGGTGACTCTTGTATTGTAAGCACTATTTCCTTCGAGGTGCAGAAGCTTCTCAGTTTAATATATTTTCATCTGTTTATCTCTGCTTCCACTTATTTGGAGAGTATTGTTTCCTCTTGAAGATGCCTTTAGTCTCAATGTCATGGAGTGTTTTTACCTGTGTGTTGTTCTAGATACCTTATGGTTTTTAGTTCTGATATCAAGGTTTTTAATCCATTTGGATTTTACCTTTGTACATGGGGTTAGCTGGGGGGTCTTATTTTGCTTTGTTGCAAGTGCTAACCAGTTGTGCCAACACCACTTGTTGCTTTCCTTGCTCCATTTAGGATTGCTCCTTTATCAAAAATTAGGTGATTGCTTTTTCTTAACTGCCTTTTTTTTGTCTTCTCTGAACAGAACCACACAATTTGAATCATCTTTTTCTACCTTATGAATTGAGGGGGAAAATAAAAACGAATGGTACCAAGACCAAACAGCCATATAAACATTGAATGGACATAAAAAAATGATCAAATTTAAACACCAAACCCAAAGTCAACAACAACAGAATCAAAACCCCACCTACAACAAGCTATACACAGAGGGAAACAGTTACTCTAGCACTCCAAGGGGCAAAGGAGGGAGTATGAGAGGCATGAGGGGAAGGGGGTGGGGTGGATGAAGGACAGCCTAGGTGGTGAGAATGGCTCTAATTAATTGTCACTATGTACCTCAAATATTACTGTGAAAGATTTGTTCTTCACGTGTGGTCACAATAAAAATTATTTAAAAAAATGTTGGATCACAGCACAACTATAGTACATTTCATTATGTTGTATGTCAATTCAAGAAAAGATTAACACTTTCCCCATAGATAATAAGTGCCTATGAATGTTTTTTGATATAAACCAGTTTAATGCAGAAAAGAAATTGTACACATATCTTTAAATATTTTTGTGAACATCTAGACTTTTTGCCTTTATAGTATAGTTCCTAATTATTTCAAAAGAACAATAGTCTTTTCTTTTTTTATAATTTTTATTTTAATCATAGTGGCTTACATATCATTCATAGTAATATTCCAGGTACATATTAACATTGAATCAGGGGAATTCCCATCACCAAATTGTCCTCCCTCCACCTCTGCTCCCATCCTGTCTCCCATATCCTCCACCCTCACCCCAGGGACTGCTAGAATGAGTGGTCCCCTCTGTGCTTAGCTTACTACTTAGTGATCTTACAACTGTTTGGTCATGGTACCTCCATTATATCCCCTCTAATTGGGAGGTGGGATCAGATAGTTCAAGTTATGTGGTTTTATTTGAAGAAGAGAAAAGTAATAAAATGGGGTAAAAATCAAATACGCCGAAAATGGGCTCTCATCCTTGGTTTGAGAGACGAAAATATCTTGATAAAACTCTTTAACATACCCTTTATTTCTAGGTTATACCTTCTTTTAGGACCTGAAGTACGTGACCAGCCAGACCACAGACGCAGCAACTGTGACCTACAAACTTAGACTACAGGGCCTACTCATCGAACACATTCAAGCAAACTAACATTTCCTTTGCTCTTTTCTCCTCTCGTCTCGCTACTTCTTTTTTTTCTCTTCTTTTTAATCTTATTTTCTCTTTTCTCCATTTCTGCCCCTTCCATATACTTTCCCCTTTCCCCCTTTAGAAATCCAACTATTCCTTCACCTCTCAATCTCATCCAGATTTCCCACCTTGTTAAAACTCTTCACCCTCAATTCTTAATCTATTAGGCATCAAGACTGACCTTCTACCCCCAATGAACCAGTACCCAGCACCCAAGCGAAGGGACACCCTCTCAAGCCCACACCTTGTCCCTGGCAAGAAAACACAACCAACACCCTTGCTGACTCATGTTGTGTGGCCCTCCTTACCAACTCTTCCTAATGTGGACTGTTTCTTTTGTTTGTTTGTTTGTTTGTTTTCGGTTTTTGGTTTTTGGGCCACACCCGGCGGTGCTCAGGGGTTACTCCTGGCTGTCTGCTCAGAAATAGCTCCTGGCAGGCACGGGGGACCATATGGGACACCGGGATTCGAACCAACCACCTTAGGTCCTGGATTGGCTTCTTGCAAGGCAAACGCCGCTGTGCTATCTCTTCGGGCACTGGACTGTTTCTTGATACCGGACTTAGCTCTAAAAGGATTCTCAATTCAAGAACTCTACCCAAGACCTCCCTGCCGCAAATCTTTTGCCAATCTCAAGAAGGTCTGGGTATGTGATAAAAAGGTGCCCGGGAATCCACACCCCACAAGAAAATCTCAAAAGAAAATGGAGAAACCTGTTGTTCCATCATAAGTATAAGAACTGTATAACACTACCTGTTTACCTGCTCTTTCCCAAATATAAGGTAGTCTCATGCATCACTTTGTTCCTTTAATTATTTTTTATTTCATTTTTAAAAAAATCTTTTTTCTTTATATATATGGGCGCACATATATTTTTATTTCTATTTTCATCTTTTTTGGGTGTGTGACTTATTTCTGTTTTCTTCTCTTTCCACCCCCCCAATGCACTGGCAATATACTATAGCACCATATCTTTCTGCAAAGGCACACTAAAAAAGGGGAAATGTTATGTATAAAAACAAGCTCTTATCTTCTAGGCATAAGAACTCATCCTTTTTTACAGTACAGGGCATCTCCCACCTTGAACATATGCCAACAGAACAATAGTCTGTTCGTGGAGATTGGCCATAAATGTTTAGCTTCCCATAGGACTCCAGATTCATCCTAGGTCTCCATCACAGAGAAAATAACACGATTCTATGTTATTTCTTTACGATGCATAGTTGATGGTCTGGCGCCTCCACTCACGACCACCTGAGCTGCTCAAGGTGAAAAAATACACTTTTTTTTTTCTAGAACTAAAAACTCAGCCAACAAGAAGAGAATTATAGCATCCAGAATATATATAAAATAGTGCAACTTAGCACTTTCCTGGCAAGAAATATGTTTATATTTTCCACACTTCTGAATAAGTAAATTGAACTATTATACTTTATTGTGAAAATTCTACAGATTATCTTGATATTCTCAGAAATGTGTTCTATCTACTTCTACTAACTTCTACTAGCTGAATATTTTAAAAATAAAGTCATATTTGACTCAAAGCTAAGATAAATAAATCAACATAAAATATTTTGAAACATGACCCTTTTTTCCTACAGCTCTTAGTGTCAAGTACCAATGAGCATGCCGTATATTATTAACCCCAGAATCTTAAAACAATGAAGATATCATTTAAATAGACCTGGTGGAGGGGGCGGAAGGACCCAGGCAGAGAAATGCAATTAACGTGAGTGAAAATACAAACTGCTGTTTCATTTTCTTGGGATCCTTAAACATGCTTATAATAACATTATACAATTGCTTAGTTTAAAAAGTAAGTGCAAAATTAATTGAGGAGGTAAGAGAGAAGATAAAATAATGATGGAAGATGGAATAGTTTTTATGCTGAGGATGGCAGCCACAAGAATCAATATGTTTGGCAGGTGGAAGGAGCAGGGGTAAAGACAGTTATCACTATGACACCAGTGGTAATGCCTGACTTCCAAATTGCACTCTTTATTACAAGAATGTCAAGTTTTCCAACATGCCAATAATTAATGTAAAATAGTTTCTTGTAGATATATGAAAAGGACTTGATATAAGAATGATTCCCTGATAGTTCTGGGAATGACAGAAAATGTGTTAAAATAATTGATAGGGTCCAGTTGTACTTGATAAAATGATTAACAGTATTCCATCTGCTTTCTAAATATTCCCTCCATCTACAAATTCCTCTGAAATTTTGCCATTTCAGTCAAGCTGAAATTTATTAGTGCCCACTTACCATGATTTACATGCAGAATGATTTCATGGCTCTTTCCTGGGTTATTTGCATGCCTTTATTCGGAATGCAGCTTATTTGGGGACACATTTGATTTATAAGCATTTTGCAAGTTTGCCCTTCTATTCTTTTTAAAAAATTGATTTATGCAGAGGCAGAGTTATATTCTTGGGCTCATTCTTTCCCACACAAAATATTTTTTAATTAAACCCTTCCCATTTGGTTAAAAAATAAAACACATTAAATTGAATCTTCTTTGCTAAACTAGAAAAAATAGAATGTAGACTTCTTTTGATTTAAAATGGAGTTTGTATAAAATGACAAAGGACTCACAATTCCATGACCATATTTTCTTTGTGTGTCCAAGTCCTGTCTCTATACTTCATCTCAAAACACAGGGAACCCTCAAAAAATGCCTCATGTGAAAACCCATGCAGCTAATTTTGTCTTTGAATTTCCTTATCCCTTTAAAGGATCACTGTTCGCTGATTTGCCCTTCCTATCAAGAGGAACATGATTTTATAAAATGAAATTGCAAAAGTGAGAATGATAACCACTTCCATGAGACAGCTGGGATTTGAAATGGGACAGTTAAAGAAACAATGCTTTGATTAGAACTTTATAATCTATAAAGAACCATTCATATACATTATCCACTTTGGTACTTACAACATTTTTCAAGTAATCATTATACATATATCAGTATTACATGTGGGGAAACTATGACTCAGAATAAAGGTAATTTAGGGAAAGTTAAGTATTGGGTTGTCCCACATCTAGTCATCTATCAATGAATTCCATCTGTTCCTACTCCTGAAATGGTTTCTTTTTGCTAAGGGACAATGTACTAATAGTTGTTTTTTTGTTGTTTTTTTTTTTTTTTTCTGGAGCATGCGATGCAAGATGCAGTCTCTTCTCAGCACAAAAGTTATCTTCTATCTCTCAAATAAAGTTAGTTGGGTCACTCCTTAGTCTACTTAATAGTGAGGAAGAGGAGTGGAAAGCCACATTAGGAAAAGGTTGAGTGCAACTGCAAGGGAATCTAATTTTGGAGGTGTCCTCATGGGGCTCCGTGCCCACACAAAATAGTCCACAGCAGGTCATTCTCGTCAGCTTTTCCAATCAGCCGATTTCCATTTTTAGTCTATCACTGTTCAGTGACCTTGTCCTGTGGCACAGTAGGACGATATTACAGGAGAATCAGGAGCAGCGATAGCCTAATTATACAATTACATATTCATTTACCCCCTAGAGAGCCCAAGACTTTTCTGAGAGCCAAACAAGAAGTGGTTGGACGAAAACTCATTTTGAAAGATTGTCTCACCCCAAGAAATAAAATCGTGTCCATATATGGAATAAAAATTTTTCAGTTGAACTGCATTATGTATGTCATGATAAAAGTTAAATTACAGATTATATATAAAATACATATAATTATAAACACATTTAGAAATTCAGAGTCAAATTGTCTTTACTTGGTAAGGTAAATTTTATCAGTTCCCAACAGAAATGTGTCCTAATATTTACTTATTTGAAAAAGTTATTATCAACACATTTTTGCCTTGCATGTGACCATTTTGGACCATTTCTATCCCTGGCATCCCATAAGGTTGCCTGAGCTAACTAAAAATGATTTTTGCATGCATAACCAGTAGTGTGTTCCCCCAAAATGCTCATTACAGAACATCTATAACTTATGCCCATAGCTCTGAGAGGCTCATTTACACAGCTTATATGTTAATGGGTGTTCCTACCACACTCCAACATTTTCTGCTATTCTCATAATTTCTACTTCTCTAGTTCACAACTTTTCAAGACCCACCTATCTACCATTCTTAATAAGAGGGTGTACTTGCTGTCCAGATTTTAACTGTTATAGTACTATAAGCTCAGAAAACCAGTTTGATAACATATCACAACACTATATAACCTTTATTTCGAATGTAAGGTCAAGACTAAGAATGAGAGGTGCTCATAGACATAAATGCAGAGAAAGACAAAGAGAGGCTAAGGAATATGCCTACATGATATAATAAGATAGAAAGTGTAATAGTTCCTATAATAAAAAGATTGAGCAATAACACAGAAGGGAGGGCGTTTGCTTTGCATGTGGCAGACCGAGTGTCAACCCAGCATCCTATATGGTCCCTGAGTCATCCAGGAATGAATTGTGAGTTTAGAGAGGAAGGAAAGAAAGAAAGAAAGAAAGAAAGAAAGAAAGAAAGAAAGAAAGAAAGAAAGAAAGAAAGAAAGAAAGAAAGAAAGAAAGAAAGAAAGAAAGAAAGAAAGAAAGAAAGAAAGAAAGAAAGAAAGAAAGAAAGAAAGAAAGAAAGAAAGAAAGAAAGAAAGAAAGAAAGAAAGAAAGAAAGAAAGAAAGAAAGAAAGAAAGAAAGAAAGAAAGAAAGAAAGAAAGAAAGAAAGAAAGAAAGAAAGAAAGAAAGAAAGAGAGAAAGAGAGAAAGAGAGAAAGAGAGAAAGAGAGAAAGAGAGAAAGAGGGAAGGAAGGAAGGAAGGAAGGAAGAAAAAGGAAGAAAAAGAAAGAAGAAAGAAAGAAAGAAAGAGAGAGAAAGAAAGAGGGAGAGAAAGAAAGAAAGAGAGAGAAAGAAAGAGAGAGAGAAAGAAAGAAAGAGAGAGAGAAAGAAAGAGGGAGAGAAAGAGAGAGAAAGAAAGAGAGAGATAAAAGAAAGAAAGAAAGAAAGAAAGAAAGAGAAAAAAGAGAGAGAGAAAGAAAGAAGAAAGAAAAAAGGAAGAAAAAGACAAAGAAAGAAAGAAAGAAAGAAAGAAAGAAAGAAAGAAAGAAAGAAAGAAAGAAAGAAAGAAAGAAAGAAAGAAAGAAAGAAAGAAAGAAAGAAAGAAAGAAAGAAAGAAAGAAAGAAAGAAGAAAAAAGAAAGAGAAAGAAGGAAAGAAAACAACAAAAGTCCTATAAAAGAGAAAGCCAAACTGATGATTTTTTTTGGGGGGGGGGAAGTCACACCCAGCGATGCTTAGTAATTACTCCTGGCTCTGCGCTCAGAACTTGCTCTTGGATTGGCACACATCACAAAGAACGAGAACAAGCAGTTCTGGGGATATGGAGAGAAAAAAACTCCTTTTCACTGCTAATGGGAATGCCATCTAGTCCAGCCTTTATGGAAAGTGATATGGAGATTCCTCCAAAACCTGGAAATTGAGCTCCCATACGATCATAGGAATATACCTTAGGAACACAAAAATACAATACAAAAATCCCTTCTTCACACCTGTATTAATTGCAGCACTGTTTACCATAGCCAGACTCTGGAAACAACCAAGATGCCCTTCAACAGACGAATGGCTAAAGAAAATGTGGTACATATACACAATGGAATATTATGCAGCCTTCAGGAGACATAAAGTCATGAAATTTTCCTATACATGAATCTAGATGGAATCTATTATGATGAGTGAAATAAGTCAGAGGGAGAGAAATAGACACAAAATACTCTCACTCATCTATGGTTTTTAAGAAAAATGAAAGACATTTTTGCAATAATTTTCTGAGACAGAAGAGGGCTGGATAGTCTAGCTCACAACATGAAGTTCACCACAAAGCGTGATGAGTGCTGTTAGAGAAATAACTACATTGAGAATTATCATAGCAATGTGAATGAATGAGGGAAGTAGGAAGCCTGTCTAGAATATAGGTGGGGGTGGGGTGGGAAGGAGGGAGATTTGGGAAACTGATGATGGGAATGTTGCACTGGTGAACAGGGGTGTTGTTTACATGACTGAAACCCAACTACAATCATGTTTGTAATCATGGTGTTTAAATAAAGATATTAATTTAAAAAATAAGTTGCTCTTGGAAAGGCTTGGGGGACCATATGGGATGCCAGGATTCAAACTTTGGTTTGCCCTGTGTTGGCAGTGTTCAAGGCAAAAGCTTTACTGTGCTATCACTTTAGCCCCAACTATCTGATGATTTTAAAGCAACAGTTATTTAGCTACTCAGAGATATTCAGCAAAACATACCTAACAAAATAACATAACATAACTGAGCAAAAACAATGAGAGGAATATAAAAAAGTCTAAAACATAATAGAAGTGAATAATTATGTAGATGAAATAATATATAACAGTGGGACTCATAGACTACGTGAAGCAACATGTGGAATCATTACATAGAAAATAGGGTTACAGAGAATACTCAAAATAGCAAAACTATACCGGAACTCTTAGGAATATATGTAGCTTAAGATTATTTGGGTATAACAACAATAGGAAGAAGATCTGATTAATGAGAATTCCAAGAGATACAAGTATGTTTGCAAAATCTATGACTAAAAATCTTTGTAACCTGGGGAAGGGAGCAGCAAAAACCAGCAATCTTAAAGACAGCCAAAGATATCTAAACTAATGCATCTTACTGTTAAAATAGCAAAAAACAAACATAAAGACAAAAAAAAAAACCACTCACACAAAACACCAAAATTTCTAATGACATTCAAGACAGAATAATGGCAAAAAACAATCATAAAAATTAAAGAATAAAATAAAGAATAAAATAAAATAAAATAAAATAAAGAATAAAATAAAGAATAAAATAAAATAAAAATTAAAGAATAAAATAAAGAATAAAAATTAAAGGTGAAACAAAGAGTATAAATAAAGAGAACAATAGCCAACAAAGTGATGTATACAACAAAGAGAAGGGGCAAAGAAGAATATCAGACAAACATAATAGGTAGAGAAAAGTAAAGTAAAAAGGCACATATCTGGGTCTGGGATGATGGTGCAAGCAGTAAAGTGTCTGCCTTGCTCGACCTAGTCTAGGATGAACCACGATTCAATCCCCTGGCGTCCCATATGGTCCTCCAAGCCAGGAGCGATTTCTGGGAACATAACCAGGAGTAACCCCTGAGCATTCTCTGCGTGTGCCCCCCCAATATAGGTACACATCTGGAATAATTATATTGCACTAAATATAAGATAAATTCATACATAATGTCATTTTTATAAATTTGCTTTTATCAAAAAATAGTAAATAAGATAAAAATAGAATGTAAAAGGAATCTAAAAGAATAAACTTAGTCAGGATGAAAGAGGCAAACCTGAGTGGTCCCTCCATAGGTGGGACTTGAAAATTTACAGTATAATAACAACAAATATCCAAAGGCAACATGATGTATGAACTGCTTCATAAATTGAGTTGCTCATGGGAAGGTAAAGGAAAAGACTGAGGTCCTTGAAGAAGGGAGACATGCATGATGGTGATTAGTGTGGTGCTGAAACATGGACATCAGAAATATTACCAGAATTGCACATCCCCAAATTAAATGTAACAGTATAGTGCTTAGGTAAGGGATCATACAGAAGAAAATAAATGAGCTATAATTAAAAAAATACAAACTACAAACAAAACTCAGAAAATCAATAATAAAATCTGTAATAAATTATAACATGCTAATAATTTTCCCAGTAAGCCCAAAATAATCAATAAAATGATGACCCAGGATTTAAAAATAAAATTAACTGTTGTCTCAAAGAAACTTACCTAAGATTTAAAGATCAAAAGATGAATAATCCAAATATATAAAGAATTACTTTTACTTAACATGCACAGTTAAAAATGAAATAATCCTATCCAAATAAAGAGTACTGAAAAGACAATACAAAACCTTATTTATAGAGGATGAACAGGGATAAAAAAATCATATGCCATTTTCATCAATTCTTAGAAAAATGCATAGATAAAAAATAAAATGACTTGTCTGAACAGGAAAAAGTGCAGCAAACAGGGTATTTGACATACATGTGGCTAACTTGGGTTCAATACTCTGCATCACGTATGGTCCCAGGAGCACCACTAGGTCTGACCCAAAGAAAGAAAGACGTAAAAAAGTAGAATGACTGCCATTATATGTGAATGTCTTGTATAGAAGAGAAAAGTGATCAATTTGGCTATGGGGATGTAAAGAAAAATAAAACACTCCAGATATTATGGAAAACAGCTTATTCTACAAAAAATATTCAGAATAGAATGAACATATGTGCAATTATTTTTCTTTTAGATAGTTACCTGAAGAATATAAAAACACTATTTCATATATATTAAAATATATAAATGTATGTATGTATTTATATAAAATATATACTTATATATATGCGATATGGTCACTTAAATCTCCATATTAGATGAATATGAATGAATAAAGGTCTAGTATAATCTCAAAACAAAATAAATCAGTAAATTGAACTAATGAAAGATCAAGAACATTACACTAAATGAAAAAAATTAGAAAAAAGACCAATATGTATCATCTCCTTTATGTGGATAATATAAGGAATGAACGAAAGATTAACCTTGTTGTTACTGGTATTTCACAAAAGACCCTATCATTTAAGAGATGCAGCAAGGAATATATCTAGGGATACTTGTCATTGCTTCTATAGATAATTTTCGAAGTTTACAAAGTTGATCCATGAAGAGAACCAAGTTATCATAATTATACATGAAATAATCATTTTAACCAATCTACTGTTATTCTTGGGTGTGAATTTGAAACTATTGATATTTAGACATTTCAGATAATTCCTCTCAAATTATGTAGCTTTTTCTTAGTGTAGATTACTTATGATATTATATCTTAAATCAAGTATCTGTTATGCCGGAGAGTTTGACTTCTTGAAGATAGCCTTATTACAATAGAGAAAAAAAATCAATGATTAAATTGTCTCTTAGAAACAATTTGTTACAGAAAACACAAACACACACAGAAACACAGAAACTGTCTTGCGGATAACTGGAACCTGGATAAGAGGAGAACTGAACAGGTGCTTCCTCATAGGCACTTTGCGAAAACACAGTCTATTCGAAAATGCTCATTATATCCCCTTAATTTCTCTACCCTCATTTCTTAATAATTAAGGAATCAAATGCGTGGTGATGAAAACAGGACCCCGTGCGTTAAGTGACCATCCCCATCTGCTTCTCATTCCCCACCTGAAGCTAGCGTCTTCCTTTTAGGCCGTTGCCTGCGACAGCTGGAAAGCTGAGAGCAAGCATATAAATATGAGGTTTCGAAATGCAGCCAGACGGTTTCAAAAACTGTAATGAACAAGGGGGACCTAAATCCTGGGGTACTGGCTTCCTTTCATTTCATGCAGATGTTTTCCCACTTGGAACTGCTACACATCCTAAATGTCTGTAGTTTGACTTCCTAACTGAGGCTGAAAAGATGGCAGATTCATTCCTTTCAACTTACAATATAAACCCAAAGAAATAGTAAGACCATTGGTCTGTTTTCTATTTTACCCTTTGCTAGAAAGTGGAAACATGAAATATTTCTTAATATATTCCAAGATGTTTTGTTTCATTTTATTTATGGGCCATGCTCAGCAGTGCTCAGTACTTACTCCTAGCACTATGGTTGGGTATCATTCCTTTTGGTACTCTTTGTTCTAGATGTGGTTCCTGTTATCAAACATGGTCCACAGCTTGCAAGGCAAGCACTTTATTTATTATACCATCTACTGGTCCCAGGTTTATCTTCTGTATGGTTAATGAGTAAGTCTAAGATAATAAGTTAGAATTAAAATATTAAAATGTGCTTCTAAAACATAGAAAGGGAAATTAAATTGTATGTATATATAAACACATATGTCTATATATAAAACATATATATGTATGTTTTAGTCTGTTAGCAAGAAGGTATAAAAGGAAGGATTGGAGGATGCCTGGAGTGGATGGCTGCCATAAAATATAAAAGGGAAATAAGAAAGTTATGTAAGAAAAGGAGGACAATAATATCAATAAGAATTTATCTATGTACAGCTGTAAGACGATTACATTTTTACTGTGGACAGTACTTAAATTCATAAATATTAGTCCATAATTTTGGAGTTTAAAAGATAGTTTAAATAGTTGTGTAACTTGTTATATTTTATAGCCTAGAGTTTACCATTATAAAACATGTGTGTCCAGATTTTGTACCATATATTGCTGGTTACCTCACAAAAGATCTTTGTAAAGATCTCACACTTTGGAATCAGAGAGATAGTACACTGTGCAGGGTGCTCTTTTTACACTTGGACAATCATATAGGATGATCCCCTGAGTCTGCCAAGGTTATTCTTTAGTGCACAGCCAAGATTAACCCCTGAACAATATTGGTTATAGCCCCCAAACAAAAGAAAATAAATAAAAATAAGTCTCACACCTTGCTTAGTATTGGATAAACATGTATTTTAAGACCCTTCTACTGACTTTAGAAATAGGTATTTCTTCTTAGCAAGCATGTCTATGTATTTGTTTGGTTTGGTTTGAATCTACACAAGAGATTATACCATAATCAAACCTGGCCAATGATATTGGAAAAGAGCTCCATTAAGATATTAAAAAAAAAAAGGTGTCCAAACTTTACACTTGTAGTTGACTAAAGAAAGATTCTAAATGAGGAAGTTTGACTTTGTCTTCTCTCCAGACACCCAAAAGTCATTAATTCTTACTATATAGAAATTGTTTTTAAATTATAATGTGAGAAAAAATAACTTCAAAAGTTTATTAAATGAAGATCCTAATGTTTCACTTTAATATGACTATTGAACCCTGCAGTTACATTTTTAATTACTGATTCTTGTTTGTGTGAATGGAGCTGAAGAATCAGTAGAATTTAATATTTATTATGTTTTGCTGTTTATTTAACTATATTATTTATCCTTTATTTCTACTGAAGCAAATCTAGATTTAAATGGTCTGTGGTTGGAGACTGCTGCTATATATCTCTCTTATTTAGATAGGACATGTACCAACTGTGTATTATTTTTATGATAATTGATGTAATTACTAGTAAAGTCATTAAGAATGTTAAGTTAGTGGCCAGAGAGATAGCATAGAGGTAAGGCATTTGCCTTGCATGCAGAAGGTCGGTGGTTCAAATCCTGGGATCCCATATGGTCTCCCGAGCCTGCCAGGAGCGATTTCTGAGCATAAAGCCAGGAGTAACCCCTGAGCACTGCAGGCTGTGACCCAAAAACATAAACAAAAAACAAAAAAAAATGTTATGTTAATATTTTTTTAAATTCTTCTGGAGTTTTTTTTCCAGTAGACCTTATGAGGTAATGAGACTATTCTATAGCTTTGGTATCCAATACTAATAGAAATTAATCACATATGAATTCTTGAGTGCATGTACTGTGTGCAATAAAACTGAAAATACTAATTGATTAATTTTTGATATTTATTTATACTAACACTCATGTTATATAGCACAATTAGGTGATTGAAGTATTTCATCTTATATAAGTCGTTAGAGGGTAATTGTCATGAATTTTATTAAGCCATTGTACATTTGAGGTAATAAGCTCGGATTAACAGACTTCCCATTTCCAGGATGCCCTTTATTCATCACTCAATATAATCTCAGTGTCAGACGTTCACAGAAGGCTCCCAAAGAATCCTTACAAACAATAACATGGCATCATGACAAGCCACCACAGTGTTCCTAGGATAGGAACCACCTTTACAGAAAGGAGACATTCATTATTCTGAAAGATTAAGTACCAAATACCTAATTAGAGAAACTGCATGCTGAAAAACAGATAACAGCTGGAGAAAAGAAAAAAAGTCATTTGCTGATGAGGAAAAGGTGAGAGTGAGAACTAATTGGTTCCACACTGAATGGATCTTGCTTTCATTCCCAGTCATCGAGGACCACATTTTGTCCAGGGTTAGTGCCAAGAGCTTTCAGATTCCTGCTGTCATAACCAGGTAATACAGTCCTAATTTATATTAGTAGAAATGGCAGACTGCTCAATAAATCACATGCTGATTTCTTCCATTTCAATGAGAATTGACTGGCACCAATGATTGATCAACATTGACAAAGATTTATGAATGCAAATCATATGTCTTTTGTTCATTATCTCATTCAAATTATCTTTATTTTAAATTTTAGCATTGCATTTTCTTTTGTCTTATATTTTACCCCCAAAGAGCATACTTGTAATTTATAGAAAATGAAATATTTAAGTCATACTGGGAAAAAAGTTCTGATTTTGCTTCCTCATTTATAAAGTGCCATTTTCCTCATAGTCATAACATTTAGTAGTGATTGACTATTATGGATAGATTCATCATCATTATTAAAGTTACTATATGTGACATAAATATTTTCAGTCTCAATATAGTATATTTTGAATTGTTGACTGCCTAAATGTCAGGTCTCCCATCGTTTCATTTCTGGCTTTCTCTCTACAAAATTATAAGCTCTTCATAGTTTGATAAAACTATAATTGAGAAAATCACATCCAATGAAATACAAAAATAGAACCCTCTGTTTTCCTCAGTCAAGAGAACTTTATTACTTTTAACTAAATTTGGAAGTGACATGGTATATAATGATGAGTTGTTTTTGTTGCTGTTGTTTTAAGAGAGTGGGCTTCTTGAAAGAAATTGTCAAGGTTAAAATAAATGTCAGAATCTAGAAGGATCACTTAAGATGGCATATGTCAAGTAATGCATATTCAATGCATGTAAGAAAGGTAATAATCACAGAATCAATACCCAATCTACAACAAACTGTACAAAGAGGAACAGTTGCACTAGCTTTATGGGGATAAAGGGGAGATGTGAGATGCATGCTGGGAACAAAGGTGGAGGGAGGACAACACTGGTGGTGGGAATGCCCCTCACTCATTGTCACTATGTGCCTCAAATATACTGTGAAAGATTTGTAATTCATTTTGATCACAATAAAAATTAAAAAGTCATTAGAACCTTCCAAATTGAACAGTAGATTCTACCCCCTGAATTATTTTGTATTCATTTGAGAAGAGTGAGCAGAACAAAGTATTGCACCTAAATCACAATTTTATTTCAATGAGCAGTTTTCCCCAACAAATCAATATGAAACTTGACAAAATAATTGTTTGAAATTTCACAGTAGAGAACTCTAAGTTTATGAAATTAAGAGGGAGTAAATAAGCTAAAGAGGAAGGGCAGATAGACTCATGGTTAATATAGTGGTAAGAACTTAATGGGAAAAGATTCACCTTTGATTAGAGCTTGTTTCCATATAAATGAATGACTCAAATATATATAAGGTTAAATGGACCAGAGGGCAGACCAAGCAAAGCATGTGTCTGACAATAAAGTAATGCCTTACTACAAAATGTCTTAGTATCTAGTATAGGATAGAACCTAGATGTGGAAACAGTCTTTGCGGATTTACGTTGCGAGTTTCTGTATAAATTAGGTTCAGAAGAATTCTGTGTAATGTATATGCTATCCTCAAGGAATGAAAATGGGTAATCTGTTTCCTGTTCTTTTGCTGACCACTCTTTGTAAAGATTTAGCCAAGTCTATTTGACTGTTCACATATGGAACATTGATCCTGAACCTAAGGAAAGTATATGACACTATAGGGTATATTAGCATATTGGATTCAGCAGGATGCTATTTTAAAACTCTGAAAGGTCAATAGCTGTTACTAAAGACTTTAGGCCCCAAATCTGGTGTTTTATATACTGTTGATGTGACTCAAATGTTTTTGATCTTACCTTTTTTTAATTACAATCAAACCTGCCTATAGATTTGAATTTTATTTTATCATACCCTATTTTTATAGACTTTGTCTTATCTTACTTCCTTTTTTGACCCTACAATTTATTTTAGAATTAAATTAGTTTTAAAAGAAGCTATCTTTTTTGATGCAGAGAAAGCTGAAATTGAGTGACTTGTCTAATCACTTCTACCAGATCATTCATTCACAAGTGCTGAAATGGGCTGATTTCTCCAATCACTTCTATTAGATTGATATTTTAAAAATATGCAATAGTGATGTTTGCATGGGTCCAGCTCCATAGACTCCCTCTTTTCTCCAAAGAGATATAAACAACACCATAAACATTCATGGGCACATGGGGACAGACCACACAAATGAACTCTGGCAATCTAAGGAGGAGAAGACTAGCCAAGCAGCTGCCTTGCTGAAGCCAAACCTGCTGCGTCAATCATAATCATAATCACAGCTTTGCCTATGGCAATGTTCACCACTCCTATTTCTTTGCAGAGAAATATTTGTCAATATTCGGGCTGATATCATCAGAGCTTTTTTTTTTTAAGTAAATGTGGGCACACTACCCACCCTCCTGCATTCTCCTAAAACTAAAAGACCTAGCAGCTGAGAACACATACCACAAAAGCTACCCATCAGTAATAGTGCTTTGAATTCTTCTACAACTTCATTAGTTTGATGCTGTCATTCCCATAGGAACACATGAATTTAGATGGTAATGTGTCGCTGAAATCACTTAATATACAGAAAAAAATGGAAAAAAATCAGCTAGCAACAAGAGGTTACTAAATATCCAAATTTATAACTAGAAGTGCTAGGACAAAAACATTACTCCACAGGGTCCCATAAAATGAGTAATCATGGTTTTGGGCTTGATATTCAGGATTGCCACTTTCTCCCATATCCAGCTCAGGATCCCCCCATAAAATCAATCTGTGCATTACACTTGACTTCTTTATATGTCACTGTGAACATACAAAGACATCCTAACTCTAAGCATTGAGTGGTAGAATAGCGCAAAGCACTTCTAAAATAAGTCACAGTCGGAAAACGATGCAGACCCCACCAGGCTTATTGAATGAAGGTGGTAGACCTAAAGTCTTAAATAGTAAGAACTAGCTATAAAAGCTCTAAAATAAGGAATTTAGAATAAAAATGTTTAGGATGTTAAAGAACTCAGTGAAGCAATAGAAAGGATAGCCTCCTATTTGAAAATCAGGAGGATTTTACAGCAGAAATGAAGAAAATAAAAACAAAAATTACAGAACTTTAAAAATGGTATTAAAATTAAAAACTCATTGCAAGGCCTCAACAGAAAAGTATCAAAAAATAAAATCAGTATCAAGTTGATATTTGGAAAACCTTCAGACAATAGCAAAAGATAAAAAAGCCTGAAAAAAACACAGTTAATAAGATAATTTTGGGGTGAATTAAAGAGAAACAACATAAGACATATAAGGCTGAAAAGCCCTGATAAAGAAACATTGGCAAATACGTTGTTGCTGAGAAGTTTCAAGAACTGAAGAATAGGTATACTCACAGCCAGGAGGCTTAATGTGTTTTCACATAAAAGAATTACAAATAACAATACTCCAAGATAGATATTTATGAGAATAATGAAAACTATAGTAGATATCTTACTAAAAGCAACAATATAAAAGAAGGAAATTATATACTGTGTCATCCTTATGATCTACATCATTTTATATGACTTACATCATATTTATAAATAAAACTCTCTGGTCCCAAAGACAATGTTATGAGAATCTCATCAAAAATAATTTACTCAGTGACTATAGCATAGTGTAGCAGGTTGGGCATTTGTCTTTTATGTAGTCAACTTGGGTTCAATACCCAGATACCCATCTGGTGTCCCAAGTGGCCAGGCAGGAGTGATTCCTGAGTGCAAACTCAGGGTTATTGTTTTGCAGAGTCATGTATGACCCCCAAACAAAGCAAAAACAATAAAACCAAAAAGAATACTTAGACTCATTTATTTGAAAGAATGTTACAAAAGGTCATGAATAAAAATAACTCCCTCAAAGAGGCTACAGTGTTTTTACTAGTATCAGATGACATCGAATTCATGCTAAATAGGATTAATAAGGGATATGTACATCAGGAAGAATTTATACTGCTAGCTACATATATGCATCTAATTAGAAATATACTTAAAGCAACTGATAGTAAATTAGTTGTAGATTATTGATACTTCACAATAGATCTAGTAGACTAAAGTTCAATAAAAAAATGTTTCTTTGTAGGGAGAAATGGAAGAGAGTCATTTTCATCCTTGACCAGCCAAATAAGCATTCTTTTCTAAAGTATAAAAGGCATTTCTCAAGGTGACAAAAGTCAAGAGGATAGAAATAATACCACTAACTTCTCAGACCATGATGTGCTGAAATAGAAGTTAACTACAAACAGAAACAGAGAAGCAACTCAAACGCCTATTAATGATCTCATTACTGAACAATGAATGAATACAATAATAGAAATAATCAAAAAGAAAATAAAAATGTTTTATTTCCAAATGAGAATGAAGACACTGCCTTCCATAACTTGTGTGTTAAGAGGAAAGTTAATAGCTATGCAAACATTCAACAGGAAGGGAAAAAAGGTTAACCTAAAAAGTTTGACTTCACAGGGCCGGAATGGTGGTGCAAGGTGTAAGGTGTTTGCCTTGCATGCATGCTAGCCTAGGATGGACCATGGTTCAACCACCCAGCATCCAATATGGTCCCCAAGCCAGGAGTGATTTCTGAGCACATAGCCAGGAGAAATCACTGAGTGTCACAGGATGTGGCCCCAAAACATAACAGAACAAAAAAAAATTGACTTCACAACTTGAGTTCTTAAAGTGGCCAACAAAATCATCTAAAATCAGACAATAGAAAGTAAATAATAAAACTTATAGAAGTTAATGAACTTAATAATGAAAAATAATGATAAATAAAAATAATGAAAATTAATCCAAAAGATTAATTAAACAATGAGTTAATCTTTAAAAATTGATAAGCCACAGTGAGACTAAAAAGAGGCTCTTAATATTCACAAAGAGAGTTAAATGACTTAAAACCTCACTAAAATAAGAGAACAACAATAAACTGACTGAGGTAGGGTAGAAAGAACATCATAACATATATGCCAGAAATGTAAATGGTTGTCAGAAATTACTTTGAGAATCTTTGTGCCACAAAACAAGAGAACCTAGAATAAATTGAAGGCTATTGGATTCAATTTCACCTTTAAGAGTGAAACAGATTATTTGAAATCTCTAAAAAGGTCTAAACCTATCAAGAAAATTGAAATGTACTTACAAATCTTTTCAAAAATGAAAACATAAGCACAGATGGACTCACTGGTGAATTCTTTGCAACTTTTAAAGAGGACCTACAGCTAATCCTATTTGGGTCTTCCAGGAAATTGAAGAAACAGAAACATTTTAAAAGGCCAATATCCCTTATGAACATGATTGCTAACATCCTCAACAGAATACTAGCATATGGAATTTAACAACTTGTTTGAAAAGATCATACAACATGAACAAATGAGATTTATCCCTGGTATGTAAGAATGGTTTTGTTGAAGGGTCATGTTCTCTAGGAGATTGGTTGAGGTTTGATTCCCACTGAGCTCCCAGAGAGGAAATTTCCCTGTCCCATTCCCCTGTCCAATAAGAACAGTGGGAACAGTTCCAGTTGTAAAGATATGTAGGAAATAATTTACACAGTGAATAATAAATAAAGAAAGAAAGAAAGAATGGGCTCAGGAAGTCCAGTGTTCAAGCAAGGAATTCAAACCACCCAAGCTTTTTCCTCCGAAGGATCGCAGCTCAGTGAAAGAAGACTGAAGAATGAGCCCCTGACTTTCTCAGATCCCTTCTTTTATTGACAAGAATCAGGTCCCATTCTAGGGTGGGAGAAGAATACCAAGTAAGGAATATATTTAAGGTAAAGTATATATATTTCTATATATCATATATAATATACTATCACCATATTACACCTTAAGGTAAAGTATAAATATTGATTAGAGTTGGATCAATAACCCAACGTGGTTTAACATATGCAACTCAATGTAATATACCACATCAAAGAAAAAAATAAAATAATATGTTTTTTTTCAATAGACAGCAATAATTAGACAAGAACCAGCACCTATTTATGATTAAAAATACTCTTAACAATATGGAAGTTACAGGAAGTTTTCTCAAAATAGTAAATGTCATTTATCATATGCCCACAGAAAAGATTACACTTAGTGAGAAAAATATTTAAAAGCCTTCCCTTTGATATAAGGCTCAAGGTATTTGTCATCTCTAATTATCTCTATTAAATGTAAAAAGTACTTGAAGAACTTGCCATAACAATTAAGGAAGAAACAATTATATTAAAGACATTAAGATAGGAAAGGAAGAAAGAAGTCAAACTATTACTATTTGCTGAAAACATGATACTATATTTAAAAAATCCTAAGGACAGCAAATTTGCTTCTAGAAAAAATTTATTTTATAGTAAAATGACAATCTATAAACTTTATAACTTTATATGCAATAGTCCATAGCTTTCTTTTATGAAAAGAATAGAAAAGACATATTTTTTAAAAATTTCATACACAAGTGTGCCTACCTCAAAAAATCAAGTATCTTGGAATCAGTTAAAATGAAGATGTAAAAGAATGATACAAAGAAAAGTACTGAACACTATTTTTTAGGTTTTTTGGGGGTCACACTCGGTGATGCTCAGTGGTTACTCCTGGCTATGTGCTCAATAATTGCTACTGGCTTGGGGGACCATATGGGACCAAAGCGGACATGAGAAAATAAAAACACATCCCCTGATCATGGATGGGGAGGATTAATATCAAAATTACAACACTCCTCAACTCCTCTGAGCATAGTACAATGTCGAAACAGTCACTATAAAGCTGCCTAGGGTAATTTTTCAAATAATTAGTTTAAACACTTCTGAAATTCCTATAAAATAATAAATCTATCCTTAATAACAAAAACAATCTTTGCAAAAAAGAAAATTACCCTAATTCACTACCACTATGTGTTAATAGATGCCTTTTATTGCCTTCTAAGTAGATGTCTCTCAGTTGGTTTCTTTGGTTTTCTTATTTAAAAGATGTTTCCGGGGCCGGAGATAGCATGGAGTGGTCTCTATTTTTAATCAAATAAAACTCTAACACCAATGTTTTTCTCCCTCTTTGTAGTGACTTTGAAGAAACTGAAGATTTCTAGCACCACTAATGTCATTATAAATCGTTTTGGTAATCCTTAACTAGTTTGAGAAATTTGTAGTGGAATTCTCAAGTTTAGCTAGGATAAGAGTAGATTTTCCTTCATAAATGTATTCTTTTGACAAAGTGCCAGTTGAGTTTAGAATGTCATTTACCTTATTCAAAAACCCCTTTTGCATTGCATAAGCCTGATAGGTTTAAGAGGATTGCATTGTCAATCTTATATGGTAGATTTTATCCCTTTGTGAAATAGTAATTGATATGTGAAAGTTGGGAATCTCTTGAATAATAGTACCTTAACATTTTTTAGATGGAGTTCAGGAATTCTATTTTGAAGGTCTCCTCATTGCAGTCGTAATCTGGATTTTAGTACTTATTTTTTATAACTGATTACCCACCTTTTTCTGATTTGCAAAGGGAAGTCAGTATAATATGTGGTAAGCAATGAACTAGAAGGGTGGATGAGTAGCTTCAAAAGATGATCCACATCCATGAAATATAATATGCAATACAAAATATTGATTACACTAATATAGAATAAAATTTTGCTTTCAAACATAATATATATCTTTTAAATATTATTTTCCTCTAGCATATGCTTGTTTACTTTTATTTCCATTTATTTAGTTACCTTTGACCTTCCCCCCAATATCAATATATCACTCATTTTTTCTTGGTAAAATTCACTGGAAAAAAATATGTGACTTCCACATTTGAATAGGTGTTCCAACCATCAGTTGGCATTCAAATAGACTGGGAAGAGAAATAAACTTAAATTTTAGAGTGATATTGATTAATTGAGTTCCTACTAGGCATAAGTCCTCTTTTATTAGAAACACAATGGGAGGTAATTGGAGCTATCTAACAAACCATCCATTCTTGATAATTTGTGAGTTTTTGATCAGTAAGGCTTTTAAACTCTGATGTGGGCTTCCACAGGAATGAATGTCCACTTTCTGCCCATCGGGTTCAGCATAATCATATTTTTCAAAATCACTATTTGAATGCTTAAATGATTTCTTGCTTTCTTATATCTGTTAGTCTTTCAATTCTGACATACTGCTCCTCTCTTCTATCATCTCATTTTTACGATATTTGGTTTCTTAAATATCTGATTCCCTGAATTGTCAAATTATTCTTTTGTCTGGCAATATTCTGTCCTAAGAGGATTTGATTTATTCTCTATCTTACATATGTTTGTCAAGTTGGACGATCCTTGTCTAGACACTTTTCCTCTGAGACTGTAGGATTTCCTATATTCCTGGACAATCAGTGAAATTTATGGTGACAAAAACATTAAAAATAATCTAATGCATTTTATTATGCTGCTACTTTGGAGATCACACCTAGTAGTACACAGTGACTACTCTTATTCATGTGCTCAAGACATTGTTCCAGCAATTCCCAAGCGACCTCTGGTGTAAAGGAATCAGAACTAGGTCTGGCACTATTTAGGAAAATCAATTTCTTAAGCACACATGAAGTTAGTACACTTAATATATGATTTTGGTTTTTGTTTTAGAAATCTACTTTTATTTCTTCTATTAGTTGGAATGGGTAGTTTCATTTTAGATGTCACCACCTTGTATTGCTGCCATACATTTCCAATGTTTTGCATGTTAAACCCTTCTGTGAATTCCTTAGACCTCCATCTCATTTACATAGATGAAGTTAGGAAAAGAAACATGAAATATACTTCAAAAAATGTGGTAAAATTATAATAGCAGAATAGCAATAGCCTGGCCACCCATCTAATGAGACTTCAGCTTTCTGAAAATGTGGTTCAACACATATGTCAGTGTCAGACCCAGGCTGAGATCTAATTAGGGCACATTCACCCAGTCAGATTATGTGTTTCTTATTTGGTGACAAATCCGTTCATTTTGCAAGAACATATCTGTGAATGTCCAACTATTTGCTTCTGAGCCTGAAGCAAATTTTAAAAATATGTAACTCTATAGCGTGGTGTAATGCGGAGAATACAAGTGTTTGTAAAAAGCCATTGGCTTGGGGCCGGAGAGATAGCATGGAGGTAAGGCGTTTGCCTTTCATGCAGGAGGTCATCGGTTCGAATCCCGGCGCCCCATATGGTCCCCTGTGCCTGCCAGGAGCAATTTCTGAGCCTGGAGCCAGGAATAACCCCTGAGCACTGCCAGGTGTGACCCAAAAACCAAAAAAAAAAAAAAAAAAAAAAAAAAAAAAAAAAAAAAGCCATTGGCTTACCCTTTGCTCATTTGGCCACTCATTTGAGATGAAATTGTCGGGCTTATCTAATGGATAAACCCAATCAACAAATTTTATTTTTATTTTAGTTTAGTTTTTTTGGGTTTTGGGTCACACCCAGTGATGCTCAGGGGTTACTCCTGGCTATGCGCTCAGAAATCAGTCCTTGCTTAGGAGACCATATGGGACGCTGGTGGATCGAGCGTGGTCTGTCCTAGGTTGGCATGTTCAAGGAAAATGCCCTACTGCTTGTGCCACTGCTTCAGCCCCCAATCAATGAATTTTAATACTGATTTGGTTTGTTTATTTACTAGAAGTTATGATTAGTAGACATCTAGCTGATTGATTTAAATAGGTAGGTCAGTTGTGAGTCTAGACTGTATCTGACTTTCATGGGCTATATATCAGAAATACTTTTGAGTAAGAGGAATAAAACTTCAAGCTTGATCTGGCATTTAGCACACACGTGTGACCCAGAAAGAGTCACCTGACATTTACCTCACCAAATTAATGTATATATTCATATATATAAAAGAAAAAAGAAAAATATTTTAATGGATATCCTCATGATTTATTTTGGAAAACATTTTTTTCTTTTTGTAAAAAAATACTCAGGTCTAAACGGAGAGACAATTGATATATATGTCTTTGACTCCTTACCAATTTTTTTAATAATATAAAATTAAAAATATAAGAATATTATGCTAATGCATATAAATTTTACAATTTTGCCTCTCAGATATTAGAGGAAAGGGAATATGTGGCGTAATTTGAAAATTGGTTATATAACTTTGGCACAAACTATGTTTCCTTTTATTCATTAGCACTTTCACCCTCATATATTATTCAGCACAGAATGACAGTGTTGCAGAGTCAGAGTTGGTCTTGAGAATGAGATTCTGTTGACTGAGACCACTCTAAACAAAAGTAGTTCCGGGAGGTCAAAGGTTTGAAAATACTAATCCACAAAGAAACTACAATACCAGAAATAGGTTTTGAATATTCTCTTTTTGTGTAGCTAACACTTTATACTTCACTTAGAAAATCCAACGAAACTGTGGCAGATTTTTATTGATAACCATCCCCCCCTTTCTTAACTCCTGGGCAGATTAGGAGGGTCTCCTGAATGGTGCTCAGGAGACCTGGGTCCCACCTGGCAATTCTGGGCCAATGAGGCAGTTTTGGTTTCTGGTTCATAATTGACCATCCCAGCAGTTCCCTGAACTACCAGGCGTTATCTAGGTGATCACTATTTTTTAAATATATATAAAGACTTCAAGAGGCCAGAGATATAGTACAATAGATAGGATGCTTGTCTTGTATGCTGCTGGCACAGGCAGCATACAATATAGCATACTATATGGCACCCCCATATAGTCTCTGAGTCCTACTATGATTTAGGTGTACCACTGGGTATGGCCTAAGAACCAAACAAATAAACAAACTTCAAAATAGAGTATTAGCTTGTGTCAGGTTACCCAACAAAGAATCAAACTAGACCTCTAGTCATTGAAGTTATCACCTATATCATAATAATTTTCCTAAGATTTTCTGTTGGGATTATATGGAGAATACTTCAGGGCTAAAATCAATAGTTGAGTGATATATTACTATATAGTCATAAGGTGGTTCTCCAATTGAGATAGCTCTCTTGCCAACAAATTTTAGCCTGTTTTCAGGTACTTGTTTTTCCTGTAGTGCCTCCAGGAAACATGAAAAGAGATCTTACTAAATAAAGCCATGTAGGTAAGACCTCCTATGTAAAAATTACTAAAATGTAACTAGATCCAGAGTTTTAGACTTAGGCCTATATTAGGGTCTGATTTTCTTCATATATAAGTGAGAACTTTTTACTAATGGGTTTAAGAGTTAATCAACTGACTCGTCTCTTAAATTCATCGTGAATTACTTACTACAGGTTGCATTCTTGGTCAGTGGTTTCATGAAGCTCTCTTTATCTTTAAAATAATATTTTATGATGGAATCCTATGACCTTTGAAAACCCGGAAACAATATATTTATAGGGAAGAGTATCCAGACTGAATTCTATCTAGAATCAGAATGCAGTCTTTTCCTATATAACAGAGAAAAGTTTTCTGCAATGCCAAGAAATATATGTCTGATTTGTACACATTAATTTTCTGATATTTTGGATATGGGAATGTAACATATGATTTTAATTTTATTCTGGATAAACTTTTTTTGAATCTCCCACAAAGTGAATTCCATTACAGACACACATATTTTATTTCAGAAGTGGAATTGTTGGATGATACTCAGTTTGCAAATGTGCATTTTTTTCTCTGTACCTTCAAAATTCTTTATTGTGATGTCAGGTTGCACCGTTGCTTCAGGTTTATTCATTCGCTTGTATGCATTGCTTTTTGACTGTACTTTTGGCACCAGGGCTTAAAATGTCAGTATGAGGGATGAAACTCATGGCTTCAAACATGCCAGGTAGGTATTCTACCAATTTACAGCATCTCAATAGCCCTATACACATGTATTTTTTTAAAGTTGTGCTAGTCAGTATAATTCTTATAGTCTGCTTCTTTATCTATACACAAATTACTCTTCAGGAATATGTTCTACATTTTCTGTGTAATATTTAGACAATCTTGACACTAAGACAACCCATCAGAATAAGATTTGTTACTGAACATTCTAGATAAAATAAACCATGCTGAAAGGTTCAGAGTAAATCACAATTTCCAGAAATGCAATCATACTATCTAATTTCTAAAATTAAGATGCCTATAAATACGTGTTGGTGAAATAAGGTATTTGGTACTGCTTGTGAATTTTAATGTGATAATATTTAATTTTGAATACATTTTCCAACAAATTTTTATTTAGTATAAAATAAAGCTTTTATGTTATTTTTCTTTGCTGAATATGTCTCTAATTATAAAACTGAATTTAAGTTAATTATGTATTTATTAACATTTCTAACCTCTTTAATTTCGTTTCTCATTAGTACTTGGACAACTTTCCAATTTAGTGTCCATTCATGTTTTCCTTTGTGTGTAGTTTCTTCCATGTACCAAATCCTTGACATCTCTATTACATATTTATTAGTAAAAATTATCAATATTTATTAATATAGTATTAACATATATTGATAGGCTATATTTGATAAAATATGTACTCATCATCATTGTTTTCAGTTTATGGTTATTGATCAGGTACTGTATCTTATTTTTTTTCAAATCTATTTTTCTGTATTTTTCCATTGTGTTTTTCTTATATGCAGGACCTGATGCTTCTCTCTAGCCAACATGAATAATTACAAATATAAAACCTAATAGAAACAAGGAGACTGTCAGAAAAAAAACCCACCTACTGAAAAGGTGTTGGTATAATGGTTTTTTTTATTTTTTGTAATGGTTGGAGAATTCTGAAATCCACATGATTGATGCAGTTTGCATCTCAGACACAGTAGATAATCTGTGGGGCTGGCACAGTCACTTCTTATTCCTATAGGTTGGAAAAATGCATCAATGGGTAGACAGACATGTTTATTATTCCCAATAAATGCTCTGGGTCTGACCATTTTTCTTAGTTTAATGTATGAATTTCATTTCATAACAGCAATAAGACACTCCAGGCTGTGCATTTGTTAGGGATTATTGCACTTCTTGGGTGGTTTAAGTCATTCTGCCTTTAGTCTTATGCCATATAACATGACCCAAAGCACCTTATAAATAGCGGAGCAATGCACTGCCTGTCATGTGTTATAGCTAGAATAGCCTTGTAAAGGGACATGGATTATAGACGTATGATAATAACTATCAAACAGGAGTGGTAATTTAAGTGCCTAATCTGTATGATTAGTATTGTTTTTATATTTTTATTTTGGTCTTTTATGTGTCATTCTATGTAGAATTGTCATTTAATGAAATCACTACTCCTGCTCAACAATGCAGTATGCTAATGGGGTTGAAAGTAATTCAAGACCTAATTTGATATTTTAATACTGCTCATTGTTTTGTTTACCAATTAGCTGTCATAGGTTAGTCTAGAATAAACTGAGTTTACACAGGTGCCTCCTTGGCTCAAATACCACAGGTTAGTACCACCAGTCACGGAAAGGTTATAAGGATTGGGTTGTTAAATTCTATGGAAAAGTAATAACAAAAAGAGAACGTTTTGATGTTTCAATAGCATAACTGATAGAACAAACCAGCACAAATAGTGCTTTAGCTCAAGTTGTAAATTTATGACATAACATTACGTTTAATGGGCTTTTGCCATTTTATAAACAAACCTTATATATAATGTCAGATACACATTTTTAAATTTTTATTGTTGTTGCTTTCATCCAAAATATTAGCCCAATGGTATGAAACACCAATATTTGTTTGATTTTTAATTTATGACTTTTAAGGAAAATAAAATGTACAATTTTTACTACCAAGAGATAGTTTAGGTTTAAAGACAAAATTAATCAATCAGGTCTCTGAGTTTCTTTCCTACCTCATTAGTTGATTTCACCAGTACATTTTCTGCAGCTAAACTTGCAAGGCTGCCAATATCACTTCAAAAGTAAGACCATTTAGTTAGACTGTATTTGAAAGAAGATAAAATGTTTGTGATGCCAGTCAACCATCTGAGCTGAGCTGCACCTACCAGCCCTCATCTCTTGTCTCTGAGATACTGTTAAAAATGTCTTTCATTTTTCTTAAAACCCATAGACGAGTGAAACCATTCTGCGTCTTTCTCTCTCCCTCTGACTACTTCACTCAGCATAAAAGATTCCATATACATCCATGTATAGGAAAATTTCATGACTTCATCTCTCCTGATGGCTGCATAGTATTCCATTGTGTATATGTACCACAGTTTCTTCAGCCACTCATCTGTTGAAGGGCATCTTGGTTGTTTCCAGAGTCTGGCTATTGTAAACTGTGTTGCACTATAAATAGGTGTGAGGAAGGGATTTTTGTATTGTATTTTTGAGTTTCTTGGGTATATTCCTAGGAGTGGTATAGCTGGATTGTATGGGAGCTCAATTTTTAGTTTGTGGAGGAATATCCGTATTGCTTTCCATAATGGTTGGACTAGATGGCATTCCCACCAGCAGTCAAATAGAGTTCCTTTCTGTCCACATCCTCGCCAGCACTGCTTGTTTTCCTTCTTTGTGATGTGTGCCAATATTAGTGTTGTGAGGTGGTACCTTATACTAGTTTTGATTTGCATCTCCCTGACAATTAGTGATGTTGAGCCTCTTTTTATGTGCCTTTTGGCCATTTGCATTTCTTCTTTTACAAAGTGTCTGTTCATTTCTTCTTCCCACTTTCTGATGGGGTTAGATGTTTTCTTCTTATATAGTTCTGTCAGTACCTTGTATATTTTGGATATTAGACCTTTATCTGATGAGTATTGGGTGAATAATTTCTCCCACTCAGTGGGTGGCTTTTATATTCTGGGCAATATCTACTTTGAGATGCAGAAGCTTCTTCAGCTTAATATAGTCCCATCAGTTTATCTCTTCTTCCACTTGTTAGGAGAGTGCTGTTTCCTCCTTAAATATGACTTTAGTCTCAATGTCATAGAGTTTTTTACGTACATGTTGTTCTATATACCTTATAGTTTCAAATCTGATATCAAGGTCTTTAATCCATTTGGAGTTTACCTTTGTGCATCATGTTAGCTGGGGGTCTGAGTTCACTTTTTTTCAAGTGGCTAACCAGTTGTGCCAACACCACTTGTTGAATAGGCTTTCCTTGCTCCATTTAGGATTTATTGCTCTTTTATCAAAAATTAGGTGGAATATTACTGTGAACGATATGTAAGCCACTATAATTAAAATAAAAATTATATTAAAAATTAGGAGGTTATTTGTCTGAGGAACATTCTTTGAGTACTCAAGCCTATTCCACTGATCTGAGGGTCTGTCTTTATTGCAATACCATATAAATATTGCTTTGTAGTACAGCTTAAAATTGGGGAAAGTAATGCCTCCCATATTCCTTTTCCCAAGGAGTGCTTTAGCTACTTGAGGGTGTTTATTGTTCAAAATGAATTTCAGAGTGTTTGATCGATTTCTTTGAAAAATGTTATGGGCATTTTTCGAGAAATCACGTTAAATCTGTACAATGCTTTTGGAAGTATTGCCATTTTAATGATGTTGATCCTGCCAATCCATGAGCAGGGTATGGGTTTCCATTTCCGTGTGTACTCTCTTATTTCTTGGAGCAGTGTTTTATAGTTTCTTTGTATAGTTCCTTCACATCTTTAGTCAGGTTGACTCCAAGATATTTGAGTTTGTGTGGCACTAATGTAAATGGGATTTTGTAAAATTGAAAAAACAGGAACACTTCCAAATAGCCCATCTTGAGGTCTCCCACAATTATTATGTTATTATTGATATCCTTTCTCAGATTTGTCAACAATTGTATTAAATACTTTTCTGGTCCCTCATTGGGTGCATATATGTTTAGGAAAGTAATTTCTTCCTGCTGTACATATCCTTGATTAGTACATAATGTCCATCTTTGCCCCTTACAACTTTTCTGCGTATAAAGTTTGTGTCATCTGATATTAGTATGGCCACTCCAGCTTTTTTAAAGGTGTTGTTTGCTTGGATGATTTTCCTCCAGCCTTTGATTTTGAGTCTGTTTATTCTGACTATTCAGGTGTATTTTTCGTAGGCAGCAGAAGGTTGGGTTCAGGTTTTTGATCCATTTCGCCACTCTATGCCTCTTAACAGGTGCATTTAGTCCATTGACATTGAGAGAGATACTTGTCATGGGATTAATTGCCATCTTTGTGTAGAATTTTGGTGTATTTATTGGTATGTCTTGTCTTTAAAATAGATCTTTCAGTTTTTCTTTTAAGGCTGATTTTGAGTATGTAAAGTTTTTGAGCTGTTGTTTATCTGTGAAGCCATGTATACTTCCTTTAAACCTAAAAGTGAGTTTTGCTGGGTGCAGTATTCTTGGCGAAACATTTATTTCATTGAGTTTTGTCACTATATCCCACCATTGCCTTCTGGCCTTGAGTGTTTCTGGTGACAGGTCTGCTGTAAATTTCAAGGATGCTCCCTTGAATATAATTTTCCTTTTTGATCTTGCTGCTTGCAGTATTCTATCTCTATCTGGGGGATTCATCATTGTGACTAGGATCTGTCTTGGAGTGTTATTCCTGGGGTCTCTTTTAGCTGGTACTCTTCGGGCATGCATGATTTGGTCACATATTTTCTTTATCTCTGGTAGTTTCTCTGTGATGATATTCTTGACTGTTGATTCTTCCTGGAGATTTTCTTCTTCGGTCTCTGGGACTCAAATGATTCTTAGTTTATTTCTGTTGAGCTTATCAAAGACTTCTATTTTCATTTGCTCATGTTCTTTGAGTAATTTTTCCATTGTCTGATCATTTGATTTAAGGCTTTTTTCCAATCTCTTCTGCTGTGTGGAGTTGTTATGCATCGCATCTTCCAGCACACTAATTCTATCCTCGGCTACTGTTAACCTGTGGGCAAGCTCATCCATTATGTTCTTCAACATGTCTACTGAGTTTTTAAGAACTGTTATTTGACCTGATATTTCAGTTTGGAGTTTTCTGATTTCTATCTTCATATTCTCTTGATTCTTAGTGTTCTGATCTATACTTTCTTTGAGTTCTGTGAGCATCCTCCATATTTCTTCTCTAAACTCCATATCTGAAAGACTACTAGGTAGTTGGCTGTTGTTGGATCATCAGAGTTTCTATCTACATTCTCTATGCCTGATATTGTTCTGCATAGTTTCCCCATTGTCACGCTTGTGTTGTGGGTATTTCTACGTGTTCTGGTGGTATTCATTGGCTAGGTGGAGTGCGCAGCCACAAAGCGAAGCCAAGTGACCACGCTCCTCTGCTTCGACCCCTAGGTGGGCTTAAGGGGCCTAGCAGAGTCAGCTTTATTCGCAACTCCAGCCCGGAAAGACTCACCTCAGCTGAGTCAAGCCGTCAGGGGATGAATGCCAGAGAAGATCAAAGTTTCCAGGTTGAAGCAAGCTGGGGGAAGCCTCAAAATATCTGCCAAGCTTAAGGGGCCCAACAGAGTCAGCCTTATCCACAACTCGGGCCTGAAAAGACTCACCTCAGCCGAGGAGAACCTTCAGGGGATGAATTCCAGAGAAGATCCGAGTTCCCAGGTTGAAGCAAGCCAGGGGAAGCTTCAAAAGGTCTGCTGAGCTTAAGGGACCCAGCAGAGTCAGCCTTATCCACCACTCTAGCCCAGAAAGACACACCTCTTTCTTTCTTTCTTTCTTTCTTTCTTTCTTTCTTTCTTTCTTTCTTTCTTTCTTTCTTTTCTTTCTTCTTTCTTTCTTTCTTTCTTTCTTTCTTTCTTTCTTTTCTTTCTTTCTTCTTTCTTTCTTTCTTTCTTTCTTTCTTTTTCTTTCTTTCTTTCTTTCTTTCTTTCTTTCTTCTTTCTTTCTTTCTCTTTCTTTCTCTTTCTTTCTTTCTTTCTCTCTCTTTTTCTCTCTTTCTTTCCTTCTTTCTTTCTTTCTTTCTCTCTTTCTTTCTTTCCTTCCTTTCTTTCCTTTCTCTTTTTCTTTCTTTCTTTCTTTTCTCTCTCTCTTTTTCTCTTTCTCTTTCTTTCTCTCTTCTTTCTTTCTTTCTTTCTTTCTTTTTCTTTTCTTTCTTTCTTTCTTTCTTTCTTTCTTCTTTTCTTTCTTTCTTTCTTTCTTTCTTCTTTCTTCTTTCTTTTTCTTCTTTCTTTATTTCTTTCTTTCTTTCTTTCTTTCTCACTCTCTTTCTCTCTCTCTTTCTCACTCTCTTTCTCTCTTTCTTTCTTTCTTTCTCTCTCTCTTTCATTCTTTCTCTCTTTCTTTCTTTCTTCTTTTAGTCTCTCTTTCTTTCTTTCTTCCTTCCTTTCTTCCTCACTTCATTCCCTCACTTCCTTCCCTCACTTCCTTCCCTCCCTCCCTCCCTTCCTTCCTCCCTCCCTTCCTTCCTTCCTTCCTTCCTTCCTTCCTTCCTTCCTTCCTTCCTTTCTTCCTTCTTTTGTTTTTGGGTCACACCCAGCAGCACTCAGGGGTTACTCCTGGCTCTAGGCTCAGAAATCTCTTCTGGCAGGCTCAGGAGAACATATAGGATGCTGGGGTTCGAACTACTGTACTTTTGCATGCAATACAAACACCCTACCCTTGTGCTCTCTCCAGCAAGTCAACCATCTTTCTTTTCTCTTTCCTTCCTTCCTTCCTTCCTTCCTTCCTTCCTTCCTTCCTTCCTTCCTTCCTTCCTTCCTTCCTTTCTTTCTTTCTTTCTTCTTTCTTTCTTTTCTTCTTTCTTTCTTTTTCTTTTTCTTCTTTCTTTCTTTTCTTTTCTTTCTTTCTTTTTTCTTTCTTTCTTTCTTCTTTCTTTTCTTTCTTTCTCTTCTTTCTTTCTTTCTTATCTTTCTTATTTATTTATCTTTTTTCTTTCTTCCTTCCTTCCTTCCTTCCTTTCTCTTTCTTTCTTTTTCTTTCTGTCTTTAGTTCTTTCTTCTTTCTTTCTCTTTAACTTTCGCTCTTCTTTCTTTTTCTTTTTAACTTTCTTCCCTTCTCTCTTCCTTTTCTTCTTTCTTTTTTGTTTTCCTCTTTTTCTTTCTCTTTCTTTCTTTCTTTCTTTCTTTCTTCTTGCCTTCCTTTTTCTTTCTTTATCTCCTTCCTTTTATTTCTTTCTCTCATTCTTCATTCTTTTCTCTTCTTTCTTTCTTTTTTATATCTTTCTTCTTTCTATTCTTTTAATTTCTTTCTCTTATTCATGCCTACCTAGCTGCTTACCTGTTTAACTATAGTATGTGTCATATAGCAACCTAGTTTCATGAGTTACATGCCAGTTTGTCACAAGATAAATATTATTTACACAAATTTTCCTCAATTAACATATTTTAACTAACATAATTGGGGGTTCTTGGGGTTCTGGATTGGAAGAATATCCACAATGGTTTTAAAAGATTTCTTTTATTTAATAATTCTTGCTATAGACTTCTGAACAAATATCTATCCACTTTTTTGTAGAGTAAAATTATAATTTAATTGTTTAAATATTTTCACATATTTACTTTTAGAGATCAAAATTATAATTTTCTTCTATAGAATCAGAATTCATTTATAATTCACCTATAAAGTATAGGTCTGAGTTTTTGTGACAGTCTAAAAAATGCTGTTCAGCATAAAATTCTAAATTCTTAAAAAGATTAAACAGTTTATTAATTTTGTTAGTGAGTTTCTTTTAATTCCAGACAGGAAGTCCTAAAAGACATGTTGCTAATTGTAGCATGCATGCTTAGTGATGAGATTCTGTAGTATCTGCAGAATATTCTGAAAAGCACTTTATAGATTAACTTTTTTTTATTTTTTTTATTCAGCAAAAGGAGAGGAAAGACAGATAAAATGGACAATAGCTTCCATTTAAATTCATGTAATAGATCTAATATGGCACTATGAAGCATATTGTGGAGCTGTACTTTCTATTTGATCAGGATATTAGTTATGTATAAAAAGAATAGGCTAAAAAGCTGTATTTAAAAAGTGCAAGTACCCTAGTATTAATTTATATAATAGTTAATTCTAATACGAAAAAGTTTTTTATATATGCTTTTACTACAAAACCAATAGTTTTTATTTTCCATTATTGTTTTGATAAACTATAAGCCTTCTGTGGATAAAACCAAATTCAGTTACTTAATTTGGTAACTATCAAATATTTGAATAAATTATATATTTTATTAAATGCTAATTATTCCTTAATACAAGTATCTTTTATGGAAGATTATGTTTTTGGAAGCATTACGCCCAGTTGTGCCAGGGACTTACTCCTGGCTCTGTCCTCAGCAATCATTCCTAGCAAGGCATGAGGAACCTTGTGACTGGGTTCCATTGGTTGAACCAATATCAGCTGTATGCAAGCGGAGGACATCTGCTATGCTAACTCTCAAGCCTTACAACAGGTTTTATTAATGCTCACTTTAAATATAATTCGTGCTTTCCTTTAAAATCATTTTGCCTTTCCACTAAAACTTCCTTATCTTTTTATAATTCAAAGTCATTTTTATCTTTTATTTATATGAACCATGGTTAATGTCTCATTCCTAACTATCCACATAGTTTCTTAGTATCTGTCTTACATTGGACTAAGCACTGGCAAAAACACAATATATTTGCATAAGTGAACCAGATACCCTGGTGTTTTCTTAAAATTATTTCCTGTATCCAGGGATAATACACGTTATGGAAATTGTATTTATATTCAGTATCTTGTGTGGTTTGAAATTAGCATCAATGATGCAAAGTACAATGTGCTTCATCAATTAAGCCTTGTCTCAGAAATCACAATAACAACGAAAAAAGTTTTCCCCCACATATATGCATTTTAATGCTGAGAAAAGATAAGAAAACCCAAAGAAGAACGGATGTGTTAGAAGTGTGAAATGGATTAACATCAAAGCCTCCTGGGAAAAATCTGAAACATGAAATGTCGGCTTCTGACTGACAAGAGCTATTCAAAGTGTTCAAAGCTGGTAGTACATTTCAGGCTCTGCCTCTCCCTCAGCTGTGAGAGGCCTGTGTGGCAGGTAGAGAAGCAGAGCAATGAAGACACAGAAAATCCTCTCTGAACTTTGGGGGGAATGGAGCCTCCTGTGTGGACTGATGTATGGGAGAGGGAAAGGAAAGGCATTTTTTAAGCCATAAGAGACAGGATTTGTTTAGTATTGGGCAGTGAAAAATATTCTGAAGTCTTTGATATGAAGACTATGAGGAGAGTCCCATGTATAAAAATCACACTTAGCCATCTTGTTGTCTTAACAGTTCAAAATTTATGACTAATTTCTCTTTATTAGGCTGGAAGTAGTACATTTCTTTTGCTGGTTGAAAACTGCAAATCCCATTGACTTTAGAAATTCTACTATGAAATAACTGATTTTAAAGAATCATCCAAAATGGCTCATTTATCTTCATGAATCATATGCTTGTGATATGAAGCAGCATATCATTTTCTTTATTTTATTTTTAATTACTTATTATTTAAGGCATTTGATTTTATTTTATTTTAAACTTTCTTTTTGCTTTTGATATTTGGGCCACACAGGCTTGGGGGATCATATCAGATGCCGAGGATTGACCTGAGGCAGTCACATGCAAGGCAAACATCCTCCTCTGTGTTATTGGTCTGACCCCTAAACCATTATATTTTACTTTTATTTATCTTTTAATATATTTCTTATTTAAACATCATGGTTACAAGGGTTGTTCAAATACTTCTTTTTTCACAGATAAAGTTTGATAAAGATTGAGTTACAGATATACAGTGTATAAAAATCTTCAACAGTGAACATTTCCTGCCACCGATGTCAAAAGTTTCACTCTAACCATTGATAAATCATATCTTTTTAAAACATTTAAAAAAAACTTAAAAAAATATTTTTGGAGACAGCCTATTTGTAAAAAAACAAACTTTTCTTGTTACAAAACTGATGGGTGTGGGGCCGGAGTGATAGCACAACTGAAAGGCATTTGCATTGTACACAGCCACCACAGGAGGAGCCCAGTTTGATTCTTGGCATCCCAGACATCAGGTTCCCAAGCCTGCCAGGAGCAATTTCTGAGGGCAGAGCTAGAAGTGATCCCTGAGTGCTGTAGGTTGTGACCACCCCCACACCCCCCCCAAAAAAAACCAGAAACAAAAACAACAGCAAAACTGATGGGTGAAATGAGTGAAAATTTAGATCTGGAAAATCTGAATATATTTGGAATAAAATGAGGGCAAAGAGTAAGAAAGAAAACTTAGGATAAAAATGGTGTGAGGTTTCTAATTAACTGAGAAGTTCTATTCATATTTGGACATTTTGCAATAGAGCAATAACCTAAATGTATCTTACATTGGACAGAATCAGCAGTAAAATATGCCTAAATAAAATATAAATTTAGTATTTAATTATACCATTCATATCAGGATGATATTAAAGTATGATATACCTTTCTTTATAAAGGTGAGCTGATCTCAAAGAATTCAGAAGGGAATTATACTGTCAAAAGATGTCTTTTGTTATATGAACTCTGATATTTATTGTTTTACAAGATTATTTTATGATGGAGATGTTTATTTCTTCCAGGCTTTGTCTGAGTCCTAACTTATTTCTTATTTCCACTCACCCACACTCTAATAAAGAATAAATATCTCTGTTCCAGTATCTTACATATAATTTAGAATGTTTAGTTAGGAGTTTCATGATTCAACAATTCTTTATTAGGAACCTAGAATATTCCAGGAGATGTAAACCATGAGATTATCAACAATAATAAAAAACATTCTTGGAGTTTTACCAAAGAGTTATCTAATAAAATTAAGTACATTTATCATGTTTATTATTTTGTTGGATATCTTTTTTTTTGTGTAAAATCAATCTCCCATTTTAATTGTATTGAGGTAAATATGCTATACATCTAGATGGATTATAATTCTAGATCTTTTGTTTATTAGCTGCAACATTGAACAGTAGATCACTGCTTCATTTTTTAACAAATATCTCAAATCTTCACTACTCTTAGTTATATATAATAAAAGTAGGAATATTTCCTCATTATTTAAACCAAGTAAGGTAATATATATGAAAAACTTTACATATTTCTTGAAACAACAATGCTAAACAGTGTTATTTCTTAAAGTAGAAACTAATCTCTCTTTATGTAGTAGTAGGTTTTTAACATAGTATCTACTAGTAAGTCTTTGCAATACTATAGATTTCTCCATAAGTAAAAGTAAATTAATAAAGAATTAATTTATTTTTAAATATATAACTTAAAACTTTAAAATATTATTGAAAAGTATCACCATTCACAACATTAAAAACTCAATGGATAAGTGGTTATCAGTACAATAAGTTAAGTTTGAGATACATGGCAATAAATAATGTCTTATTTTAATTGTTCTCCATTCATTTCCTGGAAATATAAACTATATACTTTAACAAAATAAATATTTTTTTCATTTTAAGCCAATGGTAAAATGTAGTTATCACTAAAATGTATAACTCTTGATTTATTAATTATTTTTCAAAGTTAGTATATCAAAGTAATATTTAAACTTAAAAAATCACTTATCAAATCTCAAGCACTAAGAAAAACCCTACAAAATTGATAATACTTTTTTACATATCCATAGATGTAGAATATTATACAATACGAACTTACCTATATTAACTAGATCAATATACAAATGCATGTCTGCATCACAAATTATTCTTTTTCAATTATGCTTATGTGTAATGTTTCAGGTGTCATGTAAGTGAATAGTGATTTGGGTAGGTTAAAAGACTACTGACTTATTAAATGGGCCCAGACACCAAGCAGAAAATTTTCAAAATGTTCAAAAAATTTTCCAACATACCTTTTTTTTCTTCAGCTCTCCCCAGTGACCTAACATAAACAGTGAGTTGGCAAGACTGTCCAAGGTCTTTTCACAAAGTACAGTGAAAATTTTTGTCTTTGTTTTGGTTGAAGATAAAGGGACAAATTCCTATTCTAGAGAAGAATAATTCTTTTCCACTGGAAGCATTATTATGCCCTGGAGAAAATAGTAAGGGGTCTTCAATTACTCATTTTTCTTTCGACAAAAAAACAAGAGAATACTAGAAGTGAGTTATTATCTAAGGATAAATATTATCTGAAAGTAAACAGAGTTGTAGCAAACACTTGATCTTAAAATTGTGACTCAAAGATTTTAAAGTAAAAAAATAACTTAGAAATTTGAACAGCCTTGATATTTACTGTATAGTGAAAAATTTTTGTATGTATGTGTGTCAAAGATTATGATCAAAACATTTCCTTTTTACTATGCTCATATGCCTGCTTGAGGCAATTGCGTGGTGTTTACCTAGTGTCTCTTAAATTGTTCATGAATTTTTCCACCAACTCATTCTCTATAAAGGAAGTTATCCTTTGGGGGGGAAAGATGGAGTTACAAATGCATGTGCTTTGTCCTACATGTCTGAGGGTTTGCAGGGGTAGTGAGGTGAACCATTTTTGTTTACAACTATAGAAATAAGAATGCTGATACATAAAGGAATAATATTAGGAGAAACATAAAGAATTGAAACCACTACTTTTTGTTACACGTTTCCCACAGCAGAAATTTACCACAAGCAACTGAATATTTCAAAACAGAAAAAAATTACGATCCTTTGCAAAAGCTGGCTCCCTGTGTGTGACACCAGGCGGGGAAAATCCGCGAAAGTACACCGGCCCAGTGGGGCTCAGCTGTGAAAGACTGTGAGTGTGACCTGTCTATGTCTGTCTACTGTCCTCTTGCGTGAAACTCTTGCGAGTGGGGCAAAAAGAGGCTCAGAGGAGCACGGCCGCTCCGCTTCGCTACGCGGCCGTGCACTCTTTCTAAGGAAAGAACTCCATTGCAACAAGAAGGAAAAATCACACTAAGAACGGCGCTATATCACAGAAGCAAACATTTCTCTCTGGACTGTCTTCTCTGTTACATGCTCGGGCCTAAGATTTGACCCAGTGTGAGGCTTCATCCTCGGAGGACTCCCCTCCCTTAGAGGCAAGTCAGCCCATCCAGAAAGGGAGGAGCCAGAGGAGTGTGCTGCCTACATCATATAGACAATGAATACCACTACAACACGTAGAAAAACCCACAATACAAATGTGACAATGGGGAAACAGCGCAGGCCAGCATCAGACATAGAGAATGAAGATGACAATTCTGAGGACCAGATAATGAACTGAACAACTAATCAACCTCTCAGATAAGGACTTTAGACTAGCAATATGGAAGGTGCTCAACAGACTCCAAGAAACCATGGATCGAGTTGAACAGAACACTAATAAGAACCAAGAAAATATGAAGGCAGAAATGACAAAACTCCAAACTGAAATAACATGTCAACTAACAGGCCTGAAAAACTCAGTAAACGAAGTGAATGACAAAATGGATAAGCTCTGGGACAGGGTATCAGAAGCTGAGAATAGACTTGGTGCTGTGGAAGATGAGATACATAACAATTCCATACAGCAGGAGAGATTGGACAAAAAACTTAAAGCAAATGAGCAGACAATGGAAAAATTAGTCAAAGAATGGGAACAGACGAAAATAGAAGTCTATGATAAGATCAACAGAAACAACTTAAGAATCATTGGAGTCCCAGAGACCCAGGAAGAAAATTTCCAGGAAGAATCAATGGTCAAGAACATCTTTAAAGAGAAACTTCCAGAGCTAAAGAATATATGTGATCAAATCCTGCATGCCCGAAGAGTACCAACCAAAAGAGACCCCAGAAAAACCACCCCAAGACACATCCTAGTCACAATGACAAATCCCACAGATAGAGACAGAATTCTGAAAACAGCAAGATCAAAAGGGGAAATCATGTTCAAGCAAGCTTCCCTGAGATTTACAGCAGACCTGTCACCAGAAACGCTCAATGCCAGAAAGCAGTGGTGGGATATTGTGACAAGACTGAATGAAATGAATGCTTCACCCAGAATACTATACCCAGCAAAACTCACTTTCCGGTTTGATGGAAGAATACATGGTTTCACAGACAAAAAACAGCTCAGAAACTTCACAGACACAAAACCAGTCTTAAGAGAAAAACTGAAAGACCTAATCTAAGACAAGACTACCCAAAAGACACACCAAATTTTGAAATAAAGATGGCGTTAAATCCCAGGACAATTCTTTCTCTCAACGTCAATGGACTAAATGCACCAGTTAAGAGACACAGAGTGGCTAAATGGATCAAAAAACTCAATCCAACCTTCTGCTGCCTACAAGAAACGCACCTGAATAGTCAGAACAAACATAGACTCAAAATAAAAGGCTGGAGAAAAGTTATCCAAGCAAACAACACCCATAAAAAAAGCTGGAGTGGCCATACTAATATCAGATAATGCAAACTTTATACTCAGGAAGGTTGTAAGGGACAAAGACGGACATTTTATATTAATCAAGGGGTACGTAGAGCAGGAAGAATTCACTCTCCTAAACATATATGCACCGAATGAGGGGCCAGCAAAATATTTAATACAACTGCTGACAAATCTGAAAAAATAATATCAACAACAACACAATAATTGTGGGGGACCTAAACACGGCTTTGTCAACACTGGACAGGTCAACCAGACTGAAACCCAACAAGAATATACTAGACCTGAGGAGAGAAATGGAAGAAAGAGGCCTAGTGGATATATATAGGACACTCCATCCCCAGAAACCTGGATACACATTCTTCTCCAATGTACACGGGACATTCTCCAGGATAGACTACATGCTGGCACATAAAACATACCTCCATAAGATCAACAGGATAGAAATTTTGCAGACTACCTTCGCTGACCACAAGGCTCTGAAATTATTTGTGAACTCCAAAGGGACTCAGAAGAAACACTTTAACACCTGGAAGTTAAACAGCCTCATGCTCAATAACCAGTGGGTCCGAGATGAAATCAAGGAGGAAATAAAAAGGTTCCTGGAAACAAATGACAATAAAGACACAAACTCTCAGAACTTATGGGACACAGCAAAAGCAGTACTGAGAGGAAAATTTATAGCTTTGCAAGCACACATCAGGAAGGAAGAAGGAGCTTACCTGAGTAGCTTAATGACACAGCTAATAGAACTAGAAAATGCTCAACAAAAGGACCCAAGAACAGGAAGACAGAAGGAAATAACAAAGCTGAGAGCAGAAATCAACGAAGTGGAAACTCAAAAAACAATCCGAAAGATCAACGAAAGCAGAAGTTGGTTCTTTGAAAAAATAAATAAGATTGATAGACCACTGGCAAACCTAACAAAGAAAGAGAGAGAGAGAAACTTGATAACTCGTATCAGGAATGAAAAAGGAGAGATCACTACTGATATGACAGAGATTCAAAGGGTAATCAGAAACTACTTTGAAAAACTCTACGCCACTAAAAATGAGAACCTGGAAGAAATGGATAAATTCTTGGACTCTTATAATCTTCCACGGTTGAAGGAAGAGGATGTAGCATATCTAAACACCCCCATCACCATTGATGAAATTAAAACAGTAATCAAATGTCTGCCGAAAAACAAAAGCCCAGTTCCAGATGGATTCACTAATGAATTCTATCAAACTTTCCAAGAGGAACTACTGCCAATCTTGGCAAGACTCTTTCATGAAATTGAACAAACAGAAACACTTCCAAATAGCTTTTATGAAGCCAACATCACCTTGATACCTAAACCAGACAGAGACGCTACCAAAAAAGAAAATTTCAGACCAATATCACTGATGAATGCAGATGCAAAGATCCTCAACAAAATCCTGGCAAATAGGATTCAATGCCTCATTAAGAAGATCATCCACTACGATCAAGTAGGTTTCATCCCAGGAATGCAAGGCTGGTTTAACATCCGTAAATCTATCAACATAATACACAACATCAATAACAAGAAAAATAAAAACCACATGATCATATCAATAGATGCAGAGAAAGCATTTGATAAGGTCCAACACCCATTCTTGATCAAAACTCTCAGCAAGATGGGAATGGAGGGAACCTTTCTCAATATAGTGAAGGCCATCTACCACAAGCCAGTGGCAAATATTATCCTCAATGGAGAAAAACTGAAAGCCTTCCCTCTAAATTCTGGCACAAGACAAGGCTGTCCTCTCTCACCACTCCTATTCAACATAGCACTGGATGTACTTGCTATAGCGATTAGGCAAGAAAAGGATATCAAGGGAATCCAGATAGGAAAGGAAGAAGTCAAGCTCTCACTGTTTGCAGATGACATGATACTCTACTTAGAAAACCCTAAAGACTCTATCAAAAAGCTTCTAGAAACAATAGACTCATATAGCAAGGTGGCAGGCTACAAAATTAACACACAAAAATCAATGGCCTTTCTATACACCAACAGTAATAAAGAAGAAATGGACATTAAGAAAACAACCCCATTCACAATAGTACCACACAAACTCAAATATCTTGGAATCAACTTGACTAAATATGTGAAGGACCTATACAAAGAAAACTATAAAACTCTGCTCCAAGAAATAAGAGAGGACACACGGAAATGGAAACACATACCCTGCTCATGGATTGGCAGGATTAACATCATCAAAATGTCAATACTCCCCAAGGCATTATACAGATTTAATGCCATCCCTCTAAAGATACCCATGACATTCTTCAAAGAAGTGGATCAGACACTTTTGAAATTCATTTGGAACAATAAACACCCTCGAATAGCTAAAGCAATCATTGGGAAAAAGAATATGGGAGGAATTACTTTTCCCAACTTTAAACTGTACTACAAAGCAACAGTTATCAAAACAGCATGGTATTGGAATAAGGATAGGTCCTCAGATCAGTGGAATAGGCTTGAATACTCAGAAAATGTTCCCCAGAGATACAACCATCTAATTTTTGATAAAGGAGCAGGAAATCCTAAATGGAGCAGGGAAAGCCTCTTCAACAAGTGGTGTTGGCACAATTGGATAGCCACTTGCAAAAAATTAAACTTAGACCCCCAGCTAACATCATGTACAAAGGTAAAATCCAAATGGATTAAAGACCTCGATATCAGCCCCAAAACCATAAGATATATAGAACAGCACATAGGCAAAACACTACAGGACATTACAGGCATCTTCAAGGAGGAAACTGCACTCTCCAAGCAAGTGAAAGCAGAGATTAACAGATGGGAATATATTAAGCTGAGAAGCTTCTGCACCTCAAAGGAAATAGTGCCCAGGATACAAGAGCCACCCACTGAGTGGGAGAAACTATTCACCCAATACCCATCAGATAAGGGGCTAATCTCCAAAATATACAAGGCACTGACAGAACTTTACAAGAAAAAAACATCTAACCCCATCAAAAAATGGGGAGAAGAAATGAACAGACACTTTGACAAAGAAGAAATACGCATGGCCAAAAGACACATGAAAAAATGTTCCACATCACTAATCATCAGGGAGATGCAAATCAAAACAACGATGAGATACCACCTCACACCCCAGAGAATGGCACACATCACAAAGAATGAGAATAAACAGTGTTGGCGGGGATGTGGAGAGAAAGGAACTCTTATCCACTGCTGGTGGGAATGCTGTCTAGTTCAACCTTTATGGAAAGCGATATGGAGATTCCTCCAAAAACTGGAAATCGAGCTCCCATACGATCCAGCTATACCACTCCTAGGAATATACCCTAGGAACACAAAAATACAATACAAAAACCCCTTCCTTACACCTATATTCATTGCAGCTCTATTTACCATAGCAAGACTCTGGAAACAACCAAGATGCCCTTCAACAGATGAATGGCTAAAGAAACTGTGGTACATATACACAATGGAATATTATGCAGCTGTCAGGAGAGATGAAGTCATGAAATTTTCCTATACATGGATGTACATGGAATCTATTATGCTGAGTGAAATAAGTCAGAGAGAGAGAGAAAAACGCAGAATGGTCTCACTCATCTATGGGTTTTAAGAAAAATGAAAGACACCCTTGTAATAATAATTTTCAGACACAAAAGAGAAAAGAGCTGGAAGTTCCAGCTCACCTCAGGAAGCTCACCACAAAGAGTGATGAGTTTAGTTAGAGAAATAACTACATTTTGAACTGTCCTAATATTGAGAATGTATGAGGGAAATGTAGAGCCTGTTTAGGGTACAGGCGGGGGTTGGGTGGGGAGGAGGGTGATTTGGGACTTGGGTGATGGGAATGTTGCACTGGTGATGGGTGGTGTTCCTTTTATGACTGAAACCCAAACACAATCATGTATGTAATCAAGGTGTTTAAATAAAAAAAAAAAAAAACAAAAAAAAACAAAAAAAAAAAAAAAAAAAAAGAAAAAAATTACTTTCTTAGTATTCTATTAAGTATTTGTTGTCAAACTGATAAAAATAAAGGCAGAAGGAAGATTGGTGCTAGAGATTATTGATTATAATTTTTTGTTTGTTTTTGTTTTGAGGCCACACCCGGTGACGCTCAGGGATTACTCCTGACTATGTGCTCAGAAATCTCTCCTGCCTTGGGGAACCATATGGGACTCTGGGGATCAAACCAAGGTCCATCCTGTGTCAGCTTCATGCTGACATGACACCCTACCACTGTGCTATCACTCAGGACCAGCTGTTTGCAATTTAAATCAGAAGATGACCTAATATCTTCTGGGATAAATATTTATGGAGGAAAAAACTATCACCAAGAATGAAGAGAAGGAAACTTACTATGTATCAAGTTATGTATTATGTGATTATATATTATAATTATGTATAAAAACATAGCGATTATGTCAGCAATGAGCACATATTTAAAATAATGATGAATAACATAATTAGGAAATTTGGGGACTTGGTGGTAAGAAGAAACTTTAATAGTTGTGCATAAAATGGAGGTAACCAGAGAGGTCCATGTGTAGAAAAGATTCTAGGACTCAAAGTCCCAGCTTCCAGGACTCTGTTATGTTTCTCTGAGGAATGTTTTCTTCAAGTATGCTTCAGTCCAAAATGAATATTAATTGTGACAATAAAATAGTATAATGTAAATGGGGATTGCCTTGTACATGCTGATATGGATTTAATCCTAGACACTGCATATGATTCCCAAGCACTACCTAGAATTATTCTTGAGCATAGAAGCTGGACTAAATATTTCATATGCAGGACATATATAGGAATATATAAATATAAAGAAAACTAAAGAATCCTTGATTGGCCAGTTCTGTAGCACAGTGGGTTGGGTGCTTGCCTTGCATGTGCCTGACCCTAGAGGGATCTGGGTTCAATTCCCAGCATTCCATATAGCCCCCAATTCCACCAGGAACGATGCATGAGCATAGAGCCAGGAGCAAAACTGAACCCCATCAGGTGTAGCCTCCACCCCCCCAAAAAAAGAGTCATTGAAACCATAATAAGAATGTTTACAAAACATTAAAATAATAATTTTTTCTGAAATAGTCCAGTGAGCCTTGGTACACACACACACACACACACACACACACACACACACACACACACACACACACACCTAAAAAATAAAGTAATTGAGTTCTTAAAATTGGGTTCACAATATAAAGTTTTATGGAACATTAAAATAAATTTTTTATATTAGAGCAATAGAAAAGCCAACTCTCTGAATTAATTATTGACTCCAACTTTATAGAGTATTAGTCTTCATATGTCATTGTCCTATGAACTAACAATTCTAATAACTGAAATGGATTGAGTCCACAGGTGCATATTTGAAGACTGTGAATAGAGATCCAAGTGATTCATTAAAGCAATTAAGCCAAAGAGGAATAACAATAGTCTCAGAGAGAACAATTCTTCAGATAAAGCTATCAGTAGTTTTTTAGTTCACAAAATACTCGCCAAAGGTTAATTCTTGAAATTCATAAATTTTATAAAATGCACAAATATAAAATCAACTTACTGTCTATATATAATTGCTATGGTACTGATTTTTCTATTCAATTTAAGGATATATTCTCAAATAGCATAAATGAGTATAGAGAAAAAACAATGATGCCATAAAAATGCAACTTTACATGTGGCAATGATAGCTACCAAGAATATTAGAGAATTGACTGTACTGTGCAAAGAACAATAATGAACAATGCTGATTTTTTCTATTCGATTGTCTTTAGAGAGATTTTAAGCTAGAAAGGCAGTTTAGAAACATTCTTAGACATCTTGATTATCTGTTGGAAGATGAGATAGAACAGGTCATATTCAAGCTTTACTAATCAGACGAAATCATTCCTCTTCAAGTGTTTATTTCTAGGATATCCTGGGTACATAAAAAACAAGCTACTGTCTAGAAACTTTTTATGTAGATTTTTTTAAGTCTTAATATTATTGAAGAAAAATCAATAGTTACATTTCTTAGCAGTATTCCTCAATCTGGCATGTTTGAATTAAGAAATGAATAATAAAAGAGAGTATGACAATTTCTGAAACTAACTTCTCTATTCAATTTCTCCTGAATGAGTGAAAGGCATAAACTTCGATGAAGACATTATTGTTTAACAGATTTTCACTTTAAATCTTGAATATTGAAAGTTTTATCTCTTTGATAATTGGAATTTTCTATTACTGATCTCTGATATAAACAACTTAAGCATCTGACATAAGTGAGTTTACAAGGTAAGCCATATTTTTATCAATAACTGGCACTTTATATATTGTCCCAATCTGTCATGAACTTCACAGCATTTCCCTAGCAGTAGTATCTGCCCACTGAGGGCTCATAGATCAAGCTGCAACCAGTCAACCTAGTTGCAAACGAAATTAAATATTGATGATATCGCTACTCCATTATGAGAAAGTGAGTATTTTCCCTATTTCTGTAAAACAAGACTTACATATAGCCCCACTTTTTAATAAGTTTCATTATCTTGACAAAAGTTTTAAGTACTTAGTATTTAATAATTAGTCTTTGAGAGGTTATTTTAAAGTATCTTGTTATAACATTTACTTATTATGGGTCCTCACTAGGCTTCATTTCATTTAATCATCATAACAATTCATTGGAATAAAAAAAAAATACCAGTGTGTTTATTTTAAAGAAAAAAAGTTGAGGCATATAAAGGGAATGATTTACTCACATTTGTGTTAATGGTAGTGATGGACAGGTATTTCACCCCATGCCTGACTACAAAGTTCATGCTCATAATAACTGTGTTAAATACTTAACTATGGTAAGTGCTTCTACATTCATTATTTTATTTGAGACTATAAAACTTTACGAGAGGGGTAGTGCAAGCATCCGCTCACTTTACAGGCAATGAAACCAAAAGTCAGACTTGCAAAGAGCTGCTAAATGGTAGGGCAAAATCTTCACTTAGATCTTCTGACTCGAGTGCACACTTGTACAATTGCATGCTATAGAAAATCACATGATGTATGGATTTAATGGAAAGATTATAATACATACAATACATATAATATAATACTATATATTATAATACATAACAATTTAAATAAAAAATAAAAATAAAAAATTCTTACTCTATTTTCAAAATTTGCATATGTTCTAAACATGGGTATAACAAAAAAGTCATACAAAATATGAAGCATATTTCTTTATTTACTAAAACTAGTGCGCTCAGACAGACAAGTAATTTAATTAAAATCCAGTTAACAAATGTATTGCTAAGAACAAAATAGTTGATATGCATAATGTTCACTGACACCTATGACTTAGGAAATTTTAAAATGAACAAAACACAAGTTTTGACTCTTAACTACTAAAAGTTTTGTGGTAAGATAGCAGAAAGGAACTTTACTTCTCTCTCTCTCTCTGGGCATTTCACAAGCTGGTGAAATAATCAATTTAACATTGGACATATTAGTGAGAGACATAAAGAAAATGTAATTATATGACTACAGAGAAAATATACAGACATCTGGACTCCAAATTCATTAGGAAAAAAACTGTTTATAACCTGAATTAAGCCACAAAGACAGAGTGAGTGAAACCAGCAACCAGAGACACCAGGCAGAGAGGTGACTTCTTTGTCTGTGAAGGCAGGTGGGAGGTGTCTGTCCCTGCTGTGAGATTGGCGACTGGGAAAGACATAGGGTACCTGTTGGCTTTGCATGATTCTCTTCTCTTCTCTCTCCAAAAGCTCTCCTGAGAGGGCCAGGAAGGGCCCAGCAAAAACTGTCTCCTAGAGCCCCCAGGAGCATGGCCGCTCTGCTTCTCTTCAGGACCATGGCTTCTTTCTAACTAATGAAACCCACCATAACACGCAGAAAAACAATCACACTATAAGTGTGACAATGGGGAAACCTCCCAGGCAAACACCATGCACAGAGAATAAAGATGATAGCTCTGCTGACCCCAAAATACCAACCGTCTGATTAATCTCTCAGATAAGGAGTTTAGAATAGAAAAATGAGGGATCCCCATGAAAATCAAAGAAAATATAGCTCTAACTGAACAGAACACAAAGAAAGAAATCAGAAAGCTCCAAACTGAAATAACGGGTCTGAAAAACACAGTAGCTAAACTGAAAACCTCCATGGAAAGCTTCTCTAACATGGTAACAGCAGCTGAGGACAGAATCAGTGAACTAGAAGATGAAATGCAGAACAACTCCATACAGCAGAAGAGATTGAAAAAGAACCTATGGCAAATGATCAGACAATGGAAAAAGTACTCAAGGAATGTGAACAAATAAAAATAGAAGTCTTCGATAAACTCAATAGAAACAACGTAAGAATCGTTGGAGTCCCAGAGGCCCAGGAAGGACATCACCAGGAAGAATCAACAGTCAAAAACATCATCACAGAGAAACTCGCAGAGCTAAAGACTGCATGCAATCAAATCCTGCATACCCAAAGAGTACCAGCTAAAAGAGACCTGAAGAAAAACACCCCAAGACACATACTAGTCACAATGACTAATTCCAACAAATAGAGATAGAATACTGAAAGCAGCAAGATCAAAAAGGGAAATTATGTACAAAGGAATATCTTTAAGATTTACAGTAGACATGTCAAAACAAACTATCAAGACCATAAGACGGTGTTGGGATATTGTGACAAGACTGAATGAAATGGATGCTTCACTGAGAATACTGCACCCAGCCCGACTCATGGTTCAGGTTTGAAGGAAGCATACATATTTCACAGGTAAACAAAAGCTCAGATTTTACAGATGCAAATTCAGCCTTAAAGGAAAAACTGAAAGGTCTTCTTTAAGACAAGACTGACCAACAGATGCACCAAACTTATACACGAAGATGACATTAAATCCTATGAAAATCATCTTCCTCAAAGTCAATGGACTAAATGCACCAATTCAGAGAAACTGAGTGGCGAAATGGATCCAAAAAATGAATCCAAACTTCTGCTGCCTACAAGAAAATATCCTGAATAGTGAGAACAAACTTAGACTCAAAGCCAAAGGCTTGAAGAAAGTCATCCAAGCAAACAACACCCTTTAAAAAGCTGGGGTGACCATATTAATATCAAATGGCACAAACTTTAGATTCAGGAAAAATGTAAGGGACAAAGATGGACACTTTGTACTAATAAAGGGATATATGCAACAGGAAGAAATCACAGTACTGAATATGAACACAACCAAAGAAACCAGAAAAATATCTAAAACAATTATTGACAAATTTGAAAGAGGATATCAATAATAGCACAATAATTATGATAAACTTCAATATGGCTCTGTCAACACTTGATATGTCAACCAGACAGAAACCCAACAAAAATATACTGACAATGAAAAGAGAAATGGAAGAAAGAGGCATACATGTATATAGGGCACTCTATCCTCAGAAACCTAGATATACATTCTTCTCCAATGTACAGCAGTCATTCTCCAGGATCGACCAAATGCTGGCCCATAAAACATACCTCCATAAAAACAAGTGGATAGAAATTCTGCAGGCTACCTTCACTGACCAAAAGACTCTGAAATTAGATGTAAACTACAAAGGGACACAGAAGAAAAATTTAACAACTGGAAATTAAACAGCCTACTACTAAACAACCAATGAGTCTAAGATGAAATCAAAGAGGAAATCAAAAATTTCCTGGAAACAAATGACAATGAAGACACAAACTATCAGAATGTATGGGACACAGCAAAAGTGGTACTCAGAGGAAAATTTATAACTTTACAAGCATACATTAGGAAGGAAGAAGGGGCATACCTGAATAGCTTAATAACGCATCTTATAAATATAGAAAATGATCACAAAAGGAACCAAAAATAGGGTGACAGATGGAAATAACATACCTTAGAGCAGAAATCAATAAAGTGGAAAACCAAATAGCAATCCGAAAATCAACAAAAGCAGAAGTTGGTTCTTTGAAAAAATAAACAAAATTGATAGACCATTGGCAAAACTCACAAAGAAAGAGAGAGGGGCCAGAGAGATAGCATGGAGGTAAGGCATTTGCCTTTTATGCAGAAGGATGATGGTTTGAATCCTGGCATCCCATATGGTCTCCTGTGCCTGCCAGCGGCGATTTCTGAGCACAGAGCCAGGAGTAGCCCCTGAGCAGTTCCGTCTGTAGCCCCAAAACAAACAAACAAACAAAAACAACAAAAAAAAACAAAAAAAACGAAACAAAAAAAAAGAGTGATAAACTTGATAATCCATACTAAAAATTAAAAGCGGGAGGTCACTATAGATATTGCAGAGATAAAAAGGGTAATCAGAGACTACTTTGAGAAACTCTGCCACTAAACATGAGAACCTGGAAGAAATGATACATTCGTAGACTCATATAACCTTCCACAGCTAAATAAGGAGGATATAGCATGTCTAATCATCTCCATCACAATTAAAATGGTAATCAAATGTCTGCACAAAAATAAAAGTCCAAGTCCAGATGGATTCACTGATGATTTCTTTCAAACCTTTCAAGAGGAACTACTATCAATCCTAACTAGGCTCTTTCATGAAATTGAAAAAATAGGAACACTTTCAAATAGCTTTTATGAAGACAACATCACCTTGATTCCAAAACCAGACATAGATGCTGCCAAAAAAGAAAATTACAGACTAATATCCCTCATGAACACAGATCCAAATATCCTCAACACAATCCTGGCAAATAGGATCCAATGCCTCATCAAAAAAATCATTCACTCTGATCAAGTAGGTTTCATCCCAGCAATGCAAGGATGGTTTAACATCTGTAAATCTATCAACAGAATGCACAACATCAATAGCAAGAAAAATAAAAATCACATGATCATATCAATAGATGCAAAGAAAGCATTTGATAAGGTCCAACACCCATTCTTGATATAAACTCTCAGCAAGTTGGAAATGAAAGGAACCTTTCTCAATCTTAAGGCCATTTAACACAAGCCAATATTATTCTCAATGGAGAAAAATTAAAGGCCTTCCTTCTAAATTCTGGCACAGGACAAGGCAGTCTCCTCTCACCAAAATAGTACTGGAAATTCTTGCTATAGCATTTAGACAAGAAAAAGATATCAAGTGAATCCAGATAGGAAAGGAAGAAGTCAAGCTCTCACTGTTTGCAGATGACATGAAACTTATTTAGAAAACCCAAAAGACTCAACAAAACAGCTTCTAGAAACAATAGATTCATATAGCCAAGTGGCAGGCTACAAAATTAACACACAAAAATCAATGGCCTTTTTATACACCAATAATAATTGGGAAGTAATGGACATTAAGAAAACAACCCCAGTCACATTAGTGCCACACAATCTCAAATATCTTGGAATCAACTTGATCAAAGACATGAAGGATGTACACAAAGAAAACTATAAAACCCTGCTCCAAGAAATAAGAGAGGACACAAGGACAAGAAAACATAACCTGCTCATGGAATAGCAGGATTAATATCATTAAAATGGCAACACTCTCCAAAACATTATAATACTTAAAGTGATCCCTCTAAAGATACCCCATGACATTCTTCAAAGAAGTAGATAAAACTCTTCTGAAATTCATTTAAACAATTAATACTCTCGAATAGTTAATGCAATTCTTGGGAAAAGGAATATGGGAGGTAATTTTTCCTCAACTTGAAACTGTATTACAAAGCAATGGTTATCAATGCAGCATGGTAATGGAATAAAGGCAGACCCTTAAATCAGTGGAATTTGCTTAAGTATTCAGAGAATGTTCCCCAGACATACAATCACCTAATTTTTGTTAAAGAAGCAAGAAATCCTAAATGAAGCAAAGAAAGCCTCTTCAACAATGGTTTGGGACAACTGGTTAGCCACTTGCAAAAAAAAAAAAAAATGTGAACTCAGACTCCAGCTAACATCATGTATGAAGATAAAATCCAAATGGATTAAAGACCTTGATATCAGACCTGATACCATAAGATATATAGAATAACACATAGTTAAAACACTCCATGACTTTGAGACTAAAGACATCTTTAAGGAGGAAACAGCACTCTCCAAAAAAAGTGAAAGCAGAGATAAACAAATGAGAATATATTCAGCTTAGAAACTTCTGCATTTCAAAGGAAATAGTGCCCAGGATACAAGAACCACCCACTGAGTTGTAGAAACTATTCATCCATCACCCATCATTTAAGGGCTAAAATCCAAAATATACAAGGCACTCACAGAAATTTACAAGAAAAAAAACATTTAATCCCATCAAAAAATGGGGATAAGAAATGAACAAACACTTTGTCAAAGAAGAAATACAAATGAAATGAAAAGATGCTCCACATCACTAATCATCAGGGAGATGCAAATCAAAACAACTATGAGGTACCACCTCACACCACAGAGATTGGCACACATCACCAAGAATGAGAACAAGCAGTGGTGGCAGGGATGTGAAAGGAAAGGAACCCTTATTCACTGAAGGTGGGAATGCCTTCTAGTTCAACCATTATGGAAAGCGATATGGAGATTCCTCCAAAAACTTAAAATTGAGCTCCCATATGATCTAGCTATACCACTCCTAGGAATATACTTTAGGAACACAAAAATACAATACAAAAATCCATTCCTTACTCCTATATTCATTGCAGCGCTATTTACAATAGCCAGAATCTGGAAACAACCAAGATGCCCCTTAACAGATGAATGGCTAAAGAAACTGGTACATATACACAATGGAATATTATGCAGTCATCAGGAGAGATGAAGTCATGAAATTTTCCTAAACATGAAATTTATTATGCTGAATTAAATAAGTCAGAGAGAGAGATAGACACAGAATAGTCTCACTCATCTATGGGTTTTATGAAAAGCAAAACAAAACAAAACAAAACAAAACAGTTTTTCAATAATTCTCAGAGACAAAGGAGAGTTTAGCTGGAATGTCCAGTTTATGACATGAAGCTCACCAAAGAGTGATGAGTGCAGTTAGAGAAATAACTACATTGAGACTATTATACAATGTGAATGAATGAAGGAAGTAGAAAGGATGTCTAGAGTACAGGTGGGGTGTGTGTGGTGAAGGGAGATTGGTGATGGGAATGTTGCACTGTGAGGGGGAGTGTTCTTTACATGACTGAAACCCTGTAATCAAGTTGTTTAAATAAAGATATTAATAATAAATTAAAAATAAAAGGAAAAAACACAGGGACCAAGGTCTTCAAATAAAGGGACTGGATTTCATCTGATGAACACAATGTGGTTCAGATGATAAGGAACAAACAATTTGTGCATATATATATATATATATATATATATATATATATATATATATATATATATATATCTTTTTTCTATTTCTAGCTAACAAAAAAAAAGTGTTGTGGGTAATACTTTGCATTGGATTTTGGTTTTTCGGGCCACACCCGTTTGATGCTCAGAGGTTACCCCTGGATAAGTGCTCAGAAATTGCCCCTGGCTTGGGGGGACCATATGGGACGCCAGGAGATGGAACTGTGGTCCTTCCTTGGCTAGAGCTTGCAAGGCAGACACCTTACCTCTAGCGCCACCTCACCGGCCCCAATACTTTGCATTTTAAGTATAGTGGATAAAGAAGTGGACCAAAGTTTCTCACAAGCCTGTTGAGCCTCAACTGAAATAATAAATTTCCAAAATAAAAGATTTATAGAGTCCATTGTTAATATCATGGAAGGCTTATTTGAAACCATAAGAATATAGTTCTAAAGATCTTGGTGGATTTTTTTTCTGAGCATGTTATAGAAGCCTATTATTTTGAGGAAGGATAAAAGTACTTTTTCCTCAAGGTAGCAAAAAAGTTCAAAAGTTATATTGTATGCTGTAGTCATTTAATAAAAAATATGTGAGTAATGATGGGTAACATAATCTGAGGAAGATCTTTTGACTGATTCTTCAGGAATCAGATATGCCCTCAAGTAGTGAGAAACCAGGCAAAGGGAATTATTTGATTTTCTATGACCCTTCTTTATTTTTTTAATTGACTACCTTGAAGACAAAGTATTCAGATAACATTTTATATGCATTATACTTTAGGTTTTGGTAGAGTATATGTTTCTCTTCTCTTCTCAATATCTGTAAAGTACCACTCAAAATTTCCATTTCAAATTAGTTTGTCAGACCTCAAGGAATCTACTATTAAAGTTCACAGACTCTTAGAAGGAGAAATACTACAAAGCCTTCCTAACATTCATGACTCCATGTTCAAAATTAATCATATTGCTATTTTCAGTTAACGGTATACTGCACAAGAGAAAATACATTACATTATGTAAGTAATCATAGCATGCTAATAAAAATTTTAAAATACATTTCGAACAAATGAGGAGTCACAGTATTGATATTACTAATCCTAGCTGGCAGTTAAATTAAGGTGTTTCTTGGAGTTGGAGTCATTAGTATATCACTGAATATCTAAATAAAAGGAATCTAAATGTCTATTAATATCAAAAGAGTAAGATCTAACTTTTTTCTTTTTTTGTTCTTTTTTAAAATACCTTTATTTAAGCACCATGATTACAAACATGTTTGTAGTTGGGTTTCAGTCATAAAAGGAATACCCCACCCCTTTCACCAGTGCAACATTCCCACTACCAGTGCCCCTATCTCCCTTTTCCCACACCCTGCATGCTTGAATCTGAATTTGAATCCCTATGCCACTGGATAGATCCAGGAGATCCTGTTGTATCTGGGTTCCCTGTGAGGAAAAAAATATCAGGGGGCATCAACAGAGCAGTGACCAGGCACCCGTCTGAGCACTTCCATCCCGTATCCCCACTGTCTCATTTTCTCAGCTCTACCCAGACACTGTCCTGGGTGAATGAATGTCTTTGTGCTGGTAGAGTGGGACCAGGGTGTGGGGTGTATGGAATTTCACACATTTCTGCTCTCTGACATCGGCTGCAGATTTCTGGGCACATCTAGAAACTGGAGAGTCTTTGGAGCTGAGCCTGACGGGGTTAGGATGGGCCACGGGCCCACATCCTAACCCCGATCTCACTTTTTTCTATCTCTTTCATTCTCTCTCTAGTTTCTAATTGAGGTCCATCAACTTGGTTTAGAAGAACACAGTATTATCTCAAGAGAAATAAAGAACAACCAAGGCAGTTTCATCTGTCCAGCCTCCCCTATCAATCACAAGGTACCCTTTCTACCATTCTTACATCAAAAGCAATCTGCATTTATAAAAGCTTCCTTTTATTTGATGCATATGTAAAATAAAGTAAGAAAGCAAGAGTTTTCAAGCACTTTGAAAGCAGTGTCTCCTGGGGAGAATTACAAAAATAGATGCTACTGTAACTGAAGGTTCTTATTTTAAATTTTAAATTTAAATTTAAATTTAAATTCTAAATTTAAATTTATTTTAAATTTTAAATTTAAATTTTAAATTTACCTTTTTCTTAGAAAGCTTACCAGAATCTAACTACAAGCAAGGATTTTCTTGGTCTAAGGGTATTGACACATTCTTTGGTAAGGTGGATCAAAGGTGGAGATCAGTTAATGTATTCTGTAAAATGTCCTGCTCTAGGACTCCTGGAGTAAACCCAATTACTACTTTGCGTGTGATACTTCTAAGACAAATCTTTTAAAAGAGCTTCCATTGTTTCATAGTGGGAAGCGCTGCAGAAAGAACTAACGTTCTCAATAACAGTCATTGGGTTCTCCCACCACCTAGTCTTACTTATGCAATTTCTTATAGGAGTTTGCTGAACTTGTCTCCCTAACAATGTATTTGCACATAAAACATAGTCAAGAAAGCTTCCTACCCAGAAGATTTCATATGATATAAATAAAATGTAAATAACAGGCTTTTCTCCTCAAGGTTATTTATTTTATTTTTTATTGTTATTATTTGTTTTTTTTGTTGGTTGGCAAAACAATAGAACAACTTTGTAGCATTTTTGTATTTGAAAAATCATTAAAGCTTCTTGAGTTATTTCAAGTTATCCAATCCCAGTAATTCTTGAAATGACATTTTATTTATGTTTACCCAATGAATCTATGTAAAAAACCCCGAGTGTCATTTTGTACTTTTTAAAACACTTTTCCATATTGAATAATATTTGATCCTCAAGACAACCCTGAACAAAACGTAGGGCAAATGTTAGCTTGAGGACAATGTGAATGGTGAAAGGAGATTTCTGGACTGGAGTCAAGAGACCCGAGTTTCTAGTAATTAATAGTACAACCACGGGCAAAGCCTAAACTCTCTGTGGCTTATGCTCTTCTCATCACCACATTGGTGTGTAATATATGGGATTTCCAAGGTTGTTTCAATTATTAACATCCTCGGAGATCTCAAAGGCAGAAGTGGAACATGGAGTATGTGTGAATGGGTTAGATTCCTTAAAATAAGATAGTTGGTAGCATCACCAGGTCTAAAGATATAATTAGGCAATGTTAGATAAAAGATGAATTGAGTAGTAAGCGATAAATAGCATGGATGAGGAAGCGCCCGTACTAGCCATTGAGAACATATCATCACTGTCCCTAGTGGAATCCTGTCAGATATGCTTCATTCCCAGTATAGAGATTGGCTTCCTATATGTCACTTCCTCTAACTTGTGAACTACAGATACTGATACCTTGAGGCTATGCAATTCCTAAATTTTTCTCTTCTATTAAAAAATCATTTGGAGACGCTCAAGGAAGCGATATATCAGTTGCCACGCGTTCCTAACATGAACCCAATTAGGGTTTGATTCCTCACTCCCAAAGTCCTCCACGTTTCTCAGGATGCAATCCTAAATGTCCTCAGTACACTTGAGGCAGCTGGATTTTCTTGTGCCCATATATCCTTTTACCCTCATTCTAAGTGACAGGCCTGACCAGCTTCAAATCTCCAGTGATGGCCCAAGACTTCCAAGCACTGCATGGAAGGAAGTCCTGCTGTAAACATGTATTTTGGGTTCTGTTTTAACTACCACATCACACTAGAGTGTCAAGTATATTATGACAAATTTGAGGTTTGATATGTATGAATTAAATCTTGAAATCTACTTCAATTACAATTCCTGTATTAAATGACCCTAATTACTCCCTTGGGGGTTTTGAAAGGATTAAAAGTGATGGAAATTAAAATCTTTGAGACATTATTTCTGCTGATTATATGCTATTTTTATTCCTTAGTTTTTTTTTAATTTTCACTGAAACTGCTAATCTAGCTTCCCAAAAATATTATACTGATTTTTTTCACACAGGTAAATTTCTGACAACAATGCTAGCTAAGAGTGAGAAGTTCGGTGATATTTGTAAAATATCGATGTATCGTTTGAATTTATTTCTACTGTTTTTTTTCTCTGTTCAGGCTCATGTCTGTCAGGTTTGTAAAAATGTTCACCTCCAGTATTTTGATATTTAGCCATTATTTCTTGTTGATTTATTAACATATACCACGAACATGTGTTATTCCATATACTTGAATGTGTATGCAAGAATTGGATATGGAAAAAATATTTTACTTATTTTCAGATTCTACTAATGAGTTATTTCTAATTACTGGACTATAACTGTACCATAGGGTTAGTTGTACCAGGACAATTGTTTAATAACTCTATTTTAATAACTATATATTCTTCTTAAATAATATCAGAAAAAGCTGAAAAAAGACCAAATTAATAGTTGAAATGTAAATCAATAAATTAATAATTATAGGGATGATTATGGGGTATAATAGAGCTGAACTAAAGGGAGCTGATTAATGATCAGAATAAACTGTTTAGATTCCCTGTCTTGACAATATTCAAAAGTGATGGATTTTGCCTCATAGAATTACAAAGCAATGCCAGGATTGACGATGGTGGGCCCTTTGCATGTAGGCCAGACAAGAAAAAATACATAATTAAAGAAAACTAAATGATTCGAAATATTCTATTATTTATCTTGCACCTCATTCTACTGCTAATTTGTACATATTTGTGATTAATAGAGGACATGTGTATCTAAGACAATCTATAGAAAGAGAAAAGAATTAAATTGCTTGAAACAGTTTTCTTTGGAAGCTAATTTCTCAGGGGTGCTCTTTCATCTCCAAGGGCAAATGGTTGTGTGAATTCAAATGACATTCTTATCAGAGCATCATATGAATAGATTTGGTAGGGGATCAGACATCTCAAGGAGAAAGTCACTGTTTATAGGACGACGACCCTTTTCAAGTCGCTTGATCTGTTCTAATCAAATCCAAGTGGCTACTGGGACCAATATCAATTCTACCTGAAGATGGTTCTATTCTCTTTGGAGAACAGGTAGGTGAGCTCATTTCAGAGTCATCTAACAGATGAGAATATATCCCAAAATGAAGAATCCAGATGGAAATTATGTCCAAAGTTTTTGTTGGGTTTTCTTTTTTCTTATCAGACAGCTTCACATAATTCATCCTGAAAATCATTCTCAGGAAAGCAGCCAAATAGAGTCTTGATATCCCTGAATACAAACTAAATTCATAGAATTTTAAAGAATATATTGAAAAGTCTTTCATACCACTAGATAATCCATTTGGGCTATAAACTGGGAATTACTGTTCCCTTATTTGCCAATTACTTACACCAGTTTCCTGCTGTTTTCCCTCTCATGTGTTCTATTACTATAAAGCAGTCCCAGTCACGGCAAAGATTCTGGGTGTAAAAGCATTTAGCTAAGAAGTCTATAAACTTAATCAATAAGAATGTTCATATTGATTATCTACTGATTTTTCCTGTGTATGTATTGGTCTCTATGTAGATGAAAATGAGAGAAGATTGTATATACCATCCCTAGTCTGTGAAACTAGCACATGTTATTAACTGAGAGGAAAAGTGTAGAATTAAAGCATTAGAGCTAAAGCCACTCATTAATTCCCTCATATATTCTCTCTGATTTTGGTTTATTAATGTACTGTCTTGGCTTTAGTAACTGTGTCTATGAAAGTAAAGATAGCTGACAAATTTAACATCCATTATCTCATTGCAATGCTGTAATGAAATATTAATACTAAGTACTCCCAAGTTAAAGCAACCATCAGGACTTAAGAGTATGGAACCCAAATGAGTCTGCACTTCCTTCAAGATACTGACCACAAGCTTTGGGTCCTCTGCACAATCAGACTGTACATTTGGCAGCTTTCTCTACTACCTCAAGTTTGATTAATTCATATTCAACTAATGAAGCATAGAAAAATGTTACTTTTGTGATTGCCTTTTTATCTCAAACAACAAAATTAAATCCATCCAAAACATAAATAAATATGCTGATGGTTTGGATGGACCTGACATGGAACTTTAATGTTCTGTTCTTTGAAATTAGCTACATCACTGCATCAGTGTGACCACAAATCCACATGTTCAATTGAATCTTATTGTCCACAATTTTTACTGGTTTCTCTCATACAGGCATAATTTATTTAATTACTGGTTATGAGTTTAAATCTAATCTTCAAATATTTTCCAGCACGGACATTGTAGTTGGACTAATTTTACATTCTAAATCCAAATCATCTGATCACATGTGTGTTTTTGCATCAAGTCTAGCCCCCTTTCTGAAAATAAATAGAGATTATAATATTAATATTGTTAGCAAAGACATGGTAATAAGTGAGTACAAGTATCTGATAATAAGTATGTCATATAAAATTTTAAGAACTGAAATTCAATGGCCATATAGATTAATTGTTAAATATCTATTGATTATTGGGCTAATTACATATCAAGACTTTTATGTATATTATTAGAAAATATAAATAAATCATGGCATGGTTTGATTCTATTGCTAGTAAATAAATGATGTGGATTTTGTTCTATTGACTGTGATATTTTATCATTCATAATTTTAAAGAAGTAACATCAATTGTGGTGTAGCAATCTAAGATATTTGTAACTAAGTTGGAATTTAATTCTATAATATATAATTATAGGTTATTAAAATATCTCTATTTTTATGTAAGCTGTTAAAGAAAGAAAATAATTTGACATTTAATTAAAGGAGGTGTACTGAGTGATATTTTTTCTTTGAGATATATAGTTTCAATATTTCTTAAAGAGTCCATTTCAGAGAACCTAAATATTTCCTTCAGATGTTTATGATAATAAACTGATAAGAAATATAGGATCCTCTATTTCTTGCAGTTTAAAGTTGAAATAGAACATAGAATCTATGAGGTACCTAGGTGAAGCAGCCATGTTCTATCCTAATCTGTTATAGTTTAGTCATTTAATGAAGTTACTTTCTCTACTAGATCTTTGTTTCCACGCATGCTAAATAAGAATGCTAGCTATCATGTCTATGTCACGTGGTTATTTTCAGCAGTGTTGCATCTCTAATATCTCCTTTTGCATTTTAGCAAGCACTCCTATACTCTTAAGAGCAGGTTTTTTTCATGTCCATGACACTAAAACAATTTGAGATAATTTTTTATTAGTTGCATGGCAAATGATAAAGAAATTATAAAATATGTATAGTTTCATAAACAGAAAATATCAACCTTGTAAACACAGAGGACGATCATATCAATGGTGTCAAAGTCTGTATTTTTGATCCTAAATGTCACAAGAGAAAAGTAAGTAAAAGTGTAGACAGGTAGTCAGAGTACAATAGTTACTGTAAAATAGTCATTAAAATGTATGCTAAAGCTACTATAGCAGTTTAAATATTTAAAACTGAAGGGATTAATCAGAACATGAGTTTTGAAACTGGTGGCTTTTTTTTTTTTTTAGATTTTGGTCTCACACAGCACTTAGGGGTTACTACTGGCTCTGCACTCAGAAATCACTCCTGGCATGCTAGGAAACCATATGGGATGCCAGGGAGCAAACTCGAGTTGGCCACTTGCACGGCAAAGGCAAACACACTACCACTATGCTATTGATTACTCTGGTTTGGTGTTGTTTTATTTTTCTTAAAATTGAGAAAAATTGGGTTTTTGAAGCAAAGAGGTTGTACTGTGAGCATATGATTTTTAGTTCTAGCATGAAGACCACATGGAGTGGAAGAGCAGGGCATGCTCTGAGAATATTGGACAGTATGTCAAAGTCTGTGATAGACTGAGCTGAGAAACAGAATAAGCATGAAAGCATTTACTGATCTCATCTTTAAGAAATGTTTCAATTATTCTGGTGATAGAAGTTGACTGGTTATACAGGAGTAAACCAATCTGTGGAGTCTAGGTAGTGTTTAAAAATATGTTGAACTCTACTATGTTCAAAGTGTGATAAATATGTTATCATCTTAAATTCTTGAATACTGTGATGTAAATGGTCTTGGTTTCCCTATTTAGTACTAAAGGAAATTGAATTGAATTGACCTAAGATGTTGCCGAGTATATGGCTTCCAAAAACTCTTGTTTTTTAAATCATGTTTGGAAACAAGCAGATAGCAAGAACAAACAGATTATGTAGTGATGCATACTTGACAGAAAAATATTCAGAATATTTTTGGGATATGAGTATTTGTAATATATTCGGTGTGTGTATTTAGGATTTGGGGTGTGAGTATCCACAATACTTGTTGGGAATGAGATTAAATAAATAGGATAGAAGGGAAAATAGACAGTGTGGCTTTAACTGGGTGACTTTTAGTTATCCACTGGTTACTATAGAGGGGTAAATTACATTAACTTGAACTGAAAGTTAAAACTGTGGACATTCATGAACTTGTCAACAAAAGAATGTCTTACAAACAAAAGTAGACATTAATAACATGAAAAATGTAGGTCAGTAGGAAATGTGTACAAAAAAGTCTTGTCTAACTCTTCTGATTGTGACTATAACTCCCTACTCCTGGGGTTGTGTGGGTTAAAGTAGCTATCATATTCAAGGAATCAAATTAATATTTGTCCACTAAATCCTGAAAGGTTAAACTTATTCATATGATCAGGATATAAATGGGTCTAACAATATATGACATATACTTATGGAAAATATTCATAGATAAATAAAATTCTGATATATTCAATACAGCAAAAGCATTATAATGAGGAGGAAGGCTTTCACAGAAATACAAATATTGAGATCACTTATTTGAGGTTCTGAAAATATACAGTTGAATATAACCAATATTAAAATCAAGGTTACATGCTATCAGGGGAATCTAGATAATTATTGTCTAATAAATATAGTGTTTCAGTTTAAGGTGATAAAAATCTATGAAAATCTATAGTAACAATATAAAACAACTTATTGTTATTGAAGTATACAGTTAAAAGTGTTTAAAATGATTACTGTGTCTTGTGTATACATTGCTACAATAGATTGCATAAAACTCCTTGAAACCTTTCAAAAGTCACAGCAATAACAAGATTGGTTACTCACTACATAGATAACTCATTTAAATGATGCAACAATATTATATCTGTATAGATATAAACTGACAAAATGTAAATGTGTATATTATTTTATCATTATTATATTTATATACAAATGTTAATAGAGAGGTATAAAATCTCACGTAAAGTTGAATTAGTAACAGTGGAGGAAAGTCTCCCAATTTGAATCATCAAAATTTGCTACAGGTACATGTTTCCGTTTTCCTAAATTATTGAGCAATTGAAAACTAATGAATTATAGACATCTTAGTTTAAGCCTGAATAGGGGTTCTGATACAAGTAATGACATCCTAGGACTTTGACTGGAAAGCAGGAACTCTCAAGGTTATTTTGCTTGTGACTCTCTAGCACTAGTTGTCTCTACTTATGCCTGAGTAGTATTTTATCGGGGCAGTAATCCCGAAGTCAGCATAGCAACACTATACATCAGGAGATAAGGAAACCGATGACTTTCAATAGCCTCCATTTTACTTCTCACAAAATATTGGTTCATTGAGTGTAGACTCTAGAATCTTCTGATAATTGTCATAGAAGGGATATTTGTGTGAGACTTTCTGACTATTTGAAGTTCAAATTAAGCCCACCAGAGCTTCTGGAAAAATTGTCCAAAAAAGTTTATTGTCTTTTTGAATCTTAGCCTATGAAAATTGCTTATATAAATTGAATTTTCTGAAAGATCAAGAACATCTTGGAAGAGTATATTTTTTAAAAGTATTGCCTTCATTTTATTTTGTTTTGGGAGTATCCCCACTGTTGCCGTGGGAGTCACCAGGGTTAGAGTTCTTGGTGTTTGAGAAAACATGCAAATATGGGGAATTGTCCCCGGGATTTTCCCTTGCACTCCTGTCCTTTAAGTTTCTTTCCTAGTTCCAGAGTAATTCTCTGGGGAAATATAAATTCTTAAGCTTGTAGAATATAAACTTGGTATGTAGACACATTTTCTAAAAAAAAAATCCCTTGATTCCGTGACCACACATGAAATCTTAGAGAGGTGATCCTTCTGCAGAACAGACTTGTGCTATAGCAACCTTACAGATGGCTTCGACATTCTGTGCTGTTTAATATTTTTTCTGTCTGTGCTAAGGTGGCTCAGATTCTTAATTAAACGATTCATTTCAATGGCAGCTTTTATAAAGCAAATATCTGCACGTGAAGGGAAGGGGAAGGGAACAGAAGGAAGAGGGAATGCGGTCTGCTTTTCACCAGATACCGAAACATTCCCCTAATCTTTTTCACACCTTGTGGAGTTTCAATTTTCCCTTTAAAATGTGGATTAAACAAAGTTGCCAAAAAACATATGTTTCCGTGTCAAACATTTCACTTATTTGGGAGGTGGAAAGCAGCTTGAGAGGGCTCGCTGTCTCTGCCTGAGGAAATGAAGCTGGGTAGTTTGGGATTTTAATTGGAACCGTCATGAGGATAAGGTGTGGAAACTGGCAGTGTGCTACGGCTCTGGCCACGGAAGAGTTGCAAGGACATCCTAGGTGCTTGTCCTTAGAGGACAGAGAAACTATCTCACTTGCCAACTTGGATACTGTCCATACCTCTTTGGGCTGTGATCTTAACATATTTTACAATTAATAAGGGTTGGAATGAGCCAGGACTTGATAAAGAAGGCCTCCAAGGCAAATCCATCAGCTATAAGTAAACTGCTGTGACAATGGGCAGCTTTTTGCTTCATATCTGCGAGCTTCATCCTCTGACCCTCTATGCAAATATTTTTAAAAGCAAAAAACAAAAACAAAACAAAAAGCGAAGCATGCTATATTTTGGAAGTAGAATTATAAAAACGGTACGTTGAATGGGTGGGTTCTGGCATAGAAGTTTTGAAATAGTAGCTGTTAGTGTTTCACCTAACTTGCCAACAACACTAAGGGTGACTGTCCAACGACTTGAATTTGAAGGTTACATATTGCAGTTTATTAGAAGATAGGAAAACTCATTGTTATGGCATCTATCACAGAGACCTAAAGGGGTAAGTGTAGCTTTGGGACTCTTAGATATTAATTCAAACTCTCTGAACTTCGATAGTCTCATTTGCCAAATAAAATACGTACCCTACTTTTTGCCTAGGGATATTTTGATGATAAAATAAAATATGCATGAATACATGATTATATTCTGACAAATTACATTCATTTTTAATTTTTTTGATTAGGTTAATGTGGACAGTAGTAATAAAATGTATTTATAAGCTATTTCTATCCTTAAATTGTGACCTTGAGTTTTTAAGTAAATTGGGTAACATAATCTTTATGTAATCAGTGAATTTGTATCAATGCTCCAATTGTACAAATGACAAAAATTAAGACTCAGATACCTAAAATAATTTTTTCTAGTTAGTTATTAGTACTTAAGAAATCAATCACAGCTCACTTCGCTGCATTCTAAGTTCACACATTTCTTCTAGCCAGTACTAGTACTGAAAATAGTTAATATTTTAGTTTGTCTTATCATCTTTGTTTGGGATTTTCATGAATCACTTAAGTAGGGTTAATGTTGAAATTTCTCTGCTGGACACTAGTAATGCCAAAAATTTTTTTTAGATTTTTATGAAGCAAATGTATTATCCAACTATTTGTAAGTCAAAATATTAAATCATTTTGTATATCTTTTGTATTATGTATTATTATTAAAATGTTTATATTAATTAAAGCAATAAGACTCAAAACAATTAAAACATATCTAAAATTTGATTATCTAGCTTTGAGTTTCCTACAACAGAAGCTTTAATTTCATATATGTAACTGAAAGTCAATTGACTTTTTTCATGTTTTTATTAAATTATATTATTAGGGTTTTATTCTACATCTCTATCTCTCTTCTTTCTTTGTCTCATCTTCTAAAGTCCCAAGGAAGAAATCATGGCAGTCATAACAATAGTCTTTATGCAGTCATTTGTAATAGCCTTAGTTCAGAACAATATGTATAAGAATAGTTTATATATGTATGCTTTTTCCATTATAAACACATCCAGTTTCTCCGAGAATGTGTGTCTGATTCTTCTGCCCTTGTAAGAATGGTGAATCAGTGCATTGCCTTGAGTCCCATCTTTTCCCAGCCTGATGCCTTGTATTATTTCTGGATCCTGGTATCTAATCTGTCTCTCAAAGGACCTCTCACAAACACATCAAAACTGGAAGGCCACACTAAAGATAATGTTCATTTTCTATGCTTTCTCTGCTTGTTCCATTTTCTGCTTTCAAGTTGTAAGACTGAATATCAACCTGAAATTTTCTCTCCATCCCTCTATTTAATAATCTACTGCTATTGATAAATATTTATGTCATCCTGAGCTTCTCTGTGCATTGATGTTATATAAATTCCTATGTTCATAATAATTGGATTGCCATAATAGATCATGATTTTTCCCATCTACTTAGCCCATACCTACTATTAAAGAGAGATCTAACTGGAGGCAACAGTTTGGATATGCATTAAGGTATAAATAAAATTTAAAACCACTCCATTTGCCCAAAATTATGCTACAGATTTGAAGCAACCTGAAACTCTTTCTAATATAACTTATAAAAACTTATAGGTTTATATAAACTTATAGGTTCATAGTCAATAAATGACAAACAGGTAAACTTATGATAATCATTTGCAAACAAAAATGTTTATGCATTGATCAATATATACTTTATAAACTGAACTGTAACTTCTATCACAGAGTTTTTGACTAATTTTAAAATCTTTTTGTAAAGGAAATCTCATTAAGTGGCATAAGATAAAGCTTTCTGAAGTTTCAGCACTAATTTCCTTAATTTAAAATAGGTCTGACTGGCTTACCTATATGAAACGTTTTGGTTTGTTTTTGGTTTTTGGACCACACCCAGTGACGCTCAGGGGTTTCTCCTGGCTATGTGCTCAGAAATCGATCCTGGTTGGAAGACTATAAGGGAAGCCAGGGATTGAACAGAGATCTGTCCTTGCTCAGTCGCGTGCAAGGCAAACGCCATACAGCTGCGCTATCGCTCCGACCCCTATAATGAGACTTTTTGATTTTCTTTATGCCACACCTGACTGTAATCAGGACTCAATCTTTGGCTCTCTACTAAGGTATGACTTCTGATGGTTTGCAAAGGATTATATGTGATCTTTGGGCTAGCATTCTCTTTGGTCATGTATCATCTTTCTTCTTCCCAAAACACTTTTTGATGAATCAGTAAATGTGTATAATATGAGATTCATTTAATTTGATTTAAAATCTATTATTAGATCAAAACACATCAGGTCAAAATAACTACTCCTGATGATGGTTATATTTCAAAATAAAATATATATCCAAAGTAATAGGCAGATATTGTTATGTATTTTTATATATGGTGTATCAGAAAATATCAATGTAGGGTTATCTATAGAAATATTCTATGGAGGTGCTGTAGAGAGAACACAGTGGTAGGGCATTTGCCTAGAATACAGACAGCCCTGATTGACCCGGGTTCAATCCCAGGCATACCATATTGTCCCTCAAGCCTTTCAGGGGTGACTTATGAGAGCCAGGAGCCAGGAGTAACTGCTGAGCACCATTGGGTGTGGCCCTAAAACAAACAAACAAAAATTCTATGGAGTCTAGCTATAGGCAATGAAAAGAATCTATATGAAAGACACAAGCATCATTCTTACTATATTTTTTTGACCATGTCTATGGTCTTATGTCATTTTATAGTTAATTTTATAAATGCTTTAAAAGATTAGGTGAATTTAGAATAGCTGACTTATTTTAAACTTTTTTTGGGGGGGGGCCACACCCGGCGGTGCTCAAGGGTTATTACTGGCTGTCTGCTCAGAAATAGCTCCTGGCAGGCACAGGGGACCATATGGGACACCGGGATTCGAACCAACCACCTTAGGTCCTGAATCAGCTGCTTGCAAGGCAAATGCCACTGTGCTATCTCTCTGGCCCCCTATTTTAAACTATTTTTAATAAAGCATTGTGATTAAAAAAGTTATTCTTAGTTAAAGTTTAGAAATAAATATTCTAGCACCTATCCCACTACTGGTGTCAGTTTCCCTCCACAATGTTCCCAGGTTCCTTCTCAAACCTGATCCTCACAAACTGGGACTTTGTTAGGTATCTTTTTAAGTTTGGTTATTAAAGGTTGGGTTTCATAATTTCAGTGTTTTTTACTTCATTTTTTGGGAATTAAAATCTGTCCTCTTTTATCACCACTGATATTCCTGAATCTCCATGACCCCTGCCCCCCATTTATTTCTCATTTGTCTTCATCTCTCTCCACTTTATTTTTTTCTACTTTCCCATACTCTGAGGCCAAGAATAATATAAGCAGTCCCTCTTTAAACCATTACATTCCCTTGTGAAATTATTCTAAAAATCATATACAAGTGACTGTATTTATCCTTTTATGGCTAACTTCATTTAACATGATTTTGTTTAGTTTCATCCATGTTACAGCTATCATGTTCTACTCTTCTGTTATTGGGGTTCTTGGTTGATTCCAAATCCTAGATATTGTACTGAGTGCTATAATAAATACTAATATGCATGTATCCTTTTGAATTAATGTTTCTCTGTCCTGGAGATAGATAAATGAACTGGAATTGCTGGGTCATATGGAAGCATAATTCTGAAATTACTGAGGATCTTTCATACTGTTTTCCTTAAGGCTTAAACTAGACAGCATTCTCATTAGCAGCTGATGAGAGTTTCTTTTTCTTTACATTCAAATAAACAGGAGGTATTCCTTATATTTTTGATAAGTGCCATTCTGATTGATATGTGATGATACCTCAATTTCATCTTGCTATAGATTTTCCTAATGACAAGTGATTAAGAATATTTTTCATGTGCTTACTGGCCATGTTGATCTTCTTCAGAGAAGTGTCTGTTCAAATCTTCTCCCCTCTTTGATATTTTTTAATTTTTTTTATTCCTTGTGAGTATTTTGTATATCCTGGGCATCAACACTTTATCTAATTGTTAAATACAAATAATTTCCCACTCATTTAGCTGGGCTTTAGTTTTAGCACATTTTTATACAAAAACTTTTAAACTTGTTATAGTCACATTTGTTTAGTATTGATTCTGTAGCCTTTGTAATTGGCATTGAATCAATGAATATTTTTGAGGTCCAAGTCTTAAAAAGTTTTCTGCCTATATTTTTACTCAATGTCCTTTGTAGAGTTGGGTCTTATTTCAAGGTCTTTGTTCTACTTTGAGATGATATATGTGTGAGGTGTGAATATGGCTCCAGATTTAATTTCTTAAACATGGTTATCCAATTGTTCCAAAAGAACTCATTGAAGAGAGTATTTTTTTTTTAAATTTTATTTCATGCTTTCAGTTTCTTTGTCAGAAATTAGCTGACAGTATAGATGGGTGATTAGTATTGATATTCTACTCTGAAAATTGGTTGAGTTTGTCTTTTAGAATAGTTGTCTTTAGAACCTTCTGCTCACAGTTCTATGAGCTGTTGGCAATGTATTTTAAGCTGATTAGTGTATCTATATAACAAGTCTGTGGTGTGTCTTAAAACACAATATTAAATCATGCTGTGATAAAGGATAACTGACTTTTAAGGATTAACATATAAGGTGAGTCATATGTAACTTGAGATAAAGTAGAAGGGCCATACTGTCATAGGTGTAGTCCTATGCATTGCAAAAAGAAAAAGATGAATCTCTAGTCCTAAAAAATGTCTAACCAAACAGAAATAAAACAAGAGAAAAGAGGTCATCTGTTCATGAACTTTGGCCAATAGTAATAATTATAGCCTGAAATGCCCATAATGTTTTAACTCAGGGTGTTAAAAAAGTGAACATTGTCTATTCAGTTCCACCTTTAAAATCTTCTGATAATGGGTTCCCCTTGGACTCTAGGCCTGGCCTGAGTGCCACCTCGGGTGGCTTGCTGTGGGTTCCAGGTGGACTCTATTAGGAGTCTCCAGGCTTCCCCCGCTTCCCTACTCTAGGGAGGAGGAGCAGAGGGAGGGGCCGGGCAGATAGCTGGCTTCCGGTGCCTTGATCCTGGAGGCCAGCTCTTCCCAGGTATTGGGGTTAGGGGACACCCCATGCCGGATAGCGTTCTCCCTAGCTTTGGGGATGCTGGGAGGCTTGGCAGGCCTCCAGCCATTCTCCTATTTCCCCCTCTACTCCAGGCCTTCCATGGTTGCCGGCCCAGGTGGACTCTATCGTGGTCCTCAGGCTTTCCCCCTTTCTCTCCCGACACTAAGTGGGGGACACATGAGGTGGATGGCGGCCGATGCAGCACTGGTGTATGTCGGGACATTACGTCGTAACATTCACTGGTATTTTTTTTTCTTCTCATTGGTCTCCATTTAAAAAACCGTGCGGGGGCGTACCTTATATTTTTAAAATATAAATGGGAGGATGGACTCTCAGTTTGGGAAGAGACCAGTTCGGGTGGGGGTACCATATATTTTCAAAATAAAAATGAGAGGATGAACTCTCAGGCTGGGAAGAGGCCAGTACTCTTTTCCTACTTGTTTACTCTCAGCGGCCTCTTGGCCTCTTCCTTCTTTCATTGTGTAACTGTGGTTGTTACCATACTAGGTTTCTGATTAGTTCCCATGAACGGTGACAATTGAGTCCACTGTCTTAAGTTAGATTGTTTATTTCCCTCACTTTTTATATTTTCTCCTCTTTGTGAACTGTTCAATAAGGTATTTTGGTGAGAGTCCCTCTCTATCTTTCCTTCCCTTTGTTATTTGTTAAATAAGGAAGTTTGTAAAAGTGTCCCTCCATTTAACGTTTATATAAGAACCAAGTCAATTGGACTGTTGGACTTGTTCTAGCATCCCCATAGGCACCAATCTTGCTGTGAACAGTTCAATAAGGAATGTTGGTGAGTCTCTCAGTTTAATGCTTATGTTTGAACCAGGTCACAGGGATTGTTGAACTTGTTCTTTCAGCCCCCTTATGCTCTGATAATGCCAGGTGGCATTATTCCTTGTTTGCATGGGCACATTAAAATGGAAAATACAATACATACAAATAAGTTCTTATCTAATAGAGATAGGAACACACCAATCTAGTGGTGCAATGGAACCTTACACCTTGAACATTGACATGATGACCTGGCACAGGCCTCAGAGGTTTGGGTATTTTCCAGTCACCACTGAACCAGGGAAGACATCTAGGAAACATCCAAAGTTGCCTATGACATCACCTGGAAGCAATCCTCTACCAGGAATACCCTACTGCTGCTCTGACATCGATTTACTCAAAAGAGTCTTCCCTTAACCCTGAGAAGATTTAAACAATAACAACCTGCGTACTGAACAGGGCTTTGTGCATTGCCCTGTAATTCTGAGTTGAAATTAGAAGCCGCTCCACACCATCCTGACTTCAAAGTAGGATATACAGATTCCAGGACCTTCAATACAGAAACAAGATACCAACAACAGAGACTGTGAAAAATATAATGACCAGGATTGGTCAAACTAGTTTGCCTGGAGCCTAGAAACGGTCTTATTTCAGGAAACTTCAGGGGTAGGGTCTCCTTGTACTTAGGCCAAAGTTTTTCCTTTCCATGACCTCCATACTTTGGTAGGCCCATGCAAACGATAATTGCCACACTAACATTGTTTTTTACAGTGCTCCTTTGACTCCAAACCTTTAAGAAACCACTAATAAAAATATCTGGAACTACAAAAAAAAAAAAGAGAGAGAGAGAGAGGTTTACATTAGTGTTAACATATATGCTTTAAGTTACATTAGCATTCTGAGGGATAAAGGAGGGAGATGAGGGATATATGCTTGGGAACAGGGATGAAGAAAGGACAACACTGCTGGTAGAAAGGCCCTCATTTATTATCACTATGTACCTTAAATATCACTGGTAAGATTTGTAATTCACTTTGGCCACAATAAAAATAAAAAAAAATCTTCTCATAATGGTAACTAAAAAGAATCATATGTATTTGGCACAGTGAAAAGGATAGGGATAGAATAAATTTTTGAAAGAAAAGTCAATCCAAATTCAAATCCTTAGATTTGACACAGGATCTGGACACAAATCTTTGAGGGGTATTTTTTCTAGTTATTTTTCCAGAGAAAAACAGGATGAAACAATTAGATTTTTAGAACAGGTAGGGTAAACAATGCTTGTGTTTACACAGGTAATGAACATGGTTCAAGGTGTGAATAGAGAAGTACATGGAAATAGAGAGGTCTAACTCCAGTGACAATATTTTGAGGAAGTGATTATCTCAGTGAATAGCCATGATACTATAGCACTCAATAGCTTATTTCTTTTCTAATAACAGCATTGAATCTCTCCACTTTTCCTGCTTAAACGCTCCTTCCTGAAAAACTACAAATGTTGTGATCCTCTCATATAAGTTGTATAATTAAGTCTTGAATTTTTGAGTTATACTTAAACTTTCATTTTTCATTAACTCCTTCATTGCATGCCTGCTTAGATATATGTATACAGGTTAATAAATAAGAGGTTCCCATCTCTGTCCAGTTGCCTGCTTATTCTAAAATTAATATACAAATATTACTACTTGCCTCCTAAATAGCTTTATATCCCCGAACCACGAGCCCTCTTTTTCCTCTGTTTATTTTGGAGGTGGTAGAGGACACTCAGTGAACAACATTTTCTTTCTGGTAAGGAACTCTATTGAGTGCTTTTAATTTGTTGCCTTACAGTCCCAATCTTTGGGTTCTGGCTAAAGAGTCAAAGTAAATGAAACACTCATCTTTATCTGTCTATAGTTATAATGATTTACTCACCCAATAACATTTAAGCTCCTCTAAATTAGATTCATTTAAATTCTCTGCTCTGTCATCTCTGTTCAAAACATGAAGGCTTTCTTTTTTGTTGATGAAGGAGCTGAGACTCAATTCGAAGGTTGTTTGTTTTGTTTTCCTCTGTTCTTCAGCCTTTTCCAGGCACACACACACACACACACACACACACACACACACACACACACACACACCTGCTCACTCTGACACACTTACACATGTTCTGCAAGGGAGTTGAACCAATCCCAGCTGATTGAGAGCCCCTAGGGAAGGACAGGAGGACTTAGCTTCAGATTAGTGAGCTATTTCATTGAGACATGATGTTGGTTTAACAGCAGTTTTCCTCAAATGTGGTGTGATCAGAAATTTGCAGAAGTTTATTCTTAGCTCTTTCTTTTGGCTTCTGCAACATGTTAACAGCTTGTGCATTTTGTAATGCCTTTTTTCATTGCCATAGCAACCATTAAAACTTAAGGTGTATGTGACTAGAGATCTAGCCAAGCTATTGGTTGCTGGCATGCTGGAAAACAGTGCAAATAAAACCACATAAAGTCCTCTGCTTTTTCAAAGGTATGCCTTGCCTGAATTAACCTGGTGTTTTGAATTTTATAACAAGAGGAAAATAATACAATTTAAAATATTAGATGATATTTTTTACTCCAGAGAGAAGACTGATAATAGAAACCATTTCCACAATGAATTTTCACTTGTTTTTAATGTAAGATTATGTTGACTACAGGCTGATATATAGGCAACTCTTTAAAGGTAAGTATACAAGTAAATTTATAAGCAAACATATAAGTAAATTCTAAGTGCTAGAAAAAAGGTAATAGTTTGATTTTAGACCTAGGAGTAATTGGTAGGTATAAACTTAAGTTGTCTCAATATTTTTCTTTTAATTATCAATATTGTGTCATTTTCTTGTAATTTATAGGAATTACTTAAATTCCATCTAATTTAATTCAAACTATTTGTACTAAGCAAATCCAAAAATGCATTTCAGGTAAAAAACAAAAACAAAACATCCAACATAAACCATTACAATGAAAGAATAATAATAAAAATCCTAGTCCTGTTGTGCAAAGACCTATGCTTATTCTTGTAATTTATTTTTAAACTTATTTTTCTTAGTACATACTCTTGTTTCTTCATCTCTTTATAAATATACTTTCTTATTTTTAGTTTATTCAGCGGAGGGTGGACACTTATACCTGGTGGTACTCTGTGGTCAGGGGTCAGCCTTGGCAGGAGCTTTCGGAACACACATGGTTCTAGGACTCAAACCCGGGTCAGTGACATGCAAGGCAAGCACCCTCCCCACTGCACTATTTCACTCTATCCTTAGTTTTGATTCTATACTGTTTTTTCTCTTTATTTTTCTCTTTAGTACTATGCTTGATATTGCAGAAGGTACAAAATGGATTGGATGCAAGGTCCCTATTTCCTTTTAAAATTAGAAAATAGTCAAACATAATGAAAAATCTAGAGTATGCCATTTAAGTTCTTTTGAATAGTCTAGATCCAAAAGACCTTTGACATCATTGTTAGATTAAACCCTTCAACACTTTGCTTGCTATTGTCCTATATCAACCACAATTTCTTTCTTTTGCATACTTGTATTTTTCATTTCTTGGATATATTTATGTCTTATCTATTACAAGTATTGTATTCATATTCAGATCTTTTCTCCAAGAACCAACTAATATTTTAGCTGAGTCTTGCAATGTTTCCCAATTATCTCAGTGTGGAAATGGGCTCAAAAAAAACATCAAAATTGCCATAAATTCTCCTTCCACATTGTTATGCTCTCTTTTTAATGAAGCCATCAAATTATACAATTTATTTTAGGTTTACAATTTTATGGATCTTCAATATAGAAGTCACAACCTCAAAACTATCATCAATATCCCTTTACCATATCCTACTGCCTCCCCATCTTAATATATTTTATCCCAATCACAAAACACTTCCATGTGTTTCCCCACACACACATTCATAGACTGTTGATATGTAGTTCAACTCTCCTGGGATCTATGTTTTGAATTTCTTTCATTTGCTTTTTCTATTATCTTGAAATATCCTATTTCTTGGATTTTGGTAGCACATTTTAACCTAAGACTCACCATGAAAAAAATTAACATAAAAAGAAAATATAGGACATTGTTAAAATAAATATGCTGTTAGTTCAAAAAGTGGGGAACAACTACAAGTTTACTGATAGAAATGTTTTTATATAAAAGACAAAAGTTTAATTATATACTGAAAGACTTGAAAAAGTTGGCTAAATAGTGAAAGGGAGAAATTTTGCCTGAAATTGTATATATGTGTACATATAATTATGAATTTATATATCATGGTACAAACATGGTAGGTGCTTGAATGTTTGAACTATTTGGTTATGGAGGGAAAACACTACTCTTTAATTAAGTTAAGGTTTATTTAAAACATTTATATTTTCAGGAAGTATTAGGATGTTTCATCCTAGATCAAATGAAGATGACAGGTTTTTTCCTGGTGTAATGTGTTGATGCATTCATGCTGAGCAAATAAAAAAGCTTGATGAACTCATTCCTTGAATTAGGGATGAACTTAAGGTAGAATAAAGATTTAGCTTTGTTAAAGAGATGTGCAGACTCCATAAACAATACCGACCTGACTGAAGATGTATGTTTCATAATAAAGATTTTGCTAGCAAAATATATTTCTTCTCATTTTTACCTGATATTTGTTACAAAGATTTAAATATTGAATGTAGGCCTAGAAGATAAAAGAAAAACAAGCATGCAGCAACAACCTATTTAGCAAAAAAATAACCTAGCAAAGTCAATTTTCAGTATGGTCTTCCACAAAATATATTTAGTGTTGGCTCCTGCTACTCTCAATCACTACAAAGTGCTTGCTTTACTTAAAAATAGTTTTGCATAGTAAAAATTATATATAACTATATTCAATTTAAGTACCAAAGCACACAACCAACTTTGTGTGGAATTGAGACGATATTGAAACTAGCAGGGCTGCATTGGATTTACTGCCTTTACTAAAACATGTCAGCGTTTTACTTTCAGATTTCAATATTCTTTGACCAGAGCACTTTGAGCTTTGAGAGTCTGTTTTACTCCTTGTTTATATTCATAAACCTTCAATGAATCAACCCTAAAATGGTATCTTCCATTAATAATAGAATTTGATATAAGAATTCAAAGAGGGGGCTGGAATGATAACACAGTGGGTAGAGTGTTTGTCAGGAACGGGCCAATCCAGTTTTGATCTTTGGCCTCCTCATGGTCCCCTGAGCCTGCACGGAGTAAATTCAGAGTGCATACCGAGGAGTCACCCCTGAGTGCTGCTAGTTGGGGCACCAAAATAAAACAAAGCAAAAGTAAAACAAACAAAAAGAGTTCAAGGTATAGATAAACTGAGCAGGGCAAAGATCTTGTCTCTTACATTTTCATTAATATTCTTGTTAGAGATCATCTGCTTTACTCTTAAGAATGAGAAAGACAATTTCAATATAGACACACTCGCTTTCACAAGCACACTCACACTCAATCTCACTTCTTTCTTTCTTCAATCTCACTTTTTTCTTTTTCCAGCTTCCGCAAACAAGAATTCCCCATTAAGATTATTCTTTTGGGGCCTGAGAAATAGCACAGCGGTAGGGCGTTTGCCTTCAAGCAGCCAATCCAGAACCAATGGTGGTTCAAATCCCTGCAACCCATATGGTCCCAGTGCCTGCCAGGAGCCATTTCTGAGCACAGAGGCAGGAGTAACTCCTGAGCGCCACCAGGTGTAATCCAAAATCCAAAAAAAAAAAAAAAAGAATATCCTTTTGTGGGGCCTGAATGACAGCACAACTTGTGGTTTTGTATGGGTCAGACGCAGGTACTTTCCCAGCATCCCATATGGTCCTCCCTAGCCTTCAAGCAGTGTTTTCTGAGTGCAGATCCAATAGTAACCCTGAGCGCCGCCAGGTGTGACCCCCACCCAAAAATAATTAATTAAAAAATTAAAGAGTTACTAATTTTGGGCCAGAGACACAGCTCAACAATAACTGTGCATTCTTTGCATGCAAGGAGGTGAGAGTTGTGTACTTCAATCAAAGTGATCCGGAAGCACAGACCTGAAAGCAGCTCCTGAGCACAACAGGATGTGACTTAAAAATGGTGCATAACTCTTCTTAGCTTAACATTTATTGATGAGATCATTTTACTATCATTGTAATTAGGAAACATGTAATCAGCCCTGGTGCCTCAGTGTTTGTGAATTAATTTATTATAATACCATGAAGCAATATGGTTTGTTTTTGTTTTAGTTTTCTATTTGGGGCCACACCCGGTGACACTCAATGTTACTCCTGGCTATATGCTCAGAAATCTCTCCTGGCTCCGGGGACCATATGGGACGCCCGGGATGTAACCTGTGTCCAACCTGTGTCAACTGAGTGCAAGGCAAACGCACTACTGCTGGCTGTCGCTCCAGCCCCTTCCATGAAGCAATTTGTTGGGTAAAATACATGGAGATCTGGGAGTAATTGGGCATTCACAGGAGTAAAATTATGTACTCTAAAGCAGGCGAAGACTCTGGCAGTGAGCAAATGAAAAATCTGTAGCATACTTGGAAGCTAGGAGAACCATTGTTTCATCCTGTCTTTAAATGACAGAAGCAGTTCAACCACACTAATTAAATCTCTATCTGGCACACAAAATTTTTGAACTATGACCATCGATAGATCTTTAGTTTCAGCCCTGATACTCAATTCCTTTCTGAGTAACTCTGGGAAAAACCTTGATGGCATAATTGGGCTAGGATAAAACAGAAAACATAAAAATGCCCAAAGACAAAAGGAGCAGTAATATCATTGCAGGAAGCCTGTCAAACGAGAGAAGGTGAGTTCAGTAAATATAGTTAAGGGACCATGATGACAATAAGAGAAGGAAATGGTCACATTGGGCATGAACTCTGTGTTGAAAGGAGATAAAATGATATGCATAATATCCCTTGCCATAACATATTACAGACTACAGCACCTAAAAAAAAAGTAAAAATAAAAAGTAAAGAGGCACAGAGGCAGATTGACTGAGGAAGTGGGTTGAAGAAAAATTGTGATCATTTGTTGTGGGAACTATGTACTGATGAAAAGATTTATGCTAGAACATTGTAACTGTATCTCAATCATCAACAACTTTGTAACTGTGAATCTCATAGTGAATCAAGTAAAAGTAAATGAAAAACACTATAGTAGGCAAAAAAAAAAAAATAACTACATTAGCAGACTCTAACATTAAGTCAACACAACCATACTACCAGACCAGATATAAACAGAGAGTGACCAGTGAGTGATCAATTAGTCCATAAGTACCTCTGGGCAGGCCAAAATAAAATAAACTAATTAAATGCCCCCCTAATTTTCATTCTAAAATTTTATTTAATGTCCCTGCATACAAATTCTTCATAAAGCTGCACTTTTCTACTAGATAATTGTTAATAGATATAACTGAATTGATTCATGACTAGTCCCACCTAAATGTCAAAATGGAATTCCAGAAAGTCAGCCACATTTCGTAATAATATACTAATAATACGATTACTTCTATATTAATTAGAAAGTGGTCTTACAGGGCCAGAAAATTAGCACAGCGGGTAACGCTTTGCATGGGACCAACCTGGATTTGATACCAGGCATCCCATATAATTTCCCAAGCCTGCCAGGAGAGATTCCTGAGGGCAGAACCAGGAGGAATCCCTGAGTTCTGCCAGGAATGGTCCCCAAACAAAACAAAACAAAACAAAACAAGTAATCTTGTTTTACAGAAATGTAATTCCAGGGTTTCACGTGCCCTTCTAAATGTACTTGACTAATTCCCTCCTCTTAGATGAAGCAAGAACCTTGGAATATGATGACAAAGTTATTCCCTTGATCAGACTATATTTTATAAGATAATGCCCAGAGACAATAGAGATGATTGCCAGAAGGACTGGCTCACAACATGAAGCTCACCACAAAGAGTAGTGAGTCCAGTTAGGGAAATAACTGCACTAACAACTATCTTGACTATCTTAATGAGTGAGAGAAGTAGAATGCCTGTCTTAAATATAGGCAGGGCTTGGGAAGGAGGGAGGGGGGCATGGATGATGGGAAAGTTGTACTGGTGAATGGGTGTGTTTTGTTTATGACTGAAACCCAACTACAATCATGTTTGTAATCATGGTGCTTAAATAAAGATTTTATATAAAAATAATTAAAAATAGAGCTAAATAGCTGTAGAAGTTATCCACAGAGAGAGCGAGCAAGAGAGAAAAAGGACAGAGACTATCTGTACTATGAACTGCCTATGTAGGCATTTCACAGGAAATGTGGATGGCCTCCAGAGCTAAGCATGGTCTTTAGCCAGCAGACAATTAAATGAAACAGGGGCTACATGCTAATGACCAGTGAGCTTAGAGTAAGTAAACTCTGTCAATGGCTCTTAGATAAAAACTAAAATCCTAGTATCTACTTCAAGTCTGCCTGTTCAGATCCTAAACATACAATTCAGTTCATGACAAGTCTTCTAACATCCAAAAATGGTGAAATAATACATTTGTGCATAATAAGTCTCCAAGTTTTAATCATTCTCTTTATATAAATAAACACAGAGACTGATACCAGTTCCTTACTGAATAAGTGCATACCAATAGAGTTCACAGCTAGTTATGACAAGAGGGATCTAGGGTTACAGTGGATCATGTGATGATGGTTTTCACTCTTTAGACCATAATTATCGAATGAAAGACTTGGGTACTGAAGCTAGTACTCACCTCTGCTTTTATCTGGTGTCTCGACTGCACATGCTCGTGTGTCAGTGTGAGTACGCGTAGTACTTGTATTTCTTTGGAAATGAATCACACGAGATGTTTTAGGGGTACTTGTTCAATCGCTGATAATGGCTATAACAGTGCGAGCCTGCCATTGGGGAAATTTCCTCCTGACCTCAGCTGGTGATCAGCTTTTGCCCTGAAGCATCAGAATTGAGATGCCCTATAATTTTATCCAAGCTAATGTCACAGCAGCTGCTGTCCTTGGTGCTTGCTATCTGATTAAATTCCTAAATTAGGGATTGCCTTTTGTAACCCGACTTGGATCATGGTGGTAAAATCTGACAATAACAGCTCTCATTTTTACCTCTCCTTCATCAAGTGTTTCTTTAATACTACATGGAGCACCTCAGACTACCACATATTCTTCTGGCACTTTATTAGAATTTGGAAATTGTGTAATCCTACTCAAAATGAGATTGCATGCCATCTAATGTAAGGAAGGAGAGAAAAAGAGAGAGAATGAGAGTGAGAGAGAGATAGGACAATTCAGCTCTCAAACTGCAATTGTTTGCTACCTCCAGGGACACATCTCACAGATTGCCATGAAAATAAATTGGAAAGTTTACAATTCCAAATCATTGCCTACCATGTATTCTCAGATAAAAACAAACACAACCACCACCATCATCACCAGCAGAATGTAAGGAAATGGATCCAAAAACTTGCATCCCTTCCTGATGGATAATGCATTACAATTAGATTTCACTATAACCATTCCGAAATGTGTTTGTTTTCTGCTGCTTTTACAATGATTTATTATTTATTACTTTTTTTTTTCAAGATGATCTTCTGTATTCCTTCAGGAAAGGAGCAGTTTGGCTCTCTGCGTCATTACCAAAGCAGAGCGAAAGCCTTCAACAGCGGCGGACTGCTGCAATTTCCACCATAACAGTCAACCAGCAATTAGAACCGTTTGTTACAGTGACAGCAAAGAGAACCATTTCCAAGCGGCAAGCAGAAGACTGGGAGCTGGAGCAAGTGTGAGCGTGTTCATTCGAAGGGGACTAACGCCACACAGCAGTTAATCGTGGAATAGCAGGCACTTTTAGGAACGAGAGCTGAGAGGACTCAGGAATTCACACAGGAAGAACTTTTGGGAAAGGTCTGTTTCTGTTTTCTCTGAGTTCATGAAATGGGACCTAAACAATGGCTTGGGGAAGAGACACAACAAAGGTTTTCATTTCATCCAACTGCTGATTTAAATTTAGTTCTTAAATACTAAACATGTTTTTCTAAATTAGACATTTCCTTTGCTGATTCTGAATTGGGGCTTTTATTTCAGTGTTACAAAAATTTACAGGACCAAATGGTAAAAGAAGTCGTTTTGATTTTACAACAAAAGTATTTAATGTGTTGTGTTAGTATATAAATGAGGCTTAGTCAATTGCTCTTATTTTCTGATATTTTAAAATGGCTTAAAGTTATGTTGATAAATTGGTACAAACTATATTTGATATCTTCCTTTCTTTTGTCATCTATCTTGATTTCCTAAAGATATATTTTTATTTATTACCATTATGTTTTTTTTTTCTGTTTCAGCAATGGTAAATGCATAATTTCAGGACATGTCTGGTTCTCTGTGGATTTTTATGGCTCATGGTCTCTACTGGACCAATAATATAACTTGCTCCTCTCCAAATTTAACCTGAGAATTAATAAAATAATGTGAAATATTCGACTTGTCAGTCACAGTTTGGTTTCATTTTTGGTTTAAAGAACTCTTATTCAATACATAGGCAACTGCAAGATTATTGTCAGACACAGAGAAAGCATCTTTTTAGATATTTTTCTGTCTTGGATATAGCTTGCATTTTTCTGTCTTGACTATATCAACTCCTTTACATTATGATGAAACATGCGTATTACACAGCAGAAGTCTGAGACTGTCATTTTGAGGAGGAGGAGCAAATGGGATAGATGGCTCGCAGGAAATATTGTCAGATATTTTAGTTAATGTTTCGCAAGCTGCTTTTTGAGAAGTAGGTATGGCTAATACAGAAATAATATTTGTTTTTATATCACTTATGTTTTAGGGAGATTACAGTTTACTTTTTTCCTGTAATTAATATCTCAACTGCGTAGCCGTTGCTCTAGCACTAGGCAGCTTCTGCCAGAGTCAGAGGTGAGGTCACACTTGACTGAATAAATCTAAGATCAATTTGTTGCCCCTTCCTTCAACCTTAAATGCAGCTTGAAATATAATTGTTAATCTGAGCACTCTCTACTTTAAGGAAATGTTCCAGCCCCTCTGAACAGGAAGTGTGGCTAGTAGTGATCAACCACAACATATACCCCAAAACTAGGGCTAATCAGAATTTTCAAGCTAGGAGAGAAAGAAAGAGAGAGAGAGAAAGACAGAGACAGAGAGAGACAAAGAGACAGAGATGGAGAAAGACAGAGAGACAGAGACAGAGACAAAGAGGTCCACAGAAATCATAGGAGACAGGTGGGAGAATAGAAAACAGAAGACAAAAGAGACGAACTAATACATTCAAAACATTGACCTGAAAAGTCTGTTAGTTGAAATTTTGCAAATAAATGATAAAGAATATGCATCATTTATCAGCATTTTTATTCTTCTATTTCAAAGGTCCGTCCTGTCCAGCTTCATAAATACTATCTGAGAGGAAAGACAACAGATCAGAATCCTTGACTTGACTTCCATGTTCTAAGCGTACGTGCAAGTTGAAAGAGATACTGGCATATGTGGGGACGGGGGCTAAGAGAGGACTAGGAGATTAGACAAGATGATACTTCTGTTCTAATGGCTAAACTTTTGAATTCATCTGTAAATGAAGGCTCATGACACTCCAAGATTTACCCTTGCAGAAAATGTAGAGCTGACAAACCCTAGTTCTTTCATTCAAAAATGGAGTGCAACCATGGTGTCTAGAATTTGTAGCACTGGTTGCATCCCAAACGTATCTGGAAGTGGTACTCCATTATGGTGAATAGAAGAAAAAGGACACGTCTTTCCTAGGTAGTCATGTGAATAAGAAAGAGCTGTTACATTCAAATGAAGGTTTTTGCCTAGTAGTTGAAGATTGGCATGAAATCCCAGGGAAGAATGGGTTTCTTGATTAGACAGTAACAGTGTGGTTTCCTCTTATATCTGTAACTTATATAATTATAAACAATCTCCTTGGCTTACAGCATTCTAATTATGCTTAACAATATAAGGCACACTCTATTGTCCATGTAGAAGAAATTGCAATATCAAATAAAATTAAAAATGTAACAAATCCTCCTTATTGAATGCTATTTTTTTATCAAACTCAACAAAAGCTTACACATTACCATTATATTAATCAGATCAATCTTTAATGGTCTTGTTGTCATTTTGAGGAAGAAAAATATCCATGAATGTGTAGTGATGTTCTCAAGACCAAAGAGGTTCATTGAGAGAACTACATTCAAACTTGGGTTTGCTTAAACATAGGATTTGTTTCCTAAATATTTAGTGAAACTTCAGTCTCTTAGTGTTATTGCGTTTTCTATACTAAGTCTATATTTCATCTGCTGAAGTTGGCTGGTTATTTAGTAAAACTGCATCAATCCTCAGGACCTAGATGTTCCTGGGACTGATGGCATCAGGTAGAAGAGACTGGTTTAGCTGGTAAGGACACTAGGTACATGAACTGGATTACTAGAACACAGATATACTTATTTTATTTTAAAACCACTATAAATTTGAATATGACCTTATATTTCCCCCAAATATTAAAATACTCAGATGCCGAGTATTTGTTTTATAGAATGTTCAAAGTTCCAATTATATTTTAAGTATTTTCCTCTGCTATCCAGATCAAAGAAAACAGTTTTATTGTTATTAAAAGAGCAGTTAGAATCCAGTCACTTGGGAGAATCTTTAGTCGATTTTGTTTTTAGAAAACCTTTTTTGTTCTTTAGTTTTTTCCCATAGAATTTTACCAGAATAAACCAAGTATGGTAGACACGATCTAGTGAAGTAACCTTTTTCATTTCCATGTGGTCATTTAGCATAGAAGCCAACATTGTGAGATGTAAGTGGTACCATGGCTAAGATGCTAATGATAGGTAAGGGATTCTTCCAGTTAAATCTTGTCACTTAGATATTCGTGGATGTCCTGTTCTAGCTTAATCACTTCAGGAAGCACAATTTTATCCCTGGGCTAAAAGAACACAACAATCAAGAAATATGGTCATTGCTTTTTAATTTTCACATTAATTCTTGACATGTACTTTTGACTATCTTACATAAATTTCATAAAAAGAACAACTTAATTGTTTTGAGATTTGAGGTTAAGATATCAAGATCAAATGGGAACCGTAGGTATAGTATTTAAGCCTATATAACAGTGATCACGGTATGCTGTGAACATAGGGTTTATCCTTGAGAGATAATTTTGTCTTTTTCAAGAAGCAGTTTATTGAGACTGATTCAGCACTGTGACTAGACATTATAATGGCATTACTGTGGAAGTATGATCCCGATATGGATCCAAATGTTTCATGCACATTACTTGCTTAATCTGTGAAAATCTTCTGTCTAGGCAAGGATATGGGGACAAGTGACTTGCAAACTGTGATTTGCTAGAAAGAGCCAAGTTTTACAGCTAGAAAGAAGACTACCAAGATCTTGTTCCTAAACAGATTAGCTCTCTTGTATTGTGATATGAGTCTTGAGACAAAGTATGGATAAATTAATGCCTGAATGACTTTGGACTCTGAAAGTTTCTCCAGAGGGTTTGAGAGATAATAAAGTGGATAGGTCACTTAGCTTGCATGAGACAGACCCAGGTTCAAAACACAGTACATCATATGCGATACCTCACACATCAGAAGTGTTCCTTGCATAGAGTAAGGGCTATGCTCTGAGGACCCCTGGGTGTGTCCCAAAACATAAAAAAAATTAATTAGATTTCTCCAGTTAGAAGTTTGTGGCTTAGTGCATGATGGAGTGTTTAACCATATCTTCATGAGTTTTATTTCCTTGAGTAATCTACATTGCAAAAAGAATTTTAACTGGATATTGACACTGTCTATTTATGCATCTACCTGATAAAGATTAAAATACAAAATTCAAGGCGGGACGCAGAGAGAGCACAACTATGGGGCATTTGCCTTGCATACAGCCAATCCAGGACAGACAGTGGTTCGAATCCCGGCATCCCATATGGTTTTCCATGCCTGCCAGGAGTAATTTTTGAGTGCAGAGCTAGGAGTAACCCCTGAGTGCCACTGGTGTGACCCACACCCCCCCAATAAATTTAAGAGTTTGAGACTATTTTTTAAAATATCTCTTTCTTAATTAGCACAGTTGGAGACAAGTTTATGGTTTCTGACAACTTTCTTTTTGTCAGGTTTGGGACTGCACTTGGGAGATACCAGTTGTGTGTGTTTGGAGGTTACTATCTAATGTGACTGGGCAATGTTTAGAATTGAACCAAGGCCTTCTATGTGCAAAGCCTATGTTCAACCCTTTAAGCTATTATAAAGAATCCTGACTTCCAGATTTTAAGCATCATCGGACTATTTCTCTAAGTGTCAGTTAACAAACAACAGATATAACAACACCTTGTGCTACCCACACTCTTTTAAATTCACCATGTTGGCTGGAGCGATAGCACAGCAGTAAGGCAGTTGCTTTGCACAAGGCTAACACAGGACGGACTCTGGTTCGAATCCAGCATCCCATTTGGTCCCCCGAACATGCCAGGAGCAACTTCTAAGCAAAGAGCCAGGAATAACCTCTGAGCACCGCTGGGTGTGACCCAAAATCTAAATAGTAAATAAATAAATCCACCATGAAACCAATGTTCCACAGTGAGTATACTCTCATGCACATAGACACTCCATAAGGCACATATGTGCACATTAATGTGCAAAAGCACACATGCGTGAACATGCATATATTATCAAATGCATAACAAGTGATATACCTGTACATCAATTATACATAGGCACATGCTTACTCTTGCATATGAGCACAGAGATATTTTTGAATAGCATTGAGTCTTGAAAGCAGAGATAACAATTTGACCACTGGAATCCCTGATCCTTAAAATTTGAACTCTGGTATTCCTGTGTCTTTTACTCGTCCTCCCAATTCAATGCATGAACCTTTGCATTACTTGGGGGTGATTCATAAGTTTCTTCCACCTAGTGCATTATACTTCATAGTTTTGGCTTATTTCTTCTCCCGCTACATGGCATATATTTATACATACCTATATATGTAAAAATGCACACATATAAAATAATTGCATACTGTATAAGCTGTGTTTTTCCTCATAAGCTACCGGAGACTTTGTGACATTAAGTATTTCAGAACAGAAATAAACTGCTAATGCTATTGTTAGTTACAAGCAGGAGAGAAGCTGGTATCCTAGCCAGGAGGAAGAGCCCATCACCTTGTCACTCTTGCATTTTCTCATCACCTTGCATTAATTTCTAACTTTGTTTGTACTGAAGTTACCATGATTCATTCATTTAAAGAATGAGTCATCTGACAGAATGGTAAATAATTTGCTAAATGCCTTGAGAGCAATAAGTTTGAGTAAAATCCCCAGTCTTGAGCAAATGCAACTGTGCTGGCTGTTATGACTGAGGGTGGTGTAGGAGGCAGAGCGCAGAAATCCAGGAATGTTGTTTGTCATAACTGAGGGTATAAAAGAAGCAAGAAGCAAGTGATATTGAACGAAGATATTGAGAAAGCTCTATGCCAGTATCTTGCCTCTGTTCCTGGTTTCTGTCAGCTTCCAATTAAGTAGCTGGTCTTTAAGTAGACATTAGAAGGCAGAAGAATTTCGACGTCACAATTCATAAGATTAAGATGAACTATACTTTAACACTGAATCCTGCCATATGCAATTTCTCTTTGAAACTGTCATGCTGCAGATGGCATATTAATTTCAAAGAACTTTACATGTTGGTGCCTAGCATTTGAAATATTAAGAAAAAATATAGCCCAAAGAAATAACAAAATTCCTTCAATAATGAAAAATCCAAATAATTCAATTATTTTTATTTTATTTACACTAGACAGTGTCAAGACTGAGAAGGTCTCAGACAAAGGAATGATAATACAAGTAAAAAAAATAATGGTTTTGATAGTAGGAAATTTGAAAGATGGATTCAATCTACTCTCCTATAACATAGAATAAAATGAGAACAATAAAAGGTTTTAGAAAATTATTTCTTTTCACCCAAGCCCACTGGAATCTGTGGCCTGCAGGAATAACAGAACATTTACTGTCTTTATCTTTTCTGTCTACAGCATAAATTATGTTTCACCTCTTTTTTTCCAGGACTATCCACCTTCTTGAAGCTAAACATCACTTCTGTTTAGACAAAAAAGCATCTGTATGTGTTCCAGAGACAAAAGGATGACATGCTAATTTGCTTTACAGATTCTGACAATATGCACTGTGCTTTTACATCTCAAACCCAAGTTCAGTTATGTTATCTGACCTAAGGTACCATGTACAAAAACATTCAGTTCAAGGAAGGCTGCCTACAGGACAAGCACGGGAATAGGTTCGTAACATTACAACAGCAAATAACTGACAAATAGTTTCCAGGACGAAAAGTTTTGAAAGGAGACAGAGAGGGACGTAGGGCTTGTCTTATGGGGCTACTGTGAGGTAAACAAGGAATACCAAAATGAAGTAGAATGGGATCACTAAAATTATTTTCTTTGTAACTTCCTTCATTATCTTGCCTCAATTGACCCTTAATCTTCTAACATTCCCATGTCTATTCATATTTTTTCAATAACAATAATCTTTATCTTAAAGATACAGTTGTTCTAAACTAAGAATGATGACTTTTTGTTCTTTATGAATAGTGTAATTTATGCTCTCCTGTGTCGATGTTTAAGAAAAACACACTCACTAAAGCGATTAATGAAATACTTACAAATTGATTTTTTTTGTCTTTGGGTTATTTTCATAAAAAAATGTTTATGAAAATGTCACAAAGTCCAATGACCTGGGCATTAAAAGTATTGTTACTGCTTCTTAGATATAGTGAGAAAAATATGCATTTATCAAAAACTGAATCAAAAATAAAAGAATTAAGCTAATCAATTGAAACACATCACTAGTGGGTCAAGGAGTTTGTATTCATATTCTGCTTGCTTTAATATATCAGATTGCCTTGATATTATTAGATTATCAGGTTCCCAAAGTCCAAGTTCAAATCATTTTTCTCTTCTGTGCTGCTTTTTCTTTTGTTTAAATATGAAAATATATACAATTATTTTCCTGAAGTTTGCTCTGATAGTAATTATATATTCTAAACTTGTTTTATATTTTAAGAATAATGATGTATAATCACAAAATATATTAGATATTAATTTAAAATTCATTATTATAAGCATATACAATGTATCCTTCCAAAATTGTTATTTTCTAATTAATCTATATATTTTTATTATTTGTTTAATTGCATCAGAAGTTTTGGAAGATGGTAATCATACTTGTAGTTTCCTTTTGTTTCCAAAATCTATTGCATCCTTATCCCTAAAGAGCCTGGACTCATAGTGATGTGTAATTAAATCCAGTTACAAGGTTCATAACAATGTAGACACAAATCATTAGTTTCATTAGTGTCTTTGTTGTTGTTTTTGTAATTATTAAGTATCAACTTCAGGTTAAAATATTATTTGAAATGCTTAGAAATGTACTATCTTTTTTATAATATTTTTTATTTAAACACCTTGGTTACAAACATGATTGTGCTTGGGTTTCAGTCGTATAAGATAACACTCCCCATCGCCAGTGAGAAAAGTACCATCTTAACTCCCTGAATTTTGACTTACTCATTTGTGCCAGTTGGTAAAGGTAATTGAGGAAGCATATTGTAACAGATAAATCTCACTGTCTTTCACTTTGCCTTCAATTTGTTGCTACCTAAGTGATTGTTGATTGAAAATACTTGGTTGATTGTGCTTGTCTCCATGAACTTCATGCTCCACATACCTTTAGTTGGTACATTTCAAATGTCCTTAATGAAGTGGACCACCCTAATTTAGTTCTGCTATTCGCCTACTTTCTTTGATCCTTGTCCATGTTAACGGCAGTACTCAACCAGAAGGTTGCTGGGGAATCTCACACATGGACACAATGTGTGAAATACTTTACTTGTAGTGTTCGCAAAAATCATTACGATGCCCATACAAACCTCGTGTAGTACACTAGGCACTGCATATGATAATGATTCATTCATATCATGTCATATCATATCATATAGTATCAGAGAATAGAGGAAGAGGGGACTATATTCAACATATGTGAACAGTACCACAAATCAAATTTTCAGCCTTCTTACTTTTTGAATGGCAGACATTATTGCAGGTCATCCCCACTTCTATCAGTTCCAGTGTTTTTAACTGCTTAGATTTCATCTTGAAACAAATCTGATCTACATTCCAGATTCTATGTTGTATGTAATAATGAAATTGAGATTAGAATTAAAATATTCTAAGTCATTTGAGACCTTCTCACAAAAAGGGCCACTATGAAATTCTCAAGGACAAATAGAAAATGGCTTCAAATTGCCTAGCAGTTGATACTGAGCAAAGAACTCAGCTTGAGTGAGAAGCTGGACTCTTTCTGTAGTGACTATCACTCTTCAGCCATTTCTGTTTCTCTAGCAAAATATATTAATAATCTGGAATACATAGTATGTAGCTACCTTCCAGACAAATCTATGCAGCAGGAAGTGTAATTATTAGTTTCAAATAAGAACATATTTTCTTTAGATCACTTGTCAATAATAAAAAAAAAAACAGTTGGATGGCTTTGCATGTCAAAAGGAAAGATAATACCAAATTAGAAAGTTTCTCTGTGGGACTCAGGATGCAGCTAAGCACCCCTCTCAAACCAAAATATAGTTTTTTTTAACATAATATGTTGCAATGAGTAAGTCATCTGCAAAACTAAGGGTGTGGGAGATTTGTAATATTGCAATAATTCAAACTACTTTGATATGTCTTAAGTAAAAATAATCTATGTAGATTATTTTCTGGGAAATTAGGACTACGAGCAAACTACCAAATAATTTTCTTCAGAATCTGAAGTAAACCGTAGTCTAACTAAAAGAAATGTGCACATTGTAGGTTGTTGTACTTTGCATGACTTAAATTCAGTGATGCTCTATTATAAACAACCTTGTATCCATGATATTTAAATAAAGTAATTTGTAACAAAGAATTGGAAGAATGTCCATACTGTTTGTTATAGTGTTGGCATTAATAAGTAAACACCATGAAAAAAGAGAGAAATATAGAGTGAGGTGTTAGGTTACACCTTATTTTCCCTAAACCAAAGATCACCTCTGGTTCCTTTGTATGTTTGTTTACAACTTGGATTTACCTCCAAAACAGAGGTTGTCTTGCTTGTAAATCTGGGTGAAACTGGCTTAGGATGGCCTGAACTATATGCCCTTACACTGTCCTTACTGCCCCACTCAGGGGTGATCTCTGTACTCAATAAAACATGGTAATTCTGGTAGGCAGCTAGTAGAGATACAAGGAAGATTGCCAGACCATACGTATTTCACCCTCACTCTGGTTTGGATTATTTCATGTGAGACCCTGATTCAGATTCATTCACCTGGGGCTGGAGAAACAGCATTTGGGGTGATTTTACATCCAGGCCAGGGAAGACAATCATGAATATTAAATCTGAATCCTGGTGTTATGAGACAGAATAAAGCGAAGAAAGATGTTGAAACAGACACAAGAACCATATGTTGGCCATGAGTTTCTTTTTTTTTTTTTTAAAGGCCCAGAAATGATGGTCTGGTTGGACAAAAAAGAACTGAAATAAATTGAACTTCAAGTAGGAAACTTTCTGCTCCTTATATACTTGTCCACTTTTTCATATATTGTTGATTAAAAGCATCTAAAAACAAGTGTTTATTGAACTGCAGAAGAGCCTATATTTGCAGCAGTAGAAAATGTTTAAATCATCATATTCAAGAGTAAAAGAGACAACTCAGTGAAGTCTCCATATAAAATTCAAAAGATAATAGAAATATTTTAAAACTTGACCATTAACTTCTAGAAACAGACAAGAATTTTCATTCCCCTAACATAAATTAAGAAAAATATTTTAGTTAAATAATATAATGTACATGCTGTGAAGTAGTAAATGAATAAAAATAACAATTATCATCAGAAAATAAACATTTATAGATAGCACCCACATTGTTGCTCAAAATGAATTAACAAAAGCAGAGTAATTTAATAGACACACTATAACAAAGATAGTGACTGCCTAGAGAAAAAAAAACTAATGCAACCATATAATCATGATACATATCCAGAAGACACATAGAGGTCACAAAATGAATTAAAATGACAGAAAAAAGTAATTATGAATAATGAAGGAATAAAGACAGAAATTAAGATCGCAAAAGGAAGTTGAGAAGTGAAGGAAGGAAAACCAATAAAAATAAGATATTCCAGCAAAGATCACTTCGTGAAACCTGATACTACACAAAAGAGAACAAACAAACATAACTTGTGAATTAAGTAGAACAAATATTTTGGGGAGAAAATTATTAGTTTTTTTTTGTTTGTTTGTTTGTTTTAACCATATCTAGAAACACTCAGGCTAACTCCAGGATCTGTGCTCAGGAATCTCTCCTGGGATTATGTAGACTGCCAAAAGATTGAATCTTGCTCTACCTTGTTAAGAGAAAGGGTTCTGCCCTCTGTATTATCTACCCAGGCCCTGAATACACAACTTATAAGGTTGTTGTTTTTTTTTTCATAAAAATAAGATATTAGCAAAAATTATTTTGGAATTTTATCTATCTATCCCTATTTAAATTTACATAAATTGTACTTGGGAATCACATACTTTCCTCCATATAAAGTCAGGAACATATTTTTTTTCTAAATCCTTAACATGTGTCCTTGGTGTTAACCTGTTAATCATCACCAGAGTTCAGTTATCATCATGCAACCTGTTAGCTTAAAGAGAAAATGGCCAAGAGGTTCAATGTGTCTTTAATTGAACAAAGAAACTAATAAAAACATGTGCCCACAAACAGCCTACAATACTACTAAAAATAATAACTCCAGTAACTTCCATGTGAATATGTTTATCTACTTATATTTTAAGTAATTAAGATGGAATTAATAAGTTTATGCATATTTTATATTGTGTTAAATGAATTGTTTAAACATGTACATTTGGGCAGCATGTATTATAGACATTATGTACTATAGATTATTACATCCCCAAAATTTAGATAAATTAGCAAGTAATACTTTTCCATTTCAGGGGTAGGAGCAATATTAGCACATGCAAGGCAACTATTTTGTACTTGGCTGATGAGGTTCTACCCCATATAATCTTCCAAGCATAGCCAAGAGTAGTTCCTGAGTACAGAACCAAAAGTCCTCCATGAGCACTGCAAGGTGTGGTCCAAATGTCTCTCTAAATAAAGAGTTTAACTTTCCATATGCTAATATGCTATAAATTTTATATTCATATATATGAATAAATTTTATATGCACCTACACTAATATTTTAATTTAATGGTGGTGAGATAATTGTTAGTGATACATGCTGAGTTTATGGATCTATCATATTGCACAAGGTTGCAATGGTAGCTAACTTCAAGAGTAGAGCATATACTGCTACTGTTATAATATGCAGTGGATAGGAGTTAATGTTCCCCAGGCCAGGAGCAATTTCTGAGAGCATAGCCAGGAGTAACCCTACTCCTCCTCCCCCCAAGAAAAGGAGTTAATGTAAAAAATGATGCAGGATTTATACATACTCTCAATAGAAAGCACATTCAGTATCTGAAGACATGTATTACAGTCTTGTAATACAAAATTGGTCTTGGTCATAACACTTCAGTGTTCACACTGACCATAAAAATGACCATAATCATAAGTCAAGTAGGTGTATGTCAGGGGAAACAAGATGATGTTTTCAAATATTTAATAGTGTTATTCTTTGAAGATTATATATTCAAATGTCCTCAATGATATTAATGTTCTCCAACTCAAGAGAACCTGAGAGATGAGAAATTACAAACTGAATATAAACCCCCTTACAACAGTCATTTTCCTGTACTATCTTGAAGTAATTCTATTGTGTTAGGTATTGCTTATATTATGGTGATGACAATGTCAGTGTCTAAGAAAATGTTGTTACTGTGTCTTTGTGGTACCATGTCCTTGTTAGGAGGAAAAAAGACTAGAAAGGGATCTGAGATGGGGAATGACCTTGGAAAAGACTTACAAATAACCTTAAAGTTCTGGAAAGCTGCATTTAGATACATTCAGTGGGTAGAATAATAAAGCAGTATTTTCAAACACACATAGGAGCCAGAATGAATAGATTGAAAGGCAGAGATTCTCCCCCCAGCTGTGCAGGGATCATCAGACCATTATTGAGATGCTTATCTTTTGCAAAATGGTTTGTGGAAATTATTTTTTTAAGGGCATCATTCCTTTTAGAAAAACTTCATTACTAATTTGCCAATTGAATATCCCATAAGATATTGAAAGGCAGTAGTGAATATAGAGTGGGTATTTTGATTTAAAAAACATGTGCATCCCTGTAGTTCAATAATAATAGGGATGAATAACATCTATTTTAGGTTTTCAAATGTAATTTATGGTGATAAGACTTTTAGACAGGGGAAGGATGAGCTGATGGATAATATACATAGAGTGAGTTGAAACTCAGGTAATGATTGTGACATGTTTTACATTAGGTTATGATAATCTGAAAACAAAGCAAATTTTTTTAAACTGACATGAAAAGCATGAATTAATAAACAGCATTATAACAAGTGCTCTGATGCTTATATTGTACATTTATGGTTGTAGTTTGGGAGGTGCCCTGACAAACAAAATATGATCAATTAAATCTTCAGCAAACTTGTGAGAGCTGGTGTTTTTTAATGTTTCAAATTTGACATTTTATAAAGAGCAATGGCTACAGGGAAATATGAACTTGATAAAGTTCAGCAGGATTATTTGATGATTCATTACTATTATTTTTTTAACTTAAATATATTTCAGCTAGCATTTTGTTGTTGTTTTTGTTTGTTTGTTTTGGGTCACAACGGGCAGCGCTCAGGGGTTATTCCTGTCTCTAAGCTCAGAAATAGTTCTGGGCAGGCTCGGGGGACCATATGGGTTGCCGGGATTTGAACCATCGTCCTTCTGCATGCAAGGAAAACACCGTACCTCAATGCTATCTCTATGGCCCCTCAGCTAGCTTTTTTAGTGATGAATTTTCTTAACTTTTCCTCCATTTTTTCTTTGTAATATTACATTAATCACTACATCCCTGTGTGCTTGAAAATGCATACTGTTTGTCTATTTACTCACATTTTTGTGTGAGAGAATTGTGACTTAACTTTTTTTTATCTTCCAAATGGGGAATTAAACAATTGTGGAAAGATTTTTTAAAAGTCTTTTTTAGTAGCAAATGACATAGAAATGTAATGCACAAACTCCCAGACAGCATGACTACCGAAAAGAAAATTAGGGCTATATCTGTAGAGACCTTCTCTTTGATTTGAAGCCAGCAGAAAAGAAACTGGCTTAGTTAACAATTACTTAGTAGCATTTTTAGTTTGCAATTATGTGGGCCAGTACACAGTATTCAAAAGGTATGCTAGTTAAGGTGTGCCCTGGTTCTGATTGTTCCAGATAATCACATCTTCTGGATTACAAATAGAAAAAGTAATCATAATAAGAAATACTGGAAAGATTTAGCTTGGTCAGAGATCCTAGATATTAAGTAGAATTCAGAACCAGCCTCCATCACTAGCAGTAGTAGAGCCAGACACATTAAATAGGTCATAAAAATCCTAGACTTTGGTGACTATCATTACACACTAGCAAAGAAATTTGGACAGAAACATTGGCATAAATCAAAAGTCCCACTTATGCTTTATATATAGGCACTTTGTATATTAAAATGTAGACACCAGGTATAGAAGAAAATCATGGATACCAATCTGTCCTGTGTCCCATGGAAGACTTGAGTCTAAATGGCATGTCATATCTACCTACCATAGATATGACTCCTGGGTTTCCACACCCTGATTATACAAGTTGTTAGAATTGGCAACTCCAGTACCCCATGGTAAAATAAATTTTACCTTCCATAGAATTCTACATTCTTCTACCTATCTTCTAGTCACTGGTTCAAAAGGGGGCAGAGTTGATGCTTCCTGTTATTAGTAATGTAGACTGAGGAAAAGAGTGGATGCTATTTCTATGATTTATTCAAGCTTTTTCTAAATAAATGAAGATCAACACAGACTCTAGCAGATCAGTCTGCTTGCAAGTGGAACCTCAGTAAAGTAATGTTTTGAAAGAGTTAGATTTCCAAATGTTCTTTTTTACAAAACCACCACCACTGTACTTCATAGATGCTAATTTGAGATTAATGATGTATAGGTCAATCACATGGATAGAGAAAGTTTATGGTGATGGTTTTGGATTTAATGAATTTTTAAAAACAGGTTTCAAAGGAAACAGGAATACAAACTTCCAAATAAAAAACTTCAAGAAGTATTTACATATCTGTTTGTTTTACTTTAATCGATGTTAGTATTTCTCATTTTTATTAGGATTAATATGATGTCTTCACAGTATTTTATTAAGAAGGAAAAGAAATACACTTGGATACATTAAGACTAGTTCTCTGAATAAAAGCGAATGTCCAAGGTCATAAATTAATAACTATCTCAATCACAAATAGATCTTTACCTTAAAACACAGTGAAAGCAGTTTTCTAACCTTTAAACTCATGAGTGTGAAAAACATAAGGGGTGGGGAACCAAATCAAGTCTAAGATCTTTTATTCAGCCTCATGGCTTATTAAACATAAGAAAATCTATTTTGTTTTCGGCAAGATTTCATTTCCTAAAAACAAAGCCCCAATACCTTAAATAACCCTGTATATTCCCCTAGCATAGGACCCTAAATTTGAGAATATTATTGCTGTCTCTCCTTAGTCTACACTCCTTGGAATGTCTCTTAACATTTCCATGTCTGCATTTGCCCTTCTACAAATTAATCTTGTAATATCCATTTCTAAAGAGTAATAGGAAGCTTTTGACAAGTGTAACAAGGACTTTGAGATCCTCAGATGAAAGAAGCCTCCGATGTACAAAAGCATTATCCTGTTGGATGTGCATTTTCTTCTATGGTCTAACTGTGGGAGGGATTAGGAGAGATTAATTGTGCATATGATCTGTCTAATCGGTTAAGGAGAGCACAGAATGCTCTTGACCTTCAAGTACAACAAATACGGCACTGTGCCCAAGCAGTTTCTTGAGTTTAGTTGATTGTTTCAGCAGAAGTGAAACAAGGGAAGAATACAATTGCTTCACTTTTGAAACATTACAACTGCAAATAGCACGCTGAAAGCATGTATAAACACAGTAAAAGTAACTGATACAAGGAGGCTAGACAGGAAAACAATACACCAAGCTTATTTTCTCACTTCTTTTGGAAGTCTTTGTGATTTAAAGAAGTATCATGATTATGACGTAATTTCCCAAAAATGAGTTATGGAGAGAAGACACATAGAATCAGTAACCCTGTGCATTCTTACATTATAGATAATATACTAATAGTGGCTATATCTTTTTTATATTTGGGTCACACCCAGTGACACTCAGCAGTTACACCTGGCTATGTGCTCAGAACTCGCTCCTGACTTGGGGGACCATATGGGACCCCTGGGGATCGAACTGTGGTCTGTCCTTGGTCAGCCATGTGCAAGGCAAATGCCCTACCTCTGCCATCAGTCCGGCCCCGTAAATTGTTTTGGTCTCTTAAGAGAGAAGTGTTACACAACTAGTAAGAATTTTCCTTCACGAGAAAGTCATGATCATCCTACTTAGTCAATAAACTTAGAAATTTTTAATCACAAAGAATTTAAATTGCATTCTGAGTTCTGCCCTTCAACTTTACAAGCTCTTCTTGAGTCCATCAAAAAATCCTTTGGGAGAGAGTAAAGTGCTTTCTTTGGCTTGGTGAGTATTGCAATGTAACTGCCTTTCTCCTTCATCTAATAATCCTGGGGTCCTTTAAATTTTAATCTTGCCTTACCTATTCATTTACTCTGATGGTTATAAACTAAGTGATAGTGGTTAATCAGGTTCAATAGGACAAAGGTCATGACCCAATTCAAACAATGCACATTTGACTGTCTCTTACTTTTCATAAATTGAGGTAATTCAGATGACAAAGGGCATGCATTGCATATGTAAGCCTGTGAATCAGATACCATAGAACTCTGTAAGAATGAGGAGGTATAGCACTTGTGCTCAAAACACTGAATAATGACCCTCTAGACTGGGCCTAAGCTCTATTACATTGTAAGCAGGAACTTTTAACTATCAAGCCGGGTTGACCTACCATTTCCTGGAAAGGCTCCAGAGTCCCTGATCACTTTTTGTGGTCCTTTATTTGCTCTCCAAAAAATTCTAAATTTTGAGGGATCAAATGTTGCTAATGTGTTCCACTCAACTTTCATAAATGTGGCCTATATTTTTGTTATCTTATTGTTGTAATACCCTTTCCTCCATGAATTATGGACAATAAAAATGGTAATTATAGTGGATAGGCTAAAATCCATAAATCAAAAATTTATCTTTATGGATAATGCTTTAAGTCTTTTGGCAAAAAGAATTAGAAGGGTATATAAGGTTATAACAAGAGGTAGATAGGTTTAGCATACATTTACATTTCACAACAGATAAGAGTACTGCTATTTTAAACAGAATTTTGGAGATATTTTTATATAAATATGGTAACTGATTCATGAAATTATTTGTAATAATTTACTTTTTAAAGATAGGGGCCGGAGGGATAGCCTGGAGGTAGGGCGTTTGCCTTGCATTCAGAAGGATGGCGGTTTGAAATCAGGAGTCCCATATGGTCCCCCAAGCCGCAAGGAGCTATTTCTGAGCATAGAGTCAGGAGTAGCCCCTGAGTGTTGCCTGGTGTGATACAAAAAACAACAACAACAAAAGATACATTGGGGCTGGAGCAGTGGTGCAAGCTGTAAGGTGTCTGCCTCGCCCATGCTAGCCTAGGACGGACTGCAGTTTGATCCTCCCAAGTCCCATATGGGCTCCCCAGCCAGAAGCAATTTCTGAGTGCATAGCCAGGAGGAACCCCTGAACATCACCGGATGTGGCCCAAAAAACAAAAATAAATAAATAAATAATGATAGTTGATATATGTTATAGTCTCAAGCAAAAAAGAGATTGCTGTCTGTTGGTCATAAATATTTTTTTTAAATCGCATAAGATTACTACTTCTGGTTAGATATTTTGCTACTTGGTATTTAATTTTCATTCTCTCTAGAACTTGTATATCTACATATATCTATACTTACAAACATCTACCCCCACATGTATTTACCTGGTGACATTTTAAAGCCACATTGATACCATTTACTTTTGTTGTTGCTGTTGCTTTTTGTTTTTATTTTTTTGGGGGGAGCACAACCAGTGACGGTCAGGGGTTGCTCCTGGCTATGTGCTCAGAAATCGCTCCTGGCTTGGGGACCATATGGGGCGCCTGGGATTGAACCGAGGTCTGTCCTAGGTTAGCGTGGACGACGGAGATGCCTTACCCGCGCTATTGCTTGGGCCCCCATGCCAGTTATTTCTGATGACACATTTATTCTGTACAGGGCTTAGAAATCTCATTCAAGTGATAATTCTCATGCCTAGAAGTTTGAAAACTTGATCAATCACAGCAATATATAACCCAAACTCTATAGGGTCCCAGCACTAACTGGTATTGTCTCTATACATTTTAATTATATGCATGGAATATAATAGTCACGGTATACTTTTACAAATTGTATGCATTACAAATATTTGAGAAAAAGAGAATGTTTGTATGCCTACATTTTGAGTTAACTATAGAAATATTATACAAAAACTAAACGTACTTAGTTCAGGTATAATACTCTTACTACTCATTGACCCTATTTATCAACTGTGGGGTTAACAATAAAATGGAACTTTCTGCTAAAATTCAAACTGAATAGAGGGTCAGAACGATAGCACAGCGGCTAGGGTGTTTGCCTTGTAAATAGCCAGCCCGGGACTGACCTGGATTAGGTCCCATCATCCCAAATGGTCCCCCTGAGCCTGCCAAGAGCAATTTCTAGGCACAGAGCCAGGAATAACCTCTGAACACCAGCAGGTGTGGCCCAACCCCCCCCCAAATTATATAGAGACAATTAAACTAAGATCTTTGGAGATTTCAAATTAATTTCTTCTAATTTCTTAGTAATTGTCACTTTCTGAAATTAAAGCAACTAGGAACAAACTTTTCTCTTTCTTAAATTATTAAAATCTAGATGTGATAAAATTCTAACAAAATGTGTTCATAAATATTTAGCTATAATAAACATAAAGAGCCATTATAAATATGGTTTAGAGTATAAAATGGTCAGAACAAAACTACTGACTCTATGGAGTTGCTCTGAGGATAAACACTCAATTGCATATCAGATTCTTATCATGCTCCCAGACTCACTGTAAACTTTGAATGCATATTATATTTCATCATCATTAACATCATCAGTAAAAATATCACTAGCATTACAATTGTTTTATTTGGAGATTTCTACATCTTAAAATAGAAGGGCAGGCATAAGACATAATTTTAAAAGCCGTATTCTGGATCAGAAGTAGTCAGCTAGGACTAATAGAAAAAGTGATGTCTTATTAATGAGTAAATTCAAAAATGTAGAAAGCACAGCCTAAGATAACAAAAGCATAAAGAATAATAGCGAAGTAATAATGCCCATAGTAAGTCCACAGGGTATAACTTCATCTGATTTATGAATTTGCTCTAGCTTGCCCAATTAGGAAATACCATCATTGCGTATTACTATATTTATCAGCCTAAAGGCAGAGTAATGACTTTAGAAATGAATAATTTGGCCTGTGCTTTCTCATTCATGAGCATCTTAAGAATTTTTAGATAACTCCTCTATATGTATTAGTGACAAAAGAAGTTTTCAATAAAGCATTTCCCTCGTGCCTCTACCCAGCTAAGGCCAGTAGTGGGTGGACAGTGGCTCCTCGCTCCAGGTTGGCACATTCCTGCACATGGCAGCGTATTTTTCACTAACTTACTCTGAACTGATATTGCTATGGTCGGTCCTCCAGACTGCAAACATCTCAATTATGTACCTGTAAGTTTCAATATTAATGTTTTATGTATCTGTGTTAAATGCTACCCTCTCCCCACTCTCTTCCTTGAATTTAAATTATACTGAAACAAATATCACATTGAATAAGCATGGATGCAGTTATTGGATCAATTTCTTCTTATAAGAGACAATAGGCGAAGAAAAATGTTTACTGCCTAGAATAGGAGGAAGCAACTGTATCCATGGGTTCAGGATTTCAAGAACGGTTTATTTAACCTGGATGTCAGATCAATGGCAATCAAACCAAGTTGGCACAGTCATTTTAAGTCACTGCATCTGTCACTAAGTTTTTGTTTTTTCCATCTGTAGGCTTCATGGACTTATTTCTTTCCCTAATGTTACAGATCCATTTCAGAGTCCAATGAATAAATGTTACACTTTTTGCTTCCTGGCTATGGAACTGATTCTACTGCCCCCTGAAGATACAACAATCAGTTAGCTCCCAGCTTTTATAGAAATAAAGTAAGTATTAATGAATACTAAATAATAAGATAAATTGGCAAGTACTGCTTCATTTTGATTCATGCAAGCTATAACATTTTATATATACATGTGTATGTTTATATTTTAAGGTACATGAATCACAATGCATAAGAACGCTTGTAATTTATTTTGATTATTAATATTTATTAATGTACAATACTAATAAATTTTAGTGCATGCACTTGTAAATTTTTAATATGTATTTGTACTGTGGGTGAGTAAAATCAGTAAATATAAGCTATAAAAAGAATAAAATGATAAATGCTCCTCTTCCTTACACACTAGCTTATAATTTTTTTCTAAATGTAACAACCTCATAGTGTCAAAATAATTTGAAACTCTTTGGTCTTCCTGTTCCCATCCTGTTTTTCTGTTAAAGTCTTTGAAGAAATTGTGACCTTTTACTTCAGAGAGGCAAATCAGAAGAATGAATGAATCCAGACCTTGAAATTCTCGGAGTACCTCTCAATGTGCACTTTGGTTTAGTGTCAAAGGTATCAAGGACAAATCCAGTAGCTGATCATCAGTCCAGAGTCCTACTTCCATGCATTTCTTAGCTTTTTATAATTATTTTTTATGAGCAGCACTCACAAAACTAATGTCTTAGAATGTATTTGTAAAATATAGTACCATTGAGAGTGAAGGACCAAGGACATTCAAATTTTATTCGGAATCAAAGAGATGCGAAGGCATTTGGTAGAATTCTAATATATTGGGTTGTGAATCTGTTTGAAGTCATAATACCACATTCATAGGACCCTAAATGAATGGCTCAGGTTTAGAGAGGCCTCGTGAAGCACAGGTCTGACAGACAAATGGAAATCATGTACAGTTAATTTTATTGAGCAAAAAAATAACAAGACTTTATGAAATGTGCTTTAAACCTCACTATCTGAAATTAGATAAGTTTGGCCTTTCAATGAATTCAGGAACTATTTTCCTTGTTATGTCTTTGGTTGGTAGCAATGAACACAACATACAATTATGTTGCTTCAAATTTAACACTAATTTTTTGTTTTCTTCTTTATCTTTCAAAATTTTGCTTGAAGATACTTTTTAAAGGAAGACATTATGTTTTTTAATTTTTGTGAATCCTTTTCGAGTTAATATATATTTATGAGACTCTTTTCAATGAGTTATTTCACAATTCTTCAAAATGTGATGTTAGTATATGTCTCAATTGAGGTGCCAATATTTCTCAGATACAATCTTTTAAATTTATGTTCTTTAAAATTACATTTCCAACACACCTCCTTGGATAAACTCATCTCTGTCATCAGAGTACAATTTCTTTTGTTTTGATTTAGTTTTACTTACTCATTTTATTTGTGCCTTATCTGACGATACATAAATTACCAACAGATAATTTTGGTTATACAAGTGAATCAGGTCATCTGCCCTTTTATTATATCATTGTATTGGTCTAATATTAATATTCTATTTTTTCTATTCTTTTTAAAGAAGACTAAATCTACATTTAGAGAGGATTAGTGGTTAAATAAAAACATGAACACAAGTACACACATTAATTCTCAGACTTGTTATTTGACTTATAGGAAGACTAGACAAACATTCAATAGTTTAAATATAGGTGATAATCAAAGAATAAATAAAATTATATTTATAAGATAAATAAAGCAAATATTAAAATATGTATGCTCAAACTTGACAATTTGGGATATTTATTTTAACTATATTTTATGTTTAATATTTTATACTATGTATTGCAACATCTAGGTTTAAAAATAATAAGCACTTCCCATATATTTGCCCTATAAAAATTGTTTACCAAACATGGGATGTGGAATACAATGAGTATTTAATATGGGTCATATACTGTTAGTAATAAAAATGACATCACATGCAATTGCATTAAAATATGCACAGAAATTTTATTTTCTAAACTGTTTATTACTGTTGCTACTTGTGATCTTATGTCAACTATAGAGTATAACATTATCATTTCCATTTTATACATAAGGAAACTAGGACATACTGGACCAAAGTCACATTTAAGATATGGAAATAATTAGTATACAGGAATTTTAAGTTTATCTCAATTATTATCAATAGGTCATTTACTATTGTTCTCAATAGCTATAGCGTTCCTGGTTGATCAAGAGGAAATAGTCATGAGAGGAAAAGTAAACACATTTAATTGATTCATTGATCTTTCTAAACTAATTCACTAAACTCCTTTTTTACAGTTTTGCTTTGAATGATTAACTGACAGTGGATTATTTACCTCATAAATAATTAATTATTCTATAAGATCCATGGAGGATGGGTCTTTGATTGATGGCTAAAGTGCAAAAACCATAAACTCATTTTTATATTTATCCAATCTATTTGCATAGGCAAAAACACAGTGTTGAAAGTGGTATGTATTTTCTTAAAAAATAGCTTCTATGCTTTTTTGAATAGAGTTTAGAAGTCAATATTCTCTTCTATTTTGTAGATATTGGACAACATACACATAAAGGATCAAGCCTGAATGCATACACAAATCCATACAATCTTGAAATACAACATACACTTCATACTAATTACAACTCAATATAACTACCTACTTTTTTCAATATTCGTTTGACTGGAAACCCCTAGAGGAAGAAAAAGTATTGCTGTGTAGCTGTCCTCAATTTGAACATATGGACGGACTTCGCTTCCAATGACCTTGTGCTAGCTCTTCACCACTTTTTCCTGGACAGTCAGCCAGGCAACCTTTCTTGACTTCACTCTGGTCATAAGGGTCTAATGCCTCCTTAATGATAACCTTCTCTCATTCCAGGCATGTTAATGGCCTCACCTCAGGAGACAGCTTCACATCTTGGCTGCAACACCAGCTCCCTTAGCTTAAAAGATTAATCAGAAGCCTGTGGCTAATAATAGACTGCCCGCCCCACTCCCATTTTACAGCTTGACAACTAGAACAGGTTGATAAGTATTATTATTGAGTCATAGACTTGGAATCATCCTCTAAAGGTCATTTAGTCAATCTCTCCTCCTCCTAGAACGGCTACACATCAGCCATTCCTATAACTGACTCATGGTGATGTAAAAATGTTTCTGTCCTGAGTAGTCATATATGAATGATACTTGTGTCAAAGTGTTTCTTTTCCCTTTTTCAAACGTTGAAATAGCAAAATGAGCTCCTATGGCCCTTGACTGCAGAAGACTTATTCTTAAATACCAGTTTTCTGGGAATAGAAATAAGAATTTTGGGAGATCAAGTATGGGTATTTAAAATATATTTCCTTTAATTTATAGATGAACATAGAAGGGTAAAAAAACTAAGTCCCAGGTACAAAATTTTAGTTTACAACGTTCAAGTTTTACAGGATGGCACCTACATAAAATATAGTATGTATTCAGAAATTACAAATGTTTAATTTTATTGTTTTATATTCATTCATATTTGCTTCACACCCTCTGCTGTGCTGGGTTTAATCCTACCTCTGGATATTTAATTCTAGGTGGATCTGGGAATCTTATGTAATGTCAGAGATTGAAGCCAGGCACTCTGCTATTTCTTTGACTCAAAAAGCATCTTGATTTTAAGCAAAATGATAGTAATCAACAAAATGTTGAGATACATTTTGTCAAAAAAAGATAATTAGGCAAGCTTAATTTTACTAGTGCCAACTTCTTCACTTTTGTATTTACTTATTCTCAAAAATGGTAGAAAATCAATCGGTATTATGCATGTAATGAAAGGTTGGTATTATATTATTAATGGCCATGCATGGAGATTTATTCTATAAATATTTATATATATTTAGGTTGAGGGCTGTGCTTAATCCTGGTTTATTCCTGGCTCTGTGCTCAGGGATTACTTCTGGTGGGGCACAGGGCACCATATGTAGTCCCAGGATTAAAGCCAGGTCTGCTATGTACAAACAAATCTCTTTCCCTCCTTCCTATCTATCTGGCCCCTATTTTATTATTTTAATAACAGTGTATTGATGGTGTTTTGGGTACTTCTATTATCTTTAAGCATAAAAGATGAAAACAACATGAAAACATTAGTTGGTCATTATAATATATAACTAGCTTCTAGTTTAAAATGATCTATTATTAAAATGCTTCTATTTAGGTCAGAGTTAAGCTTTAACAGAAAAGAAAATATAAGATTTATAAAAATGTAATCTCTTGCTTTTGTCTGGCAATAAATAATTCTGGTATTAAATTCGTGTCAGTTTTTGAGTTAAAACTATTTCTCTCGTGGCCGAAGAGATAGCCTGAAGGTAAGGCCTTCACCTTGCATGTAGATGGATGGTGGTTCGAATCCTGGCATCCCATTTGGTCTCCCGAGCCAGGAGTAACCCTGAGTGCTGCCAGGTGTGACCCAAAAACAAAAACACACACAAAAAAGGAAAAAAAAAACTATTTCTACCATTTGCTATCCCAAGACTTTAGAATATGGATTCAACCTTATGAATAGAATTTAAAATGACATAAAATAAAATATTTCTGCACTGTTGAATTGCTGTTTTATTTTAGTTAACATTTATATTTTTTGGAGTTGTATTGATCATCTTTATTCATATTGTACTACTTTTTAGTACCTTAGAATGTAACCTAGTGTGGAATAGGTTTTGGGGAAATCTATTAAAATGTGTCACTAATAAACAGATGAGAAGTTTCTGCACCTTAAAGGAGATAGTGCCCAAAATACAAAAGCCACCCACTGAGTGAGAGAAATTATTCACTCAATACCCATCAGATAAGGGGCTAATATCCAAAATATACAAGGTACTGATAGAACTTAACAAGAAAAAATAATTAACCCCATCAAAAAATGGGGAGAAGAAATGAACAAACACTGTATTTCCATAACAAAATACCATTCAGTTATTAGTTAAGGACCATGTGAAATCAAGCATTTTCTTTTTATATTAATGTTTCATTAATACCAAGACAAAATCTTAAGTATAAGAGGCAGTCCTTTGAAATGAAGTAAGTTTTGGGGATACAAGAACTATTGTTTCATAGAAAAAGTTGCAAGAGATTCAGGGAAATATGAATGATATGCAAACAGCTACCATCCTTATTACATCCTACCCACTTCATGGAGGAGGGAGACACTCAGTACCTCTTAGCCCAAGAGAATTTCCTTTCGAATTTCCCCAACATCTACTGCATCTATGCAAAATAAAATATAAAATAAAATAAAATAATAAATAAAAACTTGCCACATCTGGGGCCAGAGCAGTGGCACAAGCAGTAGGGCATTTGTCTTGCATGTGCTAACCTACAAGGGAGAGTGGTTCGATCCCTTGGTGTCCCATATGGTCTCCCAAGCCAGGAGCGATTTCTAAGCGCATAGCCAGGAGTAACCCCTGAGCGTCACCAAGTGTGGCCCAACTGCCCCCAAAAATAACCTTGTCGCATCTGCCCTTTCTTTGATATTTTAATTTTCTATATCTTATAGATCGGGGCTCCTGTCTTTTTCATAGGTCCTTAGAACTTGAATAATTTTGTTCTGCCTCATATTTCTTTCCTACAAATTGAGAAAAGATTAAAAAAAAAAAACAAACATGGGACCAGGGGCCATATATTCTCAGGAGCAATGAGTGGAAATAAAAATGGTCAGATCTAAACACCTAAACCAAAGTCAATGACAATAGAATTAAAAGACCCAAACTATGTATAATAAGCTAAACAAAAAAATGTACCTTTACTCTAGTAGTCCAGATTGCTAAAGGTGGATATGGAATGCATGCTGGGAATTATCTGGTGGTGGGAATGGCCTTAAATCACTATCATGATATACCTCAAATACAACTTGTGAAAGACTTGTTCCCAATAACATCTTAAAAATTAAAAAAAAATTTTTAAAAAATTTAAAAAAATAATCCACTTTGGTCAAAATAAAAAATTATTTAAAAGAAATATAAGAAAAATAATATCTGGCTTCCGGTTTCCTGTTTGATTCTGAAGACCAGCTCTTGCCAGGTATGGGGTTTGGGAGGCCCCATACCAGAGCCCTTCTCCCTAGCGTGGGGAGTGCTGGAAGGCTTGGCAGGCCCCCAGTCATCCCCCCTTTTCTCCCTTGGACTTCAGGCCTTCCCTGGGCGCCTGTCTAGGTGGACTCTATAGGGGTCAACAGACTTTCCCCCTACCTTTCCCTACACTAATGGGAATGCTCTTTGGGAGGAGAGTAGGCCGTTCTAGCACTGGTTTATGTTGGGACAGTCACTGGAATTTTTTTCTCCTTGTTTTCCTATTGATAGTACTGTATGCATATATTTTATATATTCACAACATCCATCTTGCATTGTGACCTTGATACAAATCTCATCTCTAATATTTTACTGCCTCAGTCCCAACCCTTATTTCCCCTCATCTTCCCATGTAGGTGCAGCTCAAGACATGAAGCTCACCACATAGAGTGATAAGTGCAGTTAGAGAAATAACTACACTGAAAACTATAATAGCAATGTGGATGAATGAGGGAAAAAGAAAGCCTGTCTCTAGTACAGGTGTGGGTGAGGTGGGGAGTAGGTAGATCTGAGAAACTGGTGGTGGGAATCCTGCACTGGTAAAGGTGGGTGTTCTTTACATGACTGTATTCATACAACTACAATTATATTTGTAATCACGGTGTTTAAATAAAGGTAATTTATAAAAAAAGGAAAAGAAAAATAATGTCAGTTGATTCGATCTTAAAAAAAATTATGGTCTTTGAGATTTCTGCCCAAATATTCCCTAACAGTAGACTCAAGCTTGTTTCAACTAATATTTTTTATTTATGTATCCTGTATCTATCACAATGCTTACAGGGCAATAAATAAAATAGCAATGCCCTATTTTAAAGCTACCGTATTTCCCGGCGTATAAGACGACTTTTGAAATAAAAAAAAGTCAACCGAATATTGGGGGTCATCTCATACACTGAGAATATCCCGAAAAATGTTTCAATATGCCGCTCAACAAAAATTGTCTGAATATTGCCACAAAACGAATTTTCCAACTCAATCCTGAAACAATCACTGCCAGGCTGCTCAGACCACCTCTCTAACTCAGCCAATCCGAGCAGGCTTTTTATGCATGCAAATGAGACAATGTTCTGGACCCGAATCTACACTGTAGAAAGCCTGCTCAGATTGGCCAGAGTCAGAGAGGAAGTGTATGACAGTAGAACCTTTGAACCTTTGCTTGTTGTGATTGGCTCACTGTGGTACACTGTGTTGCAGCACAGGAACGTTCTGTCTGATACAGTGAATATAGACCTAAACCTATGTTTTAACTGCAAAATTAGGGGTCGTCTTATACGCCCGGTTTTCTTATACACCGGGAAATACGGTAATTACCTGACAAAATATTGTTGATGTTCAATGTGCTTTTTAGTTTACAGTATTTTACTTTTGCAAAAAATAACTTGAAAAACTGATAGTTGTGTTAAGTGGTCTTCACGCTAAGCAAAGATGACTTCCACTTTACATGTAAAAAAATAAAACCAACTAGCAGGAAGAGGCACTGACTAGATAGTTCCTTTGCCTTCACTCCTCTGCCCCATAGAGGTGATCTTATTCTCCCAAGAAAAACGGTCCTCTTGGCCAGCCTCCTCCTCTTGCTCCATGAGGTAGAAAGGTCCCAGACACTTGTTTCACCTACACCAGCCTGGTTTGGATTATGGCCCCTGTACCGGACCTGCTTCCCTGGGTTGGGATTATGGCATGTGGAGCCTTTACATTTGTTGTTTATACTTTTATGAATTTTTGTTTATATCCCAACATGACATATTCATTTGACATGCTATTGTGTTTGATTATTTAAATGATCCTCTGTGCATTCTTTTAAAACTTAATATTTTTGTTAATTGTGTTTACTTAATTCAAAACTAATTCACTTGTTAATTGTTATTTATAAACTCACTACTAAATATTTTTATTGATGCATATATGGATTGTTTATGATTTTTTAAAACATTAACATAAATGTCCATTCCCTAAATAGTCCCAAACTAGTCCCAAACCTTCTCATCATTGTATATATCAACGCAAAATCTAGGGAAATATATAAATGACTTTGAAGGTTCCATTAGCAAACATCTTGAAATTATTATATATATAAATATTTAAATATTCAGTCATTCTGGTGAGTTGAAATCTGTATATCATATATCAATATATGGAGAATATTTTTATATTTATTACCCTTTTAAGTTAGCCAATTTGTGAAGATACTAATGTTCAATACTATTTTATATATATATATATATATATATATATATATATATATATATATATATGCTTTTATGGTTAGTGTTATATGTTACAAGTATATTTTTTGTTAGAAATGATATTATTCGACTTATGGAGTTAGATGTTATTTGTTTTAATATTGAATGTTCTTCTGTTTTGTAGCTAACTTTATATTTGTTTGCATATAAAAAGACTATACTCGTGTTAATGAGTGAGAGAAGTAGAATGCCTTTCTCGAGATCAGGCAGGGGTAGAGGAGGAAGGAGATAGAGGGCATTGGTGGTGGGAATGTCGCTCTGGTATTGGGGGTTTTCTTTATATGACTGGGACACAACTACAATCATGTTTGTAATTATGGTGAGTAAAAGATATATTAAAAATAAAACGACATACCATCTTTTAAAAATGCTGGGGTAGAAAAGACTATATAGAAAATAAGACACTTATGCAAAAACTGGTACTGGATTTGTTTCTTGGAACCCTATAGGGTCATACAAGCAGGGATCAGGTTTGGTCACCACAAAATTAAGAAGAATCCCACAAATTATACTAGATTTTGAAGAAACTGTACTTTTCCAATGTCGAATTTTATTACTGTGATCTCCTCTGAAATCTAGTTTCTCTGTTATTCGGTAACTCTGTTGGACACCAGAATCCCCCCTTGCAGGAAAACAGCCCCACGCTTCTATCAAGCTCCAAAGAAATTATGGCCACAGATTCTTCACAACTGGACCTATCAATGCGCCTCTGCTGCATTGCTCTCTGCTCAGAATGGTGAGAGCAGATTTCCCTTTTGCATAAAGCAAAGCAGCTCAGCACTGCAACCTGCCTTCCTACAGAAATGGCCCAACTTTCAACTTCCAAGTCACCAAGTATCACAGAAAATATGTTGTGGAAGTTACATTGAAATCTTCCAAGCTCAGTGAGCCTAAACAGTAAAAAGAAGGTTCAGCTAGCACCAACCTCAGCCCAGTAAACCTTATACAGATTTGATGAACATCATGGGGAGATACAACAATTTTTTCAAATTGACCCTTGTTCATCTAAGGTTTGCTAATTTCAGTCGCCTTTATGTTAACAAGTAATATGAAGCAAATGTGTGTGTGACTGCATGGAGAAAAGCTATGAAAGTGGGTGGAAAATTGGCAACACAGATAAAGGGAAAATCACGCTGATGGTGCGATTGGTGCTTGATCATTAAATGCCTAAACAACTGTATTATAAACAACATTGTAAATTATGATGCATCATAGTAAAAAAAATAAAACTGAGATATATCATGATGAATGAATTAATGAATAAATGAAAGGATTGATATAGAATTGACCTAGAAGTATAAGTCAAGAAATTTAGTAAGTCAATGAAAGTATGAAAGAGTATTTACTTGCTACAATTGTTACTACTAATAAATATTTATTTTATGTAACTTTGGTTTTTCAAAGCACAAGTTATGCATTTTTATCATAAGGGTTTCAGATTTTCAAAAGAATTTATAGTGAGCCTTGGTGTTTTGACTGAGAATTTCCATGTGATCCTGAAGAAGAAAGGTAAAATATTTTATAGAAATATGGAAAAAAGTGCATCTTAACCCAGAGCATTTTCATTTCTTTTTGCTTCCTTATTTCCAGAGCATTGAAATGCTTATCATTATTAGTATTATTACTTGCCTCATCTACTGTATGCTTATCAAAGTAAGTTTCTCTGTCACAGCTGGAACAATCAAGATTTCTTTTGTTGCTTATAATAAATAAATACTCAATTGTGAGAATGTCCTCAGGGAAAGTTCATTAAAAAAGAAATGAAAATGCTGTGAAATAAATGGTTATTGTGATTGCACTTGTTTTGATATAATATGCAAAAATGTAATTTGGTTCTGTAATGTCTGGAAAGCAAGAAAAAAAATTTAAGTTGGAGAAATGGAAAAGATGCTGCATTTATTATTATACTATTTCAATTATCATTTTGTTTCTGAGGGTGGGAGTTTTTGGATTCAAAACACTATTTTAGAATAAAATGTGAATATAGCTAACAGGCAAAAGGGTAAAATACACAAGTGGAAATATTAAGTGATAAATAGATAATACTGGACATATATCTATTATCTTCTGATATATGCCTTCTTGGATTTTTAGATTTGGATGTTTAGATTGTTTTCCCTTGGTTTTATTTTAAGTCTTATTCTGCTGCATCACATATTTTTTTGCTTTCATTTTTTTTCTCAAAGGCAAATAGTAGTTAACCAGTCACAGATATTGTAATAGAAATACAAATATCCTGGAGTATGTACCTGATATCAGGAAAAAGTTCTCTAGGTGAAATGATTCCTTTTAGGGATTCAGAATAAAGGAATGAGAATTACCTTTGTTCTTTTAAGATTACATTCTCTTTATTTGTTTCTATTTTATGTCTCCAAAGTGGATTTGCATCGTAGTTTTGTTTCTCCTCAAATTGTAAGGGAAGATTCCATTAATCAAAGATTAACAATTGAGATGAATGGACTGTTTGTCCAATGTGTTTGAGTGGGGAGGAATATGAGAGAATGACAAAGAGAAGGTGAATTGAGACACTGAATTTGATGATGGCAGAAGTTATAAAAGGGCACCTAAGAGGAATGGATCCAAGTCTGCTGCCCTTGCCTTTGTTAGCTTACTACAATTTCATCACTTAACTATCAAATTCAGACATTTTTTAATTCATAGAATTAAATCCTTATAGATTGTGACCAAATATTCAATTTGGTATAATATGTACAAGCCGGTAACACTCATTAACAGAATATATCTTAAGGATGTATAAATATGGCACAGAGTAAAAGACTTAATAGACAAAGGTAAGATAAGCAAGATAATAAGTGATTAATAATTACTGAAAATAATGTGCAAATATTTTCTTGAATTTTATGTTACCTAAAAAATGAATGAGCTCCTTTAGCAGTGTAGTAGTTGGGATCCTTTATGGAAAATAACAAAGATTGAAAACAGAATTTGAAAGAACAGCATAAATGGATTTATGAATAATCTAGTAAATATTTATATTGAATATGGTGAGGATATGTATTTCAAAAGAGAAAGGGCATACATTTATGATGTAGTCTATAATAAATTGTAATTAAAAAGCAATTTACCACCTCTCCATAGTGTAAAGATCCATAACTTTTAATAGGAAAATGGTATAGGGTGACTATGCAAAGACTGAAGAAAATAAATGTTGTTTACATGACTAAGGAAAGAAGAAAAGATGGGACTTGTTCTGAGGGGAAAAATGGAGAGATAATGGGAAAGTGAAAAATGAAATGTATGTTGTTCTGAACATATTCCAAAAGATTTAGATAGGTAGTGGATATGATCTAAACATTCTAAAGTAAGAGCATGACTAGAATACACAAATACTATGGAGAGAAAACATAACAATAAATTATCAGTGTAAGAGTCGAAAACTTTTGGCGAGATCAAGTACAAAGTTTTAAATAGCTGAGTAATAACCTGACTCGAATATTTTTCTAAGTGGTTGCTAGTATGCACTGTAAACTCTGGCTCATACAATATGCCCTAATCAGTAAATATATGAGCAAATCTATAAAAAAATAAATATATATCTACAGCAATTGGAATAAAATTAATCTAATAGCAATGTTTACTTAGAGAAATGGTCCAGATCACAAAGAATGAGAAGAGACCACTTCAAGAAACAGATGAATCGCAAACATGAGAACAAATAGCAACAATGGATGAAGATTGCTCAGAGTGTTTGTGGAAAACCTGACTATGTAGAGAAAGTTTGGTTTAAAGTAATTGCAGCGAAGCTGGAGAACTAGTGCAGGATAGGATACTTACCTTCATGCAATCAACCGGGTTGAATTCCTGGCATCCTATATGGTTCCTCAAGTACTGCCAGAACTAACTCCCGAGTGCAGAGTCGGGTGTAAACCTTGAATGTAGTGTAACCCTTGAGCATTTCCAGGTGTGGCCCCAAAACAAAAACACAACAGATGTTTTAAAAAGTAATTGTAGGGCCCGGAGAGATAGCACAGCGGCGTTTGACTTGCAAGCAGCCAATCTAGGACCAAAGGTTGTTGGTTCGAATCCCGGTGTCCCATATGGTCCCCCATGCCTGCCAGGAGCTATTTCTGAGCAGACAGCCAGTAGTAACCCCTGAGCACCGCTGGGTGTGACCCAAAGACCAAAAAAAAAAAAAAAAAAGTAATTGTAAATAATGTGTTAGCAGAGACATTAACACATTCTGATATTGAAAAGAAAATGTAATTTTAAAAAGCAAGACTGGACAATAAAACATATTCTAATTTGGAGATTTTATCCTAAAATTTAAGTGTAGAAAAAGGATATTATTATATAAAAGAGAAAAAAAGTGAAGAACAGAGACTGGGATTGTGCTTCTGACTCACTGACACGCCACAACCTAAAAGACAGCTTCATCTCAATAAAATTAAGCTGGTAGAAATCAGCTTGTTCTGGGTTTCGTAGAAAGGTGTCTCAAGATGAATCAATCTTAAAATGGATATAAATTACTAAAGGCCAGATTCACTGTTTGCATTTGAGCAACTCAGAATAGCTATATCAGTGATTCACTTTCCATTATAGATGAAACTCAACAATGAGCTGGGAGCATTCTCTTTGGGAATCCTTTGTGAGACCCCATTATTTATATTTAGCTATATTTATCTGTGCTTTGTGGTGTTGGTATGGCCATTCTTTCTTTATAAGCTTAAAATGAGTAAATTCCCTTCTCATAAGCATACATAAATAGGACATTTTATTTTTTGGAAGTAACCTTTTAAAGAATCAAAATAAAAAATTAATCTACTGTACAATCTCCTTAAATTGTAAATTTATTTTATGAATTAATATTTATAATCAAGTTAAGTATTTAGAAACATAAAGGTAAAAAATTGCTTTTATACTTCAAGTATAAGAAGAAATGGAGGTAATGGCGGTAGGGTGAGAAATGGTGTACAATTCTAAAAAGTAAGCTATATTTTAAATGAAAGCAATATAATAAAAATTATATACAATACTCATATATAATTTAAAATTAGAGTGTGATCTCATCATTTTAGGATTAGTTATTGTATTGCTAAGCAGTTCTGAACTCTTGCTTTTCCTTATTAACTCCCCTTTCAAAATTTCTTTTCCTTGTATATTACTACTTAATAAATTGAGGTGAAACTCCAATTTTGTCACTTAATCAAGTGTACCAATTAAACTGAACCTAGTGTTAATTATGAGGAGAGCTACACGGAGAAAAAAATGTGCCTGGAGGTTTTGGATTGTTTGTTACCTTTCTTCCCCCCTTGTGTTATATTTAGCTGTCTGGACTAAGTATATTTAAGTTGGTGCTTATTATGATAAGTCAAAAAGTCACCATGAACTAATTATTTTCAGTTCATTTATGTGATTAATGTTGAAAACTTGGAAACTTGTACATACCTTGAGTTGGCTCCAATTAATCAATGTAGAGAAAAAAATTCAAGGTGCCCCAGTCCTACTCTCAAAGCAGTGAAGTGGTACTGGATTTCAAACACATTATTAGTTATTCTGGCTGGAATGAATACATTGACATTACAAACTCCTCTAATTCCTCTCACCGAGCTTGACAGAGTGCAGGGACACTTTACGTGTAAAGAGCAGCCATTTTTAGAGGATTCTTTTCTGATATCATACATACAATGGTTGCTCTGATGTCCCCTTTCCAGGGGGTTGCATTTCTTTAAGCACATCGTCCAAAGATTGACTTCACTACTGTTAATAAAATTTGGCTGGATCAATACCTCCAAAATCCTTATCCTTCGACATCTGTTTGGTGCTTTATTTAGGACTTCTATGGGCAGTCTCAGCACAGTTCCTCATGGACAAGTGTCAGCATTCCCTCCAAATCTCTGTCATCCTTTGCCTTAATTGGCTCCATTAACAGGTGTTCTCAGGTAGAAAGATGAGAATTCAACTGATTCATTACTTCCTAAGGCCTAATGTCAAAGATAGCATTTGGAACACACTGGGGGTAAAATAGAAGCTAGGAAATATGAAAAGATATTGCAACTTAGCTAGCTTTAAATATACAGTGTACTGCTAACTGGATGATGATTTGATTGAACTCTAACCTTGATCTGAATATGAGAATAACCATGAGACCTCAGTTTCCTGTAATGTCTTTGCTTTATTTTTGCAATCATGAAAATGAATGTTACTTTTCCTATAACGATACAAATATTGTCATGCTATAAACTTACTTTGCTTTATATATGCTATAGCATGATTCCAAATTTACTAAAATAAATTCAATATATATAAATCAAGTCTTTAAAATATTATAAATAAAATATGTAATAGTAATGAATTGAGTCTCAGATAGGGATAGTACTTTGCTACAACTGGGTTGATTTTTATTGGGTATTAGAAATGTTTCCAATTAGGGTGACACCACTTGCACATTTTAATTTTATTGAATTTTACTCTTAGATATTTGCCTATATCTTAATAAAATTTCATAAGAAACAGTTCCATAAAGCCATAATACAGCTCTGGTTTTAGTTGTTTTCATGTGTAGTGTTTGCATACAAGCACAAAAACGGAAGATCTGGTTACCCACTGATTTGCTGTAAAACTGAGTAAATTATGGACATTTTCAAGGCAGTGGTTTCCATAATGAAAAGTGAGGTCACTGCATGGCTTACAAATCTTGAAGCTCTTGAATTAATTCCGTGACTTTCTAACACTAACATAGCAAGTTGTCCCTGAATTGACATGCATTAATGATACAATATGACTTTAAGAACAATATATAAAATATGGTAACTATGGAAAGAAAAGGCACAAAAATCTGTCTATCATTTTATAGTGGGCTCTGGGAATTACAGTTCTTCCTTTTTAATTATTTTATTTTTAAAATCCCTACAATGCACACATTTAAAATAAAATAAATTTTATTAAATATTTATCTTGTAATGTAATTTGATGAAGATATTGTATATAAAATATTAAATAAAAATGTTTTTGCACTGAGGACAGAAGCAGACCTACTGTTTTTTTTCTCTAAGACCAAAAAGATCCAATGACTAGTGTACAACTAGTCATTTTGTATATAAGAAAATCTGACTTTTGTTTGGTCATAGGGTTTTGATAGCAGTTTCATTGGTGACTTAATAATTTACAACACCTCAAGGGTGATCATAATGCAGATAGATTTTTAGAGTTTCTACAAAGCACACAGACATACACCTGCTTACAACAGGAAAATAATATAAACAACAATAAAAACAGAAACATCAATATTTTCTCTGAGTTAAAAATATTTTATAAGAGAATTCAGTATAGAATCAGGCAACGGTAAGAAAATATATCAACATTTATTTTTATTAAAATTATGTTTGAGGTAAGATTGGTATATAGGAATATAATATTTTATTTTAGAGATATAATATCACAAAATTTCAAAATCCTACTTCTTTACTATAATAACCTCAATAACATAAAAGTTTACAGATTTGCTCTACTTAGACATTTGTTACTCTGAATAATGGATCCTATAACAATAAGAACAAGTCTGAAAGAAACTGTAGGACACAGTTTATGTGATATATTTTATGTGTTTATGTGATATATTTATCTATATACTTAGATATTCATAATCTAATTATCAGAATTTGATCTAATTTACATTTTTATTTCATATACTCACATTTGGCCATTTAGTAAATAATTGTTTGTAATAATGTCTACATACAAGCCATACATATGTTCATTCATAAGAGACAAAAAGAATGTCACAATATTTGAGCACCTGTGTTAGTAGGAGTTTCTGTGATCATTCTATCAGTATTACATCTTTTGGTTGCAAAGCCTGGCACTTTATATCAGAGAGCAGAGTGAATAATAAAAATTAATGTGGTTTTGGCATAAAAGATTGAGGGACTTTAATTGTAACACATAGCTAGGTATTGCAGAAAAGGAAACATGCCCAGAGGTGAATATATGTTATTATTCATGTAAATGGCATTTTGTATAAAATGAAAATAATAGAAAGTCTCAAGAAGTAAACAGAAGATTTTAAATCAAAGTAATTGAGGAAAAATACTGGAACTAAATTTAGAATAATACAATTAAAATAGACATGAATAATTATCAGAACACTTTGGTCTTGATTTTGTAGATTTTAACATCACTGAAAGATTTTTACAAGAAATATAGTGTCATTTTCAAGGCAAGCAAACAATTTTTATTCTGGTTGAATTAGAAAAGGATGCTCTCTTTAAGGAAACAGTACTTGAAAATTTTGCCATCTGGATCTTCACTGTCTTATTTAAAAAAAAATATTTGTATTTAAACACCTTATAGTTGGGTTTCAGTCATATAAAAACACCCACCTTCACCAGTGCAATATTCCCATCACCAATATTCACTGTCTTCTTCATTGTCCAGCCCCCTTATCCAAGATTAGGCTTTGCTTACCAGAACTGAAGTGAAATGTTTCTCAGAGGTTCATAATCTCAATGTTCTAGGCCTATTAAAGTCTATTGTCTAGTCAGCCATTATTTTCATTTTGCAAAATATTTTTAAATTGATATGTCCAAAATTTACATATTTATATCCATATTATATATACACATTATGCTTTCTTTCCAGATAGAATCCCATTTACTAAATACTAAATATGTAAAATCTATGCAATCAAGCTTAATTATTCAGAAATCAAGAGTTTTGTAGATGCCTTTCTTAGTTACAAGCAAATTTTACAACACCAAATTTCTTTAAGTCTTAAAAAAAACTCTGTACACAGTAAACTTATGTTCACTTAAATATATGACCCATAAAACTTTATTAGTCTTCAAATAATTTTGAACTTTATGTTTTAGAATTTTCTGGACCTCTATATAGCTTCAAATCTTCAATGCTACAGAAATTTCAGAAGACATAAATCAATTGAAGTAATTAATATTAATATAAATAAAATTTATGTTTTAAGAGAGTAAAATTTGTTTACAAATTATATAGTTTTCTTATTGATAAATTAGAATGATTATGGTCTGATGATTCACTTCCTGATGCAGCAACTACGCAGTGTTAAATGAGTTCATAGAGAATTTGAACTATTCTACAGACAGTAAAATAATAAATCTCAAATGCCTATTTTTTCTTTTTTTTTCCTATGGTGTCAAAAAACACTTAGTATATTGAGGAAAGCATTCTTAAAAATCACACTAGTGCGATTAATATCTTCAAAGCTGATTTTATCAGAAAACTTGTCTTCACATTCCATGACAAAAGATCAGTACCAAGTCTTTCTAAGGAATATATTTTCTATAGTTACCAAAATAAAATCTTCCATCAGTGCCTTGTGGAGTTAATCAGTTGATCTCTTTAGGTTCAGATAGGAGAGAGTACCATGTTCATTTTGTAGGCTGTGCTATAAAATAACTTTAATAGTTTTATATTAGAATGGTACAATTCTTCCCATACTTAATCAAGATTTTGTAGCTAAAAGAAGGTAAAAGAGGTCAAGGAAGTAGCTCAATGGTCAGGGTGCATACAAGCATGTTCCAGAATCTGAGTTCCAAATTCAGCACTACTACATCATTAAGACTTTTTAGTTTTAGCCTTGAGAGTTCCTGGTTACTGTTGTCAGAGCTCTAACTTTCTCACTCAATACATAACCCTCAATACTTGAAATAAACTATATCATACTTTGGCTAATTATTGATGTGAGTGGTCACTGCGTCCCTTGAGTATGGCAAGGAAGCACATCCCTTAAAAAAAGAGCCCCAACACCCAAATAAAGGAGCTGTTTGAGAGTGTCAGAATATAAAAATATGTTAGGAAACACTATTCTCTCATGGAAGGCAAAAAAAAAAAAAATGATCCTTTGTGATCAGTGTTCAGAATGTGAAAATTCCTTAAATAAAAAGAAAAGTTTTACATTTTGCATGCAATAAATTGATGCATTGTGAAATTAAATGTTTGCCTTGGTGAATTGAGCTTTGTGAATCGGTATCACAGGAGCTCTTTGAATTCTAAGAATTGAATTTCAGAGACATTATTAGAATACTTTGGGAAATATATTCCCTTTTCCAAAACTTTGTAACTTCTGTAAAAACAAAAACAAACAAACAACAATAAATATTAATTTTAGAAGTAATTAACAATAAATTATAAGATGTTTTCTATATATATTTGCTAGTAGAGGAGAAATAGAAGCATTACATGAAAGGTTAGTTTCAATTTTAGTCTCATCAGGACAAAGAAGATGAGGCAGCCATCATTTTATTCCTCTTAAATGTTTCTGATGAAAACTAAATCTAGGGCTCATGACATAAAACATGGACTTATCTGTGAAAAGAGATTCTACTCATGCTGTAATCACTATTTAGGTTTTTAAAAACAATTGTAGAGTTTAAAAGATATCTTTAAAAATGGCAAAGGGGGGCGGAGCAGTGGCATAAGAGGTAAGACGTCTGCCTTGCAAGCACTAGCCTAGGACGGACTGAGTTTCGATCCCCTTGGTCTAATATGGTCCCCTCAAGCCAGGAGCGATTTCTGAGCCTATAGCCAGTAGTAACCCCTGAGCGTCACAAGGGTGTGGCCCCCAAAAACTAAAAAACCCAAATTGGCAAGGAGACTCGGGTAATAATAAATGTGAAAGAGAATCTTGGTATAGGGAAAAGTTTCAAAGAGTTTAAACTGCCTTTATATTTATTTGATTGTTTTGTGCTTTTTCAAAAGTTTTAGACACAATGAAAATGCAAACTTGATATGTAATTTGGTCTTGTGGAAAATAGTATGGGGAATCCTCAGTAAACTTAAAATTGATTTGCCATATGGCCCAACAATTCTATTTTTGGTATCCAACCCCAGGACTTAAAAAGCATTCATTCAAAGAAGTATATCCACACCCTTATTCATTGCTTCACTTAGTGTAGCTAAGGTATGAAATCAACGTACGTGTTCAAGGTTAGATGAAAATGTAGTCCATATGCACAATGAAACCCTATGTATCTACAAATATAAAATAATGCAATTTACTGTAATCTGTTTGGACCTGAAAGATAACGGTTTGAGTGAAGTAAATCAGAAGAAGATTACATACAGGATGGTCTTACTTATCTGTGATATATAGAATAAGTGATGAGAAAATGTAATGTATGGGGCGGGGGATTTTAGTCACCTTCAACCCTAGAGCTTAAACTGAAGGAAGAAATCAAGGAGAGGAAAGAATAAAGGGAAGTAACTGGAAAAAGAGGTCGGAGCTTTGGTTATATTAGTAATATGGGAGACTGTTATAGCTAGAAATCCAAAACATAGACTCAACAACACTGAAAATATGAGATCTGAACTACAACCACCATTTTTTTTTTTTGGTTTTTGGGCCACAGTTGGAGGACCGTATGGAATGCTGAGGATCAAACCCTTATTGGCCATATGCAAGACAAATACCCTTCCCACTGTGCCTTCACTGTTGCCACAAACACTGAATTTTGTAATGCCTCTGGCAAGGCGGCAGGCAGGGCATTGGGGTTGTAATATTATAACATTGGAACAATGGTGATGGGAGCGGTGGGATGGGAGTTTAAATATTATATATTAATAATATAATATTAATTATATAATATAATAGTATTATATAATATCTAATATGTATACAATACAATATTAAATATTATATATGCCTAAATATTAAATTAAATTAAATATTATGTGCCTAAAACTCAATAACTTTTAATAGTTTTGTAAATTTTCTTTATTCTTCTACCATGATGTTTCTATCCACTTTTCATCTTGTCTTTTCTTTGTAAGCTGTTCAATAAGGATTGTTGGTGGAACTGTCCCTCAGTTTAATGCCTATGATTGAACTATGTCATGGAAATTGCAGGTCTTGTTCCTATTGCCTCCAGATGCACCAATAACGCTTCATGGCATTGATCCTTCTTTGCATAGACACATTAAAATAGGAAAACACTATACCTACAGATAAGTTCTTATCTAATAAATCTCAGTACAATGTACCTTACACCCTGAACATTGATATAATGCCCTGGCACAGGCCTCAGAAGAATGGGAATCCTCCATTCACGCCAGAACCAGGCAAGCTATCTACGAAACATCCAAGGTCTTTTATAGCAACAGCTGGAAGCAGTCCTCTAACAGGAAAGACACTACCAAGGGTCTGACATCGACCTCCTAAAAAGAGACTTCCATTTACACTGAGAAGAAGAGGAAGCAGTCCTCTACCAGGAAAGACACTACCAAGGGTCTGACATCGACCTCCTAAAAAGAGACTTCCGTTTACACTGAGAAGACTTGACAACAACAATGACCTGCTCTACAGGACATGGTTCTCTCTAGTGCCCCTTAAGTGTGAGGTGAAATGAGAGGATGCTCTGCACCATCCTGACTGCAATATGGGATATGCAGACTCCAGGACCTTTAATACAGAAACATGATACCAACAACAGAGACTATGTGAGGAATGAAGGTGTATTGCCACTACAGACGATGACTTGAATTGGACAAACTAGTTTGCCTGGAGCCTAGAGTCAGTCCTGTGCCAGGAAACTTCAGGGGTAGGGTCTCCTTTTATTTAGACCATAATTTTTCTTTCCATGTCCCTTATATTTTGGTGGGCCTATGCAAACAAATGCCACTCTAACACCATTTTTTACTATTTTCCCTTGACTCCAATCCTTAAGAAAAACAACCCACTAAAACTTTTGAGGTTAACTTAAACTAGTAAGCATGTGCATGGAACTAGATAAATGTACTTTGCCCTCAATGTTTAAGGAGTTACATAAGTCTAATCTCTTTGGATTATATTGTGTGCTGCTAAGAAATAGTATGTAATACAACTGGGAATTTGAGGGACAAATTAATTGTATTGTACGTGGGTTCAGTTTTGTTTTTCTTAATTTTCTTTGGTTGAAAGATCAAGGCTGGGATATCATCGTTGGGACTACCGAGAATTCTGCTTACGGGTGATTGGGCTTCCACTGTAACTTTACCATGTCCTCTTTCTTTGCATCTTTGTTGTCATAATTAAAAAAAATGGGAACATCTTACATACAGAAAGAAGTTCTTATTTAATAAGAATAGAAACTCATAAATTTTATATTACAGAGGGCCTTTCACCCTAAACATGCCTAGTGACTTGCCTTAGGTTTCACTAGATCAGACATCAGCCATTTACCCCAAACTTTGGATCCCATCTTTGGAACCGGTATGGTTTTCTGCACTAGCACAAGGAATCACAATAGTACCAGGGAAAGCCCTAATGCTGCCTAATGAACCAATTTGCTCCAGAGTGGGGTCAGATAACATCCCAATAACTTGAAAACAGCAACAACTTGCTTTCAGGACAGGTTTCACTGCATCACTGGTGAAATGAAACCAGAAGATGCTTCATGGCACCCTGACTTGGACATAGGATCTGTGCAAAAACCAAGATCTCTAATTACAGAAGCCTGACTGTGACAACTGTAATTGAGAATAACTTTTCCTGGGACCATAAAGAAAGACTTTGGGGTTAAACAACTTAGTATGCATGGAGCCTATAGCTGGTCTTATGGCAGGAGATAGATACTTCTTGGGTAGGAACACCTGTTTCACCAACTTTTAAAAAAAATTACAAATTAAAATAATTATTAAAATAAATAAATTAATAAAAATAAAATAAATTAAATGACTTGTTTTGTTGGTGTGATTTGGAAAATGGTGAGGAAAACTTGGAAAAGACCTATTTTGACCTAGTACCAATATAATTAAAGTTGCTATGAAATGCAGCAGAAAGGTTAAACATAGCATATTTTTAAGATGTCAGATCAGAGTTTCAGATTTATGCACACTAAATTTGGTACACGTGTAAAACCTCAAGACTATTTGTTAAATTGAATTTTAAAATACAAGTTTGGTATTCACAGGAGAGATGAGGCTGGAAATGTAATTTGTTGGTGGTGCTAAATTGACTAATTCCAAATAATATATATCTTTTCTGGAATATCAACATGTGTCCTTATTTGGAAATAGTTCTGTAGTAGATGTAACTAGTGAATATGAGGCTTAAAGGTCAGGGAGATTAAGTGAAACCAGAAATAGAAATTAAGATGTAGCCAGTAAATTAAAAGAGAAACAAGAAGAATGTGATATTCTAGAACCCAAAGAGATCAAGTCAAAAACTATAAGGAATATATTAAAAATTATAAATAGCTAAAATAATAATAACATCGACAATTGACATAAATTTAGGTAGGTAGCCTTTAGTAGCAGCCTTGAATTTGAAATAAGTTAACATTTTGAAATTATATTTTTGAAATGATTTAATACTCAAAGAATATTTTGTATGCAGTCAAAGAAAATTTTCAACAAATGATAAAGAATATAAAAAACAAAATGTGTTGAAATGGTCATAAAATATTAAATCAACCTAAATATGAGGAATATACCACTTATTATATTAGATCATTGAAAAAAGTATTTAGAAAAATAATCTGAATAAGCTCTATTTTGTAAACTGTATTTTAGAGAGCATTTGTATGTATTTGGGCTATTTAATGCTTATTTCTTTGTTATAAAACAGAGAAGAAAAGACAAAGGAAGAAAAGACAAAAAAAAAGGCACAAAAATAAAAACTGAAGGCAAGAATGTGGAACTCATTTGGGACTGTTTTCTTTGTTGTTCACATATGAGGATTGTTGATGAGAAAGTGCAGAACACCAGTGAGACGTCTTTGCCAAAAGAATGATGTAATCTCCTGCTTTGAAACCAATCTGTAACTCTCTTGACATCAGATTTCAATCTATTATCCCAGGTGGGTGGGTCCCCAAAGAAAGCCTGCCTATATATGTGCAGTAGCTGAAAAACCTAGTTGGAGCTATTTAATGAAACTGAGAATATCACGGGATGGTTAATAAACATGCATTTGAAAGGTGTATTTCTGTACCTGAAAGCTATATTTCATTAGATTTATACCCTGTAATACAATATCTGAGAGCTGAATGAAACTGATATTGTTTTGTTAAATACCTGCAGTTTTCATTTATGCTTCAGAGAAATTTATTCATATTTGGTGCAGTAAATCTTTTCTCTCTCATGTATTAGAAATTTTCTCATTGGTCACTATGTTTTAACATAACAATACACATAATTCACTTGGTATTTGAATAAGAATCCCCCCTTAATTCCCCAAAGATAATTCAGCTCTTTGTCAAATGTCTTAGGTAGCTATAAAAAATTTAGTCATGATTTCAATAGGGTGTTGATACATATGGTTATGTCAGAAGTGTTAATATACCAGAGAAACTCCAAGTTCTTAGGTAAATGTTTCTAAATTTGAAAAGGATGGAAAATCGATCGTAGGTAAAAATAAATGAGAACTACTACTACTTTTGCTTTAATAAATAAAAAAATATTGACTATCTTGGTAAAAAAGAAGTGACCAAAAGATGGATATAGATTTTGGATATTGGAAGAGTGAAATGATGTTCAATTAATACATATCAATATCTAAAGTTTTCAAAGTTTCTCATTCTAGAATTGATGAGTATCACAGATATCTCTAGAGGGAATGCAATTATGCAGAAAGAACTTAGAATTAAAAACCATTTTGGTGGCAAAGTACTTAACTGTCTCTTATTTAGTAGACATACAATTATGCCTTACTTCAGCTTTCTTATTTAAATTAGAAAGAATAAAAAGTCTGTTATGTGAATTCTTTCACTTTTTGAAATAAATTAAAAATACAGGTAAGGTGCCGGGGAGATAGCATGAAGGAAGGGCATTTGCCTTGCATGCAGAAGGATGGTGGTTCAAATCCCAGCATCTCATATAGTCCCTCAAGTCTGCCAGGAGCGACTTCTTAGCGTAGAGCCAGGAGGAACCCCTGAGCGCAGCTGGGTGTGACTCAAAAACAAAAAAAAAAAAAAGATACAGGCAAAAGTTTGGATCATTTATGAGATATCATAAATGTGAACATGGTGCTTGTATCACAGAAGTACTTTGGTTCTATAAACTACATAGATAATATAAAATATTAAATCAGGCTAAATATGAGGAATATACAACTTACTATATTGGATCATTGAAAAATGATCTACACCAATATGCAGAATATTAAATTTTATGTGGAATATTAATCAGCCCACCCTTGCTCGAAGAGTATTTCCAATATTTACTTGTTCATGGAATCCCCATGATTTTCTCTTTGTTTCTCATGACTAGAAAGCATACCATCTTTGATATAAATTCTCTAAATTGTTTTAATATTTAGAATTTGTTAATGATCTACCATAAATTAATTTATTTTGTTGGGTTTGGGGCCATACTTGACGTACTCAGGGCTCACTACTGGATCTGTGCTCAGGGATCATTCCTAGCAAGGTCAGGGAAGAAGAGGACTTACATGTAATGTTGTATCAATGGATGTATGCAAGTCAAGCATCTTACCTTCTCTACAATCTCTCTGGACACACAATGTTAATAAAATATATTTGCTAATTATTAAAGTGAAAGCATTGAATTAAATATGTTAAACAAGAAATACAAGACCTGAAAACAAAGCTGCAAAAAATAATACAATGTGTATATTACATTGGCTATAAAGAAAAAGGCAGTTATGGTGTCTGGTTTGTTAAAAATTCTGTTGCTGCTGTTACCCACACCATCAGGTTGTTCTTTGTGTTATTGAGGTATTGTATTCAGTAGTGCTGTGGAAACAATCTGCCGCCAAGTTGAGCTTTATACAAACCAAATACCTTCCTCCCTATACTATATTTTTCAGTCTAGAAAAGATCTCTTATTTGAATACTTGTTCATGCAACTTTTTTCTAAATTCTAGCTCAAGCAATATTCAGATGCACTTTTCTCAAACCTACATGTTTTTGTCTATACCTATCTATTCATCTATAAGTTATTCTGAAAAAAGAGTATTTGCTAACAAAACTCATGATATGAAAACTTTATTTTCAAAATTTGGTTTTGACCAATTATATTTTTATGACTAAGAATCTCAATATGTTTTTCTTAAATTATATTTACATGAAAAATTTTTGAAGAAAATATGAAATATTTTAATTAATGATTAAGATATAACAGTTCAAACTAACATTATATAAAAATCACTGTATCTATTTATATAGAATAATGTATAACACAATAATATAATAAAATAAAAACTTTCCTATAGAAAATATATAATAAGAAAAAACTTCAGAAGGAGGGAATAATAGAAAGAATGAAGGAAGAAATTAATTTAATATTCTAAAACCATTAACCTGGAACTCAAAACCTAATGTACTAAATTGAACTTGCCTAATATTAACTATAAGAAATTAAGGTAATAATATAGTTTTAAAATTATGCAGTTCTAAAAATAAACTGCTTTATTTTTTTCCCAGTATTTAAAAGTTGAAATGAGAGATGTTACCCAAATATAAGTAAAGGCTATTCCAAGAGTAAGAATGAGTTAATATTAGTGGTTTTGATACTTAGATATCATAGGGCAAAGGTATTGGCTAATGGAACTGCAGGTTTTAATATCAAGATCTAGTCTCACTCATTTATGGATTTTTTTTGATTTGTTTTGTTTTTGGATCACACCCGGCAGTGCTCAGGGGTTACTCCTGGCTCTAAGCTCAGAAATCGCTCCTGGCAGGCTCAGGGGACCATATGGAATGCCAGGATTTGAACCACTATCCTTCTGCATGCAAGACAAACACCCAACCTCTATGCTATCTCTCTGGCTCCATCATCTATAGGTTTTAAGAAAAATAAAAACATTATTGTAATAACACCTGAGACAATAGAGATGAGGGCTGGAAGGACAGACCACAATCTGAAGCTTACCACAAAGAGTGGTGAGTACAGTTAGAGCAATAGCTATACTAACAATTATCATAACAATGGTAGTGATTGAGAGAAGTAGTATGCCTGCCTTGAATTCAGGCAAGAGATTTGAGAGGAGGGAGATGGGGGGCGCATTGGTGGTGGAAATGCTGCACTGGTGAAGGGGGGTTATTCAATGTTATAACTGAAATCCAATTACAAACATGTTTGTAATCACGGTGCTTTAATAAAGATGTTAAAAAATACAAAAACGTATGGTGTCCTTTTGTATTGCTGGTGCTATTCTGGGTAAGGATGACAGGCTACACACACAACATCTGTGGTGTGGTCTGAGCTTTTATTCCAGGCAAGATGTTTTCTTGGTTGTTTGTTTGTTTGTTTTGTTTTGTTTTGTTTTTGGGCCACACCCGGTAACGCTCAGGGGTTACTCCTGGCTATGTGCTCAGAAGTTGCTCCTGGCTTGGGGGACCATATGGGACACCGGGGGATCGAACCATGGTCTGTCCAAGGCTAGCGCAGGCAAGGCAGGCACCTTACCTCTAGCGCCACCGCCTGGCCCCTTTTCTTAGTTTTTGTACCAAGCAGCACCAAAACTGGTGAGGATAGAGAAAATATATATATATATATGTAGAACAAATAGATAAAACTGAGATAAATAAAAAAGTAAATTGAGAAAAAAAGGAAAAAACAGGTATTTGAAAAAAGAAAGTGATGGGGGAGGCTATCTGTATGTTTAGAAATACATATCTTGAGATGCATTATTATAAAGGTATTAAGCTTACGTAGGCAATATAGGCCTCCCAATTAGGTCTTCTGAGATATTCTTGTGGGGAGTGAAAGCCAGGGTACTTTTTCGTATCACAGACTTTGGTCTAGAGTTTACGATATGATTTGTGGCATTTCAGAGTCCTTGTAATGTCCTTGAGCTGGAGGTTTTGCTGCAGCTGAATCTGGTATCATGCAACAGTCCATGATTTGATGGGGGTGAAAGGGGTCACAAGCTTGAGTCAGCAGGCGTGTTGGTTGTGTTTCTTGCTGAGACACGAGATGGGGGATCGAGAGGGTGTCTTTCTTTGAGGAGCTGGATAGTGATCTATTGGGGAAGGAGGTCGGTCTCGGTGCCTAATGAGTTAAGAACTGAGGATAAAGAGGATTAAATAAGGGGGGATAACAAATCCGGGTTGGGATATGGGGGAGTAGAAGGGTCTCTGGGTGTGGAAGGGCAATGTATATATAAGAGGGGCTCTATACATTGTATAGATGAATTGTTTAAGGATAAGTCTCGGCAGTCAGAGAGGACAGACAACTGTATAGAAAGTAAAGTTCACATAGACACTGATTTCAGAGATCTATTTGAGTGCTATCTTCCATATATAGGGTATTCCATCTCCTTTCCTATAAATAGTCAAGAATTAGAATATTTTTGGACGATGTTAAAAAGGGGTATTTCTTTTGAAAATGGTTATCAGTAAGAAAAGAAACCCCTGCAGGGGGTCTGCTATGGATGAGAGAAGTTTCCTTTGGCATGTGGGGTCTTCTGAGCCCAGCTCTCGCCTCTTCATTTGTGAATGAATGCACAGAGGTGGAGCAGGAGTTTTCCTCCATCCCATCCCCAGGGCCCAGGTCACCAGATCTGGCCGGGAAGATCATTATGGCGTGGGGGGAAGGACACCATACGTTTTTGTATAGGCACAGTAAATAAGGGGAAATCATGGACGCAGACACAAGGTCTTATCTTCTAAGAATAAGAAATCAAACTTTTTACACAAGGGTTCCTCCCATCCTAGACATATGTCATGTGGATACAACTCAGTCTCCACGAGATTGGACAGTATTAGTTCATTCTCAAATCCCAGATCCCAGACATAGAACTGAAACAACCCCCTGCCACAACACCAGGAACTAAGCTCCGTTGGGAGATATACTTGTGCCAGTGTTAATATGACAACGAGGACAACGAGGAAATGACAACTTGACCTAAGACCAGGAGGTCCTATCATATCACCTAACACTGAGTAGAAATCAGAAGATATATCGTCCTTTATCTATGAGAAATAAGAGCACTAACTACGAAAAACTGACTTTGACAACCGTGACTGGGCAGAACTTACCTTGAGACCACTAAGGAAAACCCTACCCTAGGTTATAGCCCGGTCTCTTACAAAAATCAAGATTTCTTAGTACAGAGGCCCATTTCTGACAACAGAGACTGAGCAGAACCTTTGGAACCTTAATTTCCTAGACTTCGGCTTAGGGAACGAGCAAAAATATGGAGCACATGATACAGAAAACTGAACACACCAACAATGTTGGAACAGAACCTCTAGAACCTTAAAGACTCTATCCTAGGCCTTGTCCTAGGACCTGTGCAAATACTAAGATTGCTTGATTTCAGTAGCCTGATTTTCTCATCCACAATGGAGAGGAAAGTTTCCTGACACCTTAAAAAAATACCAGGGATATGGCAATGAGAAGGTATGAAGCCAGTGGATGTTCCCATGACAATATGCTTCAAGAGTGGAGAAACCCTGAATCTCTTAGGCCACAGGAATTTCCTTCCTTCCCCAATACTTGCTGTACCTATACAAAAAAAAAAAAAAAAAAAAGGTGGGGTAACACCAAACCCTGCCACTCCAGCAGTTTTTCTGGTTTTGTTTTGTTTTGTTTTTTGATATTATTTATCTTCTCTTTTTTCTTTCTTTTTCACTCTTGTGGATATTATTCGGTGATTATTTTTAGTAGTTGATACTAAATTTTTTCTTCTCTTTTCCTTAACCTTTTTATCTGCAACAGAATAACATAACTTGAATCATTCAACCTCATAAATTGGGGGGGGGAAACGATGATACCAGGACCAGTCATACGAACATGTAGTATAAATAAAAAATGACCAGACTGGAATACCAAACACAATAGATACACAACCTACCACAAGCTGTAAAGTGGAGACCAGTTACATTAGTATTCTGGGGGGAGGGGGTAAAGGAGGGAGATATGGGAGACATGCTGGGAACAGGAGTGGAGGAGGACAACATTGGTGGTGGGAATGCCCTTCATTCATTGTCACAATAAAAATTATAAAAAGATATTAAAAATAAAAAATGAAAAACATCTATAGTTAGCAGTCTGGAGTTCTAAAATTCTAATAGTGGAAAGTAACTTTATTATTTTATATTACTCAACACTATGTCAGTAATTAGAATCTGGGTATACCATACTTATTTTAAAAAGGATCTAAGACAGAATCCTTTATTGTATTTCTAGCTCCTAATATTCTTTACAGTCTTATGCAAGCATTATTGTTCTATGTCTTCATTTTCAGATAGTCTCTTCTTGCAAGTCCTTCTTGTAAGGATAACAGTTGCATCAAGTATAGGGACCATCTGAATATTTTTATTTTGTTTCACTTATTTCTGAAAAATATCCTATTTCCAAATGTAGATTCATTCACAAGCATGGGGATTCAAATTTTAAAATATCTCCTTTGGGGGGGGGGAATTTGAGGAACGAATCAAACAAAAGATGAGAATATTGCAAGATTCTCCTTCCTTCTTCTTTCTTATGATCATCATTATTTCTCCAACTTCTAAAACAATTCACTGTTCAAAAAATTGAACAGTGGAGGTTACCTTCATATGTTTCTTCTATATGTCTTGGTCTTTAAGTATGAAAATCACCATAAGTTCTATTTTAAATAGAGTATTGAAATATTCAAGGATCCCCATGGCCATTAGAAGTCAATATGTTCAGACATTTGGAACACCTTGACCACAATATCCCATGCTGCTTGGTCCAAAATATTTATAGCCAGGCAACCATGTTTATTGAACATTTCAAAGGAGCTGAAAAATAGCTGTTCAGTGTGGTGTCTAGTTGGCACAACCCACATTGTAAACAGCTTAGTGATTCAGCAGCTGATACTATGAAACAGCAGAGTGAATGCTAAACAAATTTATTGACTTCCCAGGGAATCCTGACCTCAAATCTCTAACATTTTCTGACCAAACAGAAATTCATTTTACTGCTCTAACCATAGCCATAAATATATTATTTTAAGATCTATTATTTACTGGTGAGAATGCTTTTATCTCATTTATAAGCAGATAAGTTTTAATTGAGAATAGGTTGGAAGTCATCCAAGCTAGGTGGGTTTTTTAGTCCCTGTTGTAAATTGATCTTACAAACACCTGCTCATCGTGTGAAGTTATGCAAAATCATCCTTGAGCATTTTCCTTTTTTTCCTTTCATTTTTAAACTTTTGAAGCATTGTAGAAGTTTCCAATTAAATCAAGAAAACATAAATAAATCTCTCTGAATTTGAAAAAGATAGATGACTCTTTGTTTAAAGCACATTTCTCCTTATTAAATTATTACTTTCAAGTGTTTTGAAGTTATGTTTTTGCCCACAGCCTAGTTTTCATATATGAAAAGCAAAAGTTGAAGTGCTATAACCTGAAGTAATATAACAAGTAGAAAAAAAGAAAATTTAAAAGTGAGTTTTAAGCTTTTAAATGCCTATAATCTAAAATTCATGTTCAAGAGCATGTTAACCGTGAAAATCTTCATTAATTTATAATAACTCCACAGACATTATATTCAACTATGTAAGGTGCTTTTGGAAAATGTGAATAAATACCTGAGACTGAGAGGTTCTTGGAAGTCTATGCTGTCATTAAGTCCCATTGCTATTTGACCTTTTCCACATCAACTTGTTTGTGACTACATGAGACTATTTTTTCCTACTCCAAAACTGTGTAACTTGAGAATGTCTGAATTCCAGTGTTGAAAGAGTCACTCTGAATATACATTTGACTCTCAATTACATGCGCTAATAGAGAGGAACAGTTGCATGATTGATTCAAAGAGAAAGAGATTATTCACAATTGTCTACACATTGTATTTATATCACTTTTGCTGCAGCAGAACTGCCTTCCTCATTCAGTCTTGCTCTAGCTATTCAGTGAGTTTACGTAGGTTTTAAGACACCCTGTGTTTAGGTTAGAAGTTTTTCTTTACATTTTCCTGTGATGCGCTTATGCAAACAGCCGCTCTTTTATTATTGACTAGTTTTTCCTTTAATAATTGTAGACAATATTCTTTGTTTACTAAAAACAAACGGGGGAATTGTTGTGTATGTAAATATTTTAGGGGATTATTATGTTACTGACCCTACCGTGATTGGTGATTGTGCCCTACCCTAGGGTGTGACCTGGCATTCTGCCCCCACCCTCTGGTAGTACCTGATTCTGCTTCTACCATTGGGTGGTATCTGATCCCACCATTGGGTGGTACCTGATTCTGGGGGGATAAAAACAAGGGTCTGTGGAAGGCGAGAGGCTTTTGGCTGGAACTTATGCTGAGTCTTTGAACTTCAGTCTTGTCCACTGAATAAAGCTAATATTTCCACAAGCCTGACTGTCTGCGAGCGATTTACGTCGGCTGGACAGGGTGGCAGACGCGTGCTCTGAGCTGGAGGGGAAAGACTTCATCCTCCATCCCTCCATCAGTCAACCTCTTCAGGGGCTGAATTGCAACAGGTTCATTGTGATTTGAGGAGACAGTCAAGTTGGTTGTTATCCTTGGTGGCCAATAGCTAGAAATTAAACAGCTCCCACAAGTAAATCCACAGTAATACATACACACACTATAATACATTATATTTATTTTTCTCTGGTTAATTTCTGAAACAGTACAAGTCATGGTGAGAAGACTTCATTCTCAGTTTTACTCTTCCATCTGCTTATTCTTTCCTCTTGGCCCTGTCATAAATAACATTATTTGGGGAAAAATAAATAGATCAAAAATGACTTTGTTCTGTTAGAGAGCTACATTAAGAACATATTGGCAAAGCAAATATTGCCTAGGTATATTCAGACTCATGATATTTGTAAAAAAATTTTTCTTTATTATTTTCTGATCTGTAAAATGGGAATAAAATAATGTCCTATTAATTTTGGGCAATGCAAAATAAAATTTATTAAAAATTTGTAAAATATAATTAATAGTATATATGTAAGAACTTCTACACATAAGATACAGAGCAAGTAAGAGAACACTGTTTGGTATAAAAATCGTTAGGTTTTATATGCGTCAGGTTCTAATTTGCCTATATATTGATTCTAAAAACTCTACAATACAACCAAGTATATGATTAGTAGATTCATTATGTTACTGTGACTATAAAAGGTGAACATTTAAGAAAATATATTTCTCTATATATAATATTGATAATGAAAGTTACTTATTCTTACTAGTTTTGGTCATTTGATTATTATATTATTTTACTTAAATATGTATAATATAAATTAAGAGGATGTTTTAAACTTTATTAAGAAACAGAACTTAGTAGTATTATAATAGATTTAATTTTTCTAATGTTTAGAAGTATTTAGAAATACATTATGAAAATCCATTCATTCTCTAACATATTATTTACTATATTTATTCATGGTGTATATGTTAATAATATGCACATCACATTACACAGTAAAATAAAAAATGTACATAAGATATTAAAAACAAGATATAACATAAAATTAAATACACCTAAATCTACTGCGAAATATTCTGTGAGTTCATAGAATGGATATAGATGAGTTAGGATTTTAAATGTGTGTTGGGACTCTGATTTTCAGTAATATTTTATAGCAGGTGACTAATATTGGATTTGTTTTATTGCTACTAATATTTAAGTATTACTGTTTTATTAGTAGAGCATCGTTTTTTATCTAAAAACAGAAAAAACAACATGAGTTTCAATTAAATTATAAGTGACTTAGAATACAAAGTGAATAGTGATTAAATAGTAAAGAAACTGATACATATTTTAATGGACATATAATAAGAAATAGAAGAAAAATAATTGACGTGCATGTTTCTATTAGTAGCAGTTTCTATTAATAGCAGGTTGACTAATAACTGAGTGGCAAAATTTAAAAATAATGAAACAACTATTGCAAAGTATTTTGATCTTAAAAAATTTCATTTTTGGACGCACTAGGCTTTTAAAATCACATGGGAAGAATATGCTCCCTTCTCTGCAGATGGAGATACATAGAGAGATTCTGTATCTTCCTACATACTTGCCTTAATATTTGTCTTTTTCTTCCAGACCCTGTTTTGTTTATAACCTTTTATCATGGAGCCACCATGGAGTAATAGGAACCAAACAGAATATGCATCAGTCATATTTAGGTATGCATTTGTCTTCACACACCATCAGGCTATAATATTTGGTGGTACATGTTGTAAGTCTGTGTGGATAAACCTTTTGAAAATCACTGCAACGCACAGCCTTTGGAAAGGCTTCTGCGGGAGTGGATGGAAAGCAGTAATCACTGATAGAACAGCCAAGGAGAAAACGGTGTCTCAGAAAACACAATCAATGCTGTGTGTAGAATCTTCAGACAGAAGATAAAGTTTAGAAAGTCAGTACTTCACATAACTGCAAGAAGGCTTCTTGAGTATAATCCACAAATCAATAACAACGAATGTATTAAATTTTGTTTTGTTTTTTCAGATCATCAAAATTTACCTCTATTGTCACAAAGAAATAAGGTGCTGATAGGAAAACAGGAGATATCAGTGATGGTGGTGATTGGAAGAAGCACTGATGAAGGATGGTGTACATTGTATGGCTTAAACCCGACAAGGAGAAATTTTGTAACCAAGGTGCTTAAATAGAGCAATTAAAAAAAACAAAATGAATAAAATAATGAGTAAGGAAAAATAAAAAAAAGAAATATGGGCATATTTTTTAATTATTTATTTGGGGTTTTTTTGTTTTGTTTTGTTTTGTTTGTTCGTTTGTTTCGTTTTTTGGGTGACACTAAACAGCACTCAGGGGTTACTCCTGGCTCTATGCCCAGAGATTGCTCCTGGAAGACCATATGTGATGCCGGGATTCAAACCACCATCCTTCTGCATGCAAGGCAAAGGCCCTACCTCCATGCTAGCTCTCCAGTCCCTGAACTATTTACTTTAAATGTATATTCATGGGTATTCAAGTTATTTGAATCTGTCTCCTAAAAATTAGTAATAAAAGTTTTTAATAGTATTTATTTATCTATATATTTTTTAAGTATGGAACGCTTCATGAATTTGCGTGTCATCCTTGCGCAGGGGCCATGCTAATCTTTCTGTATCGTTCCAATTTTAGTATATGTGCTGCCGAAGCGAGCACTATCAATATATTTTTTTAAAAGCTTCACGTAATGACCAAGCCTCACTCTTTTAAAAAATAAATCTGGCTTGCAATCTGGGATGATTATGTGATTAAATACAACATTAGTAACTTTCTATTAACACAAATAGTTGATGTGACATATTCCCAATACCAAGTAGCTACTTTTTATATATTAATTTACTTAGTTCTCATTTATCTTGAAATTTTTAGAAGTTACTCCTGGATCTGTACTCAGGAATCACTCCACCAGTGCTTGAGGGGCCATTATAAAATTCCATAAATCAAGCCCATGTTGGTCATATACAAAATATGCACCCATAGACTGCACTGTCTTTCCTGCACACAACTGTATTTTTGAAGGACAAAATCATAAAAGGATCTACTATATGATCCACAAATTCTACTCTTAGATTTTTAACTGAAAAACACAAAACTAATTTGAAAAGAGGTTATGTATTTTAATGTTCATGGCAAGATTATTTACTAGAGCTAAGATCTGAAAACAATCCTCATGCCCACGAATGAGCAGATACAAATTATTTGGTATATTTACATAATAAAAATCAATCAACAATAAAAAATATTACATCTTCCCTCTTTCAGAAGCAAAGATTCAACTAGGTTTAAATTCAACTAGAGGGGGTTATACTAAGTGAAATAAAAATAAATATAGGATGATTACACTCATATGCATGAAATTAAGAAGGGAAGCATGGTTGAGAGAAGTCAAATGAAAACTGCATTTGGTTTCTGTTAGCAGAACTAACACTGCCAAAGGTAAATGGAGTAGGGGAAATTAAGTTAAAGGGGATTCAATGGACTTTTGTGAAATACTGTTGGTATTTTGGTGGTAGGTGTTTTGTAGCAACTTACTTCTATATGAGGTGTAAAATTGCACCCATAAAAACACTTGCAAAGCAGCATTATCTCAATAAGACAGAGATATTATCGGGAAAAATTTGATTTTCTTTTTTTTTGCAACTAAAATCACACTTTATTAACAGTTAAATTTCATTTTCTTTAAGAAAAAAAATAGCAATAATCACTATAAAGTTAAATAAATCCTGTCACTAACTCCATTTCTACTCTAATCTTTGTTGTAGAAACTTAGATCCTGAAAAGAGAGAATAGAGAAGTGGAATGCAACTTACAAATGCAGAATGCATTTAAATATTTTAAAGCAAAAAAAAAAAATCTTAAAGGTAGTCATCTGTTTTTTTCAGATTTAATAATGGGAAAAAGTCAATTGTCATATCAAATTAATATGGGTAAAAATATTATAGCAAGAAAAAAACCTCAAAAGCCATTTCCCTACATTTCATTGTTCTTTATTCTGGGATGGGAAATATTAGGTTAAACATTGTGAAAAAGAAATGACTTAATATGTTTCAGTTTATTTAGAAAAAAATAAAAAATCTATTTATGAAATGATAATAAATATAAAACAGTATCATAAATCATGTTGTGACATTATACTTGGGGGCTTCATCATTCAGAAAAGGCATACGCTGTCCAAGAAATATAGCCTCCAGAGTACATCATTTTAACATAGAGAGTTTAGTGAGCACATTAGTAAGCTTAGTCTCTTATTTATGATCAGTTTGGCTTTAATTGGAAATGGGCTGGAAGGCATCCAGATAAGAATCTATGGCTACCGGTTTCTCAGAACTCACTAATATTGCTCTTTGAAAAGCTTGTTTAGACTCAAAGATATCTGCTAGATCTCACTAGATATTCTGAAAAGTAGATCAGAATCCTCTTTTCATATAAAAGTTAATCTAAGGGAAGATTTTTAATTTTGAGAGGATGTCACAAGTTCATCAGATGGAAAGAAGGATAGAAATGAAAGAAGAGGAATCCTATTTGTTATAATTGTCCTCAAGGAAGGAGTTCATCATAGGGAAGGATATAAACAAAGAAATTTTGAAGATTCTCATTTGATTCAGTGAAAGCTGCTGAGATTCTGAGGTTTATCTGCTCTCTATGATATGTAATATTACAACAACGAGATTCTGAAAAATTTCTCCAGAACAGATACCTCTCTCTAAATGATAATTATGTAAATAAAAATTAGTCTATCATCTGGCCTTATTTGTTTCAACAGGAAGTAATTAGTATCAGAAAGCACGCTGTACTAGCCTCAACCATTCGCTGTTCTTTGAAATGCCCTGAAATGCTCTTTGCCCACATGTAGCCAAATGTAAATGAACAAGCATTTTTGAAAGCTAATAAGCAAATACTTCGGACTTATGATAAACTGTTAATTATTTACTCCTTATTCTTTTTTTTTCTTTTTTACAACTTTCTCTACCTTATAATACTCCTTAACCTCTCTAAACAAAATAGGTAGAATACAAGTACTCTAGTTATAAATTTATAAATTAAAGGGTCTTTAATAACTTTGGTATAAATTTTGTGCTTTGACAATGTTCATATACTTATTTGGTGGATCCTGATAGATCAATCTATGATTTTGTATACTGAGCAGAAGTCTTATCTACTTCAGTGGCTCCTAACAACTCTACTGGCCCCACTTACTTTGTGTAACATTTCCTTTAGCTTTTATTTGTTGTTTTATCCATTTGTTCTATGTATTTCGGTAAGAAATCACACTCCCAAACATATTTGCACACAATAAGGGGCTAGCAAGTTTCTTAAAACAGTTATTAATAGATTAAAGAAAGACATCCATAGTTACGTGATAGCAATGGGAGATTTCAACAGCATTCTGACACCTCTAAATAGATCAACCAGGATATGACTCAATCAATATATACTAGCTTTTAAGGGAAAAAATGGAAGAGGGGTATTGGTATATATATGTATGAATATCTGTATACATATATGTATATATATATAATTTTTCATTCCCCATAAAGCCAAATACACATTTCTCTCTGGTGTAAATGGAATATTCTCCAAGATATAAAACATGCTGGGCCACAAAACATATCTCCATAAAATCAAGAAAACTGTAGCAACTAACTTCTCAGATTATGATGCACTGAAAATAGAAGTACATTACAAACAGAAATGGAGAAATAACTTTAACACTTGAAAACTCAAGTTCACTAGTAAACAACCAATGAGTCAGAGAGAACATCAAAGAAGAAATCTAAAGATTCCTGGAAACAAATGAGAATGAGGAAGAGATATATCAAACTTTAAGTGACACAGCAAATTCAGTATTAAGGAGAACATTTATAGCTTTGCAAGAATTCAACAGGAAGGAAAAAGAGCTTACATAAATAACTTAATCATAGAGATTAAAACATTAGTATATGACCATCAAACTGATCTAAAAGCTGGCAAGAGAAGAAATAATTAAATATAGAGAAGAAAATTATTAGCTAGAACCCTCCCCCAAATTCCCAGAGATCTGGGGCCAGAGTGAGGGCAGAGCGGTAGGGTCTTTGCCTTGCACGTGGCTGACCAAGAACAGACCGTGGTTTGACCCCCTGGTGTCCCATATGGTCCCCAAGCCACAAGCAACTTCTGAGCGCATAGCCAGGAGGAACCCCTGAGCATCACCGGATGTGACCCAGAATCAAACAAAAAACAAAGAAACAAAAAACGCCAACAAAACAAAAATCCAGAAATCAACAAAAGCAATAGTTGGTTCTTTGAAAATATTAAGTATGTAAATTAAATACTAGGAAGACTCACAAAGGAAGAGAAACTCAATATTGTAATAAAGCAACTAAAACATTAAAGTGGGGGATGTTACAACAGACACCACAGAAATTCACACTGTAATCAGAGTCTACTTTGATAATCTTTATGCAACAAAAGAAGAGAACCTGAAGAAATGGATCAAGTTTTGAAATCCTGTAGCCTCCCAAGTTTGAACCAAAATGATTTTGAACACCTGAGTAGACCTATCACTATCAAGGAAATTGCAATGATAATAAAGTACACAAGTAAAGCCAAGATGGACCAAGATGAATTCACTAGTGAATTCTTTCAGAACTTGGACAGGACCTATTGCAAAACTTTTTTAGCTCATTCAGATAATCAAAAAAACAGAAACACTCCTAATTTCTGTGTAACTACTATCACAGGCTGACATCAGTGATGAACATAGATAAAAAAGATCCTCAAAAAATTAGTAAATATAATGCAATAGTTCATTCAAATATCATAACCGTGACCAAGTTGGATTCTGTCCTTGGCATGCGAGCATGGTTTAACATATACAAGTCAATCAATATAGTATACTATATAAATTTAAAAAAATCATAAGATCATTTCAATAGATGTAGACAAAGAAATCAAGATCAAGTCCCTGGTCAAGGTAAAAACTCTCAACAATATAGGAATTGAAGGAACTTTCTTCAATATAGTCAGACATTTATAACAAGCCCTTAGCATGCATTATTTTCAATATGGAAAAAAATCACCTAAGATATAGTCCTTGGTGGTGCATAGAGTCGGCCTACCGGTGCCTGCATCTTCTTTGGCCTGGCAGGTCAGAAGGTTCAGGATAACAGCGAGGAATTTATTCACAGCAGTCAGACTTCAGGAGACCTGAAGTTTTTTTTTGTTTTGTTTTGTTTTTTCTCTTTATTTGAATATCTTGATTACATAAATGATTGTGATAAGGTTTCAGTCATATAAAGATCACCCCTCTTCACCAGTGCAACATACCCGCCACCAAAGTCCCAAATCTCCCTCCATCCCACTCCACCCCCACCTGTACTCCAGACAGGCTTTCCAGTTCCCTCATTCATTCACTTGATTATGGTAGTTCTCAGTGTAGTTATTTCTATAACTGTGCTCACCACTCTTGTGGTGAGCTTCATGGAGTGAGCTGGTGTTCCAGCTCTCCTCTAATTGTCTCTGAGGATTGTTACAAAAATGACTTTTATTTTTCTTAAAACCCATAGATGAGTGAGACTATTCTGCTTCTCTCTCTCTCCCTCCGACTTATTTCACTGAGCATGATAGATTCCATGTACATCCATGTATAGGAAAATTTCATGACTTCATCTCTCCTGATGGCTGCATAATATTCCATTGTGTATATGTACCACAGTTTCTTTAGCCATTCGTCTGTTGAAGGGCATCTTGGTTTTTTCCAGAGCCTGGCTATTGTGAATAGTGCTGCAATAAATATAGGTGTGAGGAAGGGGTTTTTGTATTGTATTCTTGTGCTCCTAGGGTATATCCCTAGGAGTGGAATAGCTGGGTCGAATGGGAGCTCAATTTCCAGTTTTTGAAGAAACCTCCATATCGCTTTCCATAGAGGCTGTACTAGACGGCATTCCCACCAGCAGTGGATAAGAGTTCCTTTCTCTCCACTTCCCCGCCAGCACTGATTGTTAGGAGACCTGAAGTTTTATTTAGGCCCTAACCACCATGTACATATCTCATATGGCTTCTTTTATTTTCTTTTACTATATAAAATCTTTATTTAAGCACCATGATTACTAGCATGATTGTAGTTGAGTTTCAGTCATAAACAGAATACCCCCCTCACCAGTGCAGCATTCCCACCTTCAATGACCCCCCTCAGCTCACACACCTGCCTGCATTCTAAGCTAAGCAGCCCCTCGGCTGTTTCTGCATCTATCCTGTCTCTCATCTCTCCAAGCTGCTTCCTGCTGAGGCTTCTGCTGCTCAATCTCCCTCTTACCCCTGCCCCACGCAGCCCCTTAAATTACCAACCAGATCCTTCCCACTATGGGAGGGTCTCCCTCTCCAGGTGAATAGCCAGGAAGTTGGGGGAAGGGTAACATGATAAACTTTGCTCTTTTGTTTTCTAATCAAGGAAGAGGGAGATGTTACCCTCCTCCCCCCCACTTCCTGGCTATCTCACCTGGAGAGGGAGACGACCCCCCATAGCTGGGAAGGTTTGGGTTGTAATTGAAGAGGTTGCCTGGGGGAGAGGTAAGAGGGAGTTTAGCAACAGAAGCCTCAGCATGGAGAAATGGAAGCAGCATGGAGAGATGAGAGACAGGATAGATGCAGGAGCAGAAAGAAGCTGCTTAGCTTAGCCACGTGGGATATGCACATGTCGGTTAGGGCCTAAATAAAGCTTCATGTCTCCTGAAATATGGCTGCTTGGATAATTTCTTTGCCTTTATTCTGAACCCTCATATATGCTTGCCTAAAGGGGCATCAGGAGCCAGGCAGACTCCTTGCAACACCAAAAACTTTATGATTACTATTTATTGAACATGGCACTTGAGAATGTTGCCTAGTTAAACCACTTCTTTTCAATATAGTATGATATGTACTTGCCATAGCAATTAGGAAAGAAAAAGATATCAAGAGCACCTAGATAGAAAGAACTCAAGATCTCACTCTTGGCACGATACACTATACTTACAAAACCCTAAAGGCTCTACAAAAGTCATCTAGAAACAATCAAGTTCTAGATTAAAGAGTAAGATTACAAAATTAACCAACAAATGTCTATGATAGTCCTATACACAAATAATGAAATAGAAGAGACATATGTTAAACAATCCCATTCAAAATTGTGCCAGATAATCAAGATCTTGGATTCATGTTAACTTGGCATCATGCTAACTAAAGAGGAAAAAAACATATTAAAAAAAGAACACTAATTCAAGAAATGACAGAGAACAAGAGGAAATGGCAACACATTCCCTTTTCTGAAGTGAGAGGATTAACATCACTAAAATGGAAATAATTTCATTATTGTGAATATTTCCACCAAACACCATACATATTCAATACAGTTCTTATAAGGTTTGCAAGATGTTTTTCAAAAATGATTAAACACTTGTGAAATTCATATGGGATAATAAAACTTTACAAGTAGTAATCCCTGGTTAAAGGAAGAAGGTGGCCTCCTCTGGGCTTACCACTTAGTCCAGGGAACTGAGATCCCCCCACGGCAGAGTGGTCTTCAGGGCCAGGCCTGGTAAATCAGGCCCTGCGGTGGTGGGGGAAGAAACCCCTCCCCTATGCATAGACAAACTACAGAGGCAGGGGCTGCAC